>NC_064621.1:298939378-299564378 GCF_023898315.1 Schistocerca nitens | reverse complement strand
AGTTTTGGGAATGCGCGAAGTCGCAAGGTGCCAAATCTGGCGAGTATGGTGGGTGGGGTACAACGTGTGACAGGGTGCGTTGTTGTGATGCAGCTGACGCCAGAGTTCGGGTCGTCGTCGCCGTGCGTTTTCATGGAACCCTCGTAAAACGCCACAGTAGTACGTGGAATTCACTCTTTGATTGAGTGGGACGAATTCTTTGTGCACAATTCCCTTGGTATCAAAGAAAACGATGATCATGCTCTTCACTTTACTCTTCACTTGTCTCACTTTTTGGGTCTTGGAGAGCCACTCAAACACATGTGTACAGCTCATAGTCCGTCCCCCAAACACTTGTTGAATCATAGCAAGGGCCTCTGTAGCACTTTTCCCGAGATTCGCACAGAATTTGATACACACGCACTGTTCTGTTCGCGGATCCATCGAAAAATCGCCACACTCCAAACACATAGTATAACAGGAATCACTGCGGACACGATACACGTCCTCCCAGCTGAATGCCACTCCGCACACTGACTCATTAGATATGCAGCTCTAGCCACCTAGTGGTGCAAGTATCTACTACTCCTACTTCCAGATGGCAGCACCGGTCCCGAAAATTTTGGATTCCACATTGTACACGTTAAGCGGTGTGACGTGTTGCATTGTTCTGCTGCTAGATGCCATCGTGTCGAAGAGAAGCAAACTGCATACAGGGTTGGACATGGTCCCCAAGAATAGATGCCTACTTGTGTTGATCCAATGAACCTTCCAGAATCACGCGATCATCCGCGGAATACCATAAAAACATTCCCCAGACCATAACACTCACACCTCTAACGATTGTTGCTGGTTGTTTGTTTTCAGACGTTTCACGCTGATGGAGCATAAAACGAAATTTGTCTGGAAAGGCCACCTGTCACCACTAAGAGGATGTACAATTCCAGTATTGGCGTTCAAGTTCAGCCTTCGTCGCTGATAAGTCGCAATCAGCATTGGTGCACGGACGACAGTGATCCAGATCATATGTAGTGCTTCTTTGGTCACGTACCCTAACAAGAAGGTATGACATGTTGCATTGAAGGGTGAACACCATCAACAGTGTATCATGGTCGTAGCGTGAGTCTTGTGAGTTGACAATGAAGAGTTTATGACATTCCCTCGTACATGCCTACATGAAATAACTGCTGACATCGGTGTACTTGTTGTGTTGAGGAAGACAGTTTGATTCGTTGCTCCCTGCCTCTTCGCATGAACAACTGATTTCCACTGATGGAACTACTGTAGTGGGGTACATAAAAAGGACATGCTCTTTTAAGTAACCGTGACGAGTACATTCACACGCTAATCTATACAAATTATAAACTAAACTCCCCTGCCACGTTTTTCTGTCAGTATGTAAAAGCTAAGCCCAGGAACTACTGTAGTGACTCTGACACGATTTCCACTAATAAACAGACTAATTCATGAGGCAGGTTTGTGAGTGTAATTTATTACCACTACGCAGTAAAGTCGTCTGGTTGCAGATATTTAGTGCTACCAATGCGAAGCGGGGGCAGACAGCTACTTTTCTAATATAATGAATATATCCTATACCCATCATCTGTAAACCTATTCCTGATAGCCCTGAGCCAGTGCCGTGCCACACAATAAACATTTTATCAGTGCTATCTCTTAATTTCTGTCTACTATCATTATCTAAGATTCGAGAGAGGTACATATGCATCACTTTTACAGTCAGTTCAAAACTCGCTCCAGTTGGCATGTTTGTGTGACCGCCGACTCGCTCAACTTTGTCTTTAGGAACTAAAAGAAATGTGTGTATACGCATGAATGGGAAGAAAAATAAAATTAATAGCAGTCATACTAAAGTTTAGTGCTGTGTTTGAATTCAGTACAGTGACACGTCTCTTTAGAGCTCCGAGTGGTACACATGCTGCTGGATGTCTGGCGTATGGAGCAGATACCCGTAGCATCCAGTAGGCGAGTGGTTTGTACCTCGTAATATCTTTCAGACATTCGTCTCTAGTCAGCCCTGTAATCGAAGCGTGATATATTTTCTTATTCCATTTTTGAATGATAGCATTAACAGTTTGTTTGCTCCAGTTTTTGCTGAAATTTAAAAAAAATTACTCTACAAAAGTAAGAATTTTCCAAATGTAAAAAAAAAAAAAAAAAGCTTTCAAGATACAACAGTCATGTACCTAGGAACAAATATTCCATGGAAATTTAAAAGTACAGAGATCGAGAAAATTTTTCAATAATGTATTTAATAGTCTGTCTGTTATATTATTAGTCTACAACATACCAATAATCAATACGTGAAACGAAATTTAGTAGAAGTATTATCAAAAACGAGTTACAAGTTGAATATATTTTGAAAAAATTTCCATTTTCTATACAGAAAAATTGTTCAGATATTAAAGAAACTTGGTTCATTTGCAAATATCACATGGTCCATGGCAGAAGACTTAATTGCATTTCAAAGCATGATGCACGACCAGCGAAGTATGAATTAACTTTCCACAGGCTATATAACTGAAACAAACTAAACCAAACTCCGTCCGAACAGGCCTCGGCAAGCCCAACGATACCGACCGACCATCTTGTCATCCTCAGCCGAGATGCGTCACTGGATGCGGATATGGAGGGGCATGTTGTCAGCACACCACTCTGTCAGCTTTTGTGACCAGGGCTATATAACTAGTTTTAAAAATATACACAATTTGACTCACCATGAAATTTTGTAAATGAAGGTATAATAATATCTTCCAAACAGCTTTAAGGTGTTACACAGCACTTAAATTTGCAGAACTACAGATATTTACAAATGTTGTACAAAACAACCTCATGTCTTACGATAAAAACAGTAGAAAATGCCGGAAACAGCTTATGGACGTTTAGAGTGCACATTCCTTTTGTTGTGTGTGGGAATTGTGAAAGAACAAAGACTGCAGGTGTGAATGCAAAACCAAGTTTAATCTCCCAATTGAAGTTCTCACAAAATCTGAATACAAAAACTGTCAGACGAAATTGTACACTGAGTCCCTATCACAACCACACAACACCGATACTTCAAGTCTGTATACACTCCTGGAAATTGAAATAAGAACACCGCGAATTCATTGTCCCAGGAAGGGGAAACTTTATTGACACATTCCTGGGGTCAGATACATCACATGATCACACTGACAGAACCACAGGCACATAGACACAGGCAACAGAGCATGCACAATGTCGGCACTAGTACAGTGTATATCCACCTTTCGCAGCAATGCAGGCTGCTATTCTCCCATGGAGACGATCGTAGAGATGCTGGATGTAGTCCTGTGGAACGGCTTGCCATGCCATTTCCACCTGGCGCCTCAGTTGGACCAGCGTTCGTGCTGGACGTGCAGACCGCGTGAGACGACGCTTCATCCAGTCCCAAACATGCTCAATGGGGGACAGATCCGGAGATCTTGCTGGCCAGGGTAGTTGACTTACACCTTCTAGAGCACGTTGGGTGGCACGGGATACATGCGGACGTGCATTGTCCTGTTGGAACAGCAAGTTCCCTTGCCGGTCTAGGAATGGTAGAACGATGGGTTCGATGACGGTTTGGATGTACCGTGCACTATTCAGTGTCCCCTCGACGATCACCAGTGGTGTACGGCCAGTGTAGGAGATCGCTCCCCACACCATGATGCCGGGTGTTGGCCCTGTGTGCCTCGGTCGTATGCAGTCCTGATTGTGGCGCTCACCTGCACGGCGCCAAACACGCATACGACCATCATTGGCACCAAGGCAGAAGCGACTCTCATCGCTGAAGACGACACGTCTCCATTCGTCCCTCCATTCACGCCTGTCGCGACACCACTGGAGGCGGGTTGCACGATGTTGGGGCGTGAGCGGAAGACGGCCTAACGGTGTGCGGGACCGTAGCCCAGCTTCATGGAGACGGTTGCGAATGGTCCTCGCCGATACCCCAGGAGCAACAGTGTCCCTAATTTGCTGGGAAGTGGCGGTGCGGTCCCCTACGGCACTGCGTAGGATCCTACGGTCTTGGCGTGCATCCGTGCGTCGCTGCGGTCCGGTCCCAGGTCGACGGGCACGTGCACCTTCCGCCGACCACTGGCGACAACATCGATGTACTGTGGAGACCTCACGCCCCACGTGTTGAGCAATTCGGCGGTACGTCCACCCGGCCTCCCGCATGCCTACTATACGCCCTCGCTCAAAGTCCGTCAACTGCACATACGGTTCACGTCCACGCTGTCGCGGCATGCTACCAGTGTTAAAGACTGCGATGGAGCTCCGTATGCCACGGCAAACTGGCTGACACTGACGGCGGCGGTGCACAAATGCTGCGCAGCTAGCGCCATTCGACGGCCAACACCGCGGTTCCTGGTGTGTCCGCTGTGCCGTGCGTGTGATCATTGCTTGTACAGCCCTCTCGCAGTGTCCGGAGCAAGTATGGTGGGTCTGACACACCGGTGTCAATGTGTTCTTTTTTCCATTTCCAGGAGTGTACAAGCAGTGAGTCCAAACAAACTGCAGCATGACTTCGCGCTGCCGTCCGTGGCGGGACATACGCTTTTGAATATTCCAGGCGCGCGCAGGAGTACACAGACCGCCATTGAGCCCGCGGTGGCGTACCACGGAGTCGGTAGGTTGCTGTTTTCAATATGCACGCCGGTTGCAGTTGCTGAGGTTATCGCGGAAGAGGGTTAGGGGTGGTCGCGCCTGCGATCTTAATCGGCGGTGGTGCCGCCGCCTATCGGCCGTGAGCTGCCTGTTTCCTGTGAAACGTCCCCTTAGAAAAATTATGAATTACTGTGCTGGTAAACTTCTACATTATTTGATACAAAGACAGCTGAGTAAAACTAAACTTACTCAGACAGTTCGCTCTTTACTTATTCTGATCATCACTAAACTGACACACAATGTTTTTTAGCGCAACGCAATCTGACTTTCAATAATCTCTACAAAAGAATGGCCCTGACTAACAATAACCTATACCTTTCGTGAATCACTTACCTCACAAAAATCTTCGTTACTCGAACTACTGCAATACAGCAAGCGCCAATACTGCCAACTAAATAAAAGATTCTAACTACTGAAGACACTAACTACTGATAGGCATAGTTAGCAAATGAAAGATTTTGATAGAGAACAAACAATGTATTTACCTTAATAGTGTTCAAAAGTAATCAGTTCATGACATCCAATCTTACAAATTTCCTTCTTCTGACGGACACATGTCCAGATCGTTCGCTCATAATAACCTCTCAAAACTCTGGCATCTCTCTCTCCACATCCACCACTGCTGGCAGCTCACATCCAACTGCACAACGCTACGCGCTGTTCATATCCAACTGCCCAACACTACACAAGCGAATATTCCAACAATGCCAGCCAGCCACAGACTGCACACAGCACGAAAAATGGCTCTGAGCACTATGGGACTTAACATCTGTGGTCATCAGTTCCATAGAACTTAGAACTACTTAAATCTAACTAACCTAAGGATATCACACACATCCATGCCCGAGGCAGGATTCGAACTTGCGACCGTATCAGTCGCGCGCGGTTCCGGACTGTAGCGCCTAGAACCGCTAGACCACCGCGGCCGGCCTGCACACAGCACGGTCAGTGATTTTCATACAGAGCGATACGTGGCGTTACCAACATAAAAAAACCTAAACAGCATACTTACATAGCCCCCCTGCTCCCCACAAAAAATTTTACGAATTGTTTTGGGCAGTGCCCAATAATTATTTGCTATTTTTTTTGTATTAACGATAACAAATATATCAAATGCACACAATTATTAACACGATGTTGTTCAAAAACAAAAATTGTTCTCATGAAGACAGTCCTGATTATTCATCACAGTAGTAATAAAATTGCACAAAGTCTGATCAGTAAAAGAAAATGCACACGGAAGTAGTGGTTTCCATGCAGTCTTGAAGAAGTAGTGTTGTCCTTCCAACGGAAAGATAGTGCTGACTCTTGACATGCAGACAGGTAATGGGCCACAACAGAGCAAACCCACAGCAGAGTCAGTCAAAGTTTTGAAAGATATTGGTAGGTAGGTCATCACAGAGCAGACGCACTGTAGTCCTGGTAGAGATTATGGTATTGGTGGGCTACCAAAAAGGCAGCGCTGTTCACATCCAACTGCCCAACGCAAGCGAATATTCCAACAATGCCAACAAGCCACAGACTGCACACATCACAGTCAGTGATTTTCATTCAGAGCGCTACGTGGCGTTACCAACATAAAAATCTAAACAGCCTACTTACACCGGGTCGCGAAACGCTGTGCGCCACGGTGCGGTCATCGATGAAACTGCACCTTTATGTGATTTTAAAATCTGTCACTAGAGTGAAACGCAGACCAGGAAATACCACAGGTTCCTCATCACACAACAGCGCTCTCCTACACAATTCGTCAGGAAACTAATGCTTTCGTAGCAGCCGTAAGCTCTACAGATAATTACCTTGCAGACGTCTTTGGATTTCACAGTGAATTAACAGACCGACAATGGTCAAGTTATTTGGTGGTTACACCTGACAGTAAGATCATACCATGGATTTGAGATGAGAGAAAGGGGGGAGGGGAGGAGAACAGGGGAGGAAGAACATATTAGTTTTGTGGAAGTTGGAAGGACGAGAAAACGAGGAGCAAAATTAAACTTCCGTGTGCATTAACCACCAAACGAACTTTATAATAGATACCAACTACCTAAGGTGTATCGCATATAACTGAGTTTGCATAGTTTGTATGAGATTTCTAAATATTATTTACCTGTCAGGCAGATAAAACGCTCAGATACATGTGAGTAATTTCTATATTAGAATTTTTGACACTGGTTGGTAAAACGAAAAAAAAAGCGCTGTGAACTGAATATAAAACGCTACTAGAAGCTGCCACCACCCAGAGCTATTGGGAATTTTCAGTTGCGAAAAGAAACGTCGAAATATTTCATAGATTTCACTACAAATAGTTCTGAGTACACCAGCTACTAGTCATTATCCGTAACATATTTTGCCTTTCTTCAAACTGATACAGCTGTCTGACTGGCTGAGCAAAAGATAATAATTCTTCTTCTAGAAGGGCGAGAGCAGCTGCACTCATCCGCATCTCCCGCCCCAGCCCTCTCTAGCCGTGCTCTTTCCTGCTGGCACTTGCACTGGCCTGTAACACACGTTTCGTGTGTCTCGGAACATTCTATAAAGCTTCCGAATGGTATTTTCTGGCACTTCTTATACTTAGGGGACCGTACGCTGTCTCTGTGCATAATTCCACCCTTTAGAACAAGATCCTAATGTCATCTTTGTGACGTAAGTCCTCCAAGAGACTACAGACCTGAAACGCGTTAGAGTTATAGTACAGTACCGTTCGTCAAATTTGATTCATTTGTTTATACAGAGTCAGAAGTGCTACTCTGATTTATGAGAGGAATTTTCCGATTTGTGGGAAACGTTAACTGTCTTTACAATGACTGCTTATCTCCCTCTTTTCATGTTCTTCTTTTCCTCAATTGTGCTTCATTTGTGAAATTGTAATATCTCGTCTGTTTTCCGCCTTCTGTTCTGGTTAGAAATTACATCGTAAGTTTTTAAAATAAAATATTGAGTAGTAATCCAATGACTAACTCGATATGACGTTACTTGAAGCCAGAAATAAGGCTCAAATATACATATCGGCCAACCAAGTTATCTCTTTCCTTCCGTAGAGGAAGATTATGTATTTGTAGCGTTTCAACTCTTGAAGATGTTCCAGTTACGCCGCCGTCACCATATGTGGTGCAGTAAGTTACGCAATGTATTTCAGTGAACGCTAAACAGTTATATGTTTTTGACAAAATAGTGCAAAATGTTCGTGTTTTTTCTATTTGTTTCTTGTTCAACGCGGAGCCCTGGCATTCGGGAGCGGATCATTTGAAGCGGTCTGCAGACTTTGAGGTGCCGGACATACATTCCTGGAAATTGAAATAAGAACACCGTGAATTCATTGTCCCAGGAAGGGGAAACTTTATTGACACATTCCTGGGGTCAGATACATCACATGATCACACTGACAGAACCACAGGCACATAGACACAGGCAACAGAGCATGCACAATGTCGGCACTAGTACAGTGTATATCCACCTTTCGCAGCAATGCAGGCTGCTATTCTCCCATGGAGACGATCGTAGAGATGCTGGATGTAGTCCTGTGGAACGGCTTGCCATGCCATTTCCACCTGGCGCCTCAGTTGGACCAGCGTTCGTGCTGGACGTGCAGACCGCGTGAGACGACGCTTCATCCAGTCCCAAACATGCTCAATGGGGGACAGATCCGGAGATCTTGCTGGCCAGGGTAGTTGACTTACACCTTCTAGAGCACGTTGGGTGGCACGGGATACATGCGGACGTGCATTGTCCTGTTGGAACAGCAAGTTCCCTTGCCGGTCTAGGAATGGTAGAACGATGGGTTCGATGACGGTTTGGATGTACCGTGCACTATTCAGTGTCCCCTCGACGATCACCAGTGGTGTACGGCCAGTGTAGGAGATCGCTCCCCACACCATGATGCCGGGTGTTGGCCCTGTGTGCCTCGGTCGTATGCAGTCCTGATTGTGGCGCTCACCTGCACGGCGCCAAACACGCATACGAGCATCATTGGCACCAAGGCAGAAGCGACTCTCATCGCTGAAGACGACACGTCTCCATTCGTCCCTCCATTCACGCCTGTCGCGACACCACTGGAGGCGGGCTGCACGATGTTGGGGCGTGAGCGAAAGACGGCCTAACGGTGTGCGGGACCGTAGCCCAGCTTCATGGAGACGGTTGCGAATGGTCCTCGCCGATACCCCAGGAGCAACAGTGTCCCTAATTTGCTGGGAAGTGGCGGTGCGGTCCCCTACGGCACTGCGTAGGATCCTACGGTCTTGGCGTGCATCCGTGCGTCGCTGCGGTCCGGTCCAGGTCGACGGGCACGTGCACCTTCCGCCGACCACTAGCGACAACATCGATGTACTGTGGAGACCTCACGCCCCACGTGTTGGGCAATTCGCCGGTACGTCCACCCGGCCTCCCGCATGCCCACTATACGCCCTCGCTCAAAGTCCGTCAACTGCACATACGGTTCACGTCCACGCTGTCGCGGCATGCTACCAGTGTTAAAGACTGCGATGGAGCTCCGTATGCCACGGCAAACTGGCTGACACTGACGGCGGCGGTGCACAAATGCTGCGCAGCTAGCGCCATTCGACGGCCAACACCGCGGTTCCTGGTGTGTCCGCTGTGCCGTGCGTGTGATCATTGCTTGTACAGCCCTCTCGCAGTGTCCGGAGCAAGTATGGTGGGTCTGACACACCGGTGTCAATGTGTTCTTTTTTCCATTTCCAGGAGTGTAGTTATTGCCGACCGACAGCCATTCCTCGCAAGAGGATGTTTTCAGCTGAGTTAAGACGCCACCGATTATTTTTAAAAACTGAAAAAAGGAAGAATGTGATCCTTTTTGTAATAATCTTTTATCAGTTTACGATTAGCCACGTCTGACTGCACACCTTCGTTGTTTAACGTAACATTTTTATTACTTGGCAGTAGATTGTATATTGCAGTACGAAATAAATCGTTAGAAGCCTTAAACCTTACTTAGAGGTTCTGTGATGAAATTTTGTTGAATATCTTTTTATTTAAAATATATAGACATTATCTACTGAAGAAACAATTTTGTAGCATTGATAAATCAGAATCATAAGTATATATGTTGCAAATACGACGGGAAATTGACGACGATGAAGTAATCTCTGCTCTATAGGTTTTAAGACGACTGAATTTTATGAAAGAATGTTTTAATGTGTTGTGAAATAAATCGATCTATGAGCTGTTACGGAAAGAACTGATCAGGGAATAAATCTACTTAAAAGTTAAATTTACGAAATTTTGTACTAATTGCGAATATTTTTGACACCAGCTATATTAAGCATGGAAATAATTTGTATTGGCGACAGATAAATATCTGTCCCAGCACGCGACTCGACGCCAGAGTTCCTGTTTATCGGGAGCGGTCGCCTTAACAATGTCGGCTATCGGTGCATGCTTCCCTGACTGTTCCAGACCTCCACATATCACTGTGCACATGTTCCTCTCCCCCCCCCCCCCTCGGTTGTTCGCAGCTTAGCAGGATTTCCACACACGAACAGAACGACGACGATAGTACTAACATTGAATTCTATGTACCGACTTGACAGAAAATCCTAGGAAGTTCTGGTCTTACGTTAAATCAGTAAGTGGATCGAAACAGCATATCCATACACTCTGGGATGATAATGGCATTGAAACAGAGGATGACATACGTAAAGCTGAAATACTAAACACCTTTTTCCAAAGCTGTTTCACAGAGGAAGACCGCACTGCAGTTTCTTCTCTAAATCGTCGCACGAACGAAAAAATGGCTGACATCGAAATAAGTGTCCAAAGGAATAGAAATGCAACTGAAATCACTCAACAGAGGGAAGTCCACTGGACCTGACGGGATACCAATTCGATTCTACACAGAGTACGCGAAAGAACTTGCCCCCCCCCCCCCTTCTAACAGCCGTGTACCGAAGTCTCTAGAGGAACGGAAGGTTCCAATTGATTGGAAAAGGGCACAGGTAGTTCCATTTTTCTGACATCGATCTTTGTAGAATTTTGGAAAATGTTTTCTGCTCCCGTATCATGTCATTTCTGGAAACCCACAATCTACTCTGTACGAATCAACATAGATTCCAGAAACAGTGATCGTGTGAGACCCAACTCGCTTTATTTGTTCATGAGACCCAGAAAATATTAGATACAGGCTCCCAGGTAGATGCCATTTTCCTTGACTTCCGGAAAGCGTTCGATACAGTTCCGCACTGTCGCCTGATAAACAAAGTAGGAGCCTACGTAATATCAGACCAGCTGTGAGGCTGGATTGAAGAGTTTTTGCAAACAGAACACAGCATGTTGTTCTCAATGGAGAGACGTCCACAGACGTTAAAGTAACCTCTGGCGTGCCACAGGGGAGTGTTATGGGACCATTGCTAGTAGATAGTGTCGGAAGTTCCATGCGGCACTTCGCGGATGATGCTGTAATATACACAGAAGTTGCAGCATTAGAAAATTGCAGCGAAATGCAGGAAGATCTGCAGCGGATAGGCACTTGGTGCAGGGAGTGGCAATTGACCCTTAACATAGACAAATGTAATGTATTGCGAATACATAGAAAGAAGGATCCTTTATTGTATGATTATATGATAGCGGAACAAACACTGGTAGCAGTTACTTCTGTAAAATATCTGGGAGTATGCGTACGGAACGATTTGAAGTGGAATGATCATATAAAATTAATTGTTGGTAAGGCGGGTGCCAGGTTGAGATTCATTGGGAGAGTCCTTAGAAAATGTAGTCCATCAACAAAGGAGGTGGCTTACAAAACACTCGTTCGACCTATACTTGAGTATTGCTCATCAGTGTGGGATCCGTACCAGGTCGGGTTGACAGAGGAGATAGAGAAGATCCAAAGAAGAGCGGCGCGTTTCGTCACAGGGTTATTTGGTAAGTGTGATAGCGCTGCGGAGATGTTTAGCAAACTCAAGTGGCAGACTCTGCAAGAGAGGCGCTCTGCATCGCGGTGTAGCTTCCTGTCAAGGTTTCGAGAGGGTGCGTTTCTGGATGAGGTATCGAATATATTGCTTCCCCCTACTTATACCTCCCGAGGAGATCACGAATGTAAAATAAGAGAGATTCGAGCGCACACGGAGGCTTTCCGGCAGTCGTTCTTCCCGCGAACCATACGCGTCTGGAACAGGAAAGGGAGGTAATGACAGTGGCACGTAAAGTGCCCTCCGCCACACACCGTTGGGTGGCTTGCGGAGTATAAATGTAGATGTAGATTGAAACGTTTGTCTCATAAACCCTGTTGCGGGACTCTAAGTAAGCTGCGAGCAGTGGGAGGCGGAGGGGGGAGACGGTAGAAACACTGGCGTATGGAGTATCGATGGGTCCTGGAAGCGTGCACAGATAGCCGAGTGGTTAAGGCGACCACTCGCGATAAACAGGAAATCCGTGTTCGGGTCCCAGTCCGGTATAGATTTTTGTGCGTCACCGATATGTATGATTTCCATGCCTAACATAGCTGAGATCAAAAATGTTCGCAACTGCGATAAAATTTCATAATATTACTACAGCTGCAGATCGTCACCAATGTTTGTTCCTTCCGACATGGATGCACATCTGAAGAAACAGACGTTCTAATAATAAAAGGCTACTAACAATTCATTTCAATAGCCAGTTTGAGACACAAATAATTTCAAGTGGCTGTAACGCAGTCATTGAGTATCTCTGGATAGCATAAGGACACAATCAACAACTACAAGATAAAAAATATTGCAATAGAAATATGTTAGAAGTTACTTTGCCCCTTATTGTTTAAAAATTTAGAGATACAAGCTGATACATTCTGGGAAAATAATGCTATAGTGACGAACTGAGAAACAAGAAAATTACGAAGATAATTTATGCTTAAGACGCAGCATTTTACTCGTCGCTAAGATAATAATATCGTAGCTTTGTAGTTTTCATTTTAGAGAGTTCGATTCCGGAATAAGTGAGAAGCGCATGGCAATGATCTGTAGACTCCTTTGTTCTGAACTGCACAATTAAGCTGATCTTGCTGAAATTTACCAAGATTAATAAAATTAACTTTGTGAAGGTATGGAGTTACAAAAGATAAAATAATGATGTTATTTAATAATTGATCGTAGCACATTCGAATGTTGCTGTGCCAGTCTTGGAGAAAAATAAAAGAAAAAAGTATATAAAATATTACTATTATTTTTTTAAAAATGTTACTAAACCCATTTAAAGTTATGTTCCAGATCCTGCTTTTCCTCTGTGGTTCAAATTATGTTTTGTAACATCTGCTCCACATTTTTCTGGAATCCCGCTGGTTAATCTACTGATGAAGCAACACATGATACGCTTGGAAGCTGTTTATGCATAAAATGTGAACTGAACTGACTTATTTCAGAGGCGTTCGTAGTTTCTATGGAGCTAACGTGTGGATTATGAGCAACATCTGTCAGAGCGTCTCCTTCGTTTGTTCGTTGTAGGCTAGTCCCTTGTCTTCTGTTTGGCATCCCATTCGCATAGCAACAACAATTTTTTGTATATTCGCTGAATGATCATTTTTATTTGACGTCATATGGCGAAGGCTACTCTACGTACGACTGTCACGTTCCCATTTACCTGTTCCAGTCGCGAATGCTTCGCGGGAAGAACGATTGCTGGTAAGCCTCCGTGTAGGCTCGAATCTCTCTAATTTTATCTTCTTGGTCTTTTCGCGAGATATTCGTAGGAGGAATCACTATATTTTCTGACTCTTCTAAGAACGTACGCTCATGGAACTTCAACAACAGACCACACCGTGAAGCGAAACGCCTCTCTTTCAGCGTCTGTCGCTATAGCATCTCTGTGAGGCTTTCGTGCTTGCCAAAGGAACCTGTAACGAGACATTTTGCTCTTCTTTGAACATTCTCTATTTACCCTATCGATCCTATCCCGTACGGATCCCACACTGAAGAGAAATATTCAAGTGTTGTAATAATTCCAATACTGAAAAGGTAGGTGCTGACAGGCCTGAATATTGCCGAATTACCTGTTCAGTACGTTGTGGCTGCAAAGACTGTCGCAAATTGTTAACGAAAGAATTGAAACACGCAGAGGCCGACTTTGGGAAAGATCCGTTTGGAATGTAGGAACTCTATGTAATTCTGAAGGCGGGAGGGGTATACGGGGAGCGAAAGGTTATCTAAAACTTGTATCTGCAGTTACAAGAGTCAAAGAACATGAAAGGGAATGAGTTGTTGAGAATGGAGTGAGGCAGGGTTATACGAGGGTCGTTCAATAAGTAATGCCCACATTTTTTTTCTCAGAACATATTTATTGTTAAGAGTCAGAATTTGGTGACAATGTACATCAACATGTCTTGTCCATGTCCTATTTTTCTACGTAGTCTCCATCACGTTCTATGGTCATACGCCAACGTTGTGGAGGAGCATGTATTCCCAGCTGGTAAAAGCTCTTGTCGTGTTGGCGTATCCATGTTTTCACTGCATCCGTGACAGTAAGACCTCTCCGTCCGTCTCAAAATGCTCCAACAACTCAGATGAAATGGTCTTTATTTGAATCTTGTGATCCGCTGTGAGCATTCGTGGAACTCATCGTGAGCACCTCTTTGAATATCAGAGAGTCTCGATCATTGCACAGGCACTTCCAATGTTGGCCGACAGCTGTAGAGCCAATTGTCGAGTTGTGATGCGCCGGTTAGCACGAATAATGGCATCCGCACGATTCAGCGTGTCTGGATCAATGGCTGTGACAGGACGTCCCGAGCATGGCTGATCACGGAGCTCCGTTTCTGAATTTCCTGAGGCTGTAACTTTCTTTACCCATCACCCAACCGTACTACCATCAACTGAAGCATCGCCATACGCTGCACACAAACGTTTATGGATGTTTACCACGGTTTCTATTTCTGCACACAAGAATTCAATAACAGCATGCTGCTTGTAACGTGAGTCGTATGTAGACGCCATTTTGATGCTGTACTACGGCTCTGCCATCTGCCAGAACGGTTCGAAACTTCACCGCCGCATAGAACAAACATCAGATGTGAAGCACCAACAAGGACGTTTACTATGTATATTAATGGCTTTTTTTTTAATGTGGGGCATTACTTATTGATAGACACTCTTAGTTTACCCCTGATGTCATTCATTCTGTACATTGTGCAAGCTATGAAGAAAATCTGAAGCAATATGTAGTGGAAAAAGAAACAAAAACTTAGAGGTTTTATTTTAACATTGTAATTGGGTGAGAGACTGTAAAGGATTTGCAAGAGCAGTTGAACGAATAGACAGCATCTGAAAATGAGGTTGTAAGACGGACAGCAGCAAACGTAGAATGAGGGTAATGGAATGTAGTCGAATTAAGTCTGTGATACTGAAAGAACTTGCCCAGTAAAATACACTATCTAATCAAAAGTATCGGGACACTCCTAGGTAATGAGGAATTGACCAGTAGACGTCGTCAGAAGTGGACCCACCAGTATAAAAGGAAGTGGGGAAAACTTCGTTGTATGTGGAGAAGCTGCAACAGTGGAATGGGTCAATAGGGACAGCTCGTTATATTAGAATATGTGCTGGTCATCGGATGTTACCTGAGTAACAAGTCCATCAGGGACATTTTAATCCTTCTAAAGCTGCCCAGGTCGACTGCTGGTAATGTGACTGTGAAGTGAAAACGTGAAGAAACTACCGCAGCTGAACCAAGACCAGGCAAATCTCACGTACTGACGGACGGAAATCATGGGCGATGCGGAGGGTGGTGAAAAACATCAAGCCATTTCGGCTGGTGACTTTTCATCCAGTTTGATGGGTAAATTTGATTTAACGTAATTAAATATAGCAGGGAAGGCGGGAAAGAATTCCATTGTGCATTCGGTATGCTTGCCGGGAGGTCTCATCCGTGATGTGGAGGAGGCCCTGCCAGCGGCTATCAAGCACACTAGGTGCAACTGGCTGCATGTAGTGGCACATGTCGGCACGAATGACACCTGTCGCTTGGGTTCTCAGGCCATCCTCGACTACTTTCGGCGGCTGGCTGTTATGGTGAAGGCAACTAGCAACGCACTTGGGGTGCAGGCTAAGCTCTCTATTTGTAGCATCGTACCCAGGGTTGATCGCGGTCCTCTGGTTTGGAGCAGAGTGGAAGATCAAAACCAGAGGCTCAGACGACTCTGCCACGGTATCGTATGCGAATTTCTTGACCTCCGCTATCGGGTGCAGAATTTTAGTCTTCCCCTTAATAGGTCAGGCGTGCACTACACCCAAGAAGCGGCTCCTAGTGTAGCGGAGTACGTGTGGCGTGCATATGGGGCTTTTTTAGGTTAGAGAACCCTTCTCTTGGGAATCAAAGACGATTTGCCTGTTAAAATCAGCCACAGCGACCTCAGAGAATCTTGGTCCTCGCAGATCAGAGACGGAAAAGATCAATATGATTTTAGTAAACTGCAGGAGCATCCATGGAAAGGCCCCAGAATTAGTATCGCTTAGTGAAGGTTATAATGCACAGATAGTATTGGAAACAGAAACCTGGTTGAAACCAGAGGCCAATGACAACGAAATCCTAAGTTCAGATTGGAATGTTTATCGTAAGGATAGGTTAGCCGCCAATGGTGGCGGCATGTTTATTGCAGTAAAAATTCGATAAAATCTAGCAAGGTTATCACGGATTCCGAATGTGAATTAATGTGGGTGAAACTGAGTATTAAAGAACGGTCAAAAATGGTGATCGGATGCTTTTATAGACCACCTGTGTCAGGATCTGTTGTAGTAGAGCACTTCAGACAGAACTTGTAGAATATCATTAGTAATTTTCCTGATCATGCCGTTGTAATAGGGGGTGACTTCAACTTGCCAGGTATAGATTGGACTGTTATGCCATCAAAACTGGTGTCAGGGACAGGGAATTGTATAGCATTGTTCTGGATGTGTTGTCCGAAAATTACCTTGAGCAGATAATTAGAGAACCAACTCGTGAGGGCAACGTCGTAGACCTCCTGGCAACAAACAGACCTGAACTTATCGAATCAGTCAACGTAGAGGAAGGTATCAGTGATCATAAGGCTGTGACAGCATCTATGACGACGAGTGCTACAAGGAAGGTTAAGAAAGGTAGGAAGATACATTTGCTCAGCGAGGGTGTCAGGATACAAATTTCAGAATATCTCAGCAGTCAGGATCAAATATTCGATGATGAGGACGAAGATGTGGAGAACAAACGGAAAAAAATTTGAAGGCATCGTTCAATATGCCCTAGACAAGTATGCCCCGACTAAGGTTTTAAGGGATGGGAAAGATCCACCATGGTTTCATAACCGTGTTAGAAGAGCGCTACGTAAACAAAGAGCACTTCATCTCAGATTCTTGAGAAGTAAAAACCTAGCTGGCAAACAAAAGCTGAACGAAGCGAAAATGAGCGTAAGAAGATCAACGAGAGAAACGTTAAATGATTTTGAAAGTAAGGCATTGTCAACCGACCTGAGTAAAAACTCTAAGAGATTTTGGTCGTATGTAAAATCAATAAGTGGGTCAAAAACATCTATTCATTCTCTCTGCGACCACACCGGCACCGAAACCGAAGATAACAGAGAGAAGGCCGAAATACTGAATTCGGTCTTCCGAAGTTGTATCACCGCGGTAGATCTTAAGACTGTCCCTCCTTTCAATCACCGTACGAACATCGAAATGGTGGATATTGAGATGACCACTCGCGGAATTGAAAAGCAGCTACAATAGGTTAGTAGCGGAATGGCTTCAGGACCAGATGAGATACCTATAAGATGCTATAAATATGCGAAATAACTTGCTCCCCTTCTAGCAGTAATTTATCGTAGATCTCTTGAGCAGCGAAAGGTAACTAATGACCGGAGAAAAGCGCAGGTCATTCCCGTTTTTAAGAAAGGCCGTAGGACAAAAAATGGCTCTAAGCACTATGGAACTTAACATCTGAGGTCATCAGTCCCCTAGAACTTAGATCTACTTAAACCTAACTAACCTAAGGACATCACACACATCCATGCCCGAGGCAAGATTCGAACCTGCGACCGTAGCAGCAGCGCGGTTTCCGGACTGAAGCGCATAGAACCGCTCGGTCATAGCGGCCGGCGCCGCAAGACAGTTTCACACAATTATAGACCTATATCGTTGACGTCAAACTGTTGTAGGATTATGGAACATGTTTTATGCTCAAGAATTATGGCGTTTTTCGAAAATGAATATCTCCTCTATCATGGACTGTGCGGTTGGTCCCGGCGGAGGTTCGAGTCCTCCCTCGGGCATGGATGTGTGTGTTTGTCCTTAGGATAATTTAGGTTAAGTAGTGTGTAAGCTTAGGGACTGATGACCTTAGCAGTTAAGTCCCATAAGAATTCACACACACACACGCACACACATATCTCCTCTATAAAAATCAATATGGATTCCGCAAACAGAGATCCTGCGAAACTCAGCTCCCTCTGTTCCTCCATGGGATCCAAAGCGCTGTGGACAACGGCGCTCAGGTTGGTGCAGTGTTCCTCGATTTCAATAAGGCATTTTTCACCGTCCCCCATTGCCGTTTAATGAAAAAAATACGAGCTTACGGAATATTGGAGCAGACTTGCGATTGGATTCAAGACTTTCTTGAAGATAGAACTGAACACGTCGCTCTTAACGGAACTAAATCGACAGATGTAAAGGTAATATCCGGAGTACCACAGGGAAGTGTGATAGGACCGTAGATGTTTACAACATATACAGGGTGTTACAAAAAGCTACGGCCAAACTTTCGGGAAACATTCCTCACACACAAAGAAAGAAAATATGTTATGTGGACATGTGTTCGGAAACGCTTACTTTCCATGTTAGAGCTCATTTTATTAGTTCTCTTCAAATCACATTAATCATGGAATGGAAACACACAGCAACAGAACGTACCAGCGTGACTTCAAACACTTTGTTACAGGAAATGTTCAAAATGTCCTCCGTTAGCGAGCATACATGCATCCACCCTCCGTCGCATGGAATCCCTGATGCGCTGATGCAGCCCTGGAGAATGGCGTACTGTATCACAGCCGTCCAAAATACGAGCACGAAGAGTCTCTACATTTGGTATCGGGGTTGCGTAGACAAGAGCTTTCAAATGCCCCCATAAATGAAAGTCAAGAGGGTTGAGGTCAGGAGAGCGTGGAGGCCATGGAATTCGTCCGCCTCTACCAATCCATCGGTCACCCAATCCGTTGTTGAGAAGCGTACGAACATTTCGACTGAAATGTGCAGGAGCTCCATCGTGCATGAACCACATGTTGTGTCGTACTTGTAAAGGCACATATTCTAGCAGCACACGTAGAGTATCCCGTATGAAATCATGATAACGTGCTCCATTGAGCGTAGGTGGTAGAACATGGGGTCCAATCAAGACATAACCAACAATGCCTGCCCAAACGTTCACAGAAAATCTGTGTTGATGACGTGATTGCACAATTGCGTGCGGATTCTCGTCAGCCCAGACATGTTGATTGTGAAAATTTACAATTTGATCACGTTGGAATGAAGCCTCATCCGTAAAGAGAACATTTGCACTGAAATGAGGATTGACACATTGTTGGATGAACCATTCGCAGAAGTGTACCCGTGGATGCCAATCAGCTGCTGATAGTGCCTGCACACGCTGCACATGGTACGGAAACAACTGGTTCTCCCGTAGCACTCTCCATACGGTGACGTGGTCAACGTTACCTTGTACATCAGCAACTTCTCTGACGCTGACATTAGGGTTATCGTCAACTGCACGAAGAATTGCCTCTTCCATTGCAGTTGTCCTCGTCGTTCTAGGTCTTCCCCAGTCGCGAGTCATAGGCTGGAATGTTCCGTGCTCTCTAAGACGCCGATCAATTGCTTCGAACGTCTTCCTGTCGGGACACCTTCGTTCTGGAAATCTGTCTCGATACAAACGTACCGCGCCACGGCTATTGCCCCGTGCTAATCCATACATCAAATGGGCATCTGCCGCATTTGTAAACATTGCACTGACTGCAAAACCACGTTCGTGATGAACACTAACCTGTTGATGCTACGCACTGATGTGCTTGATGCTAGTACTGTAGAGCAATGAGTCGCATGTCAACACAAGCACCGAAGTCGGCATTAACTTCCTTCAATTGGGCCAACTGGCAGTGAATCGAGGAAGTACAGTACATACCGACGAAACTAAAATGAGCTCTAACATGGAAATTAAGCGTTTCCGGACACATGTCCACATAACTTGTTTTCTTTATTTGTGTGTGAGGAATGTTTCCTGAAAGTTTGGCCGTACCTTTTTGTAACACCCTGTATAAATGATCTAGTAGAAACTGTCGGATGCTCTTTAAGGCTATTCGCAGATGATGCAGTTGTCTATACCAAAGTAACAACCCCAGAAGATAATAAGAATTTGCAGAACGACCTTCAGAGAATTGATGAATGGTGCATGCTCTGGCAGTTGACCCTGAACGAAAAAAAAAGTGTAACATATTGCGCATGCATAGCAAAAGAAATCCACTACTGTACAGCTACACTATTGATGACAAACAGCTGGAGACAGCGTCTGTTGTAAAATATCTAGACGTAACTACCCAGAGCAACCTTAAGTGGAATGACCATGTGAAACAGATAGTGGGAAAAGCAGACACCAGACTCGGATTCATTGGAAGAATCTTAAGGAAATGTAAAGAAAGAGTGGCTTATAAGGCGCTTGTTCGCCCGATTCTTGAGTATTGTTCATCTATCTGGGATCACTATTGGGTAGGACTGATAGAGGAGATAGAGAAGATCCAACGAAGAGCGGCGCGTTTCGTCACGGGACCGTTTAGCTGGAGAGAGGGCGTTACGGAGCTGCTAAACAAACTCCACTGGCGGATGTTATAAGAGAGGCGTTGTGCATCACGGAGAGATTTACTATTGAAATTTCGGGACAGCACTTTTCAGGAGGAGTTGGACAACATATTACTTCCCCCCACATACATCTCGCGTATTGATCACGAGGGGGAAATTCGAGAAATTAGAGCCAATACAGAGGCTTACCGACAATCTTTCTCCCCACGCACTATTCGCGAGTGGAACAGGGTTGGAGCGATCAGATAGTGGTACTTTCTTTAATGTACTACAATTAATCTAATACAGTCTGTTATAATGACTTTTTTGGGAGAACTTTCAAGCTCTTGCTAACTGGGGACAGGACACTCATGGAGAAGTGCAAGCGAGCAGAACCCTACGGATAAAGGACAAGGTGCTCTGAGAAATGGCGAAGGCTTTTCAGGTAAAAATGCAGAGGGTTGCACCTACTGTCTAGGAAAACGGAGAACCGAACACCCGTGCAGTGGCGCATGTGTTCCAGAGCCAATCAGTATGGAACAATACGCGCAAAGGCGGAAAAAATAGTAAAAAAGGTAGATCCAGTTGGGAAGTTGTGCTTTTTATGGCCTGTGTCCTGTTTCAGAGAGGTGCACTGAAAGCTTTAGGTCTATTGCAAAGAATTTCTGAGAAGCAGCCGGAAGGCGTCAGGACTTACTCAAAAAGAACTTTCTGCAAGATAGCAGTCTCTTGATCGTCCTAAAATACACCAAAACAGGACTCTAAAGAGTTGTAGATTGCAAGTGACGAACAGACTGTTTCCAGCGAAAAAAGTCATTTTTACTCAAATCTTTTCCCATACCCAGACAAAACCCTGCAATAGCTGAAAGTGCCATTGATTGCTGTGCTGTAGTGTAACGTCAGTATGTCGTAGCATTTGATGTTGACGTTTTAGAGAACAATCGGGCAGACTGCGTGCAGTGTAGCCCCTCAGGAATTACCTGAAATCAGTAACGGGTAACATCAGTCCATACTACATTAAATTTAATGGAGCATACCTAATCACAATGAAATAACCTTAAATGTTACGATATGGTGCTAACCCGAATTTTGAGTCCGATTTTTGGGTTAACAAATTTCATATATTATAGGTATAAGCTCCCAAGATAAGTGTTCACTTTTTGGAGGTCAAAGGTTGAACTTAATACGTTGTACCGTTTTTATTTTGTGCTGCATGCAGTTTTGAAAAATCGTTTCTGGAGTAGAATCTGTTTAAAGTTTAGCGAAAACTTTTATATGTGTTATTAGTTCAATTTGCATAAAAACTACATGTTATTATATATTTTTGATGTTGCTGAACACAATTCTGAGGCTATATTTTCAAAATTCAAAATGGCTAATCCAATGTGGTGGACCAAAAATGATGTTTTGACCAATTTTAACCAAAATTTGGCCAAACAGAAGTGTTTTCGTTACTTACGTTTAGTGTGCAATTCATGATCGTATATCAATTCTTCCTCTAACTCGAATTGTTCCTGGAGATCAATTACCTCGTTCTTTTTGGCGAGAAAAGCCAGTCTGGCGGAGATGGATATGCTGCGTCCGGCACGTTGCACATGTTGTTCGGCAGCTTTTTCAGCGAATACGTTTGTATACATACTGCAGTATAAATCATCTTGTGAACCTGCGTCACTCCACGACAAGTTTCCTACCTAAGCCAGACGTCCCCGGTTGAGAGCGTCCCACGGCGGCTGTGTCACTGCTTCGAACAATTGGCTGTAGAAACGATTGTAACCCACGTATTAAGAAATCTTTTCGTGCCAACATTCCAGACACATAAAACTTTTAAAAAAGGCAATTAAAAATCGAATGTTCGACCATTTAGAATGAGAACATGGCCTTGGGTACCGATTAGTCACAGTCGATCCAGAGCAGAGATGTTTTTGCACTCCGCAAAATTGAAATGAAATTGATGACGAAATATGGATCAGTTTAATAAAATGAGTTCAAAATGGTTCAAATGGCTCTGAGCACTATGGGACTCAACTTCTGAGGTCATTAGTCCCCTAGAACTTAGAACTAGTTAAACCTAACTAACCTACGGACATCACAAACATCCATGCCCGAGGCAGGATTCGAACCTGCGACCGTAGCGGTCTTGCGGTTCCAGACTGCAGCGCCTTTAACCGCACGGCCACTTCGGCCGGCAATAAAATGAGTTTTAAAATGAGCATTTAAATGAAATAAGAATGTTACAAAATTTATATAAGCTTGTAAATGTGCCAGCTTGGCAAGTGAGGTCAACACTTGCATCTCATACTGATCCTACCGATCAAATAATAAGGCGTTTCAGCTGTAAAAAATGTAAGCTTCTAAGTCAATGTAGTCAAAAGATACAGCCACTTACATCACATATTTTGGTACTCATAAACTGACTCATGAATAGTTATAGATGAACTATTTCTATACACATAATTACGTTTGTGCGGAACCTCAGGGCACGAGGCCTCCTCCTACTTGTCCGGTTTTTTTATTGGTGTCCAGCTCTATCCAAATAATTAGTATACGTATTATTTATTAGAGACACCGCAGTGGATGATAAAAATTGTAGAGAGAGACCAAGGCTCGAACACAGTAATCAAATTCACAAACATGTACGTTCCAGCAAATATGCAGAGATGAAAAGGCTCGCACAAGATAGATTAGCGCGCAGAGCTGCACCAAACCATCCTTCGAATTGAAGACCACAACAGGATAAATGTAAGAATGGTCCTGCACTCATGGCGTATCTTCTGCTTTGATTTTTCTCCTTTGATGCATCGCTACATACCGGGAAAAGGATGGCGCTTAAGCTGCGTCAGTGGTTTACTTGCGCTTGGCCCCTTATGCTCCCAATACCATAAACAAAAGCCATATTCTGTTATCGCTTGCACTACTGACCGGTGGCACATTCGTATTGCTCAGCACGGACTATGGTCTCTTACCCAGAGTCTTCTTAGACTTCGAACGTAGCATCTATCTGACGTTCCAAAGGGCTGTTAATCGCCACATCCGCGTATCAATGGAATTGGCTGATACAGCTGTCTATCATCTGTTTCTAAGTCGCTTCAGTTAAAACCAGTTAGCAGGAATACTAAAAGCGCGCGTAATCTCAACAGCTGTTAGTGGAAAATGTCATGTTTTTATCGAGAGAACTTAAACCATGGTCAAGGACTCTACCGGCGATAAGATTGTTTTCCGACTCGAATGACAACAGGCGAGCCGTTATCGCGTTTAGCACCGTCAGAGACAGTCGGCGAAAGTTGAGAGGCTGTCCTTCAAGTAGCAGAACACGTCGCTTTCCATCCATCCCCAAATGTAAAAATTTAGTCGACTCTGGAGCCCGCGACGTTGGTGACCGATAAATGTGGCTTGTGCGTTTGATCACCGTGTAAAATTTAGATGTGTTATCTCGCAGGTATGATGTGCAATGGGTCTCCTAGTGTTCAAAAAATATGCCCTGTACTCTAGACAGAGAAACTTCTTTTAATGACAATAGCAACTCACACATGCATGATTTCACAAGACAAATCGGTGAGACGAAATGACCTATTTTAACCAGTTTTCGATCGTAACATGCACTTACAGAGACTTGTATTGAAAATGTATCACCACAATGTCCATGTCGTTTTCAGTCAGTATTCAATATAGATATTAAAAAAAACTAGACAACTGTGAGTAGTACTCAAGCTCTGTGGGTTCCGTGCAAACTTCATTACGTATATATAATAATAACAATAATTTCGTGTGGCTCGATGTCCAGGTGCAAGCACTTCTATTGGATGCCACTTCGGCGACTTGCATGTCTCTACCTACCATTGTTATGCAACTGGGCGAAGAGGACCTACAGTCCAACGTGGAATTTCACATCGTCAGGAGTTGAAGGCTAGGTTGGAAAGAAGACTCCAAATTCGTGTTCTAACCGAGATTCGATCCGGTGATCTTTCGAATTTCAGACTTGAGCTTTACCACTAAACCACCATTCCCGACCAGTATGTAAACAGTTCACCTACAGAATTTGATGAGTGAGTAGACGAGTATCAAAATATGTGACATATGTAGTCGTTTCTTTTGATTGCATTGACTTAGAAGCTTGAATTATTACATCGTCAAGGGACAATAGATCTTAGTATTTGACATAAATTTCAGCTTGATAGCCTTACTCGTTCCTGCGAAAATCAAGGACAGAAACAGCGAAAAGAAAATTATATAATGTAATGAGAAGTCGACAATTTTCGGATTTTTTTCCTTTACTTGAACTGTGAAAAAAGCTTCTTGCCAAATTTGATGATTCTACGCCAAAGGGAAGTTCGCTTTAGGTTTTGGCAAATGAGTTTGCGAGTATCGAAATATGTACATATATGGCCGTCTCTGTTGACTCCATTGACTTAGAATCTTAAAGTTTTCACATTGCTAAGGGACCGTGAGCCGTGCGTGGCTCGTGTTCCCGTCATTAGGTATTTTACACCCTGTTTTTAACGTACTTCCACCTCACTACGTTAATTTAAATTACTTCTGTCAATGAGTTGCTGCTTTGCCTGACCGTGAGCGGCGTTAGCAGCCCGTATCGATATATCCTCTCTCGTAGCAATATATCCGCTCTCGTAGTATCTTTGCTTGACTGCTATTACTTCCCGATCGTTGTCTGTCGTAAGCCAGTTGGTCGCAGTTCGGGTTGCGAATTCAGGTCGGCCAGTCAGTTGGAACGCGTGTGAAACGCAGTCCGGACCTACCGGTCGGGGAGTTGTAATGCGGCAGGATGCAGTCTGGTTGGAGCAACAGTGAGGTCTGCGTCGTCATGGCTCGCCCCACAATTGCCGCCAAGCATCACTTGAGCCGGGCCACGGTCTGGGTGGATCGTCGGTCGGTTTGTTTGTAAAGGTTATTAAATTAAAATAAATGTCAATTAGAAGAAGAAACTGACTTCAACCTTTGGCCCTTTCCACAATCCTATTACCTGTTCTGCCCAGCGGGTTTAGCGGGCGTATCAGACCATAGACATTAGTACTTGATTATCATTTCAACTTAATACCTCTACCCGTTCCTTAGAAACAGGAGTCTTAACAGCTGGACAACCAAAGGGACACCAAAGTGATACCATAAGGGTTCAATTTTTACCGACTGAGGTACGAAATCCTAAAAACAGCTTTATCGGTGTACATTATGAATGGAATTAATGGGAAATAAGCAGTTACCCACGCCAACCTTCCAAATTCATCGCCTGCATTACGATGTTGCATTCGCAAATAAAACCTTTCTAAACTTCTGGCAATTAAAACTATGTGGCGGACTGGGACTCGAATCTGCAACCCTTGCCTTTTGCGGGCAAGTGCTCTACCGAGTGAAATATCCGAGTACGAATCACAGTTGTACTTCCACCAGTATCTCATCTCCCACCTTCCAAACATCACAGAATTTCTCTGTAAATCTTAAGGGACTACAGCGCTGGAGGAAAGAAAATTGCGGAAACTCGATTTAGCTGCAGCCATTACATTTTCAGAAGGCCTTGCCCCGCAGGCTGTAAATATTTGAAGAACGGCATTATTACTGCCAAGTGCTGCTGATAACATTTCTTTATTTAACAACCAGTTTCGGGACACAGGCTATCACCAGGTGCATAAAAGCAAATACAACATTACGTTAGGCGTTATCAGATCAGTGGCGTGATACAACAGTATCCGTGAATTCATCACTGTTGTCACATAGTAATATAAATTCCACCAACAATCATGAACTGTACAGTACAGTGTTCTAATTCATGCTACATCAACAATCAGTATTAGCGCTGGGAATGGTGGCATTTTACACACTACGTACTGAGTATGTACAATGCCTTCGTTCCTAGCGCTAATGCTGATTGTTCATATAGTGTGAATAAGAACTCTGTGTGGCACAGCTTTTGAGTGTCAAATGGCTCTGAGCACTATGGGACTTAATTTCTGAGGTCATCAGTCCCCTAGAACTTAGAACTACTTAAACCTAACTAACCTATGGACATCACACACATCCATGCCCGAGGCAGGATTCGAACCTGCGACCGTAGCGGTCGCGCGGCTCCAGACTGAAGCGCCTAGATCCGCTCGGCCACTCCAGCCGGCCTTTTGAGTGTCGATGTAATTTATATTACGAGGGTGATCCCAAAAGTAAGGTCTCCTACTTTTTTTATAAGTACATAGACCTGTTTATTTCTACAATGGCTTACATCAGTTTACGGCTTGAACATTTAGCTATTTTTCGATATAATCACCATTTCTGTGGATGCATTTTTGTAGACGCTGTACCAGTTTTTGTATGCTCATGTCATACCAGTTCGCCGCCATGCTGTTCAGAAAGTTATGAACCTCTTCTTTCACCTCGTCGTCGGAGCTGAATCGCTTTCCGGCCAAATTTTCTTTTAACCTAGGGAACAAGTGATAGTCACTGGGCGCCAAGCGAGGAGTATAGGGTGGGTGGGTGATTATGTTCCACTGAAACTGTTGCAGGACAGCAACGGTTTGCCGAACGATGTATGGGCGATCGTTGTCATGGAGAACGTGTACGCCCTTGCTCAACATTCCTCTTCTCCGGTTCTGAATTGCCCGTTTGAATTTCTTCAGTCTCACAGTACCTATCAGTGTTAATTGTGGTCCCAGTGTGTGCTCTACCGACTGAAATATCCGAGTACGAATCACAGTTGTACTTCCACCAGTATCTCATCTCCTACCTTCCAAACATCACAGAATATCTCCGGAAATCTTAAGGGACTACAGCGCTGGAGGAAAGAAAATTGCAGAAACCACTTTCCGATCCCAAAAAACGATTGTCATGGCTTTACCGGCGAACTGTGTTTGAATTTCCGCGGCTTTGGCGAAGAAGGATGCCGCCACTGGCGTGATTGTTGTTTAGTCTCAGGTATATAGTGGTATGCCGAGGTTTCGTCACCCGTGACAATTGAGTACAGAAAGTTGTCCTGTTCGGCTGCAAGCCGGTGAAGAAATGCGTAGGAAGCATTAACTCGTTGCCGCATGTGGTCCTCAGTCAGCATGTGTGGTACTCATCTTGCGCACACCTTGGGTATTGCGGTGCTTCGGGAAGCCTCAGGAATCAACGTGCATAGATCATCCGGGGTGATCCGCCGATCTTCACCCATGCTTTGCTCAACCTTCAACACTGTCTCCTCAGAAATTGACGGTCTCCCGCTCCTTTGTCCGTCGTGAATTTCGGTCGACCAGCTACAAACTCTCTACGCCATTTACGAACATTTTTGACATCCATGCACGCCTCACCATACCCTTCCGTCAATTGGCGATGGATTTCAATCGGCGCAGTGCCCTTTGCGTTCAGAAACCAAATAACTGCGCGCAATTCGCACTTGGTGGTAACATCCAACGGGAGCTCCATTCTCAACGGCTGTCAAGCCAAGACTGAGCGCCTCAGCACGGCGTGCTGGTGTTTACACGCAGCGAGTGAAGCACTCTTCATAACAGTGTGACCAACTGCCACAAAAACAGAGCTCTGTACTTATAAAAAAATAGGAGATCTTACTTTTGGGA
Organism: Schistocerca nitens; assembly: GCF_023898315.1. Classification (NCBI taxonomy): domain Eukaryota; kingdom Metazoa; phylum Arthropoda; class Insecta; order Orthoptera; family Acrididae; genus Schistocerca; species Schistocerca nitens. The sequence continues at coordinate 299,536,393 of NC_064621.1, read as the reverse complement.
TTTACCCTCGTGTAATGTGACAACAGTGACGAATTCACGGATTCTGTTCTATGACGCCACTGATTTGATAACGCCTAACATAATGTTGTAAATGTTTTTATGAAGCTGATGATGGTCTGTGTACCGGAACTGGCTGTTAAATTGTTTTTTTTTCTCAGCTCGTTAGCATCTACCAACAAGGCAACACAACGTTTCACACAGCTCGCATTGCAGGTGCGTGGTTCGAGGTTCGAACAGCACCAGTATGAGTTTACCGTACTCTCTTGGCCACCAGACGCCCTGGATTTAAATCCAATAAAGAATGTGTGAGACCACTTCGATTGAGCTGTTCGCGCTGCGGATCCTCGACCGAGAAATTCAGTGCAGCTGGCCACGTCACTGGAGTCGACATGGCTCCACAGCCATGTCGGTACCTTCCAGAACCTCACTGACTCTCTTCCTGCACGTCTAGCAGCGTTTCGCGCTGCAAAATTTGGTTATTCAGGCTTTTGACAGGTGGTCACACAAATGTTACTGGACAGTATATAAATAAACTGAAGAAATTAGTGTTCAGGGTCGCAATCCAGTGAATTAGTGCAAAAGAAAAAATACAAAATAAATGAAAGTTAGATATCAAACTGTCTTCAGTGTCTTGTGAATTCGATCAATCAAGATATGACCTTTTTTCAGTTCTCTGTCGTCGACGAAACTAGCTGTTTAAAACATTTTAAGTCCCGAAGCAGAGAGTGAGGCTACTTGGTAAAGGAAATTATTTATTAGGACTGAATTAAACGAAATTTACCATGAAATATAAGCAAGAGTAATGTACTGGTCATATGTGTAATGAACAAAAGCCAGATAAATGCGATAGTATGGTCGTGTCCCGGCAGTCAGTGTTTTGAATGCATACACGTTTCGACGAATTTGTGCTGATAAAATTGACATATAATGGTCTTAGTTTCTGAGTCTGGATTATGCTCATAATCCTATCATTACACTCACAACAGGGGACTGTGGCATTAGTGCCTATGACCAGAGAAATGAGTATGTGTCACTAAGATTTTAGTTTACCTAAGGATGAACTAAGAATAAATTGTGGCATCTGAAAGTAAACAGAATTTAGTCCTAAAAATATTTCATTGTGTGACAAATCGGTAGTTTGCTGCGTTATCATTCTTCCAAATTCGAAATTTTTGGCGACAGTTTCATTTTTGAGTAACAGGAAGCAATTTTTCAATGGCGCCGCAGCTTAGTTTATTAAAACACAGACTCGGCAATGTGATCCAGTACAATACATAACCTAAAAAAAAAAAACCGGACAAGAGCGAGGAGGATGGCACTCTGAGAGTTGCGTACAAACTTGACTATGTATAAGGGGCGATCAGAAAGTTCCTATTCAAATGCCGCAGAGTGCAGAATCGGTACGACAATCAGACAAAATCACTGCGAGCATCGAGGCACCAGACGCACCAGACTGAAGATATTCGTCTGATAAAACTCGGTGCTTTGCTGCTTGAAGAAGTCTGTACCTGTCCGTATGGAATCGTCGATCCTTCAAGACATTTTTTAAGGAACCGAAGGCGTGATACTCACATGGGGGGAGATCAGGAATATAGGGAGGGTGCTCGAGTGTCTCCCACCGGAGACTTCTGCGTTACGACTTTTGTGATATGGAGCCGTGTTTTGTAACGAAGCAGCAGTACCTTTTGGTGCACCACTCCACAACCGTGGTTTTCGATACATATTCTGCCCCATACACATGTTTCATTCCCCGATCATTGTGTACCGGTGTTTATCCTTCGGCAGCCAAGAAAAGGATAACAGCACGTTGGTCCCATTTGGAGGCATTTGGTAATAAAGTCACCGTAGTCCGCGTTTCCGCATTTACCGCATGCACGTTGGGGAAAGACACGAATGTCACACTGATCTATTGTCTACATGTTGGTGCTTATAAACCCACATCTGAATCGCGCTACTTTGTATATAAGTTTCAGTAACAGCCTCAAACGGAAACTGTTTCATCGTCCCTTATACACAGACAATAATAATTTCGTCTGGTTCAGCGGTTTGATACGATCCTTTCCACTGAATGTCATTTCGACAACTTGCGTGTCCTGCCCTATCTCAGTTATCCAACCGGCGAAACAGCACCCACACTTCAACGCGAAATAACGTGTTGTTTCTGGCGACTCCCCACATCGTTGAAATTTGAAAGATAGGTTAAAAAGGAAACTGGAAAATTCGTGGTCCGACCGGGATTAGATTCCGCGACGTCACCTATTTCTGGCAAGCGCTTTACTGCTAAACAACCAAGCGACAAGAATGCATTTGTGTAGTTCATCTACAGCATTTCATTAGTGATTTTGGAAATATCATTACATTGATTTAGAAGCTTAAATGTTTCAAAGGACAGTACACCTTAGTACCTGGCATGTATTTCAATTTAATACCAGTACCAGTTGCTGCGAAAAAGTAGTCTACATACGGACGGACAGACAGAGAGACGGACAACAAATGGTAAAATTTTTTTGTGATATAATAACAGATTTACAATTTTCGGATTTTTTTCTTTACTTGTACTGTGCAACCTTACTCCTTGTCGAATTTCATGATTCTAGATCAACGGGAAGTTCGCTATAGGTTTTGATGAGTGAGTTTGCGAATTATGGGAACATGTGACATAAAAGGCTGTATCTTTTGACTGCATGTTAAAATGTTCACATTGCGAAGAGACCGTAAACATTAGTATGTGACATAAATCTTAAGTTGATAACCCTTTCCGTACCTGAGAAAAAGGGGTCTTAGTAGTTGGACAGACAGACAGAGAGACAATAAAGTGACCCTGTAAGGGCTCCGTTGTTGACGATTGAGACATGGAACTCTAAAAACAGCGACGGTCATCAGTTCTTTTCTAATAGCAAAAAAGAAAAAAAAAGGGACATACGAGTTGTGGGACTTTTAGCTAATAAGCAAAGTGCGCTAGCATTTATCTTTTCAAAGCTTTAAGCCAAGTTAATTTCTGATATATTACGCAAATGGTTAAGATGTGTATGAAAAACGTGCACAAAATCCACGTTACTTCTGAACGCGGTTTGCCAGTACTAGCGATGTACTTACGTTCAAATCTGCAGAGCAAAATGCTGCCGCTCAGTCTCTCTAAGATAGTCGATAGAGTTCGGCACTGAATGTCACACCACTGTTACAGCGTTTGATATTGGGTTAAACGAAATAAAAATGTAGGTTGGATATGTTGCATCCAAGGTCAGACTCAAATTACCAGATACGTTGTTTGTTTATTACGAAATACCGTTTGTTGTCTTCGGGGCAGCGATCAGTGTCCTACGGCGCTGTAATAGCATACAGAGAGCCAACACTTGGTTCAGTATAATTCATATTTATTTATTTATTAACAAGGAGTTGGCTCATTTACTGAATCTTGAAGATGCATAGGCATCTGCAGATGGGGAAGGGGGGGGGGGGGGAATGGAGAAGGGGCAGAAGTTCTCCAACTCCCCCCCCCCCCCCCCTCCTGGAACGCGGAGTAGAGTGTTTATATTATGCACCGCAGAATTCTCATACACTATGGATAACCATCTATTCTCTGGGATATAATAAGTTTCTCGTGTCATCTATAAAATTTAGCTCTTGTAGCTTGACACGTCGTGAAATTGACCAACTCATTCATATCATAAATGGAAATTGTAGCAACTTGCCCCCTTTCCTCGATAAATTTCTGCTGGCGCCCATGCATATGACCCTTCAATTGTCGTATGCGGATTTACAAATCTTTCTGCCTAAAATGGGCTCGTATCGCTTAGTTAATGCAGCTAAAGGGAAGGAAAAATCGGCTTCATACACTGCTCTTCAACACGGGCAGCTCGTTATGGTACGGTATTTTCTAGCCGTGCACGCCAACCATGAAGTGTCGCATTCGCAGCGCCGTAACTTGACACTTCGTAGACCGCCGAAGCGCCGAGTTGGTGTGTGGAATTCTCTCCTCAGAGTAGAGCCCCGTCTCAAACAACGGCCGATAGACTATTAAAATTAAGCTGATTCTTGTTTTATTGTTGATTGCGTTTACTTAAACTTATGTATGGACGTTTTTTGGGTTCATAAACATTTTATTTTTATCCGTTATTACTTTTATTGTAATTTCATGTACTGACATGTTCCATGACCTCGGACATTTGATACTCAATTTGGTCCTACGGAAGTTGACGTGTAAATAAATAAATAAGAAACTAGAAAATATCATTGTAATGACAATCAGCGTGAGTACAAAAAATAAAAATCTTCAAATGTGTGTGAAATTTTATGGGACTGAACTGCCAAGTTCATCAGTCCCTAAGCTTACACACTACTTCAGCTAAATTATCCTAAGGACAAACACACACACCCATACCCGAGGGAGGACTCGAACCTCCGCCGGGACCAGCCGCACAGTCCATGACTGCAGCGCCTTAGACCGCTCGGCTAATCCCGCGCGACAGTACAAAAGATCTTCGTATTGTTGTTGCTTCCTCTGTGTGTGACTGCTAATTAAAATTGCTGCGAAAATAATCAGTTCCACTGGTGAACTGCCAATATACAGGGTGTACCACAATTAACGCATACAGTTGAAAGTACACGATACTAGGTGCAAAAATGGGCTCTAAAACGCATACTTAAAGAGCTATGAGCACTTCTCCATCTTCGCTACTATGACACACATCTCTTCTACTGAGCAAGTGCCCATAGCTCGTAAGGTATGCACTTTAGAGCACATGAGTACCGACACTTTTTTGCTTGTGGTATCGTCTACTTTCAGCTATATACATTTACTCCATTAATTACGATACACACTGTAAAGGAATTAGAGAAACCACCCTATACCGGAGCATTGAGAGGAATTCTTTAATCTGACCACAACTATGAAACATAGGTTTCTAAATAGTAATCAATATCCTGGCATTATTACAATTCACCAAAGGAAAAAAAAATCTTGTTTTACTGGCCTGTAAGCACACCATTACAGCCATTACAAATAAAAAAGTTGAAACAAACATAATTTGCACTGAAAATTATGTCAACTGTGTTTTTGAACTCAACAGGTGTACTCTTATTGATTTCATAGAAACAGTAACACGATAAAAATATTCATGACACGTGGCTGTTTAACTCTCACATCAGCTACATGCAACTTGTGGAAGCAACGTTTGTGTGACAGTCAGTTAAATTGTGTGTAAAAATGAACAATGCCTCCGCCTATGAAATATAGGAATTAATGCCATTCTCTATGTGTGCCCTTGTTTCATGAAGTGTGACAGCCCATTAAACAGTAACGAAAGTAAACAGCGCTAAAGCATGTGAATTGCGGTCGGTGTTCGATTGACCAACGTAAAAGGGCATACTGTGGCTAATATTCGTTACGAATTGCGCGAAAGTTATAAGCCTTCACAATAAGCGGAAGAAACAGATCGTATCGCGATTAGCACATATGAAAGTGACGGTCAAGAAAATGTAAGGTGTTGCTTTATCACTCAGGTTGACAATCGTCGTTTCACAATTCCGCAACTTTCGAATTGAAATTCTAGATCAGGACATTGTACCTGTTGTTCTGACATAGACTTCACCATGTCTCACACATCTTAGATTCTATTGTAAGGATCACCTGTTGATAATGTAAATGCTTTGAGCTGTTCTATATGGGACAGTCAAATTAAAAGAGGCAGTCGGAAAAAATTAAATAAACTGTTTATTATTTGAAAGATATTCACCGTAATTGTTAATACATTTATCCCACTGTGAGATCAAGTCGGCCAACGTCTTTGTGGAAAATGTTTGCTGTTACCTACGGAACAATAATTGTACTCTGGCGTGTACTTCTTCGTACTAAGCAAGTCAACGGGCACGGATGTCTTTCTTCAGGCCCCGCCCACATGTCGCCAAGGTTGTTTCGACTGCGCTGCAGAAGTTTCGCAAGAAAGCCCTCACACTTCCTCCATACAGTCCACATCTCTCCCCATGCGATTTGCATATTTCTGGAGCCCTGAAGGAAGAAATTCGTGGCTGTCGATTTGCTTCGAAGAGGTGCACGCCTGGGTACTATCATGGTTTTGTAGGCAACCGCACACATTTTTCCATGAAGGCGCTGACCACCTTGTCCGATTATTGGATAAATGTATTAACAGTTATGGCGATTACTTGTAAAATAATACTTTACTTTCTTTTTTTCTATATGTCTCATTTCCATTTTACTTTCCTGCACAATAACGTTTCTTAGATCTGTGATACGTTGTCTTTTGACCTTACAACTAAATTGCGAAATCGTTTTAAGATTGTTGTTGTTGTGGTCTTCAGTCCAGAGACTGGTTTGATGCAGCTCTCCGTGCTACTCTATCCTGTGCGAGCTTCTTCATCTCCCAGTACCTACTGCAACCTACATCCTCTTCTGTTTGTTAAAATTGCTTTTCTGCTGTTTCTCTTAGTAATAAAAGTATTTTCCTACCTTTTCCTTTGACTTCATTTTCGAAAGGCAGCAATACTAAACCTACATTGCAGCACTGGCAATGTGGATCTAGCGAAACTTGCCATGAAACGAAGTAAGTCGGGAAAGATTTATTTAACTTAATTTTTTAATTTAAATCTCCGCAATTACTGCCGACAAGAAACAGTGGTTTGAATGGAGAAGTAGAGAAGCACAAAATACTGCCTCTCGAGACAACAACAGCCCAAAACACGCGGCTTTCGCGAGAAGCTGTCCCCAGCCAGTGTTAAAATAGCGAACGTCCTTCGCTCTGGCGCCTGAGTCTGACATCAAAAGAGAAATCCGCCAGCCATGGGTCAGGACTCCGTCCGCAATTCCCAGTGGCCGGATGTCACATCACCTCCTGCTGTTGTGAGTGGTTGGGCTCCTCAAAGCCCAAAGTTTCTTGCTCGTCTCCCACATGAAATGAACAGAATTACGATATGCATTCATGCTACACCCGATCATGTCCATGCCGGTATATACAGCCGATTACCTACTTTGCATGACAGTGTAATAAGGTAGTGAAATGACATTAAATTTGCGTGTATGCAAATTCATATTATAAAAATGCAAGATAGACTGGTCTGACGGGCCTTAATAAGTGTACGAAGAGGCCAGAGCGGCTACCGTCTTGCACCTTTTACCATGGGAAAGACCACAGTGCTCATTTAATAGCAGGCTGAGTTGACCTGGGGCCGTCCTGAAGGGATTGGAAAGAGGAAAATCCCTATCCGGGATTGAATGTGGGATTTCCAGGGACAGAGTGTAATGCTCTACCCACTAGGCCACTACGGCCACAATTACCATAAGAAAGAGAAGTACCTGTTGTGGCGTTCATGATATGCATGGTGAGGCCTTCTAGTAATTGTAGGTTAGGGGTTTGGATGGGGAATAATTGAAAAATGAAGATATAGAAAAGGATGGGGAATGCGCCTGGGGGGTATGTGTAGGTCCAAAAGATTAGGTGAACTTCGAAGATGGGATGGTATACAGCTGATGGGGTAGGTAGATTTCAGAGGTGACTTTACAATCTGGAAGAGGAAGGCGGTTCAAACTGACCAGGGAAGGCATGTGAAGAGTTTGGAGATGTGAGGAAGATGGAATGTGCTGACACAGGATGGGGACACTGTAGCGTTTTGGGAGATGAAGGACGGGCAAATGTGTTTTTGCGTTCCTGTGTTCTTGGTGTTTGAGGAGGTAGAGGATAAGGGTGGGTGAAGGGAGCCAAAATGTAAAGTAAAGAGTAGTGCATGCTGCAAAAGATTTGAAAAGAACATAAATGAGTGGAGATCCGTGCAAAGTAGGGATGAGACGGATGACGGTTGATGCATGCATGGATAATGGTTGTGGAATTTAGTCTCCAGGTTCGTCTGGTTAATAGCTTCTGTGTATTGTGTACTTTCATGTTTAGTAGGTGGGGAATCCAAATAAGGTTTTCATCGACTGTTAGTCTTATATATTTTAGTGAGATGGATGGGACAGTCAGACATCATGGTGAAGGGTGTCTCAGATAGATTATTTTATGTATGACAGGAATAGTACAGCTATGGCGAACTCGGCACACTTCCCATGTGACTAGCACCTGAGAGAGCCCATTTCGGTTGCCTAAATGCAGAGTCAGAGCTGTGGTGGCAGCAGTATTAGTGTCATGCCTATCCCCTGTTCTAAGTGATGATCTGAGTATCTCTTGGAAATAGGCAAATCAGAGAGCTTTAATAAAATGAAACTATACGGTTCCAGAGGCCTTTTCAAGTCTCAAGCATCTATGATGTATATATGCAGACGGAAGTGACGAAAGAAAATTTGTACCAAGGTCAAGATTCAAACCTGGGCCTCCTTCTCACTAGGCAGATGGGCTAACCGCAATGCCACCAAGTGGGCTGAGGCGTGAATGGAAATTTTGACTGAGGAGGCAGGCATGCTAGGGTAGTCTATGCAGCTGTGCAAAGCCGCTTTGCCAGGGTAGCGTTGTAGACAGCCCGTCTGCCTAGTGAACAGAAGACGCCAGGTTGGCGTAGTGGTTAGTGCACCAGCCTACTGAGCAGCCCGGGTACAAATTTTCATTTGTCGCTTCAGTCTACATATACAAGGTGTTCATTTTAACTGAAGATATTGAATATCTAGAAAACTACACATCGAATCAAAAAAAGTTATAGTTCCAGCCTGTTTGTCTCAGAAGGGAACATCCAATGATATCACATTCGACATCCCACTCCACCCCGTGACGGGGGGAGACTTTGAAATCTTCAGTGTGAACCCCATTTTTTTCTGAAGCATTTTCTTTGTTTCGCCACAAATGGCGCTGTAATCGCAGGAATAGAAATGGGTACGACATGAATATCCAACGGCACGTGGAATCCCATCTCCATGTTGTGAGGGTAGGACAGGCCAGAATTTCATAACTTATAATTGGAAACCTACCTTTGATTGTGGCACCATGCACAATCATCAACCCGGCTCCAGGGAGGTAGGGTCCCCTTCTCTATTCCTCCACTGGGGTAATTCCTGTCTGGCGCGTCTACGTCGCGGGGGTGGGCATCCTACACTTCAGTAGGCCGGAGTGCTAGGATGGCTGAGTTCAGGCAGGGACCCAATCCCGTGGGGTATAGCACGGAACCCATGCCCAGGGTTACGGGTGAAGACCTTAATGGCAGCGACGGCGGAGAAGGAAGACTTCGGAACGGCGTAGCAGGCATATGAGGCAACCTTCCTTTCTGGGGATCAAATGAGAAGGGAACCACTGCCTTTTGGTTGAGGAGAAACTCCAAAGGCTAATGGAGACAACCCCAACAGAAAATCCTTTCTTGCGTTAGGCCTAGCAAGCCAGTAGGAATGTCTTCATACATTGCTTTCAAAACACAGACGAGCCTTGTAACGAACCACTCAGTATTTGACCCCACTGCTTCTTCAAGTACTAGTGCGAATGATGGGAGACCAGATGGTATTATCAGAACAAGAAGATGAAACCAACTGGACTAAAAAATAACCTAAATATTGGCACCCTTAATATATTAACCCTCAATGGAAAAATGGAAGAAATGACAGAGTTACTAACAGAGATAAAGTTAGATATATTGGGATTAAGCGAAACTAAATGGAAGGGAAAAGGTGAGAAGAATTTTAGAGGAGGAGGAAAATTGTACTGGAGTGGGAATAATAGGTGCTGGAAGAAATGGCGTGGCATTGATGGTGAATAAGGACGTACAACGCTGTGTTGGAAGTGTGAGATGTATATCAGACAGGATCATAATCTTAAACGTGAGATTCCAAAAAGAAACACTAAAAGTAATCCAGATTTATGCACCTCAAGTGGAATGTGGCGAAGAAGAGAAGCTGGACTTCGAAAATGTGTTAGAAAACCATATAGAGAGTGCTAATATAGTGATGGGAGATTTTAATGCACAGGTAGGCAAAGACAGAAAGGGATTTGAGCAAGTATTGGAATGTTTTGGATATGGAGGCAGAAATGAAGAAGGGGAAAGACTCCTGGATTTGTGCCAGAGGAGTGGAATGAAAATAGCAAACAGCTGGTTTATGAAGAGAGAAAGTCATGTTATCACCAGATACAGTTGGGATGGAAGAATCAAGAGTGTAATTGATTATATTCTAGTATATAGGGAATGGGGAGAGAAAGTAACAAATGTGAAGGTAATTCCAAGTGTGAGTGCAGATGGAGACCATAGATTACTGGTGTGATAATGGAAAATGAATCAGTGTGTGAAAAATAGAAAACAGAAGAAAGTGATGAGGATACAGGACTGGAAACTGAAGGAGAGTGAACGTGCTGAGAAATACAGAGAATTAATCACACAAAAATTTCCAAAAGAAGTTTTCTGCGATGTGGAAAAAGAATGGAGTTTATTCCAAGACACTTTAGTCGATGCAGCACAAAAAGTATGTGGTAGAACATCTGTAAAGGAAAAAGTAAGACAGACAAGTTGGTGGGATGATACCACAATCCAAGCAGTTAGAAGAAAAAATGGAGAAAGTGGTGGAAAACTAAAAATGACGAAGACCATAAAAGATATGTAGAGGAAAAGAAGAAGTGCAAAGAAATAGTGGAAACAGCAAAGAAAAAGGCATGGGAAGAGTTTACAAAAAAAACTTGAAGAAGATGTGAAGAGCAATGATGAAAAATAAAAGGAAGGCTTCTGAAGTACCAGTAAACGTGGAAACAGAGGACGGTACCGTGATTGAAGATCCAGGGAATATAAAAGATCTCTGGAAAGAACATTTTAAGAAACTGTTAAACGCTGAGGAGCAGGTACATGAGGAAACAACAAATAATGGAGAAACTGAGAGAAGTTGGGAAGCAGAATTAGGACAAATTACATGGGAAAAAATGTAAAACGCTGTAAAGAAGATGAATGGGGGGGGGGGAAGGACCTGATGAAGTATCAGTGAACATGATAAGAGCAGCAGGTCCAGTGGGAATGCAGTGGCTGCATAGAGTACTATCAAGTGTGTGGAGAAATAATACAATATCTGACAATTGGAGAACAGGAGACATTGTTCCCATCTTCAAGAAAGGCAATAAAAGACTTTGTAAAAACTACAGAGGAATAACCTTTATGATCATACAGCCAAGATTTTTGAAAGAATTTTACTAAATCGAATAAGTGAAAAGATAGAAAAGGAGCTGAGTGAAGAATAACATGAGTATAGGAAAGGCAGAAGCACGATAGACCTGATATTTTCTATCCGTCAACTGATGGAAAAAAGTTGGGAGTATAACAGAAGGGTGATAATCGTTTTTATAGACGTAGAAAAGGCATATGACTCAGTTAACAGGGAAATACTCTGGGAAGAAATGAAGAAGATAGATATAGAAGATGGATACATTAATGTAATAAAGCCAATGTACAGAGGACACAATTGTAGAATTAGAACACCACTGGGGAACTCTGAATACTTAGAAATAAGACAAGGACTTAAGCAAGGAAATATTCTATCTCCTGCACTTTTTAATGTTGTAATGGATGGAATGAATAGGGCAGTTAAAAATATAGTAAAAGAAAAAGACAAAAAGATGATTTTTGCAGATGATATGGTAATATGGAGTGATAAAGAGGTAGATGTACTGTTACAGCTTGATGCGTGGAAGGTATGGATTAAAAATAAATAAAGACAACAGTGAAATAATGGTATCTGGAAGAGAGAAAGGGATCAGCGGAAACATTACCTTGAATGGAGAATCCCTCAAATTGGTAGAAAGTTTCATTTATTTAGGGAGTGAAATATCTAGGGATGAAAGAATAACTAAAGAAATTAATAGGAGGTTACAGAAGGGAGGTAGTTTCTACCAAACAATAAAACACCTGATTTGGAATAAGGAAGTTTCACAAAAAGCAAAATTCGTATAAGAATTATTACTTTCCTATTGCCATCTATGGTGGAGAAACATGGAGAATGACAGAAAGGGACTGGAGCAGACTGCAAGCAGGGGAAATGAAATTACTCAGAGCAGTTAAGGGAAAAACAAGAATGGACAGAGTAAGGAATGTAGAGATTAGAAAGGATCTTAAACAAGAAAGTACGAGAGAAGAAATTAAAAAAAAAAAAAAGAGATTAAGATGGTATGGGCACGTTAAGAGGATGCATGGGCAGAGACTCCCCAAAATTATGGAAGAACTAAAGACGGATGGGAAAAGACCTAGAGGGCGCCCAAGAACACGGTGGAAAATGGGAGTGAGAATATCTGTAGAAAGGAGAGGTGTGACCTGGCAGCAAGTGGAGGAAGAAAAGTGGTGGGAGGACCGAGCCAAATGGAGAGGGCTCGTCAGCACCCAGATCCGGCAGTAGCTGGAGCGGGATTCGGATATAGATAGATAATTGGAAACCCCATTAGCAATGTTGTATTCCTCCGACATGTCGAACAGATGACTTCTCGACGGGCCTCTGCGGACGTGGCCCGGGGCAAACGCTATTCTAGTTTTCCAATTAGAGTTAAGAGTTCAAACATGGTACCACCTACTTCAATACGCTTAGTGACCCGTGCATGGGGGCTTAATTATAATTAAATGAAAATAATTGTTACTTTTTTGTGACTGTTTGTCCGATTACGAAGTCTCGTACCGGTTGGCCCTGACTAGTATTATTACGCTATCTGACTGCATAGAACAACAACAAGGAATGAAATGGAAATTTTCATTAACACAATTAATTAATTAAGTCCCCAGCAACTATAAAACCTACGAAACCAAAGCACAAGTGTAACTGTTCTGTGTGTGGAAGTATGACTCAACGTACACATCTGGCACGGTTCTTCTTCAAAAGACAAGAATTTCAAATACCATTTATACTGAATTAATTAAAGAAAATACGAATACCATAATTACTCAAGAGAACCACAATTACACTCTAATCCAAGAACACAAGCCAGATGCTTTGTTGACTGAACCTGTTATGACACATTATTTAAAACATGGAAATAATGAAAAATAAATCAAGTTTCGTTACCTTCATATATTGACCAAAATCACTCTAATCATTACAATATATCTCCACACCGACTCGCTATTACCACATCTCAACAAGAACTTTTCAGTATCACATCTCAGCAAGCACTCCCTACTAGCACATCTGAACACGAACTGACTACTACGAGTCCTGGACAAGCACTGACTTCTAGCACATCTCAATAATGACAGCCCGTGGAGGCGGCGGAACAATGCTCTCTAGCGATCTCTGGCGCTGTGGCTCAGTGTAGCCACCTTTCATATGCCCTTCCTCCACGGCTAGAATTTGATGGTATTTTTGCCAGCATTGGTGGTGAAAATACCACCAAATTCGTCAAAAAAAATACAGACAAAAATAAAAGATAATATTAATACGTAAATATCATATAACTAGATAAAATTTTGGCTTTGCACTGACCTTTCAATAACCTAATATATAAAATACAGTAAGCAATACAAATTCTTTCATACATGTGACTTTACATAATAGTTTACACAAGTATTATGTGGTTAAACAGTTCAATCAATAGCGTCAGCAATGACGAATACGTGCAAGTAAGAGTCTCATAATTTTTCACTAACAGTAATACACAAAAAATCAGTTTATACAAATATTCACATAAACGCTTTCCATAGCTCAAGAATAAGCAGTTGACAGTTCCAGCAGTAGCACCCAGCAATGGTCAACAGGTGCAAATACCAACAAGTAACATTTTTTCAATAGAAACAGTCCATCAGTGGCACCCAGTACTGTTGAATAGGTGCAGACACCAACAAGTAACACCATTTCAGTAGAAGCAGTCCATTAGTGGCACCAGCAATGTTGATCAGGTGCACACAGCAACAGGTGACTTCATTTCAGTAGAAGCAATCCATCAGTGGCACCCAGCAATGTTGAGCAGGTGCAGACATCAACAGGTGACATCTTTTCAGTAGAAGCAGTCCATCAGTGGCACCCAGCAATGTTGAGCAGGTGCAGACACCAACAAGTAACACCATTTCAGTAGAAGCAGTCCATCAGTGGTACCCAGCAATGTTGAGCAGGTACACACAGCAACAAGTCACATTTCTCAGCAGAAGCAGTTCCATAAAATACACTGTCACTGATCACACTGTTCATCAGAGTTTATAAGCAGAAATTAAACATGTCCTAGTGGCACCAATATTGTAGAAAAGGTACAAGTAACAGTCCATAATTTTTTTTTTTACAATCACTGATCACACAGTTCATCAGCAGAAATTAAACATATCCAAATGTCACAGATCATGTTGAAAAGTGCAGCACCATCACTAACCAGACAGTTCAGGCATGAACAATAGTTTGAATACACATACAATGCTTTTACACTAAACATACAAATCATAACAAACACACAAATGATATCAGATAATTGTCCTATTAACTATTACAATACACAAATACAGTTAACCTATAATATTTATGGGTGTCAGTGCAAGCCACAACAAACAAGTGAAATAATATTTAGGAGATAGGTTGGGATCGCTTCTCTGGGATTATAAAAGGAAAACACACAAAACACACTCACTCATCTTTCATCCACATTAGTGCTACTGTGTAATTGAATAGTGTTAACTGTGTAAATGCAATTCTGTCAAAATTTTATGTTCATCCTGTGTATCAAGTAGTAGTGGCAGCAATGTATAACAGTCAATAATAGTTAAGTCAACGTCATAGTCATCATGTCAAGACCAATGTTTGCCAAGCCAGATCAAAATGTACGGTTGCTGAACAACTGTCAGTGTACCAAGATATGCAAATGCTTCCTCTCTCAAAAAAAAAGTATATACTGCTTAGTGATTTAACAAGTGTGTGTATAGACAATCTTCCTTCCACTTTAGTGTTCTAGTCTGCCATCTTCATCCTCCTTGTTCCATATGGACCAACAAAAAAAAAAAAATATGCTCCTCATTTACTTTACCTCTTATCCACCAAAACTCCAATAATCATCAACTTAATCTCAATACTTCACTAATACATTTTCAATACGTCGATCATCAATATCATTTATCTTACCTTTTGTCCACGAAAACTCCAATAATCATCTACTTCACCTAATCTCAATACCTCAATAATACGTCGATACATATAAACCTCAGCACCAATATCATTTCACTTCCATAACAACTCTTTCCTCTAGTCAGTCTCCTCGAACAAGTACAGACAAAATCCTAGTGCAACTTCAATTCATCATCCCATACAATCCGAAGACACAGTGTCCACACACAACCTCTGTGTAATCCATCTGACCCAAATTTTCTACTCATTATAAATTACAAGATACATTTTGGTTCCTTGTCCATCATTAAATAAAAGAAATGCATACATGACCTCTAACAGACTTAGTTCGAATAACTCTCAGTAATTAAGTACGATTACGGAGTGTGAATGATCATAATATTTCACAGTGTGTACACCACTTCAAGAATCATAGCAGAAGCAAACATGTGGAGTATTTTTTGTGTCAAGTGTCACTTCCTATTTCAATTGCTCGCGAAAAATGCAGTGTAATACTGTCAATGGTCTAAACCTAGTTTTGGTATGTCATGTCGTTAGCTTCCTTCCTATTAGCATAAATTTATACAACTTCCATAAAACCTCAGCTCATGTGACTTCTATGACTTTCTTGTACTAATGTCGTTCGTCGAATTATAGCAGTTCATTTTCTTATCTTAAAAATATAAGGCACTGAGCGTAAGCAAAACAAGCAATAGCGAGTAAATATACCAGTAGAGAACAGAATGTCAACAAGTGGATGCAGCACAATCCCTACAACGAGGCTCTGCCAAGCGAACAATCTATAATTAATACAATAGTGTGACCTAAACTCTATGTACGTACACAGTATATCAGCATTTCTATATTCTAAATTGAAGAGTAGTTATGACAACAAAACAGAAACGTGTAAATATGCAATCCATACGCACAACAGCAAACATGCCTTACACAATAAACAGATCATTAGCATCACATCGACATAAGCAAATAAATGTTCATATGTAATCTTAATAAGTACCCATGAAGGCGCAAGCAGATAAATCACAAAGTATAACTTACATATCTAACCACATCAGCACAATTAATCAGGTGACAATTATAATTTAAATAAATAAGCACAGCAGGCACATAATTAAAAAATATGACATCAGTGAAAAAGCATAGCAGCCAAGCGATGCATAATATACACAAGTAATAACACTGTTCATTAATCAATAATTGTCAAAATCAGCAAATGTACACAAGCACGTCGCTTCACAAGTAAATTCATAGAACATGAAATTTAGCACAAAGTATGAATCACGCGAGCAGCAAATTACGTCTAAAGTACGTACCTAAGTGGAATTATGTTACCTGAAAAATAAACTCAATTAATAGTTACCCTTTTTAGTTTATTACCTTTTTTTTTCGAAATTACATTCTTCCTGAAATTTTCTCCAAAGCAAGTCGTCTTAACGTCGGACACGCACAGAATTTACCTGAAGGTCTTAAATACTTTATACAACCGTATCCTGAAAAATACTGAACGTTAATAACATAATTTATGAAGTCCTTATAGCTTTATACAGAATTTATTCGGAGAAATTAAACTGTGTATTTATTTACGTCTGTCAGTGCATTCGCACTGAGCGCTCGATCAGCTGTAGGCGCGTGACGTAGGAAGTGATTGTTTGCGGTCAACGACTGCCTTGTGCGGCGCGCAGACTGACTGTTGCTTTGAATATGTGCCGCCGCCAAAACACAGCGCGGTATCCTTGTACTCTCTCCATGTTTACGTAAACTGTTGGTTTCTCACAAGTAGGTCATTCCACAAAAATTTTTACGTTTGATATATGATGTATTCCTTTAGAGCGTCGTGATTTAAGAGTTTCTACTTCAACAGTGTTATCATGAATAATTTTGCGAACTCTATATGGACCGTTATAAAGCAGAAAAAATTTGCGACACAATCCCTTTCCTTTGTGAGACAAACGATGAGACTTAATTAATACCTTCTGACCAACTGACAAAGTTTTTAAACGACCAGGACGTTTAGCTGATTTCTCTCTTCTTGCAGCCGCAGACGCAATATTTCGTAGGGCCAGGTTCACAACTTCAGAATGCCGCAGTTTTCGTGCAGGCGGAAAAGGAACGATTTCAGAAATGCGATTTGTCGGTGCTTTATTTTTTAATATCAGTGTAGGCGGTAAAGAAGTTGAATCATTAGGGAGTTCATTCAGAATCTTTTGAAAAATATGAAGATACTGATCCCACGTTCTGTGATTCTGATGACAATAAAGACGGCACAATTTATTTATTTCCTTCATCCATCTCTCTGAAGCATTAGATTGAGGGTGAAAAAGTGAAATGAAAATTGGTTTAATCTTCCGACGCCGTAGAGTACGAAGCCAAATTTTAGAGCGAAACTGTGATCCATTATCTGATATAACCTTATCAACATGACCAACTTCTTTAAGAAAATGTTTGATGAAAGCGTTAGATACTGAACGAGCTGTTGCTTTGCGTAAAGGTGTAAAACACACATATTTTGATGTCAACTCCACTGCTACGAAAATGTACGCAAAACCATTAGTAGAACGAACCACTGGACCGAACAAATCGACTGCAGCCATGTCCTTTAATTTCGCTGGAATGATAGGAAACAACGGTGCTCTGTGAGAAACAGTTGGCGGCTTAGCCATTTGACATAATTTGCATTTGGCAAGAACGGATCGAATACGTTTTTCCATATTACTGAAGTAGCAATTTTCTCGTAATTTATGAAAGCATTTTCTGGGACCAAAGTGCGCATAACTAAAATGTGTGTACCAAATCAATTTATTGACCCACTCATCAGGAATACAAACTAACCAAACAGAGTTTTCGACCGATTTTCGTTTAAAAAGAATATCATTGCGAACTAAATAATGCTGTCTAATCGCTACGCTTTCCTTTCTCCTCCACTTCTCCTTAATGTCCTTCCAGATTGGATCCTTGTTTTGCTCCTTAGCGATGTCCTGGAGCGAAGACGAAATAAAGTTCTCAAACGCAACACCTTGAATGTACATCAAACAACAATGGTTATCTTTGCAGTCCTCTTCAGCACTTTGTTTCAAACCCATAGGTGCACGTGATAAAGCATCAGCAACAATATTTGAAGATCCCTGTATGTAAACAATACTAAAATCAAATTCCTGTAGATACAGCGCCCATCGTGACAATCTGCCATGAGTTAATTTTGTCGACATAAGAAATTCCAAAGCTCGATGATCAGTGTAAACCTTAGTATGTCTACCAAACAAAAATGTGCGAAATTTTGTGAAAGCCCAAACAACAGCCAAAGCTTCAAGTTCCGTAATCGAATAATTCTTCTCTGATTTAGAGAGAACACGACTTCCAAATGCAATAGTCTTCTGTACTACAACGCCGTCTTCTTCTACCTCTTGAAATAAATGTGCACCTAGGCCTTTGTATGATGAGTCCGTCGCCAAACAAAAATCTTTAGATAGATCCGGATGTGAAGGAAGTGGAGCAACAACTGAAGCATCACGAAGTTGTTCAAATTCTGATTGAGCTTCCTCATCCCAACACCAATTAGATTTCTTTCCAGATAGCTCACATAAACGAGGTGTGGCCAAATTGTCCAATCTAACAAAGCGTCTAAGAAAATTACAGACACCAAGGAAACTACGAACATCACGTTTTGTGGTTGGAACAGCATAATTACGAATAGCGTCTAGTTTCTCTGGATCAGGGAGAATACCTTCTGTAGAAATAATGTGACCGAGAAATTTCACCTGAGAACGACCAAATTCAGATTTTTCTAAGTTCACTGTAATGCCAACTCTTGCAAAAATACGTAATAAGTAATCCAAAATTTTGTTGTGCTCACTCCAAGAACGTTTAGCAATAAGAATATCGTCAACATATGAAGTAATATTGTCACGAAGATAAACAGGTAAAATTTCATTTAAGCTACGAATGAATGCTGCAGAAAATATAGTAAGTCCAAACGGTAATTTCCGAAGTCACTTTTGGGTAAAACAGTCAAATCCGGTTAATCTTTACCTACTGTCTAGATAGATGGATAGTAGAAGAATTGTTTTTATAGATGCAAAGAATAGTGAAAGAGTAGGCAGCGGTGCAGAAAACTAAAAGGGAAAAAGCACCACTACAGCTCGGGGCCCTGTGATCGCTACTGCACATATTCACTTAGTGTAGTGAATCCCCTGAGGACATTAATAGCTGCACATAAATTTCAGTTTGTGACTTAGTAGCAAATTTGGCGGAAGTGCGTACGTAAATTGATCTATCCATGAACATGGATGTATGTCATTCTTAAAATTACAAAAGATCCTAAATTTCCGAACAGTCAAGAAGTGTTTACAGTCAAAGCTTCCGCCTCGCGGCGACAAAGACCTACCGCGTCTGTCCCAGTCCCAATGTCGATTATTGTCAAGTTCGCGCGCCTGGCGCTCTCTTGTTGCATCCCGTAAATGAAACAGATTACTTTCTTCACACCCTTCTGCTAAACTAACACTTGTCAATTTATCTGAGATCTCCTCAACTCTTTCCGATGAGTCACTTAATTGTTCTTTCTGATTATTTACGTCTTCCGTAAGTGTCGCGAGTCGGTTTTCGGTATTGTCACATTTTGTAGTTAACTGTCCACACTGTTGCGTTAAGTTATTTATTCTGTCATTTGGTACGGATTCCTCGATTCTTTCAATTATTTCTTCCTTATCGTGTGCTCGTTGTAAATTTAACTCTGAAAAATTTTGTACTATCACGCGATCTTTTTCTTCCCGTTCTCTGTCCTGTTCCTCTTGTCTGATTTCTGTTGAAATTAAGCTATTATTGTGAGCCTTCAAAATCGGTTGTACTTCTCTAATTTCTTTGTTTGATTCATCTTTCATGTTTTTGAAACATGTCCCTGTTCGTGAGCCTAACTGTGTTTCCATTGTTTCCATCTCGGTTTTACTTGTTCCTATTTGTGAGCCTAACCGTGTTGTCATTGCTTTCATCTTGGTTATAATTGTTCCTAATTCAGTTTTCATTTCAGATCGAAAATTTAATATTGCACTCATCAAATGCTCCATAGTAACTGGTTCGAAATTCTTTTCGCTCCTAACATTTCCCGCAAAACCAGTTTCCTTCGTCATGGCTGTAAAGCTATCTGTGTTCGATACTGTTCCAGAATCTTCTATCGTTAATCTCGTATTCTGTGAATTTCCTGATTGAGAAAAATTTTGAAATGGTTCCGGACTATTTTCCCGACTTATTACATTGTTTTCCACTTCATTATTCAACATACTGTTCTCCTGTGTTGGCGAGTTCGCCATGTTAACAATTTCGTCATTCTCACTATCCATCATTTTTGCCTTTTTCATCGATCGCGTAATCATTTACAAAACGTACAAAACTCGTCACTATATGAAAATTACACACAATGACACTATATCTCCAACAATACCATTCACACGAAATGTTTCCCTCAAACACGATTAATCGAACAATTGAAAAAATTGCACTAAATTGTCAAACCCGTAGACAAGACAACAAAAAAAATAAATTTTGAAAAAAATACCATTACAAGAATGCCAATTACCACATCTACACATGCAAAATAGACTACAATTACTAAACTACAAATTACTACAACAATACTACTGTCTACTATTTTTACAATCAGAAGAATTCCAAGGGACGATCCGAAGCAGCGGTCGCCACGTGCATGGGGGCTTAATTAAAATGCAATGAAAATAATTTTATTTTTCTGATTTAGTAGCTGTCTGTCCGATTACGAAGTCTCGTACCGGTTGGCCCTGACTAGTATTATTACGCTATCTGACTGCATAGAACAACAACAAGGAATGAAATGGAAATTTTCATTAACACAATTAATTAATTAAGTCCCCAGCAACTATAAAACCTACGAAACCAAAGCACAAGTGTAACTGTTCTGTGTGTGGAAGTATGACTCAACGTACACATCTGGCACGGTTCTTCTTCAAAAGACAAGAATTTCAAATACCATTTATACTGAATTAATTAAAGAAAATACGAATACCATAATTACTCAAGAGAACCACAATTACACTCTAATCCAAGAACACAAGCCAGATGCTTTGTTGACTGAACCTGTTATGACACATTATTTAAAACATGGAAATAATGAAAAATAAATCAAGTTTCGTTACCTTCATATATTGACCAAAATCACTCTAATCATTACAATATATCTCCACACCGACTCGCTATTACCACATCTCAACAAGAACTTTTCAGTATCACATCTCAGCAAGCACTCCCTACTAGCACATCTGAACACGAACTGACTACTACGAGTCCTGGACAAGCACTGACTTCTAGCACATCTCAATAATGACAGCCCGTGGAGGCGGCGGAACAATGCTCTCTAGCGATCTCTGGCGCTGTGGCTCAGTGTAGCCACCTTTCACCCGCTTTTCAAATGACCGTACACTGGACAGAAGCATATCTGTGGGAACGTCAGAGCAGGCGTTTCTGATGCGGACGACCTTGTCTTTAAACCTGTTGGCACTTGCTGGTACACTATATCTTTTACATATCCCAACAGAATGAAATCCGGCGACATAACGGGTCAATTAATATGGACACCTCTGCCGTTCCACCGAACAGTGTAAACACGGCCTAAAACATAATGTGCATCAGTTGCGCAACCCGCTGGGTAAAAGTCATGCTGACACCACATACGTTGTCAAATGTCCAGGGCTACATCCTGAACTAGCAAGGTATATAGTACCGGTAGTTCCTGTTCCAAAAATGTTCGATATTTGCGTCCATTCAACGTGCCGTCAATAAAATACGGACCAATGAGTTTGTTCCCCATGATGCCACACCGTACGTTAACTGCCCAAGGACGTGGATTGTCAACTTGCCGTAAAAAGTGGGGACTGTCTACACTCTAGTAATGTATGTTATGCCGGTTAACGCTACCATGGTTTGTAAATGTAGACTTGTCGGAAAATAGTACCTCGGTAAAGAATGTACGGGTCGTTTGCATTTGTTGACGTGCCCAGTCACAAAACACTACCCGGCTATGGAAATTGGCGCCTTGAAGTTCTTGATGTAGTGACACATAGTATGAATTATACTTATGACGATGCAGTGTTCTGACAATACTACCCACGAACATACCGGAATCGCGGTGTCATTGCCGGGTGCTTATCCGTGGGCTGTGGTGCAATGCCGCTAGTACGGCTATTTCATTAGTTTCTCATGCAACACGTTTTTTCGCTTCCTTTTGCTGGTCTATATGCTGCCAGCAGACATAAAGCCGTTCACAGCCTTGTAAAAGAACGAGCGAGCTTTCTCTGGTAAACGTCCGGCATATAAAGCAACAGCAGCCTCAACATTTCTGCTACATTCTCCGTAATTCAGGACTGTTCCATGTCTGCACGGTACGTCAGTGCCGGTCGCTGTGTACTGCCTGTTATGATAACGTCCCCTGTTCGATATATCGGAAGAATACAATGTGTCCGACGTGATTATGACCGCACGATGGGAATTAACAGACTTGGAACGTGGAGTGGCGTGTGAATTCCTAAGGGACCAAACAACAGAGGTCATCGGTCCCTAGACTTACACACTACTTAAACTAAATTACGCACCACGCACACCCATGCCTGAGGGAGAACTCGAACCTCCGGCGGGAGTGGCCGCGCAATCCGTGACATGGCGCCTCTAACCGCTTGGCCACTCCGCGGAGTCTACAGTGTAAAGAGAGTGCCAAGAATACCAAATTTCAGGCATTACCTCTCACGACAGATAACGCAGGGGCCGACGGTCTTCACTTAACGCCCGAGAGCAGCGGCGATTGTCAGTACTAACAGACAAGCAGCACTGCGTGAAATAACAGCAGAAATCAATGTGGGACGTACGACGTACGTACTCAGAGTGCGGCGAAATTTGGCGTTTATGGGCTATGGCAGCAGACAATCGACGCGAGTGCCTTTGCTAAAAATACGACATCGCCTGGAGCGCCTCTCCTGGACTTGTGGCCGTTGGATCCTAGACGACTGGAAGACCATGGCCTGGTTAGATGAATCCCAATTTCAGTGGGTAAGGGCTGATGGTAGATTTCGAGTGTGGCGCAGACCACGTGGACCAAAGTTGTCAATAAGGTACTATGCAAGCTGGTGTTGGCTCCATAATGGCGTGGGCTGTGTTTACATGGAACGGGCTGGGTCCTCTGGTACAACTGAACCGATCGTTGACTGGAAATAGTTTTGTTCGGGTACTTGCAGATCGTTTGCAGCCATTCATGGACTTCATTTTCCCAACAACACTCCATGTCACCGGCCCACAATTGTTCGCGTTTGGTTTGAGGAACTTCCTCATGTCTGAATAAAATCTTCTCGGTTTTCAAGCCGTGTCAGTTCGAATAAAATTCTCGACCTTTCGATGGCTGTTCCCGCCATCGTCGTCAGGAGTAAAACTACTGACTGCCGGGGCTGGCGCGATTTTCTGCTACTCTAGCCACGATTACGGCTTCTGGCACCAACCAGAGGTCGGAAACTACGCGTGCGCGGTAGGTGAGTTGGGAAGCTCGTAATAGCTCCGTCCCGCCGCGGGACCAAGGCCTACGAGAAAGACAGGCCGCGGAGCGTACGTCACGAAGGTAGTCCTGTGCTCGCTCGCTCGCTCAAATCAACAGACAATCTACGTTTCTACACCTGTTAACTCGTAACTAGGTGTGTCCGTACAAATGAAAACTGAATCTTCTACTGGAATCCGCAATTATGGAATCTTACTGTTATTAGTCCTATAATGATGGGAAGTCCGTGGGCTTATTTATAATTTGTTACGGCTGTACTGGCGTACAGTAAAGTAAAATCATGCTAAAATGATTATCAGTTGCATAAGGCACCACTTCCAGCATGTAATGAGTACTGTTAAGCAGAAAAGACTAAATGTTATAAATAAGCCGTTACACCATTTATATCGAGTATTGATCTTAAATTAAATTTTGCTTTAGTACTGTTAATCAGTAAGACTTCATAATAGCAGATTCCAGTGGAAGATGCAATTCTCGTTAGTACTTACACACCCATCTACAAGTTAACTGGTTTAGAAACGCATTTTGTCTGCTGAGCTGAGCTAGTTCAGGACTACTTTCGTGACGTACGAACCGCGGCCTGTCTTTCTCGTGGGACTCGTGCGGGACTGAGTGACGTCAGGTGGCGCGACGTTTGAAACTGCCGCTCCCGCCTCCCTACAAGCGCTAACCATCCGCCGTTGCTTCCTTTCGACGTCCAAAGCCGGCCCCCATGCCCTACTCAGTGGTACCCCTCGTCTCTGTTAAAACTGTTGCTGTTCATTCTAATCTCAGCCGCCTCTTCTGTAACGGAATCCCAGTATATTGGCGCATGGGCCGAGACTCCCGTGTTCTCAGACTGTTTTTTGTGTCCTTTTTCCAGGAAATGCTCAGCTATGACCGACTTGTCAAGCTCCCTTTGTTTAACGTGTCTCTTGTGTTCCGTAGAACGCTCTGCAAGCGTGCTAATTGTCAGGCCTGTATAGATGCTGCCACACTCGCAAGAGACACCATACACACCGGGCACACGAAGAGCTGTGTCGTCTTTAACAAGGGCGCAACACATCTCGCATCTTCGGAGCGGGCCAGAACACTGGTCTCATTCCACGTCTCTGTAGTACACATCCTAATTTGCTGATCCTTGCCCCACAGTATGGCAGGAAAGCCGCCAACTTGGCTTTTTCTGCCGATTCACAAAGCGTCCTTCTTCGGTGGCACCTGAAAGCGTTTGTAATGCCTCTCTTGCTATAACCATTTTCTCTAAACAGGTGTCCCAAATGCTGCACTTCAGACTGTCGGTGGTCGTCGTCAGAAATAACTTTTACTCTGCGTATTAACGTGTTCAGGACCGCTTTCTTGTGTACGGGGTGGTGAAAACTATCGGCGTTCAAATATCGATTAATGTGCGTCGGTTCATGTACACTGAATTACCAAGCTGGCCTCCTGCCTTCCGCTCAACTAAAACATCCAAGAACGGTAGCTTGCCATCATTTAATGTTGGGATGGACACCGTTCATGTGATCCACGAACTGCTGCAGTGTATTTTTATCGTGAAGCCATATCAGAAGGTGTCACTGACGAACCTTAGTAAGCAAGACTTCAGGGCCTGCTCCGCTAAGTGCTCCATGAAGGAATCCACGACTGCAAGAGGCAGTGGTAAGTAAATCGCTGCGCCATCCGCCATTTCATAGTATTCGTCGCGGTATAAGAAGTCCATTGTCGTTGGAACATGATGGAACGACTTGATGACGATTCCAGGTGGAAACTGTTGGGCCAAAAGATCCAATGTGTCTTGTACTAGCACCATCACACAACGTCCAGACTAAACATTAAGTCGTTTCAGCCTACTTTAATATTCTTGAGCGTTTCAACAAAGGCTGCGATTTTATAACATGGTATTCGCACGACGCAGCTGAGGACGTCAGACCAACCGCCACCTATATATTGGCGAAAGCTAAGCCACTGAAATCTAATAGTCAGGAGGAACGACCTGGCTTACGCTTACTGCGTGTGAGCGAGGATTCGGTTGTCCTGCCATCCGACAAAGGAAATGCCACTGTGGTTCTGAACCCTGAAGCACCTTAAGGTGCTACATTTATTAGAAGATAATGCGTACCGGGAGCGTAGTCACGATCCGACACGCGCCATAGTCAGGACGACATGGAAGTTATTAAAGGACCTTCGTTTACCGAATGAAGAGGTGAAGAAATTAATGCCTAGCGCCGCCAGACCTCCCAGGATTTATGAAATTCGCTCTCCGGCGAAGAAGAATATCTTGGATAGATAAAATAAAGCAGTGAGCAGGATAACCAAGTGCAGTTCAATTACGATATATAAATGTATAGAAACTGCGTAGGAATATTCATAGAATAAGGATTCGATATCTGATCGCCAACATATGATAATGGATAGGCAGAAGAAGGAGAAGAAGAAGAAGTCGTCATGCTTATTTGCTTTATGACTGCAGTCGCTTGAGCGGTATTCTAGAACTACACTCCTGGAAATGGAAAAAAGAACACATTGACACCGGTGTGTCAGACCCACCATACTTGCTCCGGACACTGCGAGAGGGCTGTACAAGCAATGATCACACGCACGGCACAGCGGACACACCAGGAACCGCGGTGTTGGCCGTCGAATGGCGCTAGCTGCGCGGCATTTGTGCACCGCCGCCGTCAGTGTCAGCCGTGGCATACAGAGCTCCATCGCAGTCTTTAACACTGGTAGCATGCCGCGACAGCGTGGACGTGAACCGTATGTGCAGTTGACGGACTTTGAGCGAGGGCGTATAGTGGGCATGCGGGAGGCCGGGTGGACGTACCGCCGAATTGCTCAACACGTGGGGCGTGAGGTCTCCACAGTACATCGATGTTGTCGCCAATGGTCGGCGGAAGGTGCACGTGCCCGTCGACCTGGGACCGGACCGCAGCGACGCACGGATGCACGCCAAGACCGTAGGATCCTACGCAGTGCCGTAGGGGACCGCACCGCCACTTCCCAGCAAATTAGGGACACTGTTGCTCCTGGGGTATCGGCGAGGACCATTCGCAACCGTCTCCATGAAGCTGGGCTACGGTCCCGCACACCGTTAGGCCGTCTTCCGCTCACGCCCCAACATCGTGCAGCCCGCCTCCAGTGGTGTCGCGACAGGCGTGAATGGAGGGACGAATGGAGACGTGTCGTCTTCAGCGATGAGAGTCGCTTCTGCCTTGGTGCCAATGATGGTCGTATGCGTGTTTGGCGCCGTGCAGGTGAGCGTCACAATCAGGACTGCATACGACCGAGGCACACAGGGCCAACACCCGGCATCATGGTGTGGGGAGCGATCTCCTACACTGGCCGTACACCACTGGTGATCGTCGAGGGGACACTGAATAGTGCACGGTACATCCAAACCGTCATCGAACCCATCGTTCTACCATTCCTAGACCGGCAAGGGAACTTGCTGTTCCAACAGGACAATGCACGTCCGCATGTATCCCGTGCCACCCAACGTGCTCTAGAAGGTGTAAGTCAACTACCCTGGCCAGCAAGATCTCCGGATCTGTCCCCCATTGAGCATGTTTGGGACTGGATGAAGCGTCGTCTCACGCGGTCTGCACGTCCAGCACGAACGCTGGTCCAACTGAGGCGCCAGGTGGAAATGGCATGGCAAGCCGTTCCACAGGACTACATCCAGCATCTCTACGATCGTCTCCATGGGAGAATAGCTGCCTGCATTGCTGCGAAAGGTAGATATACACTGTACTAGTGCCGACATTGTGCATGCTCTGTTGCCTGTGTCTATGTGCCTGTGGTTCTGTCAGTGTGATCATGTGATGTATCTGACCCCAGGAATGTGTCAATAAAGTTTCCCCTTCCTGGGACAATGAATTCACGGTGTTCTTATTTCAATTTCCAGGAGTGTAGAATCATGTGTATAGTTTCCGTACCAGATGCAGACCATTTTCTCAGAACTTTTAAGAGCCGATAAATGCTGAAGGATGACTGACTACCTTAAAAACAAAGGAATGATGATAGCACTCGAGCGCTAGCTGTGGTGTAACGGTCACGTTCTGGGTTTGAAATTGCAGCTACCCGCAGGATCTTAGTTCGGTCTTGGCGATATTTTGTATTTTAACAGACTCAGCTACAATTCTGCATACTAAGTTTTATGTACACTGTTTCCACTGCATCGCTAGATATATTTTTAAGGTCTTGCCGAAGTACTTGATCTTTAAATGTATACACACCTACTCCAGTATATCACACACGTTAAAGTTCTAGTAAAATACAATGAATAACCATGAAATCTTACTGATGTTTGATGTTGCGAACGTAATTCATCAGAGTTAATGCTAAGGCCAAGCGTTTCAGTTAATCTAAATAGTCTGTAAAAGTAAAGCGTACAAAATTGTAGAAAAGAAAGTCAAACGTTTGGTGAAATGATTTGCCTAAAAGTATGAAATAAAATTATTAGAGAAACGTCTGATGCACCTCATTTTCTGTTAGTGATTTCGATCATCATTCAAATGCACACAGAATTTTCTCTGATCTATTTATTTCTTTTACACAAATCATTTCACAAAATATTTGACAGATTTATTTCATTTTTTATTTTCAAGTTTTATTCAGAAAGCATGATCTTCCTGACACCTCATCTGCCATAATGTCTTCTGTTCTCTAAAATACTAACTTTGGTATTTGATACGAAGGAAGCCTTTTTGACATTTAGATACCGCAACAATGCATCTTTCTATGTGCAAAATAGCAAGGCTTTGAACAGTTGAACTTTTTGACACTTCATTTACATAGCTGGGCAGCAGCTTTTCGTGAAGTATTTCAATTTTTCCTCAACTCAGTAATTAAGTTTCCCTTAATTACCTGATTACTTTCAATCAGTCAAATATTTTCGCGCAAACTTAGACCTCATGATGGTCACTTTGATACCCCGTTTGCTTGTTTCTCGCTCTTTGAAAATTCGGACGAAACCTCATGGTGTTGTTTTCTATCTACTCGTGCGTTTGATAAAAACATATCGAGTGTTAATCATACGATAAACTAGTCTTCGTGTGTGCTGTCATTTCCAAAAAAACGTCGTTTCTATATCTCTAACTGTTTATGAGATACGATTTTTGCGACCACTTCATTCCCGAAGCGTAGGAAGGGTTCGGACGCGCCGCGAGTGACCCGTCCGCGAATATAACAACCAATATCTCTAGAATGAAAAGAGATATAATTCCGCTCTCTACTTTAAATACATTTTAGATACACTGGTTACGTTTCATACGTAATAATGTATGGCCTAAAATGCACTACACGCAAAGTCTACGCCGAGTGGTTTTACCTCTGCAAACTCTTAAGAATTTCGTGCAGTCATATACTCAGTTTCGTACAGCACAGTAACTATGACGAATAGCGAAAATAAATTCAGACCTTCAGCGAGCAAAGATGTCAAGCTGTAAGATGCGGAAGAATCAAACTTTTTCACCAAACAGTTTTCTTACAATCAGATGATAAGTATTTCATAGCTTCCGGTTGCGTTCGCTCCACTGCTTTGCCGAGAAGACGCGTGGCTGTCGCGCTCACTGCCGCGCGTGCAGCAGCGACGAGATTCAAACACGTTTGAATTCAAACGTCGCCTGTTGCAGAGGAAGGAAGCGCCATGGACGTCGCCCACGTAGGACACTTCCGTAACCATACCTGCGGTGGTGTTTCACCGTCTGAAGGTGTCACGCGCTTTCGGTCGCATACGTAGGACGCGGTACTTTCCAGAGAGCGACTGGCGCAGCGCAAGGCGTACGAAACGGTCATCCATGGGTCGAGGGATCGAGTGCCTAGGCGGAAACTACGTTTATTTTCAGTTTTTACGTACTTGCAATGCAATAATCCTCAATATATTAATTTTATAAATACGAGGGTAAGTCAATTATTATCCGCAAAGTAATTATAAAATTTTATTGTAATTAAATAGGAAACTTACAAGAACATCATTTTTCGACATAGTCTCCCTGCGTTTCAACGCACTTGGTCCATCGTTGTACAAGCTTCCTGATGCCCTCATAAAAGAAGGTTTTCGGTTGAGCTGCGAGCCAGGAATGCACCTCTTCTTTCACTGCTTCGTCCGAGACAAATCGACGGCCCCTTAATGCCTGTTTGAGTGGACCAGACAAGTGATAGTGAGAAGAGGCAAGATTGAGACTATATGGAGGATGATCCAGTACTTCAAATTTGAGTTTCTGGAGCGTTTCAGCAGTGTGGGCAGCAGTATGCGGACGCGCATTGTCGTGCAACACAACGCCTTTTGACAGCAATCCTCGGCGTTTGCTTCGAAAAAATGGTTCAAATGGCTCTGAGCACTATGGAACTTAACATCTGAGGTCATCAGCCCCTAGAACTTACAACTACTTAAACCTAACTAACCTAAGAACATCGCACACATCCATGCCCGAGGCAGGATTCGAACCTGCGACCACAGCAGTCGTGCGTTTCCGGACTGAAGCACTGAAGTGCCTAGAACCGCTCGGCAACCGCAGCGGCCGTTTGCTTCGAAATGCAAGTTTTAGCCTGGTAGTAAGCAACTCACTGTAACGTACATTGTTTATTGTTATGCCCCTTTCCCCATAAAGTTCCAGTACTGGACCTTGTGCGTCCCAAAAAACCATAAGCATCAGATTTCCTGCGGACGGTTTGGTCTTGAACTTTTTCTTGCACGGCGAATTTGGATGTTTCCATTCCATACTCTGCCGTTTACTCTCCGGCTCGTAATGATGGATCGATGTGTGAAATCTTATGGGACTTAACTGCTAAGGTCATCAGTCCCTAAGCTTACACACTACTTAACGTAAACTATCCTAAGGACAAACACACACACCCATGCCCGATGGAGGACTCGAACCTCCGTCGGGACCAGCCGCACAGTCCATGACTGCAGCGCCGAAGACCGCTCGGCTAGTCCCGCGCGGCATGATGGATCGATGTTTTGTTACCAGTAATGATCGTGTCTAAGTATTTGTCCCCTTCGTTACCATACGAATCCAAATGT
Organism: Schistocerca nitens; assembly: GCF_023898315.1. NCBI lineage: Eukaryota > Metazoa > Arthropoda > Insecta > Orthoptera > Acrididae > Schistocerca > Schistocerca nitens. The sequence continues at coordinate 299,505,850 of NC_064621.1, read as the reverse complement.
TTTTTTGCAGATGTCCAAGCGCCCTTGTTTATGCAACTGTGTGAGTTGTTTTGGGACCGATCTTGCACAAACTTTATGAAACCCAAGTCTGTTGTGGATGATTTCGTAGGCAGAACCGTGATTAATTTGCAGACGATGTGCCACTTCAATAGTTAATCGCCTGTCTAAAGAAAAGATCACTGAACGTTGCTCTTCTTTGGTGCAAATAGACAGCGGAACAGCCATGATTAACAGCGCGACAGCGGTAACGAAACTAACCTAGCAGCTTGAAAACTGCAAAGATATAACAACAAATATAACTAAATTGCGGATAATAATTGACTTACCCTCGTATTTTCATAAAAGACACGACAAGGAAAGACAAAGAAAACTTTGTGATCGCAAATAAATACCCACAAAGGGATTTAAGACGTTCACGAGAATTTCGTATATAAAATTATATAGTTTCATTATTTTACAGTTGATGATTCACACGTTTTGGGGTAATATTCAACGTAAAAACAGGAGAAACAGTAATCTTCTCGGCATCTAGCAGACGTTATAAGCGAGGCATTTCTACAATTACAGTGTTGTTTTAAAGTTCCTATACAAAAACAAACTGCGTTTACATTCATTAAAGGTTCTTTCTCATCGCAGAGTTTCGCAGCAAACGATGCGAGCGCATCATTTCGCCAAATGTTGACGAGGATAGCTGGTACAGTAACGTGGAATGTATTTTGATGCAGTCTTGTGATACGATTTCTTTTTGTCTCTCCACGAGAAAAGAGCAGCTTTGAAGCGTTTTGATCAAATTCTTTGGTTGACGTTGAAAACAGGGATCGCAGGATTGCACTAGCGGAGTGCATTTTGAGGGAATCGCTTTAATACTGCGCGTTGAGAAACCTCATTCACGTAGAAAAATCTCTTGGTATTATTGTCGACCTGTATGTTCTCTCCTCAAGTCAATTAACACAAGAAGTTTGTTGTCCTGTAAGTAGGCTTTTGTCACATCAGACGCAATAAATTGAGCTTTAGCTCGGTTTATTTGCCATGTAAGTAACGTAAAAACTGAAAATAAAAAAAAATTGTTTGCGGCTAGGAACTAGATCCCACGACCTTCTGATTACCGTATGTTCTCTTCACGCTGCGCCAAACGCTGCATGAAAATTGCTGTAACAGATACCGCTGTCCCTTTGTGAGTGTTGGACGACCAGTAGTTTGATGTTCTTAAGAATAAGTTGCGAGTTCGTCTTTTACTCGTTCTTAATTGCGCAGGCATGCAAGGATACCTATGCAACACATCTCTTTCAGCAGCAAACGTCATCCGTTTTTCTGGGTGCTACAACGAAGTATCTGTTATAAAACATTTAAACAGAAAATGAATTGGCAATAAGATGTTTTAATTAATACGATATAAATAAGTAGTGACTTGTTAATTTACCTTATTTATTAATAATTATTATTCGTCGTGCAGTGGTTACAAATCTCCAACCTTGAGTCAGTAGTCCAACTAATAATACAGAAAAATATGTGCAATTGCGAGAGGACGCAAGATTACGTGTAGCTCGATAGCAAAATCCAGGCAAGATAGAATTCCTTAACAGACCAGAATGATAAAACAAGCCCTGGGAGATAGATTCACACCAGCGACTTCATATCTTTGTAGACAATGATTATATTAGTTGCAATAGAGATGATGTAATCAAGCAAAAATTGTATACATTCACTTCAAAATAGTGGTGAATACTACAGGTTACAAGAAAGGAACAATTCAGTTCGCTGAGTGGAGATACTTGGTCATTCGTTTTACATGACCTTACAATTAGTCAGTGACGATACTTTCCTGCAGGTATCAGCGTTACCATCTTAATCTGAGAGTGTTGCTGGCCCTATGAAACAAATATTTTCTGCATACCGAGGGCACTAGCAGTCGTATTACGCTTCATAGTCTCGAACATTCTATCGCAATTTTTTAGAGTTCCGTCAGTAAAAATGAAACCCCTTACATGATCACTTTGTTGTCCGTCTGTCTGTCTGTCCGATTCAGGAATGGGTGATTGAAATCTATGTCACATACTAAGGTCTATGCTCCCTTTGCGTTATAAAACATTTAAGCTTCTACGTTAATGCAATCAAAAGATACGGCCATTTATGTACATATTTTGACACTCGCAGATGCACCCATCAGACTCAGAATCGTGAAATTTTGCAGGAAACGAGATTTCTCAGTGTAAGTAATGGAAAAAACTTAAAACTGTTAATTTGTGATTATATAACACGAAAAAATATTTTTTTGTTTTATCCGAATGTCTGTTTGTCCGTTTGTTAAGACTTCTTTTTGTCAGGAACGGTAGTTGTACCATGCTGAAATTTATCACATACTTAAGTCCAAAGTCCCTTGATGGTGTAAAAAAATGAAGGTCCTACATGAATGCACTCCAAAGATACGGTCATTTATGTCACATATTTTGATATCTTGCCAGTATCTATGTCGATAACAGGCAAAAACCATCGAAATTCTCGGTTCCCGGGATAGACAGACCATCCACACTGAGGAGCCGAAGAAACTGGTTCACCTGCCAGTAGGGCCCCCGCGAGTACGCAGCAGTGCCGTAACACGACGTGGCATGGACTTGACTAATGTCTGAAGTAATGCTGGAGACAATTGACACCATGAATCCTGCGGGGCTATCCATAAATCCGTAAGAGTACGAGGGGGTGGAGCTCTCGTCTGAACACCACGTTGTAAGGCATCCCAGATATGCTGTATATTTTTCATGTCTGGGGAGTCTGGTGGCCAGGGGAAGTGTCTGAACTCAGAAGAGTGTTCCTAGAGCAACTCCGTAGCAATTCTGGATGTGAGAGGCATCGCATTGGCCTGCCGGGATTGCCCAAGTCTGTGGGAATGCACAATGGACATGAATGAATGCAGGCGATCAGAAAGGATGCTTAGGTGCGTATCACCTGTCAGATTCGTGTCTAGACGTATCAGGGGCCCCACATCACTACAACTGCGCACGCCCCACACCATTACAGAATCTCCACCAGTTTGAACAGTCCCCTGCTGACATGCAGGGTCCATGGACTCATGAGGTTGTCTCCATACTCGTACACGTCCATCCGCTCGTTAAAATTTGAAACGAGACTCGTCTGTCCATGCAACATGTTCCCATCAACAGTCCAATGTCGGTGTTGACGGGCCCAGGCGAGGCGTAAAGCTTTGTGTCGTGCAGTCATCACGGGTGCATGAGTGGGCCTTCAGCTCCGAAAGCCCATATCGATGGTGTTTAGTTGAATGGTTCGGACGCTGAAACTTGTTGATGGACCAGCACTGAAATCAGAAGCAATATGCAGAAAGGTTGCACTTCTGTCACGTTGGACGATTTTCTTCAGTCGTCGTTGGTCCTATCCTTGCAGGATCTTTTTCCGGCGGCAGCAATGTCGGAGATTTGATGTTTTACCGGATTCCAGATATTCACGGTACACTCATGAAATGGTCGTATGGGAAAATCCCCACTTCACCGCTCCCTCTGAGATGCTGTCTCCCATCGCTCGTGCGCCGACTATAGCACCATGTTCAAATTCACTTAAATCTTGATAACCTGCCATTGTAAAAGCAGTAATCTATCTAAAACAATCGATCGATCGATTATAGCGACTATACCAGACACTTTTGTTATATAGGGGTTGCCGACCGCAGCGTCATATTCTGCCTGTTCATATCTCTGTATTTGAATACGCATGCCTGTACCAGTTTCTTTTGCGCTTCAGTGTATATACATAATTACGTTTGTATGGAATGCTCGGTGCACAAGTCTTACTCGCACTTTCCGGATTTATTTAATAAAATCCTGTGGGTATCAGGCCGCACCATTATGAAGCACTAAAAGAACTATTGGTGTTTAGTGTTTGGTAATGATTCGATCTGATACCCACTAAAATAGCTATTAAGCAGAATAGAGATTGAACCAAAACGCATTGTATTATAACTTAGCTATGTGTGCAAGTAAGACAAAGATAATGGCTTTCAAAGGAAGGAATCCAGTCAGATCGAAAATAATAAAAAATGAGAAAATTCCAAAACAAGTATCCCACTTTGAGTATCTGAATATGATATTAGTTTTACTAGGACAAAGAGAAGAAGGTTAATAAATATCAGGTTATCTGCAGAATAATTGGAAGAACTTCTGCAAGGAAAACAAGAAGAGAAACACAAACGAAATTCTATAAATTTACGGCTGTACCTACTCTTGTAAATGGTTCCGAATCATGAACAGTAACAAAGAAAAAATAATCACGTACACAAGCAGCAGAGATGAATTTCATGAGATATGAAAGAGGCTGCAATACAATGGATAAACTAAGGAATGAAAGAATAAGATTAGGTTTAAAAATCATTTCAGTTAATGACAAGACAGAAGGGAATAGAATGAAATGGAAATGTGACAGTGATAGAATGACAGAAAATAATTACCAAAAAAGATAATGAACTATCGGCCGAATGGAAAGAGAGAACTAGGCAGACCTTGCAAAATATCAATGGGTGATAGAAACCAGAACAAGCGATTACGACGCCTAATCCTTGGAAGGAGATGATGATGACGATGATGATGATGGTGGTGATGATGAAAACAACTATTACACTGAGGTTACGGCCGTCTTTGTAGCGATTCTCTTCAGGATGACTAAAATTTTGGGTTCTGAGAATGATGGTCTGCCTTGGACATACCGGCTTATTTCAGTTACCACGTGACGTTGGTTGCCATCTAATAAACTCGTATACATTCCCGGAAGCCAGCAGTTTAGTCGCCCTGAAGAGAATCACTACTAAGACGATCGAAACGACGACATTATACAATCATGCTCATAAATTAAGGATAATGCTGATACATGGTGAAACAACGCTCTTTCACCTCGGCGGTCGTCGCACGGTGGAGCTGGCAGCAGTCCAGATACGCAGAGGTGTGTTGGTGCATGTCATAGTACGGTGCAGCGAGTAAGTGTGTAGACGTTTTCAGACATGCTAATGGTGACTGTGTGTTGAAAATGGCTCAAAGAACACATATCGATGACGTTATGAAGGGTAGAATACTACGGAGACTTGAGGGTTGTAACCTCCCCACAAAATTCGTTCCCATTTAACCTCCCCACAAAATTCTTTCACATTTAACCTCCGCACAAAATTCATTCACATTTAGTGTAACCTCAAAACAGAAAAATTCCTAAACCTCTCAACAGTAAAAATTATAATTATGTCGTTCACATTCAGTGTAACGTTCCAACAAAAAAAAAATAATTCAGTAACCTGGTAATAATACAATGCACCTAACCTCTCAATTAGATTGTCGCTCACTTATGACTTTTCAATAATTGACTGTGAATTTAACCTGGTAAATTTTGGACGTCAGCAGTGCTGCGTCATGGCCCTGAAAGATCATTCTGAATAAAAAGAGAAAAATTCTTACCTCAATGAAGTCGCCGGATAACGCATATATATCTGCTCTTACAATAAATTTTTCTGGCACGGCCCTGTGCAATGCTGGCCGATAGATTTGTCATTTGTGAAAGGGAAACAACTGATTTTTCTTTTGCAATAATCGGGATGATCATGGATTGGAGAAATTAGTAAATTCTTTAAATTGAGATGAATGGTTGTTAAAAGTTATTTTTTATGAGAAATATTATTATTAGGAGATTTTTAAAAACATTTACATGGGAGTTGAAATAACATTACTACATATGCGCGAGGCTGCTTTTTACTTTATACAATAATGCTCAGGCTCCGGCATCGCTGCACCGCGACCGGCCCAGCCAACACGATACACCACACCAGGCTAGAGCAGACTGCAGACTAGCAACAACTTACTGCTTCAGCTACACAGTTCCTACTGCAGTCAACACTGCTCTCTGGTCAGAGATTCTCTTATACCTTGCATATCGCAGGCAGCGCATGAGCAATACATCGAAATTACATCTGCTCGGACCTCTTACATAACCCTCCACTGGGGGGGGGGGAGGGGGGGGGCAAAAATTTGGCAGCGATGGTGAGTCAATTGGACTTTCCATGAGCAACAAATTTTTCTATAATCTACTTAATTAACTAAGTCTACAGTCACAAAGTGTATACATATATGTATAAGTGCAGAACATGAAATGAAGTAGAGTGCACATGCACTGAGTACAGAACATATCAAGAAATGACAAAATGTATACGCAATGAGTACAAAATATATTAACAAATGACATAAAGTGCACACGCACTGTATTTACCGTTTTACAAGAACAAGGAAAGGAACGGGAAGGATTGCATCCTGGTTGTAGCACAGTAGGTTGCACGTACCTGCACTGAAAGTTCATATCTTTCTACAGAAGCACAACACCAAGTGAGATAATCTGAAGTTCTCTTCCCTGAAGTATTAATCAGTGTAGCCAAGACACTGAAATGTCGTATTAATATTCAATGTTATCATTTTGGTAGTACATTAGGTACACCAAACAGTGGGACGATAATAACATCTCCATTGTTCAAGGTGGTGGACAGCATGATGTGTCAACACCACATTCTTGTAGAATCCATACTCTTTCACCAACGTAGAATTAGTGCAAAATCCAAATACAGTGCACCATGATCAGGAGGATGGACAGGACAAACGGATATTGCAGTAATTTCTGGTAATTAGGTCAGAAGGTGAAAGACATTAAGTCTTATGCTAGTCATCATTGAGAATTACACTAGTCTATCAACCGATTTGAGTAATTGTTGGCACTCATTGCCTAGTTACTAAACATTTCTGTACTATGTATGGAGTATTACAGAACATTATTCATAAGTCATCTGATTACAGTAAATATTGGCACTCATTGGCCAGTTAAAAACCATTTTTATGCATTATTCAGAAGTGACCATTCAAAGCAAGAGTTAATTAATGGCATAGCATTTACATAATTCATCTAATTATAGTAATCATTGGCATTCATTGGCCAGTTACTAAACATGTAGGAAGTATTGAATATTACAAAACACTATTCATAACTCATCTGATTGCGGTAATTATTGGCACTTATTGGCCAGTTACAAACCATTTTTATACATTATTCAGAAGTCATCATTCAAAACAAGAGTTAATGAGTGTAGCATCAAGCTACTGGTATTCATACATAATATCATGTAAGTGACATAAGACGAATTTAAAATATAAGAAACAGTGGCATTCATTGGCCAGTTACTAAACGTGTAGCAAGTATTGAATATTACAAAACATTTTTCATAACTCATCTGATTGCGGTAATTATTGGCACTCATTGGCCAATTACAAAGTATTCATATAGTTTTATAAAACATTATTCAGTATTATTCAGAAGTCATCATTCAAAATGAGAGTTAATTATTGGCATAGCATTTATAGAGTATAACAAAAATATTATTTACAGAAATTATTGGCATAGCATTTATGCATTATTACAAAACATCATTCAGTATTACTCAGAACTCATCATTCCAGTGACTTAGGACATATTTAAAATGTAACACACTGTAACTATTACTCAAGGTCTGTGGTCCAATAATACATAGATATAATGGATTCAATACATCTGAGAAATTTGCATTATATTTAGAACTAGAAATACATCTTAAACTAGTAGCATTATTTGGTTGTATGCTGGTAATAGCTGGGACTGGAATTTTTTTTTGTGCTAGCAATGCATTGCGTTGGGATCGATAATTAATTGCTGGGGCATGAAAATATTTGCTTTTGACTTATTGCTGCAAATAAGGATTAATAACGTCAGTCGTCATGAGTCAGCTGTAGCAAGGTTATGAAACAAGTAGAGTATATGTGATGACATTCATGAATGACACACACAAATGGGTAAAAAAATGCAAGTACTAGAACAGGTTTAATGACTAACTGCTTATAGCACATTAATTTCGTGAATAGCTTCTCCTGGAAAAAATACAAAATGGATTATTGAGCTGAAAGAAGAAACGCATATTATGCTGAAAAGTAGTGAACATCGAATTAACAGGTAATGAAACGTGTACTCAATTTGTATGTACTCTAGCTGTCCTTTCCAAAACATTCACCCATTATACCATGTGACATAAGACATACTGTCAAAACGAACTGCAACAAATACTTAAATAACTACATAGCATCTCTTAACTAATAGTAAATATATAAACTTCATCATTATTCTCATCTGCAAGGAAAAACTTCATTATTCATATTACCATAACTTCATTACTATCATCACCTGCAAAAAAAACTTCATTATTCATATTAGCATATTCTTCATATAATTATTCATCATCATTCATTATCATCTGCAAAAAAGACACTTCATTATTCATTATTCATATTACCATTTACTTCATACAACTATTCATAGTATAGAGTTTCTTATTTCTAGCATATTTCATCACTAAAACTAAGATGTGTAGTTCTGTCTGACAGCCTGCATCAATTGCGTCGTATTCTGAAAGAAAAATAATTAGTTAAGACTGCTATCATACGATGTGTATAGTATAATCTTGTTAATGCTTGTTAATTCTGATCCATTTACTCTTCATGCCAAGGTATTGCATTTTCTTTCGTTCATTCCGAAGGTGAAATTCCCATTGCATAGTAATCCACTGTGATTTGTTTAGTTTATTCCTTTTACACGTTATTGCTTTCTGAAAATGATGAATAAGGATTAATATCTTGCATTTAAATCATATACTCATTAAATAAAAACTTGTTTCTAGTGATATAATTAAGCATACAGCATAGCATGACAGAAAACGTATTAGGTCAAAACACACAGTCTCATAATGCAGTAGCCAAAAAAATGTAGAATAGCCAAGATATTGAGATATACGAAAAATGTCAAAGTCATCTGGTGTTTGTTACATCTTAAACATTTCATAATGCATACAGACAAAAATTCTACTTTCGATAGGAAAACAATCATACATACATAAAAAATGGAAAATGTGCACGGTCTGATATATAACGACAAGAAAAGCGACCTGCTAACCTTACCTTGCCGGGCACTTGCCAAGAAAAAATATGATCATTATCAGTAAGTAGTCACATAGCTAGAATTGCATAAGTGGTCATAAAATATGTAAGTTTATCTGGAAAAAATGTGCACGGTCTGATTTGTAACGACAAGAAAAACGACCTGCTAACCTTACCTTGCCGGGCACTTGCCAGGAAAAAATATGATAATCATCAGTAAGTAGTCACATAGATAGAATTGCGTACAGTATAATGGTTTCTAATGGTAACATTATTCTTGTCTTGCCAAAGGCGTTTAATTTCTTTCCACACGTTGTCTTTGCTCTGCTCCTGTGCTATGTCTCGTAATGATGCCGAAATAAAATTTTCGAATGCAACTTGTTGAATATACATGACGCTAGAATTTGCTTGGCAGAAGTTGGTTGCGATGTCTTGCTGATTGTTGCTGAGAGAACGGGATAGTGCGTCTGCTACAATATTTTGTGTACCGGGAATGTGAACAATTGTAAAATTAAATTCCTGTAAATAAAGTTCCCATCTGCTTAACCTGTCATGTGTAAATTTTGCTGAAAGTAAAAACTGGATAGCTCTATGATCTGTGTAAACGTTCGTATGTCTTCCATAAAGAAAATGCCGAAATCTCGTAAATGCCCATACAACACATAATGTTTCAAGTTCTGTAACAGAATAATTGCGTTCAGCAGGTGACAGAATGCGACTCGCAAAGGCGATGTTTTTAATTACTGTAGAACCATCTTCTTCAATTTCTTGAAAAATGTGTACGCCTAAAGCGGTGTTAGAACTGTCGGTGGCAATTGAAAAATTTCTAGTTAGATCTGGGTGTGATAAAAGTGGTGCATTCAACAAAGCTTGTTTCAGGTTGACAAATTGAGACTGTGCTTGGCTATCCCAGGACCAAATAGTGTTTTTACCTGTCAATTGACATAATCTAGGGGTGTCTAAAGCAGAGTAATGAATAAATTTACGAAAAAAGTTAATTAAACCCAAAAAGCTGCGTAGTTGTTTCTTCGTCGTAGGTAGAGTAATGTCACGTAAAGCTTGAAGTTTTTCCGGGTCAGGCGCAATGCCTTCTGCTGAAATTACATGTCCAAGACATTTTATAGAAGTTTTACCAAAGTGCGATTTGCTAAGATTAACTGTGAGTCCTTGTGCACGAAAGGTTTGCAACGGTTGTTCAAGAATCAGATTGTGTTCAGACCAGTTAGCTTCTGCAATAAGAATGTCGTCTACATACGTTGTGATTCTGTCTTTTAGTTCTGTCGGAAGTATAGTATTCAAACCGCGAATAAATGCTGCTGAAGAAATAGTTAAACCGAACGGTAATTCGCAAAATTGATAACAGTCACCAAAACAGAGAAAAGCTGTGTACTTTCTGCAGTTCGGATGGAGCTGAATTTGCCAAAATCCCGAATTCAAATCTAATGTGGAATAAATAGCAGTACCATGAAATTTCTGTAGAAGTTCTTCTAGTGTCTGTGGGCGATCTGTTTCATTAATAATAATGTCATTGATGTGGAGCGAATCAAGTACGAGGCGAAGTGAACCATCCTTTTTCTTAACAATATGGAGCGGGTCTATGTACGGACTAACTGCCGGTTCAATAATTCCTTGGTCAAGCACAGCTTGAAATTCCTTCTTAACTTGATCTCTGTGAATATAAGCAATGGGATAATGTTTGGCTTTAAATGTGTCGTGCTGTTTAACTTGAAATTCATACATAAAACCGGACATAGTACCAGGGACGTTGTCAAAAACTGGAGCTTGCTGTAAAAGAATTTTGCGTAGTTGCGTGCATTCGTCGTCTGTATTTGCACTGCTCTGTTTAACTCTCATAACGTCATAGTCGGCTTCGTCTGGTGTATAATAATTGTGAATATACGTATCTGTGAACAATGTGGAATGACAGTCCGTGTTACGTGATGCAGAAATAACCTCTGTCCGATTAATTGTTTGTTCTTCTGCAGATAAAGAGTGCTGAAATTCTAATGCCAGTTGTACATTTTCATCCTTTAACATTAAATAGGAATTTTGAAAGTCAATAATTGCGTCGTGTTGTACCAGAAAATTCGTACCTAAAATAAGGTCTGTTGTCAATAATGGAACAATCCAAAAATTTGAGTGGAACGTATGACCTGCAATACAAAATGATAAGTGTGTCTGTAACTTTACATCTACTCCTTTACCAGATACTGCTCCTTTTACTTTAATTTTGCCTAATGGTAACGTAGGATAAATATTCTCTTTGTTACATTCGTTGAAAGTTTCCTCATTTATAACTGACATAGGTGATCCAGAATCGATTACTGCTGAAAATTTGGATGATCCAATCTTTACTTCAATGACAGGGTGGGAAATGGTTTTTTGAATAACTGGTTTTTCCTGCAAAAGTGTCTCGGATGTCGTCAAAAGTAATAACATTTTCGTGAACAAGATCCTCTGTGTCAAAAGTATTGCTTACGCTGCTGGAAGATGCAACCTGTACCGTATCTAGTCAAATTCTTCCTGACGTGCTGTTATTTGCGGGAGGATGCTGTGGCATCTCAACTATTTGTACTGTTCTGTTATTTCGTCCTGACGCATTAGGTTCGGGATGATACCTACTGTCTGGTTCATTCATGATAATCTGTTGTTGTGGATGATTTTGCTGCTGGTAAGACCGACTGTTACGCTGAAAACTGTGCTCATTACTTTTACGTCTGTCATGATAGTCATTACTATACGGCGCGTTGCGATAGGAGTTGAAATGATGTGTTTTCTGTACGTACTGATTTCCTTGTTGCTGTGTATTACTATTTGGTGGAGCCGACGCTATACGTGTAGGCGGCGAAACATTAAAGCTTGGTTGACCTTGCACATTACATTGTTGGTTAGGTATGCTAACCGGCTGGTTTTGTTGTTGTTGTTGGGAAAAACCTCTATTGTTACCAAAAGGTGGTTCCTGTTGCTGATAATTTTGACGATACTGATAATTAAAATTTTTTTGTTATTAAAATTCTGGTGGTTGTCATTCCTGGAGCGTCGATCACCTTTGCTATTGAAATAGCGTGGCTGATCGTAATTACTATATGTTTGTTGGCCTTGGTTATGACGTGAAAAATGTTTGGTTATGAAAGAATAGTCTGATTGCTGAACTTCCAAAAGCTGTAAGAGATCTCTAAATGCCGAAATATTTTCTTTATGCTGACCCGTTAAAAGTGACACTCTTAATGATCGTGGTAATTTAGAAATACATAATTGAATAAGTGCAGATTCACTTTATGGCTCACTTAAGTACTGGTTTTGTTGGACCATGTGTTCAAAAAATTGCGTGACAGTGGGAAAATTTGAGTTCTCATAATTCGGTAAACTAATTAGTTGATCCTTGTTCCGCGCTGTGTCGTCTTCGACCAATACGCTGACAGAAAAGCATTCTGAAATTCTTCTACCGAGTAGCATTGTCTCGCGATCGGTCTCATACGAGTTGCCGGTTCGCCTTCCAAAAAACTGCAAATAAATTCAAGTTTGTGTGTTACGGGCCAAGTTGGTGGAAAAGCAAAGCTAAATTGTTGTATCCAATCCAAGGGGTGAATCTGTGTTCTGTCATTTTTAAATACTTTAAATTTCCTAACGGATAGAAAGTGCTTGTAATCAAAATTTTCGTCTCTGAATGTCTGAACAGGTTCAGGATTGTATGCTAGCCTGTTTGTCTGTGACTGTTCGGAATCTAAGTCACGTACTCTCTGTAAATTACCTAAATTATACTGGCTGTGTGAGTGTGAGAAATGTTCCGAATGTGGCGTATGCTGTGCCGTGTTAGAGGCTGAAATATTTTTCATCTCCGTCAATTCGTGCTGTAAAGTTGACAATTTTCTACGTAATGTATTATTGGACCAACCTATCTCACTGATTGTCTGCTGTAAATTTTGGAATTCGGGTGTTTGATTAAACGAAACTGGTGACGTATCGTCTGATTTGGTGTCATTATTATTTTCAACAACATCAATACGACTGGCCAATTCGTCATATTTTTCAGTCAGTGCTTTTACCTGATCATCGTTTTTAGTATCACAAGCATTAATTTGTTTTTGTATTTTACGTGTGGTTTTGTTCAATTTTTTAACGTCTGCCTTGATGGCATCGGAATCCTGTATTAGTTCCAACTTTTCAAGTCTGTTGGTCATTGTCTGAAAGTCTAATGTGTGTGTGTCTGTTTTTGTTCTAAGATCGGAGATTTCATCATGCAATTCGGTGTCCAACTGTTTGATTTCGTCTGATACTGTATCAATATTGTTGTCTACGTATGTTTTTGCTTTCGAAAACAATTTACGCTTATCTTCCTGTCTCTGTGCAGTAATTGTTTCCACGACTCGTTGCTTTACTTTATTCTGTTCCTGTATAAATTTACGGTAACGCGTTTCACTGTTTTGTAGGTGGTGATTAAAACGTTCGTCAATTTGGCTGTTCTGTTGATCAAATTTCGTGTCTACTTTCGCATCCAGTGTGCGTGAAAGTTCTGCTGACATTAATTTAAACTCGTCGCGTAACTGTGTTGCGTTTTCAGAACATTGTTTAGCGACTGCACTAATTTCATCTCTTAAGTATTTTAGTTGTGGCTGCATGTGTATTACTTTATTCTTGTGCCACAGATCTAATTTCTTCACTACTGTTCCTAGCACAAGCCTTAATTTCCTCACGTAATTGTTCTTTAGTATCATGACATTGCACGGCAACGGCTGTAATCTGTTCACTAAGTTGTTTGTTCTGTTCATCAAGTTGTTTGTTCTGTTCATTTAGGTTGTCGTGTTTTTCATTCAACTGTTTAAGATTTTCATTAAGTTGTTGGAAGTTGTTGTCTTGTTTTTCATTCGACTGTTTGAGATTTTCATTAAGTTGTTGTTTGAGATTTTCATTAAGTTGTTGTTTGAGATTTTCATTAAGTTGTAGCAATAGTGCCATAACTCGATCCATGTCAAAATTAGCTGCTGTATTCTCTGTGCTGTGTGATGGTGTATGTGCATTTGTCACGTTTTGTGTACCGGTAACCATTTGGTCATTGTCTGATTCACAAAAAGGTTTCCCAGTCGGATGTGCACTGTTGGTCACTTCATCGGAATCAAATAAACTTGACGTGTTTTGTGAATATTGTTCACCTTCGTTAGAATCATTTATCTGTTCACTGTGTAAATTTTGCAAACCAGGTGTGTTAAACTGGGCAGCGTTCATTGTAACGGAACGTGCCGCGTCATCAATTGTTAAATTTACTGTGGACATAATTGAATTTGTTTGCTCATCATTAGGATCAGCGTTCATTGTAACGGAACGTGCCGCGTCATCAATTGTTAAATTTACTGTGGACATAATTGAATTTGTTTGCTCATCATTAGGATCACTAGCGATCACTAGTGATCGGCTCACACTGATTATCATTAATTAGGGGATTATCACTATTACACTGAGTGTCGCAAGTATTATCGGTCAAATTATTCGAGTCGGCTATTTCACTCATTGCACATCGCGATGTACTGTTAACAGTTTTTCGCGGCATTTTTCACAAATCAAAAATAAGCACAAAATGAAACAAAGACGAAGCAAAAATGGAACAAACACAATTACAACAAAGAGCAATAAATTGCCGCTGATCTGTGAAAGAAAGAGTGACAAATTAGTAAATGCGTTGCGCCAGATGCAAACTACATTTAAGTAAATAAGAGCAGATATATAACTGACTACTTCTCAGAAATTCACAAAGAAAATACGATCCTCGCCGGTTGTCGCCAAGTGTAACCTCCCCACAAAATTCGTTGCCATTTAACCTCCCCACAAAATTCTTTCACATTTAACCTCCGCACAAAATTCATTCACATTTAGTGTAACCTCAAAACAGAAAAATTCCTAAACCTCTCAACAGTAAAAATTATAATTATGTCGTTCACATTCAGTGTAACGTTCCAACAAAAAAAAAAAAAAAAAATCAGTAACCTGGTAATAATACAATGTAACTAACCTCTCAATTAGATTGTCGCTCACTTATGACTTTTCAATAATTGACTGTGAATTTAACCTGGTAAATTTTGGACGTCAGCAGTGCTGCGTCATGGCCCTGAAAGATCATTCTGAATAAAAAGAGAAAAATTCTTACCTCAATGAAGTCGCCGGATAACGCATATATATCTGCTCTTACAATAATTTTTTCTGGCACGGCCCTGTGCAATGCTGGCTGATAGATTTGTCATTTATGAAAGGGAAACAACTGATTTTTCTTTTGCAAATAATCGGGATGATCATGGATTGGAGAAATTAGTAAATTCTTTAAATTGAAATGAATGGTAGTTAAAAGTTATTTTTTATGAGAAATATTATTATTAGGAGATTTTTAAAAACATTTACATGGGAGTTGAAACAACATTACTACATATGCGCGAGGCTGCTTTTTACCTTATACAATAATGCTCAGGCTCCGGCATCGCTGCACCGCGACCGGCCCAGCCAACACGATACACCACACCAGGCTAGAGCAGACTGCAGACTAGCAACAACTTACTGCTACAGCTACACAGTTCCTACTGCAATCAACACTGCTCTCTGGTCAGAGATTCTCTTATACCTTGCATATCGCAGGCAGCGCATGAGCAATACATCGAAATTACATCTGCTCGGACCTCTTACAGGGTGGTCGAACACAGCAGGTCGTAGCACGGGCCCTCCGTGTGCCACAAAGTGTGATCTCACGATTATGGCAACCATTCCAGCAGTCAGGAAACGTGTCCAGGCGCTACAGTACGGCACGTCCACAGTGTGCAACACCACAAGAAGACCGATATCTCACCTCCAGTGCCCGCAGACGGCCACGCAGTAGTGCAGGTAGCCTTGCTCGGGATCTTACCGCAACCACTGGAACAGTTGTCTCCAGACACACAATCTACAGACGACTGAACAGACATGGTTTATTTGTCGGGAGACCTGCAAGGTGCATTCCACTGAACCCTGGTCACAGGAGAGGCCGTAAGTAAAGCCTGGTGTCAAGAACGCAGTAGATGGTCATTGGAACAGTGGTCCCAGCTTATGTTCACGGACGAGTCCAGGTACAGTCTGAACAGTGATTCCCACTGGGTTTTCATCTGACATGAACCAGGAACCAGATACCAACCCCTTAATGTCCTTGAAAGGGACCTGTATGGAGGTAGTGGTTAGATGGTGTCGGGTGGGATTATGATTGGTTCACGTACACCCCTGCATGTCTTTGACAGAGAAACTGTAGTAAGTCAGGTGTATCGGGACGTCATTTTGCACTAGTATGTTCGTCTTTTCAGGGGTGCAGTGGTTCCCACCTCCCTCCTGATGGATGATAACGCACGGCCGCACCGAGCTGCCGTCGTGGAGGAGTACCTTGAAACAGAAGATATCAGGCGAATGGAGTGGCCTGCCTGTTCTCCAGACATAAATCCCGTCGAGTACGTCTGGGATGCTCTCGGTCGACGTATCGCTGCTCGTCTTCAAACCCCTACGACACTTCAGGAGCTCCGACAGGCACTGGTGCAAGAATGGGAGGCTATACCCCAGCAGCTAGCTGCTCGATCACCTGATCCAGCCGGCAGGGGTGGCCGAGCGGTTCTAGGCGCTACAGTCTGGAACCGCGCGACCGCTACGGTCGCAGGTTCGAATCCTGCCTCGGGCATGGATGTGTGTGATGTCCTTAGGTTAGTTAGGTTTACGTAGTTCTAAGTTCTAGGGGACTGATGACCTCAGAAGTTAAGTCCCATAGTGATCAGAGCCATTTGAACCATTTGAGCCTGATCCAGAGTATGCCACCCCGTTGTGCGGCCTTGTACGTGTGGATATATCCCTTATTGATGTCGGGGTACATGCGCAGGAAACAGTGGCGTTTTGTTGCACATGTGTTTCGGGAGGGTTTTCTCAAGTTATCACCAATACTGTGGACTTACAGATCTGTGTCGTGTGTGTTCCCTATGTGCCTAAGCTATTAGCGTCAGTTGTGTGTAGTGGTGCCACGTTCTGTGGCACAACATTCTGCAATTTTCCTTAATTTATGAGCATGAGTGTAGTTGGTATAGTTTTTCATAATGACGCGGCTCGATACCGTAAAAAGATTTTAATCAAACTGACACTGGTCATGAAATCCAGCGGGCGTGTATTGTATGTACAGTTCACCGTACTAGGTTCTGTCAGCCATTCACATATTGTTGAAGATACGTCAGTTTCTCTCGTGAAAATGGATTTTCAATCAGCATGAGTAAGATTAGATTCCCTGCGTGGGTATCTAGATTGAGGTTTCCCGTGACTTCCCAAAACTGCGTAAGGCGAATGACACTATAGTTCCTTTGAAGCATATACGCTGTCACTAGTTCTCTTACCTCCTCTTAAAGACAAGATCGGGACAGCAGTCACAGGACCTCTCAGAAGGCAACCCAGTCAAGGAAACGTTGGCTGGTACACTCCTTTTTCTTTTTTCAACTAGGTGCACCGCTGACGGATCAGCTGCAGGCTGGGCTGAAACCGGTACGAGATAAAAACAGCGCGACGAGCTGAGGATCAAATTCGCTTCGTTGCGGTCACAGTTCTTGCCACACTACCGCTGTACCTGTGTATCCCTCGCAATAACTCGTCACCAGTCTTAGCTGATGTTTGGCCATCTCCCTGACAGGAAGCTCTATTACGTTGTGCAGAAAACTGTGCTAAGGAAACGTTTACTGCCAGGTGTCTGAATATGTCTTGTCGAGTAAGAGCAGCTACAAAATATCACGTTCCTCCTTTAGCATTCTCTTCTCATATTTGTATTGTTGGGAAGGCGCTATGTCTGTGAACGAAACTGAAATCAAGGAGTAATTTTCAGAATTTTTAAATTAACATTAGTCTGCATGGGGATGCTTTTTATGGTTCAAATGGCTCTAAGCACTATGGGACTTAACATCTGAGGTCATCGGTCCCCGAGACTTAGAATTACTTAAACCTAACTAACATAATGACATCACACACATCCATGCCCGAGGCAGGATTCGAACCTGCGACCGTAGCAGCAGCGCGGTTCCGGACTGAAGCGACTAGAACCGCTCGGTCACAGCGGACGGCGATGCTTTTTATGGGCGAAGATTGTATAACTCCGCAGTCGTGTCGATTTGTAGAAACGTTGAAAAAATTTGAACAAGCGACGTATGCTGCCTCCTTTCCTCTCGACAGGAGTTGCAAAAACCTGAATTCATTCATTTTCCTAACCCCCTAAACGGTTTGTGGGGTAGCTGGGAAAATCACAGAAATTCGAGCTTATCCAAAGACTTATCGACAGCTGCTCTACCAGCTCACTTTTCGCGATTGAAACAGGAATCGTAGTGATGCCAAAGTACACTCTACAATACGCTGGAAAGTGGCTTGCAAATTATGACCGACAACGCCTGACAACATGCGTCAGCGCATTGTCAATGCATGTGCGAACATTACTGAAGGCGAACTACTGGGAGGAATGTCGTTACACGTATTGCCAAATGCATTGATGTTGACAGACATCATTTTGAGCATTTATTGCATTAATGCGGTATTTACAGGTAATCACGCTGTAACAGCATGCGTTCTCAGAAATGATAAGTTCACAAAGGTACATGTATCACATTGGAACAACGGAAATAAAATGTTCAAACGTACCTACGTTCTGTATTTTAATTTAAAAAACCTACCTGTTACCAACTGTCTGCCTAAAATTGTGAGCCATATGTTTGTGAGTATTACAGCGCCATCTACCACTAAGCGAAAAAAGTGGTCCAACTAAAACATTCATATTTCTTTACGTACTACACGAATATGTAATAAAATATGAGGGTTCCTATTTAAAAAAACGCAGTTGATATCCGTTTGACGTATGGCAGCGCAATCTAGCGGGCCAACGATAGCACCATCTGATTTCCCCCTTCAAGCTAGACAAGTTTCGTTCTTTGTAGTTTTTTCGTTTGACGCTAATTTCGTGAGATATTTGGCCCGGTCACAATCAATGGACCACCCAGTATATGCAAGTGTAGACAATAATCCTAACTGTTCTTACATTACTGTACCTATGTAGTTTTTGCTCTCTACGTTTTTCTCTGCACGTAAAACGTTTTTCCCTCTCACAAGAAGACAAGCAAGTTAGTGTTGATTAAATGATAGGCATCATGTTTATACTTTCATGTTGTAATTATTTCATTTCCAGCACAGTAATTTCTACTTACAGCATTACGGTTTCCGTACCTATTTTCGCACGTCTCCTCATCGGGTCACAGCTTGGATTCCTTTTGTTTTCCATAAATCTGAAAGGGAGCAAAACTGAGTGGGAGAAAATTGTTTCTTTAGAAAAGGGTGTTAATAATAGTTTCATTGGGTGAAATACATTATACCGCTCTGGCAGGTTTTCAAAATTTGGCCGTCATTGCGGTACATTTCTTACGTTTTCGAGTAGAAACCGTAAAGCAAGTGTGTAACAGATACAGATTTGCAATTGCTAAACGATTAGCAAACGTGTTTGTGCCATGCAGTGTACGCAGATCAGATTACGACCGAAACAAGTAGGTTACAAGTTGTGTAATTGCTTGGGTGCATTGGACGGGAAACATATCCGCAGTGAAAAACTACCTGGGACGGGTTCAACTAAACAGTACCACTCCATAGTACCAGTCCATAGTACCGTTGGCATGCAGTGATGCTGATGGCTTATTCATTATCATTGAAATTGATTATGCAGATAGAAATAGTGATGGAGAGATATTTTGTGCTTCAGCAACCAAACATTGGATTACAATTGGAAGATTAAACTTGCCATTGCCTTAGAGATTACTAGATGATGAAAATGAATATGATTTCCTTATTACTTTGTAGGAGATGAAGCGTTTCTATTATCACGCAACCTGATGCGACCGTACCCACAAAGAACACTCGATAATGTGAAGAGAATTTATTGTCATAGATTAAGCATAGGAAGAAAATCTGTGGAATGCGCATTTGGAATGCTGACACAGGAGTTCCAAGTGCTGATTAGTCCTATTCGTTCTCGAACTACAGAAAGAGTGGTGTGCAGTGCAAACTGCAATATTTCATTCGAAAACATGAAGGTATCCAATACAGTTGTGGTGAACGATAATACAACAACTCCGAAACGCCAACAGTCAGAATACAGCCAAGGAAAGACATGCACTACATCCTCATTCTACTGCTAATAAGGTAAGGAATCATTTAGCCAACTACTTTATGACACCTAATGATTCCTCCCATTTCAGTGGAAGTAATGCATCAACAATAATCAGGATGTACTATAATTTTCTATCTTTACAAATTTTTTTATGTGTAATGTGTATTTCTGTAAAACTTAAAAATGAATTTCTGCACGTTTTTATTTATGTGTTAATACGTAATTAAAAAGTTTTAGTTACGTATTTATTGCATTTATAAATCGTTGATTAGTTTTTCAATAAAATGGATGTTAAAGCATATTGAGTAGGACGTATTTATTTTATGTTAAAAATTTTAATTACTGATAATGAACTTACCTGATAGATTAATCTCCTTGGCTACTTCGTGTCATGCTGTCACCTCCTTCCTTGAAAATGCTTTCAATTTGCAATTTTATAGTTCCGGATATTTCTCCATTTCTCCCAGTAATTTCTAATTAACGATTTGTTCGCACTTTGCGCAACCCAATGGCTGGAATGCAACAGAGAGGCTGGGAGACTCGATTCGGCGACAAGCACGTCGGGACACATAGTATCCAAGTCGCGGCGACTCTGGGGCGCCACTACTGTAGTTTCCCCGTCTGAACGATCACACCTAATAGGACATGCCGGGTCTCTTGGTTGCAGAGTATCTCAGTCACTCGGAGACTTAAATATCCTCATGTGAATAGGGCCTAAGAGTACGAGGTGGTGCAGATCTCTTCTGAACAGCACGTTGAAAGGCATCCGTGATATGCTCAATAATGTTCATGTCTGGGTAGTTTGGTGACCAGCGGAAGTGTTGAAACTCAGAAGAGTGTCCCTGGAGCCACTCTGTAGCAATTCTGAACGTGTAGGGTGTCGCATTATCCTGCTGGAACTGCCCAAGACCGTCGGAATGCACAATGGACATGAATGGACGCAGGTGATCAGACAGGATGCTTACGTATGCGTCACCTGTCGGAGTCGTATCTAGACGTATCAGTGGACCCATATCACGCCAACTGCTCACCCCCTACACCATCACAAATCCTCCACCAGCTTGAACAGTCCCCTGCTGGCATGCAGGGTCCATGGCTTCATGAGGTTGTCTCCATACTCGTACACGTCCATTCGCTCGATACAATTTGAAACGAGACTCGTCCGACCAGGCACATGTTCCCAGTCATCAGTAGTCCAATGTCTGTGTTGACGGGCCCAAGAGAGGCGCAAAACTTTGTGTCGTGCAGTCATTAAGGGTACACGAGTGCACCTTCGGCTCCGAAAGCCCACATCGATTATGTTTCGTTGAATGGTTCGTGCGCTGACATTTGTTAATGGCCCAGCACTGAAATCTGCAGCAGTATGCGGAAGGGTTGCAATTCCTGCACGTTGAACGATTCTCTTCAGTCGTCGTTGGTCCCGTTCTTGCGGGATCTTTCTCCGGCCGCAGCGATGTCGCAGATTTGGTGTTTCACCGGATTCCTGATATTCGCGGTAAACTTGTGAAATGATCATACTGGAAAATCGTCACTTCATCGCTACCTCGGAGACGCTGTGTCCCATCGCTCGTGCGCCGACTATAACACCACGTTCAAACTCATTTAAATCTTGATAACCTGCCATTGTAGCAGCAGTAACGATCTAACAACTGCGCCAGACACTTCCTGTCTCATATAGGCGTTGCCGACCGCAGCGCCTTATTCTGCGTGTTTACATATCTCTGCACTTGAATACTCAAGCCTATACCAGTTTCTTTGGCGCATCAATGTATGGGCGTTGCCGACTGCAGCGTCATATTCTACCTGTTTGTATTTCTCCGTATTTGAATACGCATGCCTATACTAGTTTCTTTGGCGCTTCAGTGTATGATCTCAAAGAATAGTAATGAAATGATGTGAATATAAAATTTAGCCAAAGTAGATAATTTCAAACACAAATAAATAAAGAAATGTTTAGACAGAAACTGAAGAATAAGAAAAGCTGGGACACAAATGAAATTATTCTAGAAAAGAGGAAGCCAAACAAAAAATTAAATTCGTAGTTCTGCCCCATCATGGAATAATTTCTAGTAAAACAACCAAAACTCTCAAAGATTCAAATATCAGAATTGGGTTCTGTTTTGAAAACAATATTATTTATACTATAAGACACGCCACTAGTGTAACGGGCTCATTTAGTGAGTCACGGATATACAAAATTGGACGTGACTATTGTGACGAAGTATACAGGGTGGTCCATTGATAGTGACCGGGCCAAATATCACACGAAATAAGCATCAAACGAAAAAACTACAAAGAACGAAACTCGTCTAGCTTGAAGGGGGAAACCAGACTGCACTATGGTGGACCCGCCAGATGGCGCTGCGTTTTTTAAAATAGGAACCCCCATTTATTATTACATATTCGTGTAGTACGTAAAGAAATACGAATGTTTTAGATGGACCACTTTTTTCGCTTTGTGATATGTGGCGCTGTAATATCACAAACGTATAAATACGTTGTATCACGTAACAGCCCGCCAGTGCTTCATCATACATTACCCGTGTTAAAATGGACCGTTTACCAATTGCGGAAAAGGTCGATATCGTGTTGATGTATGGCTATTGTGATGCTGCTCGGTATCCTGGACGACATCATCCAAGTATCTGGACCGTTCGCCGGATAGTTACGTTATTTAAGGAAACAGGAAGTGTTCAGCCACATGTGAAACGTCAACCACGACCTGCAACAAATGATGATGCCTAGGTAGGTGTTTTAGCTGCTGTCGCGGCTAATCCGCACATCAGTAGCAGACAAATTGCGCGAGAATCGAGAATCTCAAAAACGTCGGTGTTGAGAATGCTACATCAACATCGACTGCACCCGTACCATATTTCTATGCTTCAGGAATTGCATGGCGACGACTTTGAACGTCGTGTACAATTCTGCCACTGGGAACAAGAGAAATTACGGGATGATGATTAATTTTTTGCACGTGAACAAAAATAATAGGTAAAAAGTGAAATCAATGTATCAGGTAATAATTCTTTTAAAAGCCAGTTCATGTGTTCTTACATAGGTTGAGCATACTGCCAAACGTGTTGTGCTGTGTGAAACTAGAGTAATCTCTACTATATTCCGCTAGCTACCTAGTGGTGTGTGGCGGAGGACACTTTCTGTACCAGTCACTTCCCGATTTACCAGTTCCAGTCGCGAATGGTTCATGGGAAGTACTGTTACTGGTAATCCTCCATCTGGCCTAGAATCTCTCTGATTTTATCTTCATGGTGTTTTCCCGAGATATACGTTGAAGGAGGCAAGATACTGGCTGACTCTTCCAGAAATTTACTCTCTAGCAACTTAAACAGTTAACCACGCCGTGAAGAAGTACACCTCTCTTGCAGTGTCTGCCATTGGAGTTGGTTGACCATCTCTGCGACGCTTTCGTGCTTACTAAACGAACCTGTAGCGAAACGCACTGCTCTTCTTTGGATCTTCTCTATTTCCTCTATCAGCCCTATCTGGTTCGGATCCCACACAGAAGAGCTATATTCAAGTAATGGCCGGACGAGTGTTTTGTAAGCTACTTCTTTTCATGTTGTCCTTCATTTCCTGAGGATTCTGCCAACTAATCTCAATCTGGTATCTGCCGCACTCGCAATTAATTTTATGTGATCATTCCACTGCAGACCGCTCCGTATGCATACTCCTATACAGTTTATGGAAGTAACTGCTTCCAGAGACTGTTCTATAACCGTGTGATCATATAATAAGGGGACTTCCTGTCTGTTTATTCGCAATACGTTACATTTGTTTATACTGAGAGTCAATTGCAACCCCCTGCACCAAGTGTCAATTCTCTTCAGGTCTTCCTGCACTTCGCTACAATTTTCTAGCGCCGCGAGTTCTCTGCGTTCAAAAGCATCATCTGCGAAACGCCTCATGAAAAATAATGAACTATAACTCTCCCATGGGGCACGTCCGAACGTATTTTTCTCTACGTTCAGAATGACATGCTGTGTTCTGTTAGCTGGATAATGATGATGATTGGTTTGTGGGGCGCTCAACTACGCAGTCATCACCGCCCCTACAAACTCCCGATTTTTACATAGTCTATTTTTTTTACCCAATCCAATCTAGCCACTGTCACGAATGATGATGATGAAATGCTGAGGACAACACAAACACCCAGTCCCCAGGCACAGAAAATTCCCAACCCGGCCGGGAATCGAACTTCGGACACCATGATCCAGAGGGAGCAACGCTTGTCACTAGACCACGAGCTGCGGACTGTTAGCTGGAAGCTCTTCAGTCCAGTCATAAAGTTACCTGGTATTTCGTACGCTCGTATTTTGTTCTTTAGGCGGCAGTGCGGAACGGTATCGAATGCCTTCCTGAACTCAAGGAACACGGCATCTGCCTGGGCGCCTTCTGCGTCTCGTGGACCAACAGAGCGAACTGGGTCTCACATGACCGTTGTTTTCGGAACACGTGTTGTTTCTTGCAGACGAGATTTTTGGCCAGTCAATGTAAAGTAAAAGAATCACTAAGTACAAAAAAAAAAAAAAAAAAATGGTTCAAATGGCTCTGAGCACTATGGGACTTAACTTCTGAGGTCGTCAGTCCCCTAGAACTTAGAACTACTTAAACCTAACTAACCTAAGGACATCACACACATCCATGCCCGAGGCAGCATTCGAACCTGCGACCGTAGCGGTCGCGCGGTTCCAGACTGTAGCGCCTAGAACCGTTCGGCTACCCCGGCCGGCCACTAAGTACAGAAAGGAAACACGTCCAAAATTTTCTAAATTCATTTCTTTGCATCAAAGGAGTCCAACTGGGTAGGCATATCGTTTACTATGGGCAACAGAATTTGTCCGCAGTCAATACAACGCCTTTAGCAACAGGCACAATTAACTGCTTTCTGCAGGAAGGGAAATGTTCTAGTCGTGTTCCCTTTCGGCTGACAACAGTATTTCCTAGGCAGCGCTGGTGTGACCAGGTAGCTCTGGTGACGTCTGATTATATAGCATTTGAAACAGCTGAACTGTTTGCGTTCGGTGCGAACTAAAACATAACCCAATAGTAGTGCGTAGCGTATTTTGTTAGTTTGTTTCGTGAATTATTAGCTTCATGAGTAATTTGAACTCTTCATAATGAGTTCAACGGAAGAAGAAACTGACATCAGAAAAAAGAAGAAGGGAAACATTAAAGCTACAAATACAAGAGAAATACGATCAAAAAGACAACGTTTCGGGTAGAGAACAATTGAACTGAAAAGGACAACTTTTTCCAGCTAAATAGCCAGAATCAAAGAATTGCGGCCACTGTATTTCGAGTGAGAAGGCTGCTAGATGTCTCGTCAGTAAATGTAAGCATTGGCATAAGTGTGCACTTTTACTATATCTTGTGGATTTTAACAACCTGACAAGCATAAAAGGAGTGCTACATACGTAGACATACCTAGTCCCACAAGATGCAGTTTAGCTGCGCATACTTCTTCAAGTCACAAACCTGTTTGTAATTTTATTTTTGACAATCTTGTGTCGAATACGCAATATACTCTCCACTAAAACGTTAACATGCCGTGAGTAATCAGTTCACAATGGAACATAACGTACAACCAGAAAAGTTTTTGGAGATGTGAAGATGAAAGTCTTACCTGTCCAAACCGGTCAATAAAATACAGTTTTGAACACGATCTTCACTATAAAAAATTTCTTTAAAGTTCGTATAGACTGCCTCTTCTCATTTATCGTTATGAGAACTTCAATCAAACAGTTCTGCCCTATTAGAGTATCATGAATTTAGTTTCAACAAAGATACGCTGCAGGTATCTCAAAGTAAGATCAACACCAATAGCCTTCGAGCTGATTTCTTTTATTTGAGGAATACTCGGATGAATCTAGAACTTCCTGAGGAACCTGTCTACAATGCCAAACATTCATTAACATCTTAAAAATGGATTACTGTATACTAAGAAATGTTTAATTTAGATTCTTGAAGAAAAGATGCAGTTTTGGAATGACATTTTGAGATATTCGACAGCAAAGAGAGATGAAATTGACAAGAATTCTTCAGTCAATGCGTTTATTTTGGTGAAATAGTACCTAAAATGTATTTAGCTTGATGAAAATATGTAACTTAAATTTGTACCGTCAAAATGTAAGACTTTTAATTTTTGTTCCACATGGTTTACTGCAAAAAGAAAACGTGAAGAATGGCAACAAAATTTTTAAGCTGCCATGTTGGATGAAAATTACGTAATCTGAAGCACCGTACAACCACATATTTTTAGAAAAAATAGAATAATTTTGCTTTAGAGTTTTGTATGCATTAGTTTTTTGTCCCTCCTGTAAAATTTGTAGAAGCGGACTTGTTGCCTTTCTGCAGTTAGCATTTCAAATGAGCACAAGTAAAAATTAGGTTCAAAATGGCTCTGAGCACTATGCGACTTAACTTCTAAGGTCATCAGTCGCCTAGAACTTAGAACTAATTAAACCTAACTAACCGAAGGACATCACACACATCCATGCCCGTGGCAGGATTCGAACCTGTGACCGTAGCGGTCGCTCGGTTCAAGACCGTAGCGCCTAGAACCGCACGGCCACTCCGGCCGGCAGTAAAAATTAGGAAACTACGAGTATCATTGAACACCATGACCTATGACATAAGCAAGAAAATAGTTTATGTTTTAAGATACTTCGTAGATATTAAAACATTACTATACCAAAAAATATACCAAAAATGTAACTATTGTAAGATATCAAAAAATAATATTGACTAAACAGTTTGATTTCAGACTTCAGTATTTCCAATTGCTGGATTATAATTGAACAACACATTACTAGCTGCATTTATACCTCCTTTATAAGCTCTGAAAAAATACCGTATAACTTCCCACAGTTTGAGCACTTCACAGTTGAACGGGCTCGGCAAATATTACCGGCGTATTAGTTACGCTCCCGTCCGCTTGGGAGCGCGTCGCGCGCCTCACCGTTGCCAACCCACCCGCCTGCGCGCTGCAGTAGCCGCTTCCCTCTCAGTCAGGAAAGCGCAGCCTGTCCGAAGGGAAGTGTCAGCCCACTGCGCTTCCTCATCGGGCCGCCGCTACAGCTGCGCGTAGCGTACACCACAATTGCTTTGTCGCTTGGGGGAAACACAAATCTCGAGGAACGCACTATCATCGAACACTGCAGGTAAGAAGCGCCGGTCGCTAGGCTCACCTGTTGTAATTGATGCAATTTACCATGCCGGCGTTTTATAACACATATCCGTCTGTCACTCAGTAAGAGATCCTGCAAGGGACTGGCGGCGCTACAGGTGTAGCGGATATGGTTGGTAACGATGCGGTGGGTGGCGTGACTCCGCGCAAGTTAACGTTTAACTGTAAATATCACGGTAGACAGTACAAGCCGGTATGAAGAAGTACACAGTGATAGCACGTTGGAAATCCGTAATTGTGCGGAGCAGTCAGCTTAAAATATAGGCGTAACCACTACGGCTTACTGAACACGTTTCTTACAAGGGAACCTCCCCATCGCACCCCCCTCAGATTTAGTTATAATTTGGCACAGTGGATAGGCTTTGAAAAACTGAACACAGATCAATCGAGAAAACAGGAAGAAGTTGTGTGGAACTATGAAAAAATAAGCAAAATATACAAACTGAGTAGTCCATGGGTAACATAGGCAATATTAAGAGTGACGTGAGCTCAGGAGCGCCGTGGTCCCGTGGTTAGCGTGAGCAGCTGCGGAGCGAGAGGTCCTTGGTTCAAGTCTTCCCTCGAGCAGAAATTTTATTTACTTTATTTTTGCAAAGTTATGATCTGTCCTTTCGTTCATTGATGTCTCTGTTCACTGTAATAAGTTTGGCGTCTGTGTGCTGCGACCGCACCGCAAAACCGTACGATTAGTAGACAAAATGACGTGCCTCTCCAATGGGAACCGAAAATATTTGATCGCAAGGTCATAGGTCAACCGATTCCTCCACAGGAAAACACGTCTGATATATTCTATACGACACTAGTGACTGCATGTGCGTCACATGACAGGAATATGTTGTCGACCCACCTAACTCGCACACTTGGTGAATGGGTAAAAAGATTCTTCTACCTTGCCCGATTTAGGTTTTCTTGTGGATGTGATAATCATTTTCAAAAAAGTGATGAAAACATAAGAGTTTGTCACATAAACTGCAACAAATGAATGCAACAGTTTCACAGTCGCACAGTTTTCTCTGTGCTCTGTCAAAACATTTGTTTTTAACGTTTTCAAATTTTTGCGTGTGTAGACCGTCAAATCCTGCATATGTCCAAGCAAATCTGAACATGTCCTAGAATTTCGGAGAGCGAAGTTAATTATGTGTGAGTGCCTGAACTTTGATAATTGTCTGAAAATAAAAAATTAAAATTTTCACTCGAAGGAAGACTTGAACCCGCAACTGCTCACGCTAACCACGGGACCACGACGATCCTGTACTCACGTCACTCTTAATGTTGCCTATGTTACCCATGGACTACTCAGTTTGTATATTTTGCTTATTTTTTCATAGTTCCACACAACTTCTTCCTGTTTTCTCTATTGATCTGTGTTCAGTTTTTCAAGGCCTATCCACTGTGCCAACTTATAACTAAATCTGAGGGGGGTGCGATGGGGAGGTTCCCTTGTTAGAGTGTAGTATGTGTTGCAAAAATTATTCATTACAAAGATACTTCTAACTGTCGCTTTCTTCGTTTTCCGCCGTTCCTTCATTAATGAAGCATCTTCAGTGCATGTAATACATGTTTTTATACACATAATAAATACATTTTACAGTAGCTACAAGTATAATAATGTTACTTTTTCTTAAGCCACTCTTGTTTGTCAAATCAGAAACAACTTTCGCAGCACAAATTTCGTAAGCTTAAAGTTTTGGTGTTACTTAGGATTCCCAGTGTTGTTAGTTCATATGTATCATCCTGGAGACGTGTTTTGGAGACAGAGTAAACAATCTCCAAGATGACTCACTTTAACTAACAACTTTGGAAATCCTTAATAACATCAAAAGGACAATTTACCCTCACGAAACTTGGCATGTAAAAGTTGTGTGTAACCGGAAAAACAAGAGTGACTGAGAATACTTGATGGACAAGTAGCGGCTCCGGTCTCGTAAGCTGACATACGGCCGGGAGAGCGGTGTGCTGACCACATGCTCCTCCGTATCTGCGTCCAGTGATGCCTGTGGTCTGAGGATGACACGGCGGCCGTCGGTAACGTTCGGCCTGCATGGCCTGTTCGAGCGGAGTTCACTTTCATATATTAAAACGAACATGTATTACAGGCCAGAGATGATGCTTCGTAAATAAAGGAAGCGAAACGCATATTGCAAAAAAAAACAGCCTTTCATTTAGTTCCAAAGACGGAACATACCTCCATGAATATTTCTAGCTGTGACTACATTAAATCTGACTCGGTGTAGTTCCATTTCAGAATTGGAATTGTTACGTTTCATTCATTTCACAGCTGTAAAATTTTCAATGAAATCTGAAACCAATTAGGTAGCCTTAACAAGAGGTATTGTATTGTGTTTTTGCTCTGGGTTGATAAATTTGGAAGCAACCCTATACGTTACGTGCACCTACTACCGTACTCGAAACGAAAATAAGAAACATAACGGAAATTGATCAGATAGACACCAGGTGATAATGGAATTTTTCTCTCTGGTATTGGATGCTTAGAATCATTACGCAAGAGATTCAACCGACGGAAAACACAACAAACCACTACTTGGCACTCCGAGCTATTCCGCTAATAACTGAGCCTCAGCCGATGCCAAGGGTAAAGTATGCCGAGTGATGATGTATTATTTTACGGAAAGCAAAATCGGCCAAATCCGCTTGAATTTACTTTTTTCTTGCAGTTTGTCGACAATTGCTGTTCAGAGATTCTGAAAACATTTCTAATAATCACTTTCCGTTACACAGGGAGTGAGTGATGGAGACGCTAATAACAGTTTCTTAGTGCTACTTTCATGCCAACGATTGCCAGGGAGCCATTGAGTTTGTGAAAAGTATTCCTACCATAAGTATGTACTATAAGTCAATCCTATACTGTACTTTAACTGCGTGTGTTCAGTGTGGAGTGGAAATGGTCGTCAAGTATAGAACTTTGAATGAAAGTTGTTTCTTAGAAATCAGCTTTTCGAAGTGCGAGTGACGTCATATTGTCTGCTATTGTACCGGTAGCCGTTTTTTGTAGAAATCAAAATAAAAAAACTAGAATATTTCTAAATTAACATACGCAGTAGAGCTTTGATTACCTGAAACGAATGCCCAAAATTTGTTTGAGCTGAGACTCGTTTTACTCTCTCTCTCTCTCTCTCTCTCTCTCTGGCATTCGGGAGGATCCGCCTGGTCATTCAGATTTAGGATTTTCGTAATTTCCCCAAATCGCTTCAGGCAAATTGTTCCTTTGAAAGGCACGACAGATTTCTTTCCCCATCCCTAAAAAGTTTAGAGCTCGTTCTTTGTTTCTAATGAGTTCGAAGTCGACAAGATGTTAAATCCTACCCTTTATTCTTCTCTCTCTCTCTCTCTCTCTCTGTCTCTTCGTTACTGAATCGTTTTAAAGACGGCAGTAATACAGGATCACATTCTTGTTTGTTATTCTAACCACTTAGCAGCTGTCTCAAGGTTGCGGAAAACTTCCTCACTGGGTGGTTCTTTTTCATCACTGTCGTCACGACTTTCTTCCTTGTCGACGCAAGAGTCTTGGTCGTCGATAACACTGAGTTGTTATATCGCCTGTCGACTCTTGATAGCCACTGGGCGCGCGCGAATTTGAATTAACCGACTGGAAGGCTTTTGGTTAACCGATGTTTCGTCTGGTCGGTTTTCAGATAACTGATGTTCTGCAGGATTGGAAAAAAATCCATCCTGTCCCAATAGCGACAAGAATATGTGAAGCCCCATCGCACTAAACGCACCTAAATAGGCTTAGGCACGCCTCGAAAGATCAATCTTAATTAGATGTCTAGGAGCACACTGCAAGGCCAAACAACCGAAGAGTAGACAAGATGAGCAACAACATCGCGTTTCGGAAGCTGAAGTTCATCTTTAATTAGCTACCTATCGACATTAGTTTACTGTTGTTTTTTCTTTTTCTTAGCTGTTCGCAAAACTCCGTTTAATCGGAGAACGAGTTTCAAACGACGATTTTCCCGCGAATAATCAGTTTGTTTAGTGGTAACGCCAAGGAACTGGACCAGAAGTATTTCGTGACTGCTATGGGTTTATGATTCGTTCGATTACGTAAACCAAACGTCAGGGTTCGATTCTTATTCTCTTCTAAAATGACTGTTTTCTAGCGCGTAGTTGGTCTTGCGGTAGCGTTCTCGCGCACGGGGTACCGGGTTCAATTCCCGGCGGGGTCAGGGATTTTTCCTGCCTCGAGATGACTGGGTGTTGTGTCGTCTTCATCATCATCCCCATTATGTTCGGAGGAAGGCAATGGCAAACCACCTCCGCTAGGACCTTGCCTAGTACGACGGTGCGGGTTTCCCGCATCGTCCCCTACGCTCTTCGGAGTATGGGACCTCATCATCATCAATACACTCAATGTTCAAAAGTATCCGGACGCCCCTATGTAATGTGGAATTAAAAACTATATTTCGCAAGAGGCAGACCCGCCAGTATCAAAGTAGGCACGAATGATTGTGTTGTCAGTAGAGAAGCAGTACCATAGAATGGGTCTGTCACGAGATCACAGTGTCTTGGAACGTGGACTAGTTATTGGATGTGACCGGAGTAAGAAAATCAGGAACATTTCAACCCTTCTAAAGCTACCAAAATCAACTTTTGACGATGTGATTGTGAAGTCGAAATATGAAGGAACGACCACAACTAAACGAAGACCATGCAGGCCTCGTGGACTGACGGACGGATCATCGAGCATTGCGGAGGGTAATTTCAAAAAATCACATGAAATCAACGGAAGGAATCACTCTTGAGTTCCAGTTTGCTACCAGCAGTCCAGCTATCACAGCGAATGTGAGTACGTAAAAACAATGGGGTGCAATGGCCGAACAGCTCCTCATAAGCCACACATTTCAGTGGTCAAAGCTAAGCGACGCTGGAGGTGGAGCAAAGAGCGACACCACTAGACAGCGGATGTCTGGAAACGAGTGATTTGGACTGATGAATCACAATATACCTTGTGGCAGTAAGAATGCCTGGAGAACCGTGCCTACTATCATGTGCTGCGCCAACAATGGAGTACGGAGGATGTGGTGTTGAGGTACGAGGGTGTTTTTTGTCTGTCGTGTGCAATCTCCTTATTGTGCTTAAGAAAACTAAAAAGATGAAGGATCTGAACACATTTTCCAGCACTATGCCCTTCTTACAGTGGAGGAATATTTCTGATACGACTATTGTTTGCATCAGCATGACAATGGAGCCTGTTATTAAGAAGCATTTGTGAGGCAATGGATTGTGGACAATAGCATTCGTGAAGTGGACTGTCCTGCCTAGACCCGATCTGAACCCAATGGAACACGTTTGGCATGAGTTAGAATATGGACTTAGCTCCAGATCTCAGCGTCCAATCATTACCTTCGCCGGTTTCGCCTCTGGAGGAAGATTGGACTGCTATTCCTCCAAAGGTATTGAGGCACCTCATTGAAAGTGTCCTCAGCAGGGGTCAATCTGTCATAAAGTCGAAGGCGGGACGTACCCCTTATGAATGTTGTAACCTCCCCACAGAAATTTTGAAAGACTATATTTATTAGAAATGGTGCCACAGCTAAGTGTGACCTTCCCACAGAAATTTTAAAAGGACAATACTTAATAGAAATGGAGCCAAAATATTAATGACAAAGACAATTAAACAAAATTTAGCAATCTGACCCAACTATAAGTTCCCATTAAATAATGAAAGATAATCCCATGATAATGAAACTACAGTGATAATCAAAACTCAATTTAACCGAAATGTCGGTCTTTGGCCCTGTGCAAAAATCAGTATTAATTTCTTACCTTAGTATAACTGCATGTGAAATATCTGCTCTTATTCTGCGCCAGGAGGAGATGCATCGCAATAATTAAATTTTTTTGAAGTTAACTGAAAATTTTCTTTAAAGGAAATGGAAGGAATTCGAATCATTGTTTAGTTAAAAATTGCTTTGAAATCAGATTATTATTGGGGCGATTTGAAAATTAATTACAACGAATATAGATTAGATTATGTGATGAGCGCAAAGCTGCATGAATACTTATTTAATAAAATTATACCTCATCCTGAATCTCGACCATTGCTGTGCCGACGCCCGCCGACTGCTCTGGGCTACCACTACTCACAGACTCCTAGCACTAGTGAGGACTGACTACTGCAGACTGACTGACTGCTCGCTACTGCGAGTCGAGCGCAACTGCTCTGGTCAGAGATTCTACAATGTCTCAGCATCGCTGCCGCACAACATACGTGTTTCATAACCCTCCACTGGGGGGGCAAAAATTTGGCAGCGATGGTGAGTCATTTGGACTTGCCATCGTAACAAATTTTTCCTTTAATTAATTAACATTTACAAAATATTTGGATGTAATACATGAATTAAATGTTGTGCGCATGCACCAATTACAAAACATTACAGACAAGACAAAATATAAGTATAAAACAAATCAGGAAAAATGTATATACAAATTATTTGACAGATAACAAAATGCACACGCACTGAAAAGTTCTTTAGCAGTTTCATAACAGGCAAAAAAAAATCATGTTGACAAGTGTCATGAGTGCACATGCACTGCAGTGGAGAACATATCAGTAAAAAACGAAATGTATATACAATGAGTAACAAGTGACATAAATCATAAAAGGTATACAGAATGAACACAAATCATATCGTAAATTGGGAAGAGTGCAGAGGCACTAGAGTTCAGTTGAAAACATATGCACATGCACTGAAAAGCTTTTGAACATTTTCATAACAAATAAACACAAGGGTAAATAATCATCAAATCACAAAAAGTATATACAATAGAGATGACAAGAGTGCACACATACTGCACTTCAAAACAAATCGAAAATGTCTTTAGTATTTTGACAACAAATGGCAAAAATCATGTCGACAAGTGACACAAGTGTACTCGCACTGGAGTTCAATAAATCGAAAAAATGTATAGGCCATGAACATAAATGATGTTAGCTAAAAATGTTTTTCACTATTAGGATAGGAAAGGAAAGGATTGCATCATGGTTATAGCACTTTAGTTTGCACATAGCTGCACTGAAAGTCCATATCTTTCCACAGAATCACAACTAAGTGATACAATCTGCAGTTCCGTTCCCAGAAGTATTTATCAGCGTATCAAGACAGTGAAACGTCGTAGTATTATTCCATGCTATCATTTGGCAGTACATCAGGTACACCAAACAGTGGGACCATAATAACGTCTTCTTCGCTTACGGTGGTGGACAGCATGTCGTGTCAACACCATGCTCTTAAGAGGCACACCAACGTAGAATTAGTGCAAAACCAAATATAGTGCTCCATGATTAGGAGGATGTATAGGACAAATGGATATTACAGTAATTCAGGGTAGTTAGCTCAGAAGTTGAAGGACATTAACTAACAGACAAGCCTTAATAGGTGATTACATAAGTAGTATGCGGCATACATAGCTCAGTTATTGAACATTTCTGTACCATGAATGTAATATTACAGAAAAATGTTCATTAATTAATTTACAGACAAGAGTGGCAATCAATGGCCATCAAGTATTGAGTATTACAAAACATTTTTCCTCATTCAAATGACATATTTACAAATAATTATTGGCACTCAGTGGCTAGCAATTATTGATTAGTACAAAACATTTATCATCATTCAGTATTATCGTGAGAAGTCATCATTGAAAAATAGGAGCTCATTAATGGCATAATTACTAACAAAACATTTAGTTACATTAATTATTGGCACTCAGTGGCCTAGCAACTTTTATCATCATTCAATATTAATAGGAGAAGTCATCATTGAAAACAGTAGTTAATTAATGGCATAATTACTAACAAAACATTTAGTTACATTAATTATTGGCACTCAGTGGCCTAGCAACTTTTATCATCATTCAGTATTAATAGGAGAAGTCATCATTGAAAACAGTAGTTAATTAATGGCATAATTACTAACAAAACATTTAGTTACATTAATTATTGGCACTCAGTGGTAATTATTGGCACTCAGTGGCCATCAATTATCGAATTAACAAGTCATTATTAAAAATCAGTTAATTACAATCATAGCATTAAGAATCATGGGCATAATAAGTAGTCTCATTACAATAAGAAGTCATTATTCAAGTGACATACTATTCAGAGCTAATTAGTATTATGCAGAATTATCATAAACTAGTGACATTATATGGGACTGGTAATACATTTTGTTTTTTGTGCTAGCAATGCATTGCTTGCGTAATTATAAGGAAAAACAACAAAAAAAAAGAGAAAAAATTGCTTCTAGGTTGTTCCTATAAATGAAAAATGTGTAACGTCATTCGTCAGCTGTAGCAAGGTTGTGACACAAGGTATTATATGTGATCACGTTTGTAAATTATATACAAATGGGTAAAAAAAATAAATTGCAAGTACTAGAACAGGTATAATAAGTAACAAGTTTAGTAAGTATCATGAAAAGCTTCTCCTGGAAAAAATACAAAATGGATTATTGAGCTGAAAGAAGAAACGCAGACTATGCTGAAAAGTAGTGAACTTCGAATGAACAGGTAGTGAAATGTGTATAAAAAATATGTGTTCCATAGCTGTCCTTTCCAAAACCTTCAGTCATCCTACTACGCAATATAACACCTGCTGTCAAAGTAAACTGCAACAAATACTTAAATAACTACATAGCATAAATACATAACTTCAACATTATCCTCATCTGTAAAGAAAAAACTTCATTATTCATATCATCATAACTTCATCATTATCATCACCTGTAAACAAAAACTTCATTATTCATAGTACCATATTCTTCATCATTATTCATTATCAGCATTCATTATCATCTGCAAAAAAAATCACTTCATTATTCATCACATAACTATTCCTTATACCTAGCATATTACATCACTTAAAACTAAGATGTGTAGTTCCGTCTGACAGCTTGCATCAATCGCTTTGTATTCTGAAAGAAAAAATTAGTTAAGACTGCTATTCTGCGATGTGTATAATATATTCTGGTTAATGCTTGTTAATTCTGATCCATTTACTCGTCCTCATTAGCTTATTGCATCTTCTTTCGTTTATTCCGTAGGTGAAATTCCCACTTCTGTTTAATTCATTTCCTTTACGCATCATTTATTTCTGAAATTGATGAACAAAGATTAATGTCTTGCATTTAAATCATATACCCATTAAATAATGACTGGTTAATGGTGACACAATTAAGCATACAGCATAACATGACAGAAAAACGTAATATGTCAAAAGCATAGACAGTGTTCAAAGGCAAAAAATGTACAGATAATATCACAATGCAGCAGCAAAAAAAAAAATGTAAAACAGTCACGATGTTGAGATATCATAGGGCAAAAAGTCAAAGTCAAATGGTGTGTGTTATACCTTAACTAGTTCACAGTGCATACAAACAAAACATGAAAACAATCGTACATACATAAGAAAGACAAAATGTGATATTCGTTGTGCTCAGCTTGTTAATTAAAGACTTCAATGGAGAGAGAATTTGATAAAATTAATGCGTCATTACAGAGGATTACATAATTATTCATAAAATGCGTAAGTTCATCTGGAAAAATATGCACGGTCTAGTGTGTAACGACAAGAAGAGCGACCTGCCAACCTTACCTTGCCGGGCACTTGCCAAGAAAAAATACGATAATCATCAATAATTGTTCACATAAATATCTGAAAATGTATTACAGCGTGATAAATCATAAAGTATGTTCATGTAATAAACGGTTTAACATTGGAGATATGGTGATTGCCTTTCGATTTTCTGGTTCTCAAAGTTTCGACGTGTACAACATTAGGGTGAGGAATGCTGCGAATCCGATATGGACCTGCGTATAGAAGTTCAAATTTACTGCACTTACCTTTTAATTTACTGGATAAATAGTGTGTTCGTACTAATATCTTCTGTCCAATGTGAAAGTCTCGGCGTCTACAAACCTGTTTTTGCTGTCTTCTCCGGCGCTCTGCGGCACGTTTGATGTTGTTCAGCGCAATGTCAATTATTTCGTGGTGTCGTAATCGACGAGATGTAGGAAAATTTACTAACTCTTTGATTTTGTTTGGTGGTTCAACGTTTTTCAGTATAACAGACGGAGATAGCATAGTGGATTCATTTGGAATGGAATTAATTACATCTTGGAATGAGTGTATGTGTGTGTCCCAATTAACATGTCTTTTGTGGCAGTATATTCTACACAGTTTACCAATTTCTTTCATTAGTCGTTCACAAGGGTTCGAAGAAGCGTGGTACTTGGATATATAGATCGGAGAAATGTTTCTAGCTCGTAACATGCGTATCCATATAGCAGAACGAAATTGTGATCCATTGTCAGAAATTACTTTCATCACATGCCCTACATGAAATAAGAAATGCTTTACAAATGCTTTCGAAACAGTTTTGGCAGTAGCTTTACGTAACGGAGTGAAAGTAACAAATTTTGAAGTGAGTTCAACAGCGACAAAGATGTAGCAAAAACCTCTGTTAGTTCTCGGAATTGGACCAAAAATGTCTACTGCAGCCATATGTCTTAATTTAACAGGTATAATGGGATATAATGGAGGAATGTGTGAAGTGGTGTCTGACTTAGCTTTCTGGCAAATTTTACATGACGCTAAAACTCGTCGTATACGTTTTTCCATATTTGTAAAATAACAGTTCTGTCTCAGTATAAGAAAACATTTTCTAGCTCCGTAATGTGCGTAACTTAAATGAGTATACCAGATTAATTTGTTAACAAGTTCGTCAGGAATGCATAATAACCAATTATTGCTGTCAGGATGAGAGCGGCGAAACAGAATGTCATTGCGTACAGTGTAGTGGTTCCTAATCGTAACATTATTCTTATCTTGCCAAAAGTGTTTAATTTCTTTCCATACATTGTCTTTGCTTTGCTCTCGTGCTATGTCCTGTAATGACGATGAAATAAAATTTTCAAATGCAACTTGCTGAATGTACATGACACTGAAATTTGCTTTGCAGAAGTTGGTTGCGACGTCTTGCTGATTGTTGCTGAGAGAACGAGAAAATGCGTCTGCTACAACATTTTGTGTACCGGGAATGTGAACAATCGTAAAATTAAATTCCTGTAAATATAGTTTCCATCTGCTTAATCTGTCGTGAGTGAATTTAGCCGAAAGTAAGAATTGGATAGCTCTATGGTCTGTGTAAACGGTGGTGTGTCTTCCATAAAGAAAATGCCGAAATCTCGTAAAAGCCCATACAACACATAATGTTTCTAGTTCAGTAACGGAATAATTTCGTTCAGCAGGTGACAAAATGCGGCTGGCAAATGCGATGTTTTTAATTACTGTTGAGCCATCTTCTTCAATTTCCTGAAAAATATGTACACCTAAAGCTGTGTTGGAACTGTCGGTGGCAATAGAAAAATTTCTAGTAAGATCTGGGTGCGATAAAAGTGGAGCATTCAACAAAGCATGTTTCAGGTTCACGAATTCACAATGTGCTTGCTTATCCCATGACCAAATAGTGTTTTTACCTGTTAATTGGCATAATCTAGGCGTATCTAAAGCAGAGTGATGAATAAATTTGCGAAAAAAGTTAATTAAACCCAAAAAACTGCGTAATTGTTTCTTCGTCGTAGGAACAGTAATGTCACGTAGAGCTTGAAGTTTTTCCGGATCAGGCGCAATGCCTTCTGCTGAAATTACATGTCCAAGAAATTTTATAGAAGTTTTACCAAAATGCGATTTACTGAGGTTAACTGTGAGTCCTTGTGCATGGAAAGTTTGCAATAATCGTTCTAAAATCAGATTATGTTCAGACCAGTTAGCTTCTGCAATAAGAATGTCGTCTACGTACGTCGTAATTCTGTCTTTAAGTTCTGTCGGAAGTATTGTGTTCAAACCGCGAATAAATGCTGCAGAAGAAATAGTTAAGCCGAATGGTAATTTACAAAATTGATAACAGTCGCCAAAACAGAGAAAAGCTGTGTACTTTCTGCAATTCGGATGAAGTTGAATTTGCCAAAATCCCGATTTTAAATCTAGTGTAGAATAAATAGCTGTACCGTGAAATTTCTGTAGAAGTTCCTCTAATGTCTGTGGTCGATCTGTTTCATTAATAATAATGTCATTAATGTGACGTGAATCAAGTACAAGGCGAAGTGAGCCATCTTTTTTCTTAACAATATGTAGCGGGTTTATGTACGGACTAACTGCCGGTTCTATAATTCCTTGATCGAGCATATCCTGCAATTCTTTTTTAACTTGTTCTCTATGAATATACGGAATAGGATAATGCTTTGCTTTAAATGTGTCGTGCTGTTTGACTTGAAATTCATACATAAAGCCGGACATAGTACCAGGTATGTTGTCGAAAACTGGAGCTTGCTGTAAAAGAATTTTGTGTAATTGCGTTCGTTCGTCGTCTGTATTTGCACTGCTTTGTTTAACTTTATCGGAAATCATCTGCATTACGTCGTACTCAGCTTCGTCTGGAGTGTTATAGTTATGTACGAACGTGTCTGTGA
Organism: Schistocerca nitens; assembly: GCF_023898315.1. Taxonomy (NCBI): domain Eukaryota; kingdom Metazoa; phylum Arthropoda; class Insecta; order Orthoptera; family Acrididae; genus Schistocerca; species Schistocerca nitens. Next base: position 299,466,003 of record NC_064621.1, on the reverse strand, counting down.
ACAATGCGGAATTACAGTCTATGTTACGTGTTGCGGAAATGACCTCTGTGCGGTTAATTGTTTGTTCTTCTGCAGATAGTGAATGCTGAAATTCTAAAGCTAATTGCACATTTTCATCTTTTAGCATTAAATAAGAATTTTGAAAATCAACCACTGCGTCGTGTTGTATGAGAAAATTAGTACCTAAAATTACGTCTGTTGTCAACAAGGGAACAATCCAAAAATTTGAGTGAAAAGTATGACCTCCAATACAAAATGATAAATGCGTCTGTAATTTAACGTCTACTCCTTTACTTGATACTGCTCCTTTTACTTTCGTTTTGCCTAAAGGTAATGTAGGATAGGTATTCTCTTTGTTGCACTCGTTAAAAGTTTCCTCATTAATGACTGACATAGGTGATCCGGACTCAATTACTGCTGAAAATTTCGATGAACCAATTTTAATTTCGATGACAGGATGTGAAATAGTTTTCTGAACAACTGGTCTTTCCTGTAAAAGAGTGTCTCTTATATCATCAAAAGTAATAACATTTTCGTGAACAACATTCTGCGTGTCAAAGGTAGTGCTTGTGTTATTGGAAGATGCGATCTTTACAGTATCTAGTCAAATTCTATCTGACGTGTTACTATTATCAGGAGGATTCCGTGGCATTTCTACTATTTGAACAGTTCTATTACTTCTTCCAGACGTGTTACGCTCCGGATGATACCTACTGTCGGGTTCATTTACTAGAATATGTTGTTGCTGATGATTTTGTTGCTGGTAGGACCGACTGTTATTAAACGTACGCTGATAATTGTGCTCGTCATTTTTACGTCTATCGTGATACTCATTCCTATACGGTGCATTACGATAGGAATTGAAATACTGTCTTCTCTGTACGTAGTTATTTTCTTGCTCCCGTACGTTACTATTTGTTGGACCGGGGACTATACGTGCACGCGGCGAAGCATTAAAGCTTGGTTGACCTTGTGCATTCCATTGTTGGTTAGGTATGCTAACCGGCTGGTTTTGTTGCTGTTGTGAAAAACCTCTGTTGTTACTAAAATATGGCTCCTGTTGCTGAAAATTCTGACGATATTGATAATTAGAATCTTGTCTGTTATTAAAGTTTTGGTGGTTGTCGGTCCTAAAGCGCCTGTTACCTTTCCTATTGTAATTACGTGTCTGATCATAATTACTATAAGTTTGCTGACCTTGGTTGTTATATGAAAAGTTTTTATTTACAAAGGAGTAATCAGATTGTTGTACTTCCAAGAGCTGTAACAGATCTCTGAATGCTGAAATATTTTCCTTTTGCTGACCTGTTAAAAGTGACACTCTTAATGACCGCGGTAATTTAGAGATACATAATTGTATAAGTGCAGATTCACTGTACGGTTCACTTAAATACTGATTTTGCTGGACCATGTGCTCAAAAAATTGCGTCACACTGGGAAAATTTGAATTCTCATAATTTGGTAAACTAATTAATTGATCTTTTATTCCGCGCTGTGTCGTTTTCGACCAATACGCTGACAGAAAAGCATTCTGAAATTCCTCTACCGAATAACATTGTCTCGCGATCGGTCTCATACGAGTTGCCGGTTCGCCTTCCAAAAAACTGCAAATAAATTCAAGTTTATGCGTTACAGGCCAAGTCGGTGGAAAAGCAAAGCTAAACTGTTGTATCCAATCCAGCGGGTGAATCTGTGTTCTGTCGTTTTTAAATATTTTAAACTTTCTCACTGACAGAAAATGTTTGTAATCGAAATTATCGTCTCTGTGTGATGGAACAGGTTCATGGTTGTAAGAGAATCTGTTGAACTGTGATTGTTCAGAATCAAAGTCGGGTGCTCTTTGTAGATTACCCAAATTGCACGCGTTGCGCGAATCTGACAAATGTTCGCAAAGTGGCGTCTGCTGTGATGCGTTATTAACCGAAATATTTTTCATCTCTGTTACTTCCTGCTGTAAACTTGACAGTTTTCTACGCAACGTGTTATTAGACGAATCGATTTCATTAATTGTTTGCTGTAAATTTTGAAATTCAGGTGTTTGGTTAAATGAAATCGGTGAAGTATCGTCTGATTTACCGTCATTACTTTCAATCACGTCAATACGACTGGCCAGTTCATCACATTTTTCAGTCAGTATTTTTACCTGATCATCGGTTTTAGTGTCAGTGGCATTAATCTGGTTTTGCAATTTACGTGTAGTTTCGTTCAGTTTTCTAACGTCAGCCTTGACAACATCGGAATCCTGTGTTAGTTCTAATTGTTCAAATCTGTCTGTCACTGTTTGAATATCTACTGCGTGTGTATCTGTTTTTGATTTAAGATCAGAAATTTCATCACGTAATTCTGTGTTCGACTGTTTGATGGTATTAATTTCGTCGGACACTGCAGCAATATTGTTGTCCACGTATGTTTTCGCTTTCGCAAACATCTTACGTTTGTCTTCCTGTCTCTGAGCAGTGATTGTTTCCATTACTTGACGTTTTACTTTATTTTGATCATCAATAAATCTGCGGAAACGCGTATCACTGTTTTCTATGTGAAGACTAAGACGTTCGTTAATTTGAGTGTTCTGTTGTTCGAATTTCGCGTCAATCTTTTCATCCATTGAGCGCGAAAGTTCTGCTGTCATTGCTTTAAACTCGTCGCGTAATTGTATAGCTTTTTCAGAGCATTGTTTAGCGACTCCGCTAATTTCGTCTCTGAGTGTTTCTGTTGCAGCTGTTTGCAATTCCCTTAATTCCTGAGCAACAGACTTAATTTCTTCGCTACTTTTTCGCGAACAAGCCTCAATTTCCTCGCGTAACTGTACCTTAGTGTCATGACATTGCGCAGCAACGTCTCTAATTTGTTCACTTAACTGTCTGGAATTGTTGTCTAATTTTTCATTAAGCTGTCTGGAATTATCGTCTAATTTTTTATTGAACTGTTCGTTCTGTTGTTTGACCTGTTCACTAAGTTGTTTGAGATTTACATCATTGTTGTCTAATTTTTCATTAAACTGTTCGGAAGTGTTGTCTTGTTTTTCAAGAACTTGTAACAATAATGCCATCAATTGATCCGAGGTAACATTACCTACTTTATTCACTGTACTGTTTAATGGTGGATCTAAAATTGTCTCGCTTTCTGTAACCATTTGGTTATTTTGAGATATACAAAAAGCTTTGTCAGTCGAACGTACACTGTCGGTCATTATTTCGGAATTAAATAAATCCGTCGTACTTTGTGTATCCTGTTCTTTTTCGCTAGACAAATTTGTCTGTTCGTCACGTGAATTTAGTAAACCGGTTGTGTTAATCTGGGCAGCGCTCATTACAATAGAGCGTCCCGCGTCATCGATTGTCGTCAAATCAACAGACGACATAACAGAGTTCGTTTGTTCATCATTAAGACGAAAATCATCATGAGTGATTGGAACGCATTGATTGTCAGTGAACGCAGGATTGTCATCATTACACTGCGTGTCACAATTACTATCGTTCACGTTGTTTAAGTCGGTAAATTCATTCATAATACCTCGCGATACACTATTCACAGTCTTTCGCGGCATTTTTACAATAGTCACAATTAATCACAAAACAAATAAGCACAATGCAAAAGCAACACACCAATACAACAGAGCAACGAATTGCCGATGATCTGAGGAAAGAAAGTCACAAATTAGTAAAAGCGTTGCGCCAAATTATAATTATATTTAAGCAAATAAGAGCAGATATCTGACTGTTTTTCAAAAGATTCACAACGAAATACGATCCTGGACTGGGTGTCGCCAAGTGTAACCTCCCCACAGAAATTTTGAAAGACTATATTTATTAGAAATGGTGCCACAGCTAAGTGTGACCTTCCCACAGAAATTTTAAAAGGACAATACTTAATAGAAATGGAGCCAAAATATTAATGACAAAGACAATTAAACAAAATTTAGCAATCTGACCCAACTATAAGTTCCCATTAAATAATGAAAGATAATCCCATGATAATGAAACTACAGTGATAATCAAAACTCAATTTAACCGAAATGTCGGTCTTTGGCCCTGTGCAAAAATCAGTATTAATTTCTTACCTTAGTATAACTGCATGTGAAATATCTGCTCTTATTCTGCGCCAGGAGGAGATGCATCGCAATAATTAAATTTTTTTGAAGTTAACTGAAAATTTTCTTTAAAGGAAATGGAAGGAATTCGAATCATTGTTTAGTTAAAAATTGCTTTGAAATCAGATTATTATTGGGGCGATTTGAAAATTAATTACAACGAATATAGATTAGATTATGTGATGAGCGCAAAGCTGCATGAATACTTATTTAATAAAATTATACCTCATCCTGAATCTCGACCATTGCTGTGCCGACGCCCGCCGACTGCTCTGGGCTACCACTACTCACAGACTCCTAGCACTAGTGAGGACTGACTACTGCAGACTGACTGACTGCTCGCTACTGCGAGTCGAGCGCAACTGCTCTGGTCAGAGATTCTACAATGTCTCAGCATCGCTGCCGCACAACATACGTGTTTCAATGTCCACTGAGAGATGTCCGGATACTTTTGATAGCACCACCTCTAACAATGCTTCACATAAGTAAAAACTGGAATTTGCACTAGCGGTATGGCGTACTCTACATCTACATCTGCATGGATACTCTGCAAATCACATTTAAGTGCCTCGCAGAGGGTTCATTGAACCACCTTCACAATTCTCTATTATTCCAATCTCGTATAGTGCGCGGAAGGAATGAACACCTATATCTTTCCGTACGAGCTCTGATTTCCCTTATTTTATCGTGGTGACCGTTCCGCCCTATGTAGATCGGTGCCAACAAAATATTTTCGCTTTCAGAGGAGAAGGTTGGTGATTGGAATTTCGTGAGAAGATTCCGTCGCAACGAAATGTCCATTCTTTTAATGTGCGTCCCAAATCCTATGTCATTTCTGTGACACTCTCTCCCATATTTCACTATAATACAAAACGTGCTGCCTTTCTTTGAACTTTTTCGATGTACTCCGTCGGTCCTATCTGGTAAGGATCCCACACCGCGCAGCTGTAGTCTAAAAGAGGACGGACAAGCGTAGTGTAGGCAGTTTCCTTAGTAGGTCTGTTACATTGACTAAGTGTCCTGCCAATAAAACGCAGCGTTTGGTTAGCCTTCCCCACAACATTTTCTGTGTGTTCTTCTGAATTTACGTTGTTCGTAATTGTAATACCTAGGTATTTAGTCGAATTTACGGCTTTTAGATTAGACTGATTTATCGTGTAACTGAAGTTTAATGAGTTCCTTTTAGCACTCATGTGGATGACCTCACACTTTTCGTTATTTAGGGTCAACTGCCACTTTTCGCACCATTCAGATATTTTTTCTAAATCGTTTTGCAGTTTGTTTTGATCTTCTGATGACTTTATTAGTCGATAAACGACAGCGTCATCTGCAAACAACCGAAGACGGCTGCTCAGATTGTCTTCAAATGGTTCAAATGGCTCTGAGCACTATGGGACTCAACTGCTGAGGTCATTAGTCCCCTAGAACTTAGAACTAGTTAAACCTAACTAACCTAAGGACATCACAAACATCCATGCCCGAGGCAGGATTCGAACCTGCGACCGTAGCGGTCTTGCGGTTCCAGACTGCAGCGCCTTTAACCGCACGGCTACTTCGGCCGGCTCAGATTGTCTTCCAAATCGTTTATATAGATAAGTAATTGCAAAGGGCCTATAACACTACCTTGTGGAACACGAGAAATCACTTCTGTTTTACTCGATGACTTTCCGCCAATTACAACGAACTGTGACCTCTGACAGAAAATCACAGATCCAGTCACATAACTGAGACGATATTCCATAAGCACGCAATTTCACTACGAGCCGCTTGTGTTGTACATGGTCAAAAGCCTTTTGGAAATCCAGAAATACGGAATCGATCTGAAATCCCTTGTCAATAGCACTCAGCACTTCATGTGAATCAAGAGCTAGTTGTGTTTCACAGGAACGATGTTTTGTAAACCCATGTTGACTGTGTGTCAATATACAGTTTTCTTCGAGGTAATTCAGTATGTTCGAACAGAATATATGTCCTAAAATCCTGTTGCATATAGACGTTAACGATATGGGCCTGTGATTTAGTGGATTACTCCTACTACCTTTCTTGAATATTGGTGTGACCGGTGCAACTTTGCCGGCCGGTGTGGCCATGCGGTTCTAGGCACTTCAGTCTGGAACCGCGTGACCGCTACGGTCGCAGGTTCGAATCCTGCCTCGGGCATGGATGTGTGTGATGTCCTTAGGTTAGTTAGGTTTAAGTAGTTCTAAGTTCTAGGGGACTGATGACCTCAGATGTTAAGTCCCATAGTGCTCAGAGCCACTTGAACCATTTGTGCAACTTTTCAGTCTTCGGGTACGGATCTTTCGTCGAGCGAACGGTTGTATATGATTGTTAAGTATGGAGCTAATGCATCAGCATACTACGATTTAACAGTAATTGGCTGCATGAGCTAGCTCTCATATCGCAGGACGAAGAGGTTCGTGACTATCAGAGATTAAGTGCTAGGGTGTGTGACAAACCTTGGGGCTGAAGACACCTTTCCATAATTTAGGAATATCTACCTCGCTGTTACCAAACACCTGATTTGTAGAGATATACAATAATGAAAATAGGGTTAATAATAGTTCTCTCGATTAAATTGAACTTAATGATTCATTTGAAAATGTCAACGCACGGGTAGTCGCTAAACTTTGACGAAACACAATGTACAAAGTTCTACACATCTCAGAAAACGATAGTCTCCGTAACTGCAGTCCATTCAAAGTAGTGGTACCGTTCAGGTTTTGGAACCACAGACTGATCACTGAAAGCCAACATACTGTACTTAATGGAGCACCTATGTCAGTTACATTTTCAGAACACGCTACCACATTTGTATGTATATTAAGAAAGAAGAAATTCCACAGCGTGCTGAAAAAGTAATGACTGCGAATTTTTCTATGTGACAATTTTAAAATCATTTTAAGTAAAACATTCCTTATTAACATTGCAAATCTTTTATTTTGATGTCTACGTAGTTGCAGCCCTCTGCCACTAGTGAGCTCCGAAGTGTAGCGTGTAACATGGCGGTGTCTAACGTAACTATCTTGGTGCGTGAGAATCAGCTTCTGTAATAGTTTCGAATTCGAAGAGTTCGGTCACGCATGGAGCGCCCTCCCCTTCAGCATCACAATGTCACACCACACATCAGCGAAGCGACATGGGCAACAATCCGATGCCTTGCTTTCACTGTCATCGATCATCCTCCATACAGTTCCGACTTCTTCGAGGACTCCGCTTTGATAGTGATGCAGTGCAAGCAGAGGTAAGGTTATGGCTCCGTCAACAAAGACGGTCTACAGAGGCAGTATCAACAAACCGGTCTCTCGTTGGGAGATACGTGTTTATCGACAGGGTGATTCTGTTGAAGATGTGAGATGCTAGTAACGTTTGTTTTATTTAAAAAGTTTTACGAGGTTTCTCAAAAACATTCTGAGACATAACTTTTCAGTAAGCCTTCGAAGTTTATTCTCTAAATTTCCCTTCACTAATGAATAGTGACGTGTTTTAGGGATACGAAAGAGTGTTATGACTTATGGCTTATGAATATCCTACAATGGTGGTGTTATAAAGCTTGAAATTTTGACAAATGATACATCCATTCTTGACTTTTGTCGTTAACGTTTCTTTTCTCAAAAAATTGCATGCAGCATGATTATAATAGACTAAAAATTATTTCTACAAAAACTTAAAGTATATAACATTTATATAGAAAGAAGTCAAATATTTCGGTGCAAGTGTATTCAATAAAACAGAAAGAAGATTGGCATTTAACGTCTCGCCGACGACGATGTCATTAGGGACGGAGCCGAAGGTTGTTTGGGAGGAAAGAAGGGAACGGATATTAGGCGGGTGCTTTTCCAAGAAACCACGGAAAACTTAAATCTGACTGGGCGTATCGGGAACTGAACCATAGTCAACTCGAATGCGTGTCAAGTGCCTCAACTACTTGTAATACAAAACTAACTTAGCTACGAGTCCCCCACGGTTCGTTTTCATGCCACACTTTCATATGACTCTCATACCTTTTACTCTAGCGTCAGTAAACAAATATCAAGTTATTTCCATTTAATACACTTTCAGAAGGAACAGGGGAAGAAACATTCAGATGAAAATATAACAAAGAATTGTGTTTAGGCATAAGAAAAATTTAAGGCTGTGCCTGCGTCAAATAATGTTATGTAAGACCTTATCAAGGCAGTGACTTCATACCGGGAAGCAGCTGATGGGGTGACAGAGGAAACTGGGCCAGTCTTCGACGGTTCACATTCATTTTTAAACAGCTGTCAGCCGACGTATCGATTTCTTCACTGTCTCTTCCCGTTACACCAGAGCTAAGAAGCTATACTGAGAGTATCAGTTTTGCTGATAACTTTTCATTGTTTAAAGAAAAGGGGTATGATTCCCGTTCGTGCTGTTTTTTCTGTTTACATGGTTAACGTCAGGCGGGTTGGTGTGGGGGGGGGGGGAGGAGGGGGAGGGACTGTTTCATCACTCACCTTTTATGAAACAAATGCAGCTAAAGAGTGCCCACACACATTCTTTACCTCTGTATGCATTGTTGAGCCGACAGTATGTTCTTAGATTCCACCTTAAATCATTTTCACTAAATGTTATGAAGGGAAGTTGGTGAAATATCCCGTCAACACCAAAATCTTTACAAAGTTTCGTGAAGCTAATGTGGCGTCCTAATTAACTGTTCTCTTATTTTTCAATTAATAATAATAGTATTTTTATAATCACACCACTTGTTTAAAAATCTTTCTAATAGGACGACCAATAATTGATATTCCGAAGAATAAGCTGCAGGTTCGTCCTTAACTAATTACCGCTAGCGTGCGAGAATAGCTATAAAATTGCTCTCTCGCAGCAGCATACATAGTCCTTTTTACTGGACACCATAACGAAAATACTATTGCAAAATACTTAAACAGAAAGTGGATTCTATGATTAGGTTAACACTAATAAGTTATAAATAAGTCAAGACTTGTTAATTTATCTTATTTATTAATAATTATTTATCTTAGTGCACTGCTTACAAATAACAGGCGCTGAGTTAACAGTCTAACTATTCTATACTACTACACAAGGCAAGTCCATGAACTATCTACACTACTGGCCATTAAAATTTCTACACCAAGAAGAACTGCAGATGATAAACGGGAATTCGTTGGACAAATATATTATACTAGAACTGACATGTGATTACATTTTCAAACAATTTGGGTTCGTAGATCCTGAGAAATCAGTACCCAGAACAACCACCTCTGGCCGTAATAACGGTCTGGATACGCCTGGGCATTGAGTCAAACAGAGCTTGGATGGCGTGTACAGGTACAGCTGCCCATGCAGCTTCAACACAATGCCACAGTTCAAGAGTAGTGACTGGCGTATTGTGACGAGCCAGTTGCTCAGCCACCATTGACCAGACGTATTCAATTGGTGAGAGATCTCGAGAATGTGCTGGCCAGGGCAGCAGTCGAACATTTTCTGTATCCAGAAAGGCCCGTACAGGACCTGCAATATGCGGTCGTGCATTATCCTGCTGAAATGTACGGTATCGCAGGGATCGAATGAAGGATAGAGTGCGGGTTGTAACACATCTGAAATGTAACGTCCACTGTTCAAAGTGCCGTCAATGCGAACAAGAGGTGACAGAGACGTCTAACCAATGGCACCCCATACCATCACGCCGGGTGATACGCCAGTATGGCTATGACGAATACACGCTTCTAATGTGCGTTCACCGCGATGTCGCCAAACACGGATGCGACCATCATGATGCTGTAAACAGAACCTGGATTCATCCGAAAAAATGACGTTTTGCCATTCGTGCACCCAGGTTCGTCGTTGAGTACACCATCGCAGGCGCTCCTGTCTGTGATGCAGCGTCAAGAATAACCGAAGCCATGGTCTTAGAGCTGATAGTCCATCCTGCTGCAAACGTTGTCGAACTGTTCGTGCAGATGGTTGTTGTCTTGCAAACGTCCCCATCTGTTGACTCAGGGATAGAGACGTGGCTGCACGATCCGCTACAGCCATGCGGATAAGATGCCTGTCATCTCGACTGCTAGTGATACGAGGCCGTTGGGATCCAGCACGGCGTTCCGTATTACGCCCCTGAACCCACCGATTCCATATTCTGCTAACAGTCATTGGATCTCGACCAACGCGAGCAGCAAGTCGCGATATGATAAACCGCAATCGCGATAGGCTACAATCCGACCTTTATCAAAGTCGGAAACGTGATGGTACGCATTTCTCCTCCTTACACGAGGTATCGCAACAACGTTTCACCAGGCAACGCCGGCCAACTGCTGTTTGTGTATGAGAAATCGGTTGGAAACTTTCCTCATGTCGGCACGTTGTAGGTGTCGCCACGGGCGCCAACCTTGTGTGAATGCTTTGAAAAGCTAATCATTTGCATATCACAGCATCTTCTTCCTGTCGGTTAAATTTCGCGTGTGTATCATTTCATCTTCGTGGTGTAGCAATTTTAATGGCCAGTAGTGTGGGAGTATGCATACGGAGAGATTTGAAGTGGAAAGACCACATGAAATTAATTGCGGATAAGGAAAGTACCAGACTGAGATTCATTGGAAGAATTCTCAGAAAATGCAGTCCATCAATAAAGGAAGTAGCTTGTAAAACAATCGTTCTGTGGTGTCACCGCTAGACACCACACTTGCTAGGTGGTAACTTAAATCGGCCGCGGTCCTGTAGTACATGTCGGACCCGCGTGTCGCCACTGTGGGATCGCAAACCTAGCGCCACCACAAGGCAGGTCTCGAGAGATTGAGGAGACCTCGCCCCCAGTTGTACGGACAACATAGCTAGCGATTGGACGTGCTAAGCCTTGCTCTCATTTGCCGAGAGATACAGTAGAATAGCCCTCTGCTAAGTTAAATGGCGACCACCTAGCAAGGCGCCATTTGTATCAGTGCCAATAGCTTACGAGTATGCAGGAGAGATGTATTCCAACAAGAGAATAAAGTTAAGTATTAAAAAAGCTACGTATTTTTCTTTAGTGCATTTATAAGTCTCATGTTCCAGACTTCACGCCCGTCTGCGTTAGCCTTGCGTGCCCTATCGGCTACAGCATTGTGTCTGGGCTGTATGGTCTAGACACAACACGTTCGACCAATACTTGAATATTGCTCGTCATTATGGCATCCGTACCAGATGACTGATAAAGGAAATAGAGAAGATCCAAAGAAGAGTAGCGCGTTTCGTTACAGGTTCATTTAGTAGGCACGAAAGCGCCAAAGAGATGATCAAGTGACTCCAGTGGCAAATGCTGCCAGAGAGGCGTTCTGCATCACGATGTGGTCTACTGTTAAATTCCGAGAGCGTACGTTCCTAGAAGAGCCAACAAAAAAAATGTATTGCTTCCTCCTAAGGATGTCTCCCGAAACTACCATGAAGATAAAATTATAGATTGCACCACACACGAATGCTTACCAGCAATCTTTTTTTCCGCGAACTATTTGCGTCTGGGACAGGAAAGGGGAAGCGACTGGGGTACAAAAAGCACCCTCTGCCACATACTGCTATTTGGCTTGTGGGGTGTAGATGTAGATGTACGTCCTTCGGAGAATTAGAGTTCTTGCTACCTCTGTAATGACCTTGTGCTTCCTTTCTTCTGATGAAGTCGTCGACATGACGTTAAATACTAAGCTCCTTGTTGTCTTCCTTCATTAATAAAAATACGCTACTTCCAATCATGCTCATGTTTGCTTTTTGTCACGAGATCGGACAAGTTTCGAAATAAGTTCACTAGACAAAATGTTGGTCATTCCCTTAAAAGAGCACGCTGTTTGCCTTGGAATGCTGTAAATGATGAACTGTTAATGTGGGACACCTTGTAAGGTACCATCTGACACGAACAATTGTCGCCATCCTTACAAAAGGCCTCGCAGTCGCTATATATGTATGGGAATTGGATACACGCCCTAATCTCCTTCTCCACCCTCTCTCTGTCCACCTTCCCCTCCATCTTTCATTGTCCATCTCATTTTCCTCAGCATCTCTTCGTCCATCAGCTTTTCCCCCGCTCTTTGTCCATCGAGGTAAAAAACAAAACGCCACATTTTCACTGCAGACCACAGTACAGCATTTTATATCTCAGTCGGTTTTAACAGAAAACCTGTACACTATTGTTTAAAAATTTATATAGCTTATGTCTGTCTGAATGTTTAATAGAGTTTCGGGTAAAAATTTGAAGTAAATTGTCAATAACTTTTCAAGATTTTTGCTAACTTTATTTCCCCATTATACAGGGTGTCCCACTCAAACCTCCCTCATTTCAGGGACCCAGGAGAGAAAACCCACAGTAGATACGACAGTTAATAATGCACCACATTGTAGGGCATCTCAGAGAATTTATATTCCCACGTCAGAAGTGCCAAGTATCGTCACCAGCCGGCCGCTGTGACCGATCGGTTATAGGCGCTTCAGTCCGGAACCGCGCTGCTGCTACGGTAGGAAGTTCGAATCCTGCCTCGGGCATGGATGTGTGTGATGTCCTTAGGTTAGTTAGGTTTAAGTAGTTAAGTTCTATAGTGCTTAGAGCCATTTGAACATGAGCGCCACACTCGCCTTTTACAGCCCAGTAAGTCGGCCATAGCCGAACATTGTATTTCCACAGGACATGCTATGGATTATTCTGCCACGAAAATCTTGGCTCCATCGAGATCCTTCTGGGATTCAGTTGTTAAGGAATCCGTGGAAATACGTTTGGCGGAGAATCTCATTAATCGTGATGGCGGCTTTCAATTGAATAAGGCCTGGGACCTGTTGATTTCTTTAACATCAAACAAAAGAAAACTTTTTATGGCTTCTGACATGTCGAGCGACAAGTAATTTTAATATTGAAATTGTGCATTTTATTGTTTTGGACACGTCTGCGTGCATGTTTTACTTGTATCACGCATTCGTTTGTGCTCCATAGATGCAGTAATATTGTAGAGGGCCTTGGAATCGACAGGTGGCGCGCATGCAACGGTTACTTGCGCATGTGCGTCTTGCGGCACTTTTACGTATAAATAGAGCGACTTGCACTAGCAATCTCCAGTGTCAAACACTCGCCTGAAGATGGCTGTAAGGTTGTCAGCCGAAATATCGTGGAAAGAAGTCGACGAGATCCGGCTGCAATCCCGAAATCTTGTGGAATAATTAAGTAATGGTATAGGAAGTTTCTGGCCACAGCAAGTGTTCTGAAAATTTTGGCGGTGCACGTTACGGAGTTTCAGGGGAGACAGTGGAGGACATCAGACAAATGTCTCTCAGAAGGCCACGTAATAAGTCAATTCGTCAAGCATCTAAGCAACTTGATATATCTCAATCAACATTGTGTTGTCGTTCACCAGCGTCTTCGTATGTGTGCTTACAAAGTGCAAATTCTGCAACATCTGACGCCAAACGACAAACCACGCCAACAACGATTGCTGCGGATATGCTGCAGCGTGTTGATATGGATACCACCTTCCTGGAAAGATGTTTATTGTCAGATGAAGCAACCTTTCATCTATCTGGAAGGGTTAATAGGCATAATGTTCGGATGGGGGTTCGCAAAATCGTCACGTTGTCATTGAAAATGTTCGTGATAGCCCTAAACTAAACATCTGGTGTGGGCTAATGCATGACGAGATTGTTGGGCCGTTCTTCTTTGAGGAACAAACAGTGAATGGGTCAGTGTATCTGGACATGTTGGAGCAGTTTGTGTATCCTCAGATACAAGACTTGCAACCCAACATAATTTTTCAACAAGATGGAGCTCTGTCGCATTGGTCAACGGCTGTTTGCAAGTTTCTGGATAGGCAACTTCCCAATCATTGGATCGGACGCGGAGGACACATTGCCTGGCCACCACGTTCATCCGACATTACGCCGCTTGATTTCTTCATGTGGGAATTCGTGAAGGACCGGGTGTGTGCAACCAAAGTGGACGATATTCCTACGTTGCGACATCGTACCACTAATGCGATTGCAATAATAACAGCGGAAATGTTACAAAGAACTTGGCAAGAAATTGAATATAGACTCGATATTCTTCGTACTACAAATGGTTCACATGTAGAGGTGTATTGATGAAAAATAATTTCTTTGAGATACTCTACAATGTGGTGCACTTTTCATTGTCGTATCTACTGTGTTTTTTTTTTTCCTGGGTCTTTGAAATCAGGGAGGTTTGAGTGGGACACCCTGTACACAGCGTATAATATATAGCCTTTGTTCATCGAAATGATTATCAAAGTAACGTGTAAAAATTTTAGTAAACTGGTCAAGTACTTTTCGATATTTGTGGTAACAACGACCTGTCTATAAGTAGTAGTATAGATCTGTTGGACTATTCACCCAGAGCCTGTTAATTGTAAATACTGCACGAAGATAAATACGAGTAATTATTAATAAATAAGATAAATTAATAAGTCTGGACTTATTTATAACGTATTATGGCTAACCCATTCATGCTAATTCATTTTCTGCTTAAGTATTTTGTAATGTATTTTCGCTGCGATGTTCAGTAACACGGACGACCGAAGTCACTGCGACAGAGGAATTTTATATCTGTTCTCGCATACCAGAGGTAATAAACGGACGAAATAACACTCGTTGATACACTGATGGGTTCTTAGCTTTACTCCTGGAGAGGCCGAAATGACACCACAAGCTTTAAAATATTAGATCACGTTATTACAACTTGAATAAGATGAAATATGTGCATAACTTGTAACAATCCATGGCTAAAGAAATGGTTCAAATGATACAGTAGAAGGTACTAGTCTGTTCTCTCAGAGTACAATTCAGTTTAATCTTTTACGTAGTTTGTCTAACACAACTGTTACACTGATGATACAGTAAAGAAACGACGCTGTCGCCTTTGGCGATGACTGCTTATGATCTGAGTGGCACTGCGCGCAGACGTTAAGTACGTGTGCTGATGCAGTAGCATATGGAAACTCTTCTGGACGGGTCTACGCCGTCGTTTCTTTCGCCGATGCTGCTGGCAGCCACTGCGTTTCCTTGGGCTTCCATTGCAAAGTACCAACTTTGCCTTGGCACCTATCTCTCCGGACTACACCACACGAAGCATACATTGATCATACAATGAAGGCTTTCACGACCGGATGGTACTGTTGTTGATAATTCATTCGGGTTATATGGCCGTGGTCCATGGAATTCTTCTATTCCTAACGTTTCGTCCAATACTTATATGGCCGTGGTCCATGGAATTCTTCTATTCCTAACGTTTCGTCCAATACTTATTGGACGAAACGTTAGGAATAGAAGAATTCCATGGACCACGGCCATATAACCCGGAAGAATTATCAACAACAATACATTGATCAGTCAGAACATCAGGACCACCGACCTACTATTGATATAAGCCCGTCCAGGCGATAACAGCGTCACTTAGCGAGGAATGACTACTTGTCAGAGACACGCACGTTGCCCATAGTATCAGTGACCTTGACAAAGGGCATATTTTAATGGTCCTGAGTCTCGGCACAAGTATTTCGGAAACAGCACGACTTGTCGGGTGTTTTACAGGTTCTGAGGTGACTGTCTTCAACACGTGACGAAACCAAGGTGAACTCGTGTCCAGACGTGTTTGGTTGGGCGGCCACCCTTCATTACAGATGGTTCAAATCAAATGGTTCTAAGCACTATGGGACTTAACATCTTAGGCCATCAGTCCCCTAGAACTTAGAACTACTTAAACCTAACCAACCTAAGGACATAATACACATCCATGCCCGAAGCAGGATTCGAACCTGCGACCGTAGCAGTCGCACGGATCCGGGTTGAAGGGCCTAGAACCGCTCGGCCACCACGGCCGGCCCATTACAGATGTCGGACGTCATAGATTGGGCAGACTGGTGAAACAGGACAGGCGCCGGACTGTGGCAGAACTAACGTCAGACTTAAATGCTGGGCAGAGTACAAGTGGTGTCTGAACACGCAGTGCACCAATGGGCCTCCGCATCCGACTACCCGTGCATGCACCATGTGAACACCGCGACATCGGCAACTACAATTGAAATGAGCATGTGATCATCGGCACTGGACGTTGGCCCAGTGGCAGAGTGGTCTGATGAAACCCAATACCTTCTTCAGATGCCGATGGAGGTGTGCGAATCCGTCGTCTTCCAGGGGAACAGCTCCTTGACACCTGCACTGCTGAACGAAGACAAGCAAGCGGCGGCTCCATTATGCTCTGGGGAACATTCACTTGGGCACCCAAGAGTCCAGTGGAGCTCGTGCAAGGCACCACGACGGCCAAGGGGTATCGTGCACTGGTTGCAGACCACGTAGACTCCTTCATGACTATCGTGTTTCCAGACGGCACAGGCATTTTTCAGCAAGATAATGCGCCGTGTCACAATTCAGGGAGTGTGATGGAGAGGTTCAAGGAATACAGTGGCGAGTTCCGATTGATGTGCTGACCCCACAACTCACCAGATCTGAACTCGATCGAACACATCTAGGATGTGACTGAATGTGGTGTCAGAGTTCATCTCCCTCCTCTCCAGACATCATGGGAATTAGGTGACGTGTGTGCAGATGTGGTGCCAACTCCCTCCAGCGACCTGCCAAGGCCTCATTACTTCAAAGCCAAAGTGCCGCCACTGTTATCTGTGCCAAAGATGGACATATCGGCTATTATGTAGGTGGTCTTAATGTTCTGGCTCATCAGTGTATGTGTTAATTGTTGTAGCATATCCCTGCTCTCTGTGGCTGGTAAAATTTTGGTAGAATTCTGTTGAATTGCCTCCAGACTCTTTCCGAGACCGTACTTCCTGAATCTCAGTGTGGATTTCGCCCCTCCAGAGAAACTATTGATACGGTCTTCTGTGCACTACAACTGCAGGAGGAGTGTGGGGAGCAACATAAGTCTTTACTATTACTGTTTGTGACCTATAAAAGGCGTTTGATACGGTGCTTAGAGAAGCTGTCTGGAAGGTCTTAAAACGGTTTGGCTCCCCTGAATAGTTTGTTCGGCTGATTCGAGCTTTCCATAATGACATGACTGGGCAAATGCTGTACCAGAATAAAATATCTGACGAATTGCCTGTTGCTAAAGGGCTCAAAAGAGGATGTGTCTTCGCATCAACATTGTTTGCTCTGTACCTAGCAGCCATTCTTTGATACATCGTATGCAAACAATCAGGTTTAGAGCTTGACAGAGAGCTATTTAATCATTCCAGGCTCCATTCTAAAAGATTTACAAGTGTTGTCAAGGTTAATGAACTGCAGTATGCAGCCGACGTTCATCTACTGCTCAAACACCAGCAGAGCTGCACGTGTCAGTAAATTGTTTTAGTACTGCATATGAACAGTTCGGCAGACCATCAATATCCAAAAAACAAAGGTACTCGCACAGCCAGCTTCTGGAATTACCTTTCCAGATTTCAAAATTTCTGTTTCAAGCACACCTTTGGAACAAGTCGATCACTTCCTTTAACTAGGAAATATATTTTCATTTAACTGCTCATTGGAAAAGGGCGTGTAGTGCAGAATTCATGCTGGACGTGTCGAATTTGGACGTCTCCTACAGCGGGTTTTCCTGAATAAAGATCTGAAACTATGCACCAAACTGATGGTGTATCGAGCAGTTGTTTCTATGCTGCTCTATGGTTGCGGAACCTGGACGCTGTATCGCCTGATCCAAAGAAACTAGAATGCTTCAACCAACACAAGCTCAGGTACATTATTAACATCAAATGTGATCAAATCCTTATCAAACATTACTGTTGTTGAGAAGGCGAAGATGTACAGTATAGAAGCCATCGTTACTGGTCACCAACACACATGGATTGGGCATGTCAACACATGAGAAAGAAACAATTCCTCGACAAATTTTGTGTAGTGAAGTGAGCATAGATACAAGGCTCAGAGGTGCTCCTCTGAAGCTCTATAACACGGATCCAGCCCGAGATTAGTTTCAGTCCGACGCGCGGAGGAAATTCGTGAGGGAAAGCGAAGTGCTTGCTTGCACTGTATTCCACCCATGACACATTTTCGGATATTCCCCATGCTGTTGTTCGTATTATTCTAGCTTGTCTTCCGTGTAATACAGCCGATATGTGCTAAATACAAGCTATTTAGACTTGTAAACTTTCTTAAATTGAACAAAAAAAGCATAATTCAATTAGCGTTACAGAAACAACCCCAATAGATCAATCATTAAATCATTTTTCGACCAATGTTTGAAAAAGATGCTTTCTAATAATGGTTCTGGGAACACTAACAAATAATTCTTGTCCATCGTGGACGAATTAAAAACTGCAAGTGTTGAAAATAGGAATTAGCTGTAGCCAGTCGTCTTTATAGTTGTTTATTTTTCTAGGATGACATTTCAAGATACCCATCTTCATATGTTTACATTAATTTTATTTACGTGTCGTGAACATCATTTCTTTACTAACGGCTTTGCAGAATTTTGCAACGGAAGTTTTTAAGTCAGCTATTGTATGAGGGTGGTTTGAAAAGTTCTCGGAACGGAGCAGAAAAACGTACTTACATCACTGAAACTTTTATGTTCCAGTGTAGTCCCCTTGTAGATTAATGCACGTGGTTCGACGATGTTCCAGTGCCTTGATCCCATCTCGAAAATGAGTTTCCTCCAAGCCTGCAAAATAGTTGTGAATTCTGGCTATCAATTCTTCGTTTGAAGTGAATCTTCGTCCACCAAGAAAAATTTTCAGTTTTGGAAAGAGATAGAAGTCTGACGGAGCCGTATCAGGCGAATAAGGCGGATGTGGCAACATACCTTAGTTCGTGTAATTTTGCCATGGCGACGGCACATATGTGCGGGCGCGTCAAGAGTCGCACCCATCTTGCAGATAATTTTTTCATTTCAAATTCTTCAGTTAAAATGTGATATACCCTTTCATATGACATCTGGCAAGCGTGAGAAATTTCACGCACTTGCAATCGGCGATCCTCCATGACCATTTTGTGCACTTTTGCAATGATTTCTGGAGTAGTGACACATCTTGGCTGACCAATGCGCGGATCATTCTCTAAGTTTTCCCGACCAAATTTAAATTCATTTGTCCACTTGGCAACAGTCCGCCAGTGTATTCTGGAAGTCGGCATGAATGTCCTTTGCTTTTGTACCTTTTTAACGAAGTTCTTGAGCACTGCTCGAATCTCGATTTTTTCCATCTTCACAGATCACTATGCAGGAACAACAACAAATCAACGTCATCGCCACAGCTCTCTTCCAAGAGCACTGACGTCGTACGTGTTTACAGGCACAGTCCAATGAATATCACGTGAACAACTCGTTGTACTAGCGCTGACCTCTCATGGTGATTCGGAGAACTTTTCAAACCACCCTCGTAAAACATCGTGAGCGAAGAAACAAAGTTGAAGACGTGTAAATAAATATAAACGTCTAAAAATAAAATGGAAGTGTATGTTGTCTGTTTTTCAGCCACTTTTCCCGCATTCGTAGATATACAAGTAGGGTAGGTTAAATACCGTCTTTTGCAACTGTAATGGTCTTAATAAGACTTTCATTAGACTTGCAAAAGACTGTAATTAACTTGCATAATTTGTAAAATGAATGTACCTTAAAAACATGCTTTGAGGCACAATTTGTTGGCGTGGCGTGTGGGGAAACGGGTGCCTTTCATATCGGTGCGTTAGCCCACAGGCATTAACGTCACTGGCGCTGTAGTTCTGACTTTATGTGCTAGGAGCGTTACTGTCACCTCACCTGACGAGCCAGCCCGCCAGCTTGAGTATGTGAATCAGGCCCGCGTGTCACTAAAGGTTGCCAGCGCTTGCGCTATACGGACAAAGTCAAGAAGTATCTGAACAGTCTAAACTTTGACCCTGGTAACTGGTACACCGCAGCAGAAATTCATAATCACTGGCGCATAATTTCTTTAGCTGCTGCCTTATATTTAGAGCAGGAACGTCGAAGGCAGGAACACGTCAGAGAGGTAAACTTTGCCAGGCCCAGCCACGCCCTCCACCCTCCATCATGTGTAGTCTATGTGGCCAGGATTGGTCTGCTAAGCGATCAAAAGCATCTGCACACCTGAACTGCGGTGCAGTAATGGAAATGCAGAAGAAAATTGAAAATTCGGATACGAGTATCAGCCGACGACGACAGTACCAGGTTGTCATGTGACTCTACCGCTGACGCAAGTCATGCCAGTGAAGTACTATGTATGTGCCAGTAGGTTGTAAGGGAACAGCGCAATAAGAAGGTCGAGGAGGAGGCGTGACAGAATGACAAAGGAGCTATTGTCTTAGGACATAGCGATGACTACACCACACCGAGAATAATTATGGCCGATTTGTCGGTGTATCAATGCGGGCTGTCTAACATGTCTAAGAGGAATTAGTACGAGGGCTATTTGTCTATTAAAGTGCGATCGGACGCAAAATGTAAACCACAGTGAAATACAAAAATGTTTTATTGAGAACAGTTAGCTACGCCTTCCAGCTGCTTCTCCACATAGTCGCCCCTCCGACTTAGAAATTGTTGTAGTGTTGTACCAACTTTCCAATACCCTCGTCATAGAAAGCCACCGCCTGTGCTTTCCACCAATTCTCTCCGCTGGTCTGCAGCTCGTTGTCTGTGGCAGATTTTTGTCTTTATAACCAGCAGTTCGTGTGAGCAGAGTTGAAAATGAGAGGGAGCCAAGTCTGGGCTGTATGATGGGTCATCAAATACCTCCCATCGAGAAGGATGCAGGAGCGTCTTCATTGCCCCTGCAGTGTGCGGCCGTGCGGTAGCGTTCTCGCTTCCCGCGCCCGGGTTCCCGGGTTCGATTCCCGGCGGGGTCAGGGATTTTCTCTGCCTCGTGATGACTGGGTGTTGTGTGATGTCCTTAGGTTGGTTAGGTTTAAGTAGTTCTAAGTTCTAGGGGACTGATGACCATAGACGTTAAGTCCCATAGTGCTCAGAGCCATTTGAACCAGTGTGCGGCCGAGAGTTGAAAAAGCGCGTGACCGCTACGGTTGCAGGTTCGAATTCTGCCTCGGGCATGGAGGTGTGTGACGTCCTTAGGTTAGTTAGGTTTAAGTAGTTCTACGTTCTAGGGCACTGATGACCTCTGAAGTTAAGTCCCTTAGTGCTCAGAGCCATTTGAACCATTTAGTTGAAAAAGGAAACGTGTGAGGTATGTTATGCGGGCTCCATGAAATCAGGCCAAACCTCTCAGCAGGCTTTCATGCTTGGCAGGAGACACTATGTTCTAGGCATCTTTACGTTCTAATTGTGCTTCCAGAACTGAAAAGAGCGATGTGACGCTTCTGACGGCCATACGAGACACACTGCACAACACATCAGCACAAAGTTTCATTGGGTTTTCACTGTGGTTTCTATTTCGCGAACGATCGGACATTTGCCGTGCCTTGGCAATGGCAACAGATTTCTAACGAGATAGGTGTCAGGACATCTCAGCCAGTTTCCGAGCGACTATTACGGAGGGAACTGCATACAAAGGACATTTGAAGTTGTGTACCTTGCAAAAAGACTATTGTTAATAGCGGTACCTAACGTTTTCGGACATGGCACGCGCAGTTGTACGGGCTTTGTTTATTTGCGTTGTAGTGTCATACTATTGCGCTACGTCGTTTAGTCATCAGTGAAACAATTGGTCGGGGATCTTTGCTTCTTGTACAACTCGAAGCACTTTGGTATCTTGTTACAGACTCGGGGTATTTTGTATTAAACTTTGGAAATTTTCAGTGTGGCTGGCCCGGAGTGTCTGCGTCGAGGAAAGTGTTAATTGTGCATTTTTTATTGTTTTGACATTTGAAAAAATTGTTTCAGCATCGGATAGGTCTACAGAAGAAATAAAAAATTTGTGCGCTAAACATTTTTTAATAGCTCCACTGTTAAAATGACTGCAACTTCCATAAGCACAAAAAATACTATGGGACTTAACATCTGAGGTCCTCAGTCCCCTAGACTTAGAACTACTTAACCCTAACCAACCTAAGGACATTACACACATCCACGCCTGAGACAGTATTCGAACCTGCGATCATAGCAGCAGTGCAGTTCCGGACTGAAGCGCCTAGAACCGCCGGCTTCCATAAGCACAATTCTGCGTGCTGGGACTGTTACTTGCGTATGCTCATTTAGGCCAATGTCTGAGGCTAGGTTTCGAAGCGGATTATGGAACAAATATATCTTATTGCCAATAGATTTGCACGTTATTGTCACATTGCGTTAGATTTTTACATTTAGGGCCTACTAATGAGGAAATTATACTTTTAATAGATGAATGCGAAGTGGAAGACTTCAGTGTATTTCCGACAGGTGATTGGAGAAGCGCTAATTTTTTCATCTAGTGAAGAAAACGTAAGTGGATTTGACGAAGAGGCATCAAAGAAAATATATAAACCAGAAAATATACCATGTGATGATAAGAATATACATGGGTATCAGCAGTGTCTGACTTGATGATCTGCACGCCTCTCATTGCTGCAGCTGCTAGAAGAGAGCAAGAAGATGATGAGTGACGTGTAAAATTTCTTTTTTTTTGTAAAAAAAAACGTAATTGATGTCATAAATAACATAAGATATAAATATGTAAAATAGTTCTGACCCATTCTATCGTATGGGTTCTGGATTTTTGTGCAAATAAAAAATAAAAATTTCGTACCTATTAATGTACCATACTATAAGCGGCGATCAAAATGTGTCTTTTTGAAGGCCGTGCTGTCCAGAATCGGTGTGCCAATCTGGCAAAATCGCCGTCAGCATTGACACAATCATCCCATTGACATACCAGGTTGAAGATACCCGTTCGGCAAAACACCATGCCCTGCTGCGTGAAGAAGTTCGTAGCTACCTGTTGCACATCCTTATCGGGCACGAATCGTCGACGCTTTAGCGCCTTTCAGGGACCGAAGGCTTGATAATCGCATGGGTAGGGTCCAGGACTATAGGGCGGGTGCTGAGTTGTCTCCCACTAGAGTTAGCTTAACTTTTGGCTGGCCTCCCAGTTCGACCAGCACGGAACTTGGGGAGTACCATTCCACAGCGTGTGGTTTTCGACAGACATTCTCCATTCTCCAATGGATGTCCTTCTGTGTGTGTCCTTGGCAGCCAAGAAAAGAATAACAGCACGGTGATCCTGTTTGGACGCATTTGGTGCGAGAGTGAGTCAAATGAAAACTTTAAATATTTTTTTAAATATTATTTATTGTGCAGAAGTGGTACAAAGCTGTATCACTTTTCAACTTAATCTCCCCCACGCTCAATGCAAGTCCTCCAGCGCTTACAAAGTGCATAAATTCCTTTAGAAAAAATTCTTTTGGTAGTCCGCTTAACCACTCATGCACTGCATGGCGTACCTCTTCATCAGAATGGAACTACTTTCCTCCCATCGCGTCTTTTGGTGGTCCAAACATAAGGAAATCACTTGGGGGCAAGGCCTGGTGAGTACGGTGGATGAGGATGACACTCAAAATGCAGGTCTGTGATTGTTGCAACTGTTATACGGGCAGTGTGGGGGCCTTGCATTGTCATGTTGCAAAAGGACATCTGCTGACGGCAATCCACATCGCTTTGATTTGATTGCAGGCCACAGATGATTTTTTAGGAGATCTGTGTATGATGCACTGGTGACAGTGGTTCCTCTAGGCATATAATGCTCCAAAATGACGCCTTTTTCGTCCCAAAACAGAGTCAGCATAACCTTCACTGCTCATGGTTCTGTTCAAAACTTCTTTGGTTTTGGTGACAAGGAATGGCGCCATTCCTTGCTCGCTCTCTTCGTTTCCGGTTGGTGGAAGTGAACCCAGGTTTCGTCCCCAGTAACGATTCTTGCAAGGAAGCCATCACCTTCTCGTTCAAAGCGCCGAAGAAGTTCTTCACAACCATCAACCAATCGTTCTCTAATTTCAGCAGTCAGCTGCCGTGGCACCCATCTTGCAGACACTTTGTGAAACTGGAGCACATCATGCACAATGTGGTGTGCTGACCCATGACTAATCTGTAAACATGCTGCATTGTCATTCAGTGTCACTCGGCAGTTTTCCTACACTATGGCTTCAACTGCTGTAATGTTCTGTGGAGTTAAAACTCGATGTGCCTGAACTGGACAAGGAGCATCTTCCACTGAAGTCACACCATTTGCGAACTTCCTACTCCATTCGTAGACTTGCTGCTGTGTCAAACATGCATCACCGTACTGAACATTCATTCGTCGATGAATTTCAATAGGTTTCACATCTTCACTACACAAAAACCGAATAACAGAACGGTGTTCTTCCCTGGTGCAAGTCGAAAGTGGGGCTGCCATCTTTATACTGATACTGCGACGGTATGTGTGCATCTGCACTATGCTGCCACCTACAGGCCATTCTGCACGCTGTTTGTAGCACGCTTACCAACTTACAGGAAACGGCGCGAAATTTCGATTTGTTATTATAAATTTGAGGTTTTCATTTGACTCACCCTCGTACTAAAGTCGCCATAGCTTACGTTTCCGCGTTTACCGCACCCACGTCGGAAAGACAGGAATGCGACCCTAATCCCATGCATATATGTCGGTGCTTGTATACCCTCATTGCAGTCACGCAACGTTGCGTATACGTCACATCAACATCCTCAAACGGAAACGTTTTGATTACCCTATATATGAATATTTTTGTTAGAAAATCTCATTGATTTCGAAATTACCATTCCGAGTTTGACCTGGGGTCTGAAAGGGATAAAGCTGCAATTCATCGTTGGATCAAACAAAACAAACTGGGCAGTAGCTGACAAAAGACGCGTAGTGTGCTCCGACCACTCGTAAATTTGGCTCTTTTCAAATCACGTAAGGCGTCAAGAGGGAAGGTCCAATAGGGCGTTTAAGCTGCCGTGTAGTGGGTGGTGTAATTCAGACCAGAGGCGGTTCTGTGAGAGATTGGGGTGTTATCTTACCATGACAAGAGCCAAGTACTGAAGAACGCGAACCACGATGTTTATTTCAACATAGTTGGTGGCCCGAGTGTTACCATCTCTTCAAAATCTTCATGAAGGGTACGCTGTGGACCCTGCTGTCTTCAAGCCGTCTTCACAGGGCTGCACGCGTACCGTTCTTTAACGACGACTCAGGCGTCCAGTCGTAACACTAGGTGAAACTTAACAATCGACATCCTCGCAAATATTTAGAATTACGGGGTCTAATGATCTACGAGAGGCTTCAGCTAGCTTCTGCAAAGTTATGGATTCTGTTCCTCGCTGAATTGGGGGCGTTATCAAGGATAGAGTAGATGTTACACGGTATAATTGTGATGTCTCCTGGTGCGTGACTACTGTTTTGTCCAGCGTGTTTCATACCCCCATTACTAAAAACTACTGACTTGAATGCAAACGTATTTTTCCTTCGATTTGTGAACTGATAGTTATTGAAGAAATGAATTACAAAAGCAAGTATTAGAACGAAGTATGAGAACGAAATGAAATGTGACCCTTCTTCTTCTTCTTCTTCTTCAACTTCCTTATGCTGAAAGCGTCGGGGTAGCCTCGCACTAGCCATTTCTCCCATTCCACTCTATTCTCGCACAATCTCTTCATTTCCACGATTGTTTCCACGCCCTTGTATGAGTTTCTCGGACCCCGTCCTCCAATTTGACGAGGCGTCTTTCTCGTACAGCTCCTCTTTGCACACGCATTCCAATACTTGTTCAGCTTTCCTTTCCTCTCTCGTTGTCTTAACATGAACATACAGTCTCAACTGAGGTTCCTCAACCACAACACTCATTGCTTTCTTCTGTCCGGTCTTTTCTCGTATTATTTCATTTCTAAATCTATCTGTTCTGGTCTTTCCTGCTGCTGCCCTCATGAATTTAATTTTTGTGGCAGTAATCCTACTTAACTATCCGTACCATACGCTGTAATTGGTACCATAACTGCAGTGTGACTTTGCATTTTAGTTTTCATACTTATGTCTTTCTTCGCTACTATTGTGTTATTGGAAATGGAAATAAACGTTTGGCGTCATTGGCCCGGGCAGGTCCGGCCGTCTTGGTGCACGTCTTATTACATTCCACGCCACAACGGGCGAGCTGCGCGCCGGATGGGGATGAAATGATGATGAAGACAACGCAACACCCAATCCTTGAGCGGAGAAAATCGCCGACCCAGCCGGGAATCAAACCCGGAACCCTTAGGAAGGCAGTCCGTCACGCTGACCATTCAGCTATCGGGGCGGACATTGTGTTATTTATCTGATAGAACGCTGAGACTGCTTTCGTAATTCTATTTAGCACTTTCTGTCGTATTTTATTACTACTGAGTATGGTGTCAGGATATTCAAACTGTCTACTTTTCCAAGAAGCTTCCCATTACGGACTGTATTTAGTGTTTCTTCCTGTTTATTCTGTTTTGCAACCCACATTACTTTGCTTTTATCTACATTCACTATCATTCACTTCCTCTATGACACTTGTAATTATGATTTTTCTCAGTGTAAATTCGTGAGCTGGATGCCCAGGTTACAATTTCCCGTTTGTGAGTACTTCTAACAACGACTTTCTAAATGTAGCTACAGAAATATGTTTCAATAGTTCAGTTGAAGAAGGAAGAAAATATATTAAAAATGTCATTCCACAAAACTTTAAGCCACTGGAAGTAGCGCCAACATCCTTCACTAAATATAATTGAAGTATAAAATTAAAAAAAAGAAGTGCGAGTAGGACCCGGGTTATGAGATTTTAGTACAAACTTAAATATGTACATGGGTTTTGATAAGAGAATTGGCGAGTATCAAAATGCGACATAAATGACCGTATCTTTTGATTGCACTGACTTAGAGGCTCACATTTTTGCATCGCCAAGGGATTGCAACTTGATACCTCTACTCGTTCCTGAGAAAAAGGGGTCTTAGTATAAGGACGGTCGGGCAGATGGACAACAGGGTGACCCTGTAAGGGTTCCGTTTTTACCGATTGAGGTACGGAACTCTAAAAACGAAAGCTCTTATGGCAGTCGTTTTGAATCTGTTTGCGTCCACGGCTCCGTTTCCCCCAAACACCCACGGCTCAGTTCCACATGTCATCCTACTCGAAGTGTGGGGTAAATAAACTAAAGTTTCGAAAAAAATGAATAAGAACAGTTATTTCTTATTTGACAGTTCGAATACATACTGGCCATTAAAACTGCTACACCAAGAAGAAATGCAGATGATAAACGGGTATTCATTGGACAAATATATTATACTAGAACTGACATGTGATTACATTTTCACGCAATTTGGGTGCATAGATCCTGAGAAATCAGTACCCAGAACAACCACCTCTGGCCGTAATAACGGCCTTGATACGCCTGGGCATTGAGTCAAACAGGGCTTGGATGGCGTGTACAGGTACAGCTGCTCAAGCAACTTCAACACGATACCACAGTTTATCAAGAGTAGTGACTGGCGTATTGTGACGAGCCAGTTGCTCGGCCACCATTGACCAGGCGTTTGCAATTGGTGAGAGATCTGGAGAATGTGCTGGTCTTGCGGTCGTGTATTATCCTGCTGAAATGTAGGGCTTCGCAGGGATCAAATGAAGCGTAGAGCCACGGGTCGTATCACAACTGAAATGTAACGTCCATTGTTCAATGTGCCGTCAATGTGAATAAGAGGTGACAGAGACGTGTAACCAATTGCACCCCATACCATCACGCCGGGTGATACGCCAGTATGGCGATGACGAATACACACTTCCAATGTACGTTCACCGCGATGTCGCCAAACACGGATGTGACCATCATGATGCTGTAAACAGAACCTGGATTCATCCGAAAAAAATGACGTTTTGCCGTTCGTGCACCCAGGTTCGTCGTTGAGTACACCATCGCAGACGCTCCTGTCTGTGACGCAGCGTCAAGGGTAACCGCAGCCATGGTCTCCGAGCTGATAGTCCATGCTGTTGCAAACGTCGTCGAACTGTTCCTGCAGATGGTTGTTGACTCGGGGATCGAGACGTGGCTGCACGATCCGTTACAGCCATGCGGATAAGATGCCTGTCAACTCGACTGCTAGTGATAAGAGGCCGTTGGGATTTAGCACGGCGTTTCCTATTACCCTCATGAAACCACCGGTTTCATATTCTGCTAACAGTCATTGGATCTCGACCAACGCCAGCAGTAATGTCGCGATACAATAAACCGCAATCGCGATAGGCTACAATCCGACCTTTTGTCAAAGTCGGAAAGCCGGTCAACTGCTGTTTGTGTATGAGAAATCGGTTTGAAACTTTTCTCATGTCAGCACGTTGTAGGTGTCGCCACCGGCGCCAACCTTGTGTGAATGCTCTGAAAAGCTAATCATTTGCATACCACAGCGACTTCTTCCTGTCGGTTAAATTTCGCGTCTGTAGCACGTTATCTTCGTGGTGTAGCAATTTTAATGGCCAGTAGTGTAATACACTCCTGGAAATTGAAATAAGAACACCGTGAATTCATTGTCCCAGGAAGGGGAAACTTTATTGACACATTCCTGGGGTCAGATACATCACATGATCACACTGACAGAACCACAGGCACATAGACACAGGCAACAGAGCATGCACAATGTCGGCACTAGTACAGTGTATATCCACCTTTCGCAGCAATGCAGGCTGCTATTCTCCCATGGAGACGATCGTAGAGATGCTGGATGTAGTCCTGTGGAACGGCTTGCCATGCCATTTCCACCTGGCGCCTCACTTGGACCAGCGTTCGTGCTGGACGTGCAGACCGCGTGAGACGACGCTTCATCCAGTCCCAAACATGCTCAATGGGGGACAGATCCGGAGATCTTGCTGGCCAGGGTAGTTGACTTACACCTTCTAGAGCACGTTGGGTGGCACGGGATACATGCGGACGTGCATTGTCCTGTTGGAACAGCAAGTTCCCTTGCCGGTCTAGGAATGGTAGAACGATGGGTTCGATGACGGTTTGGATGTACCGTGCACTATTCAGTGTCCCCTCGACGATCACCAGTGGTGTACGGCCAGTGTAGGAGATCGCTCCCCACACCATGATGCCGGGTGTTGGCCCTGTGTGCCTCGGTCGTATGCAGTCCTGATTGTGGCGCTCACCTGCACGGCGCCAAACACGCATACGACCATCATTGGCACCAAGGCAGAAGCGACTCTCATCGCTGAAGACGACACGTCTCCATTCGTCCCTCCATTCACGCCTGTCGCGACACCACTGGAGGCGGGCTGCACGATGTTGGGGCGTGAGCGGAAGACGGCCTAACGGTGTGCGGGACCGTAGCCCAGCTTCATGGAGACGGTTGCGAATGGTCCTCGCCGATACCCCAGGAGCAACAGTGTCCCTAATTTGCTGGGAAGTGGCGGTGCGGTCCCCTACGGCACTGCGTAGGATCCTACGGTCTTGGCGTGCATCCGTGCGTCGCTGCGGTCCGGTCCCAGGTCGACGGGCACGTGCACCTTCCGCCGACCACTGGCGACAACAATGATGTACTGTGGAGACCTCACGCCCCACGTGTTGAGCAATTCGGCGGTACGTCCACCCGGCCTCCCGCATGCCCACTATACGCCCTCGCTCAAAGTCCGTCAACTGCACATACGGTTCACGTCCACGCTGTCGCGGCATGCTACCAGTGTTAAAGACTGCGATGGAGCTCCGTATGCCACGGCAAACTGGCTGACACTGACGGCGGCGGTGCACAAATGCTGCGCAGCTAGCGCCATTCGACGGCCAACACCGCGGGTCCTGGTGTGTCCGCTGTGCCGTGCGTGTGATCATTGCTTGTACAGCCCTCTCGCTGTGTCCGGAGCAAGTATGGTGGGTCTGACACACCGGTGTCAATGTGTTCTTTTTTCCATTTCCAGGAGTGTATATTTGAATCAACTTTTAATGATACCACATGTTAGTCTTGCAACGAAATCAATGATAAGGATGAGCTTGCTTCATCATCATCAGTTTTTAATCTCGGCTAAAGATAGAAAACTGTGATTCGCATGGTCTTTCTTTTTTTATTTCATACGTGATCTATATTTTATCTTTCTGATTGCCAATGCTGAAGAATCTACCTCAAATGGTTCAAATGGCTCTAAGCACAAGGAGACTTGACTGCTGTGCTCAACAGTCCCCTAGAACATAGAACTACTTAAACCTAACTAACCTAAGGACATCACGCACATCCATGCCAGAGACAGGATTCGAACCTGCGACCTATCTACCTCAAGTAAGCAGTTTGTTTGAATAGTGCCAAGATTCGTAAGGGCTTGTTACCTATTTGCCGATACTTCTGTTCCACTAAGCTCCAAACCTCAAGCAATGATAAGGAAACGATCTTCGATTGCAATATGGAGTCTGAAGAAATATCAATAAACTGCTGTTGTTTAGCAGTGATAAGTGTTAATGTAGTTGCTGAAACGATCTGTGATCCAGTTGTGTTGTCGAACCACTTCTGGAAAGTACTTCAGAAAGTAATCAGTAAGTTCTGCTAAATGCTCCACAAATAAAGACTTCCGTTCTTCACTCAAGTGAAAGCCGCTAAACCGTGTGAAGAGCAGCGTACACGTATTGTGTATCTCCTTCTTCCACCATCGTAGTTTCTTTCTGAAGGCTGAAATTTAGTGTGACAGTTACACCATGTGTTTCATTAAGCTGAAGGGATACATTCAATGAATTTAGTTTTTCAAAGATGTCACCTAGATACACCAGTCTAAAAATTCAAAATAAAATCACTGTCTACAGACTTCTCGGAACTCAAATGTATCTCTCGAACATGGTAACTGTGAAGTTCATTCCTGAAAACATACAATCTTTTCAAAACATTCTCACAAGAAAGCGGGCGAGACTTACTGCAATAAATTAGAGAAATTGCCTCAGGCCTCATATCAATGCACATTTTTTGAAATCGTCTTAAGTCACCTACTTTTATTAATTTCAGATTATTTTACTCCTCACATAATTGCTAATTTTGAAAAGAAACAAATCATCCTCCTGACGTATTTATATTTCCACTCAACAATGTTTTATGGACTGACTGTACGGGATAACTCACCACTTACAAAGTACGACTGCAAAAAAGCGTAAGAATAACGTGTTATTCACACGCGGTCGTCATGTGGATACCTGCTCAAGGAGGTACGCATTTTAACTGAACCGCCACAATACATATATTCGCTGAAATTCGTCATAAGTAATTCATCACAGTTTGAGAAGAGCAGTGATTCCCATACCGGTAACACTAGAGGAATAAAATGACCTTTATTAGGCATTATTAAAGCTGTGAAGTGTGCAGCAACACCAATTTTTGATTACTTCCACAACATAAACTGCCTCACAGATAGAAATGCACGTTTCAAAGTTTTAAATCTACCTTAACTACTACTGAACAACTTCTTCTATTCCACGGACGAATTTTTATTTAAAATTTGTTAGCCTGGGATTAAAAGAAAGAAAACCTTTTTGTAATATGGTTGCATGAGTAGGACTAAAAAAATTGTGTTCATTAATGTTAACACTAATTGTGCATATATATCCCGTAGCCGATAAAAAGAATCGTTCAAATGATCTGTGGAACATGTAACTAAGGAATTAACCATTTGTATTCATTACCTGCAGTGTTTTTGGATTTAGGTATGCCAGACTGAAAACTGAAGTAGACGTGTGCTAACGAGAAACCCTTGACAATTAAGATAGGATTCGGACGTTGTGACAAAAGTGAACATTCTGGTGATTGCAGATGGTGTTCTTCTTCACTGCGTAAATATACTTCTTGGCGGGTATAAAACAACGAAATGTTTCTTAATGATTTGCCCACATTTAAACAGATGTTTTATTCATTTTTTCACTACAGATCTATAAAACGTGCCACCGACAAGGTACATGTAATAATGTTATTTTAAATGGAAATGGGGAACTGTGATACTTATACATCAGTCGGAAACACAAGGTATATTGTTAAACAAAACTTGTAGTGACGCAATTACTTGCTCGTCTTTTGTCCATCATAAGTAGAGAGTACAACTACAGCAATTTACGACAAGATTGCATCATATTAGTTTCCTGATGATGACCTTGTAAAGTGAATACCGAGCCGTAAAGGAGATAAACATTAGTAGAACGTTAATTTTTTGGTATTTATGTTGTAAATACGAAAAGAGCTACGTAATGATTCACGTAAAAACACTGTTGTGGAAGGCCGGCAGTGGGAGTCTCACGAATGAGTCTGGTTTTAGTGGTTCACGGTAGATGTTAAGTGTGAACACACATTCGGCTTCGTGTGTCGACAACTAGCTGCCTTTACGTTTAGTATAGATCTTCTACAGATTCTTCCGTGTTCCGCCACAATTTGGCGGAGACAGCATCTGTTACGCAGATCAGAGGCACAGGACTACGAATGCTGTCGAAGACTGGCATAGGAAACTAAACTCCTCAATAAATCAAAATATTCGAGCGTATACCTTTTGATAAATAAGGTGAAGGAGGAAGCAGTAAATGCTACATTTGAAATTAAAACAGATTCCATTGGCCTGCCTCTTCAAAAAAAGAAGAGAAAGTACACAGATCTTGAAGAAAGTTAAAAAAAAGACGTAAGAATATAGGCCTACAACGACTCGGACTTAAGACAGTATTAACAATCTCTGGATTGCTTACAAAAACTTAAGTGAGGAATAAAAATTCGTAAACTAAGACAATAAGCTGATAATTTGCTGCAGTAACGTTGCAGAAAGAAAAAAAGGATCCGGTGAACCGCACTGCGCCGACCATTGTTATGGATTATATACCAGGTATCTCCACCCCAGAGGAAGACAGTGATGGACATGGTTAGCACGTTCAAATAGGCGGCAGTAATTATTCGGACACGAAGAAGCTTGCACAGGATCGACTAGTGTGGAATGAAGTATCAAATCTCTTCGGACAGAAGTCCACAACAGAATTTCTATTCTTGTTTTACGCTTTTTTTTTTTTTAAAAAAGTTACAGAACCATCCGCCGAATAAGGACGTTGAAGCAGGTAGGGTCATTTGAAAGAAACCCGATGTGTACCGCCAATGAGATCGTCGCAAAACATCCTTTCATACAATCATTATCCACAACAATACATATATCACATCGCATGTCATAATAACATATGACTCTAGTGCAGAAGATTAACACGATCAGCCAGAACATTATGTCCACCGACCTACTATCGATGTAAGTCCGTCCAGGCCATAGCAGCGTCACCTGGCGACGTATAACTGCTAATTAGACGCACGCACGGTGCATGTAGTATCAGTGAGCGTGCTGTCCGTGCGTAGAATGGGGTAGAAGCGCGATCTATGCGGGTTTGACCAAGGGAGGATTGTAATGGCCCGGAGGCTCGGCACGAGCATTTCGGAAACTGCACGA
The DNA here is from genome assembly GCF_023898315.1 of Schistocerca nitens. Classification (NCBI taxonomy): domain Eukaryota; kingdom Metazoa; phylum Arthropoda; class Insecta; order Orthoptera; family Acrididae; genus Schistocerca; species Schistocerca nitens. The sequence goes on along the minus strand of NC_064621.1, from coordinate 299,432,615 downwards.
CTTGTCGGGCGTTGGGGGAGTGCTGTGGTGTGTTTAACAAACGTGGCGAAACCAAGGTAAAACCACGTCCAGACGCCGAGGCATTGGGCGGCCACCCATCATTACGGATGTCAGACGTCGTAGGCCGGGCAGACTGGTAAAACAGGACAGGCGGCAAACTGTGGCGGAACTAACATCAGACTTTAATGCTGGACAGAGTAAAAATGTATCTGAACACACAGTGCAACGAAGCTCCTACTGAAGGGCCCCCGCAGCCGACAACCCATGTAAGTGCCAACGTTAGCATACTGACATCGGCATCTTCGACTCAAATGGGCACTTGACCATCGGCGCTGGACATTGACGCAGTCGCTGAGCTTTGCATGGTCTGATGGATCCCGATACCTTCGTCATGCCGATTGGTGGGCGTGAATCCGTCGTCTTCCAGGGGAACAGCTCCTTGACACCTGTACTGCGGGACGGAGACAAACTGGCGGCGGCTCCATTATGCTCTGGGTAACATCTACGTGGGCATGGGTCCAGTGGAGCTCGTGCAAGGCACTATGACGGCTAAGGAGTACCGCACACTGGTGACATATCACGTACACCCCTTCACGACGATCACGTTTCCCGACCCCTGTGGTATTCATGCGCTGGTCCCCCAACTCGCCAGATATGAACCCAATCGAACACATCTGGGATGTGATTGAACGTTGCGTCTGAGTTCATCGCCCCCTCCCCGGAATTTACGGGAATCAGGCGATCTGTATGTGCAGATGTGGTGCCAACTACTTCCAGCCACCTACCAAGGACTCACTGCTTCCATGCCACGACGCGTCGCTGCTGTTATCCATGGCGAAGGTGGACATACCAACTATTAGGTAGGTAGTCATAATGTTCTGGCTGATCAGTTACGTGGAACTGAACGGCAGTTCTTTCCAGCGACGCAAATCAGGAAATCCACGGGTATAAGTGACTGTGACAAAGGTAGATTTTTATGGGTCACTACCTGACAACGAGCATCTCGGAAACGGTAAAGCGGGTCGACTGTGCATGTGTGTACTGTCGTGAGCACCTATGGAAGGTGGTTAAATGGTGGTGGAACCACCGACAAGATGCTGGGCGTCCTTCCCTCATCAGAGCTTTCCCGCTCTGTAAAGCAGTAGAGGCGCCGCTGGGTGGCAGCGCTGGCGATAGGACAAAGCTGGTCCAGGCACAGGTATGCAGAGAACACCGTTCAACGTACATTTCGAACAATGGACTATCCCTACGTTTCATGTTTATCCAACGATATCGTCAATTACAATGGGCACGGAATCGAGACTGACTCGTGGACCAATGGAAACGTGTCACTTGGTCGGATGAATCACGTTCCTTGATAGACCAAGTCGATGATTTTGTCCGAATATGGCGTCATCAGTGCGAACGGTTTCTCGAAACATGCAACGAGACGCGGATACAGGCCAGTGGGGCAGTATTTGCTGTGGCAAACATTCACTCGGGCTCTCATGGGACCTGCGGTTGGAATCGAAGACACCATGAGAACTGCGAATTACGTGATCATCGTTACATACCACCTGCGTTCCTTCATGCCTTATGTCTTCCCCGATGGTTGTAACGTCCTTCGGATCTTCGGTCTTGGCTAACACTCAGCGGTAGAGCAATGAGATTGTTCTTTCTTATGTATCGGTATCGACGTTACAGAACATTGATGAACTGAACTTGTGACTTGTGCGAGATATTTACTTCACCAAATGTCGTAATTATATCGTTTATAATCGATGGTTTATCAGTTGCTGTTTAAATATTAATGATAAGATCAAATTAGTTCCAGCGGCACCAAATTCCCTATAGACTGGTTGTCATCTCAAATCTATAATCAGTCGTAACAGTGTTATTCCTAACGTCAAGGAGTTTCTATATAAGCGCCGAGCGCTTCAGTCAAATAATATCGCAGCAAGTTATATCTATAAATAATATCATAAAACTTGAATGATAAATGCGTGAATTGCCACGATATGATGGTTTATTACACAATATTAGTCACTTCCTAACAGAGCCGTGAGGAAGCAGCTTTCCCAGGTGTTGAGGAGGATTATAAATTACACTCCTGGAAATGGAAAAAAGAACACATTGACACCGGTGTGTCAGACCCACCATACTTGCTCCGGACACTGCGAGAGGGCTGTACAAGCGATGATCACACGCACGGCACAGCGGACACACCAGGAACCGCGGTGTTGGCCGTCGAATGGCGCTAGCTGCGCAGCATTTGTGCACCGCCGCCGTCAGTGTCAGCCAGTTTGCCGTGGCATACGGAGCTCCATCGCAGTCTTTAACACTGGTAGCATACCGCGACAGCGTGGACGTGAACCGTATGTGCAGTTGACGGACTTTGAGCGAGGGCGTATAGTGGGCATGCGGGAGGCCGGGTGGACGTACCGCCGAATTGCTCAACACGTGGGGCGTGAGGTCTCCACAGTACATCGATGTTGTCGCCAGTGGTCGGCGGAAGGTGCACGTGCCCGTCGACCTGGGACCGGACCGCAGCGACGCACGGATGCACGCCAAGACCGTAGGATCCTGCGCAGTGCCGTAGGGGACCGCACCGCCACTTCCCAGCAAATAAGGGACACTGTTGCTCCTGGGGTATCGGCGAGGACCATTCGCAACCGTCTCCATGAAGCTGCGCTACGGTCCCGCACACCGTTAGGCCGTCTTCCGCTCACGCCCCAACATCGTGCAGCCCGCCTCCAGTGGTGTCGCGACAGGCGTGAATGGAGGGACGAATGGAGACGTGTCGTCTTCAGCGATGAGAGTCGCTTCTGCCTTGGTGCCAATGATGGTCGTATGCGTGTTTGGCGCCGTGCAGGTGAGCGCCACAATCAGGACTGCATACGACCGAGGCACACAGGGCCAACACCCGGCATCATGGTGTGGGGAGCGATCTCCTACACTGGCCGTACACCACTGGTGATCGTCGAGGGGACACTGAATAGTGCACGGTACATCCAAACCGTCATCGAACCCATCGTTCTACCATTCCTAGACCGGCAAGGGAACTTGCTGTTCCAACAGGACAATGCACGTCCGCATGTATCCCGTGCCACCCAACGTGCTCTAGAAGGTGTAAGTCAACTACCCTGACCAGCAAGATCTCCGGATCTGTCCCCCATTGAGCATGTTTGGGACTGGATGAAGCGTCGTCTCACGCGGTCTGCACGTCCAGCACGAACGCTGGTCCAACTGAGGCGCCAGGTGGAAATGGCATGGCAAGCCGTTCCACAGGACTACATCCAGCATCTCTACGATCGTCTCCATGGGAGAATAGCAGCCTGCATTGCTGCGAAAGGTGGATATACACTGTACTAGTGCCCCTCCTGAAGAGGGGCAGCAGCCTTTTCAGTAGTTGCAGGGGCAACAGTCTGGATGATTGACTGATCTGGCCTTGTAACATTAACCAAAACGGCCTTACTGTGCTGGTACTGCGAACGGCTGAAAGCAAGGGGAAACTACAGCCGTAATTTTTCCCGAGGACATGCAGCTCTACTGTATGATTAAATGATGATGGCGTCCTCTTGGGTAAAATATTCCGGTGGTAAAATAGTCCCCCATTCGGATCTCCGGGCGGGGACTATTCAAGAGGACGTCGTTATCAGGAGAAAGAAAACTGGCGTTCTACGGATCGGAGCGTGGAATGTCAGATCACTTAATCGGGCAGGTAGGTTAGAAAATTTGAAAAGGGAAATGGATAGGTTAAAGTTAGATATAGTGGGAATTAGTGAAGTTCGGTGGCAGGAGGAACAAGACTTTTGGTCAGGTGATTACAGGGTTATAAATACAAAATCAAATAGGGGTAATGCAGGAGTAGGTTTAATAATGAATAAAAAAATAGGAGTGCGGGTTAGCTACTACAAACAGCATAGTGAACGCATTATTGTGGCCAAGATAGACACAAAGCCCATGCCTACTACAGTAGTACAAGTTTATATGCCAACTAGCTCTGCAGATGATGAAGAAATAGATGAAATGTATGACGAGATAAAAGAAATTATTCAGGTAGTGAAGGGAGACGAAAATTTAATAGTCATGGGTGACTGGAATTCGTCAGTAGGAAAAGGGAGAGAAGGAAACATAGTAGGTGAATATGGATTGGGGGGAAGGAATGAAAGAGGAAGCCGCTTGGTAGAATTTTGCACAGAGCATAACTTAATCATAGCTAACACTTGGTTCAAGAATCATGAAAGGAGGCTGTATACATGGAAGAAGCCTGGAGATACTGACAGGTTTCAGATAGATTATATAATGGTAAGACAGAGATTTAGGAACCAGGTTTTAAATTGTAAGACATTTCCTGGGGCAGATGTGGATTCTGACCACAATCTATTGGTTATGAACTGCAGATTGAAACTGAAGAAACTGCAAAAACGTGGGAATTTAAGGAGATGGGACCTGGATAAACTGAAAGAACCAGAGGTTGTAGAGAGTTTCAGGGAGAGCATAAGGGAACAATTGACAGGAATGGGGGAAAGAAATACAGTAGAAGAAGAATGGGTAGCTCTGAGGGATGAAGTGGTGAAGGCAGCAGACGATCAAGTAGGTAAAAAGACGAGGGCTAATAGAAATCCTTGGGTAACAGAAGAAATATTGAATTTAATTGATGAAAGGAGAAAATATAAAAATGCAGTAAATGAAGCAGGCAAAAAGGAATACAAACGTCTCAAAAATGAAATCGACAGGAAGTGCAAAATGGCTAAGCAGGGATGGCTAGAGGACAAATGTAAGGATGTAGAGGCTTGTCTCACTAGGGGTAAGATAGATACTGCCTACAGGAAAATTAAAGAGACCTTTGGAGAGAAGAGAACCACTTGTATGAATATCAAGAGCTCAGATGGAAACCCAGTTCTAAGCAAAGAAGGGAAGGCAGAAAGGTGGAAGGAGTATATAGAGGGTTTATACAAGGGAGATGTACTTGAGGACAATATTATGGAAATAGAAGAGGATGTAGATGAAGACGAAATGGGAGATAAGATACTGCGTGAAGAGTTTGACAGAGCACTGAAAGACCTGAGTCGAAACAAGGCCCCGGGAGTAGACAACATTCCACTAGAACTACTGATGGCCTCGGGAGAGCCAGTCATGACAAAACTCTACCATCTGGTGAGCACGATGTATGAGACAGGCGAAATTCCCTCAGACTTCAAGAAGAATATAATAATTCCAATCCCAAAGAAAGCAGGTGTTGACAGATGTGAAAATTACCGAACTATCAGTTTAATAAGTCACAGCTGCAAAATACTAACGCGAATTCTTTACAGACGAATGGAAAAACTGGTAGAAGCCGACCTTGGAGAAGATCAGTTTGGATTCCGTAGAAATGTTGGAACACGTGAGGCAATACTGACCTTACGACTTATCTTGGAAGAAAGATTAAGAAAAGGCAAACCTACGTTTCTGGCATTTGTAGACTTAGAGAAAGCTTTTGACAATGTTGACTGGAATACTCTCTTTCAAATTCTGAAGGTGGCAGGGGTAAAATACAGGGAGCGAAAGGCTATTTACAATTTGTACAGAAACCAGATGGCAGTTATAAGAGTCGAGGGGCATGAAAGGGAAGCAGTGGTTGGGAAAGGAGTGAGACAGGGTTTTAGCCTCTCCCCGATGTTATTCAATCTGTATATTGAGCAAGCAGTAAAGGAAACAAAAGAAAAATTCGGAGTAGGTATTAAAATTCATGGAGAAGAAGTAAAAACTTTGAGGTTCGCCGATGACATTGTAATTCTGTCAGAGACAGCAAAGGACTTGGAAGAGCAGTTGAACGGAATGGACAGTGTCTTGAAAGGAGGATATAAGATGAACATCAACAAAAGCAAAACGAGGATAATGGAATGTAGTCAAATTAAGTCGGGTGATGCTGAGGGAATTAGATTAGGAAATGAGACACTTAAAGTAGTAAAGGAGTTTTGCTATTTAGGGAGTAGAATAACCGATGATGGTCGAAGTAAAGAGGACATAAAATGTAGACTGGCAATGGCAAGGAAAGCGTTTCTCAAGAAGAGAAATTTGTTAACATCGAGTATAGATTTAGGTGTCAGGAAGTCGTTTCTGAAAGTATTTGTATGGAGTGTAGCCATGTATGGAAGTGAGACATGGACGATAACTAGTTTGGACAAGAAGAGAATAGAAGCTTTCGAAATGTGGTGCTACAGAAGAATGCTGAAGATAAGGTGGGTAGATCACGTAACTAATGAGGAGGTATTGAATAGGATTGGGGAGAAGAGAAGTTTGTGGCACAACTTGACTAGAAGAAGGGATCGGTTGGTAGGACATGTTTTGAGGCATCAAGGGATCACAAATTTAGCACTGGAGGGCAGCGTGGAGGGTAAAAATCGTAGAGGGAGACCAAGAGATGAATACACTAAGCAGATTCAGAAGGATGTAGGTTGCAGTAGGTACTGGGAGATGAAGAAGCTTGCACAGGATAGAGTAGCATGGAGAGCTGCATCAAACCAGTCTCAGGACTGAAGACCACAACAACAACAGTGCCGACATTGTGCATGCTCTGTTGCCTGTGTCTATGTGCCTGTGGTGCTGTCAGTGTGATCATGTGATGTATCTGACCCCAGGAATGTGTCAATAAAGTTTCCCCTTCCTGGGACAATTCACGGTGTTCTTATTTCAATTTCCAGGAGTGTATATGCTTCGTAACTATCGCCAAGTTCCATAGTCCATTAGTTATTACGAATGAAAATTGTCTATCTGTGTTCACTTCCTAAATAGTGTTAACTTCGGGTTATCTAATTAAAAGTCACTTCTGTCTAATATATGCAAGTCCTCTATCTGAATTCTAAATAACGTAATATTTGAAGTCAAAGTATCGTTTCACTGCGACATAGTAGATCGCAGTAATCAATTCTGAAAAAAAAAAAGAGCCGGCCGCAGTGGCTGAGCGGTTCTAGGCGCTTCAGTCTGGAACCGCGCGACCGCTACGGTCGCAGGTTCGAATCCTGCCTCGGGAATGGATGTGTGTGTTGTCCTTAGGTTAGTTAGGTTTAAGTAGTTCTAAGTTCTAGGGGACTGATGACCTCAGATGTTGAGTCCCATAGTGCTCAGAGCCATCATAACCATTTGAAAAAGCAATCTAATTGCGCCTACATATACTAGCATTCAAAAGAATGACCTGGTTCGGCTAACTCTCGCAACGTAGTGGACAATGGAGTGAATTATCCTTAGCAATTACTCACGAATCTCAAAAGAGTACTCACACGGAGTATTCTTTGGGAACGTTGATTCTTGTAGTGTTGGCAGAAGAGCCAACACCGTGTTGCTAGAGGAGGCCGAAATGCACGCGTTTAATTACACGCAGACTGGCGTGAGGTCTGGAACAATTAAAGGAGTTGAGTCTAATAAGAAAAGAACGTAGTTCTTGGAATACTTAACTTTAATCCATATTTGGAGTACATCGCTCTTGACTGTACATGCTTCAATATAAATATCAATTGAATACGGCGCCTTGCTAGGTCGTAGCAAATGACGTAGCTGAAGGCTATGCTAACTATCGTCTCGGCAAATGAGAGCGTAATTTGTCAGTGAACCACTGCTATGAACGTCGGCTATACAACTGGGGCGAGTGCTAGTAAGTCTCTCTAGACCTGCCGTGTGGCGGCGCTCGGTCTGCGATCACTGACAGTGGCGACACGCGGGTCCGACGTATACTACCGGACCACGGCCGATTTAAAGGCTACCACCTAGCAAGTGTGATGTCTGGCGGTGACACCACAAATCTAGTTTGCGAATTTTCATTATAATGATTTTGCGATTTACTATGATTTTGAATTTTTAGTTTGAGTTTACTGGAATCCTATATTTCTTTCGTATGTAAATAAATTACCAAGTATTAGATTCCTGATTCAGTTACTGGTTAATATCCAAATAATAGTGTTAACTGGAAATTTGTTTGCTTGTTCATTTTTCATGGAATTTGGAACTTGTTTTGGGGGAAATCTTTGGGAATTTTGGAGCTAAATTTTGATTTTCATTTCTCGTCCGAGGAAGTGGCATTACACGGTGGTGGCATCTTGCGGCAGAATAACGGTGAGAGTCACAAGGCCAGACTAGCGCTTCAGTGTTTTGAGCAGCATGGTAGTGGACTCTCCAAATTCGCCTGATCTGAAACCGATGGTACAGTGTGGACTACTATCTGGCATCCTCAAACCACTGGACCGTAATTGACTGGAATTGTGTGACCTGTGCTTAGACGTCCGGTGTCACATACCTCCGGAAAGTGATCAAGGACTTATAGAATCCATACCATGAAGAACTGGCGCAGTGTTGCGTTTGCAAAGATCTACAGGAATACTGTTAAGACGGTGCTCATAATCTTTTCTCTCATCTCTCTCTCTCTCTCTCTGCTGTGGCAGGCGGCATGGAACGCTTGCAACTGTCACAACGGTTAATACATTTCTCGGCGGGTCGTGAAACATATCCCAACTACTTGTGCAGGACAAGTGGAAGTAACGGCAAATATGTGTTTTATGGTGTATAAAGGAAACCACTGGACGATTCTGGTTATTTGGAAAATCAAAGACGATGACAAAGATCGCCTGGAAGTTATCAGTTTTTACAATCTTCTATGAAGTGTAGTATTGTTTGGTGGCGGGGTGACAGATCCTCACTCTCACAGGGAGCACACTTGCAAAACCGACCTATGGGCAGCTCATAGGCAGTGTTTCAGCGGGCAATGGGGGAAGTAGACGGACCAGCAGCAGAGGTTGAACTCTGGAGGGGTTACTGTCACTAAGGCGTCTTCTAGTCAGGTACACATACACGTCATGCATACCTGACTTATGCTTCCCAAATGTTCCTTAAATCACCTAAATAATAGGTCCTATATGCTTGTATTGTATGTTAACCGGGGACCTAGAAACGACGGAGAAGACACCGTCCCCGCTGCAGCCGCAGTGGTCCACAACCCCACGACGACTACCGCAGTCCACTTCACATCTCCGCCGCCCCACACCGAACCTAGGGTTATTGTGCGGTTCGACCCCAGGTGGAACCCCCCCCCCCCAGGGAACGTCTCACACCAGACGGGTGTAACCCATATGTTTGCGTGGTAGAGTAATGGTGGTGTACGCATACGTGGAGAACTTGTTTGCGCAGCAATCGCCGACATAGTGTAACTGAGGCGGCATAAGGGGAACCAGCCCGCATTCGCCGAGGCAGATGGAAAACCGTCTAAAAACCATCCACAGACTGGCCAGTTCACCAGACCTCGACGCAAATCCGCCGGGCGGATTCGTGCTGGGGACCAGGCGCTGCTTCCCGCTCGGAATCCTGTATGCTTACTATCATGGCAGTTCATTTTCTTCGACTGCCTTGTCCAACTAAGCTTGTGTCCGCCTATAATCTCGCAACTTCCTGGCAGATTAAAACTGTGTGCCCGACCGAGACTCGAACTCGGGACCTTTGCCTTTCGCGGGCAAGTGCTCTACCAACTGAGCTACCGAAGCACGACTCACGCCCGGTACTCACAGCTTTACTTCTGCCAGTACCTCGTCTCCTACCTTCCAAACTTTACAGAAGCTCTCCTGCGAACCTTGCAGAACTAGCACTCCCGAAAGAAAGGATATTGCGGAGACATGGCTTAGCCACAGCCTGGGGGATGTTTCCAGAATGAGATTTTCACTCTGCAGCGGAGTGTGCGCTGATATGAAACTTCCTGGCAGATTAAAACTGTGTGCCCGACCGAGACTCGAACTCGGGACCTTTGCCTTTCGCGGGCAAGTGCTCTACCAACTGAGCTACCGAAGCACGACTCACGCCCGGTACTCACAGCTTTACTTCTGCCAGTACCTCGTCTCCTACCTTCCAAACTTTACAGAAGCTCTCCTGCGAACCTTGCAGAACTAGCACTCCCGAAAGAAAGGATATTGCGGAGAAGGTTCGCAGGAGAGCTTCTGTAAAGTTTGGAAGGTAGGAGACGAGGTACTGGCAGAAGTAAAGCTGTGAGTACCGGGCGTGAGTCGTGCTTCGGTAGCTCAGTTGGTAGAGCACTTGCCCGCGAAAGGCAAAGGTCCCGAGTTCGAGTCTCGGTCGGGCACACAGTTTTAATCTGCCAGGAAGTTTCATATCAGCGCACACTCCGCTGCAGAGTGAAAATCTCATTCTGGAAACATCCCCCAGGCTGTGGCTAAGCCATGTCTCCGCAATATCCTTTCTTTCGGGAGTGCTAGTTCTGCAAGGTTCGCAGGAGAGCTTCTGTAAAGTTTGGAAGGTAGGAGACGAGGTACTGGCAGAAGTAAAGCTGTGAGTACCGGGCGTGAGTCGTGCTTCGGTAGCTCAGTTGGTAGAGCACTTGCCCGCGAAAGGCAAAGGTCCCGAGTTCGAGTCTCGGTCGGGCACACAGTTTTAATCTGCCAGGAAGTTTCATATCAGCGCACACTCCGCTGCAGAGTGAAAAATCTCATTCTATAATCTCGCAGTTTGCGATTTTTTAACTCTAAATCTTCCTCCCTCACTTTCGAATAGCCTACCAGAACGGAGATTTATTTACAGTGGACAGTACCGATCATAAAGCTTCATGATGCGTAATGGTGCATAAGAGTATGGGTAACACACACACACACACACACACACACACACACACACACACACACAGAGAGAGAGCTCACTTGGACGTGAGGAACATCGGATGCATATCAGCGAAAATATGTGTGGGGCTCTACAATTCATACTGCATGTAGCCACAGTCCCATTGAGGGTTTCTCGCATCTTTTTGCGAGTGATAGTGTCTTCCCACATTTCGGTTGGTACACACTACGATTTTCCATCCATTGGTTGACCATACAGTCCACAAATTTCGTGACCTTCCCGCCACTCGGTTTTTTGCTGTTATTAACATCCACCCTTCGTCAACACTGATTGGTGGAAGACGTGCCACTGAATCACACATGAGGCAAAACAATTGGACTTCTTCTATACTCGTGTATTCCTCCATTAATTATAGTTTTTTATTTTCTTCTAAAGACTGTTTGAAGTGAAAATTGCAGTGGACAGTAATGTTTCGGGGAACACTGTTTTCATAGCTTTGTGGCCGGTGTAAAGTGTTGCAGCGCAATTTTCTAAGGCCACCTGGGAATATTATTTTTCAGCCCAGAGAAAGTCAAAAAAAATGGTTCAAATGGCTCTGAGCACTATGGGACTTAACATCTACGGTCATCAGTCCCCTAGAACTTAGAACTACTTAAACCTAACTAACCTAAGGACATCACACAACACCCAGCCATCACGAGGCAGAGAAAATCCCTGACCCCGCCGGGAATCGAACCCGGGAACCCGGGCGTGGGAAGCGAGAACGCTACCGCACGATCACGAGATGCGGGCAGAGAAAGTCATTCATATGTATTTTGACTTTAACATGGGAACAAAGCAAATAAAACAGAAAAAGAACTTTCGTCTCTTCTTCTGCGCTTGCGATGTCAATGTGTTTCGAGCAACTGTCAAATGTCCCGTGGGAAGAATAAACACGTAAATCTTCCTGTACAAGCTCTGATTTTGCTTAAAGCACAGCATTTTTTCTTCAACAATTCTTTATTGAACATTATGAGAATTACACACACACATACCCTATTTTTCTACATAATCTCCATCCCGTTATTTGGCCCTCCTCCAGCGTGAAACAAGGGCGTGTATGCCCTGTCAGTACCGATCCTTGTCCTGGTGGCGGAGCCAGTGCTTCACTGTGTGAATCACCTCCTCATCGTCCTCAAAATGTCTTCCACGAATGGCATCCTTTAATGGCCCAAACAAGTACTCACTGCAACATGTCAGGTGTGCCAGACGTGGATGGTCTCCCCGACCGTTGGAAATCGTGGAGCTCCGCCGAACCGCCTTCTGATGACCTCACCATCCGTGCCCAGCGACTAACTGTACCTCTGCCGACAACAGATGCTCCATAGACATTGCACAAGCGTTTGTGAATATTCCCCACAGTTTCTTCTCTGCAGTGAGAAATTCAATGTCGGCACAGTGCATGTAACGTACATCACCTAAAGACGTCATTTAGAAACTGTCCTACAGTTACGCTATCTGTCGGAAGTAACGGAAACCTCGCAAGCTCACTCAGGAGACTTCGAATAATACACTACTGGCCATTAAAATTGGTACACCATGAAGATGACGTGCTACAGACGCGAAATTTAACCGACAGGAAGAAGATGCTGTGATATGCAAATGATTAGCTTTTCAGAGCATTCACACAAGGTTGGCGCCGGTGGCGACACCTACAACGTGCTGACATGAGGAAAGTTTCCAACCGATTTCTGATACACAAACAGCAGTTGACAGGCGTTGCCTGGTGAAACGTTGTTGTGATGCCTCGTGTAAGGAGGAGAAATGCGTACCATCACGTTTCCGACTTTGATAAAGGTCGGATTGTAGCCTATCGCGATTGCGGTTTATCGTATCGCGACAGTGCTGCTCGAATTGGTCGTGATCCAATGACTGTTAGCAGAATATCGAATCGGTGGGTACAGGAGGGTAATACGGAACGCCATGCTGGATCCCAACGGCCTCGTATCACTAGCAATCGAGATGACAGGCATCTTATCTGCATGGCTGTAACGGATCGTGCAGCCACGTCTCGATCCCTGAGTCAACAGATGGGGACATTTGCAAGACAACAACCATCTGCACGAACAGTTCGACGACGTTTGCAGCAGCATGGACTATCAGCTCGGAGACCATGGCTTCGGTTATTCTTGACGCTGCGTCACAGACAGGAGCGCCTGCGATGGTGTACTCAACGACGAACCTGGGTGCATGAATGGCAAAACGTCATTTTTTTTCGGGTGAGTCCAGGGTCTGTTTACAGCATCATGATGGTCGCATCCGTGTTTGGCGACATCGCGGTGAACGTACATTGGAAGTGTGTATTCGTCATCGCCATTCTGGCGTAACACCCGGCGTGATGGTATGGGGTGCCATTGGTTACACGTCTCGGTCACCTCATATTGGCATTGACGGCACTTTCATCAGTGTACGTTACATTTCAGATGTGTTACGACCCGTGGCTCTACCCTTCATTTGATCCCTGCGAAACCCTACATTTCAGCAGGATAATGCACGACCGCATATTGCAGGTCCTGTACGGGCCTTTGTGGATTCAGAAAATGTTCAATGTTGCCCTGGCCAGCACGTTCTCCAGATCGCTCACCAACTGAAAACGTATGGTCAATGGTCGCCGGGCAACTGGCTCGTCACAATACGCCGTCACTACTCTTGATGAACTGTGGTATCGTGTTGAAGCTGCATGGGCAGCTGTACCTGTACACGCCATCCAAGCTCTGTTTGACTCAATGCCTAGGCGTATCAAGGCCGTTATTACGGCCAGAGGTGGTTGTTCTGGGTACTGATTTCTCAGGATCTATGCACCCAAATTGCGTGAAAATGTAATCACATGTCAGTTCTAGTATAATATATACTAGAATATAATGAATACCCGTTTATCATCTGCATTTCTTCTTGGTGTATCAATTTTAATGACCAGTAGTGCACCTACGTAACGTTTCGCATTCGTAGCATTGTTTTGGGTCGAGAAAAAAAAAATGTGATCCATTACTTTCTTGGTAACCCTCGTATTATGATGATTATCTCCCTCTATGTAGGTTGGCAACGATAAAATATTTTCATATTCAGAGGAGATATCCATGACGGGCCTGAACCATGGGCCAGTTCTGCAGGTATCTCTGACGGATATGGCCCGCTGATCTGAGGCCCATCTCGTTTCCCACTAATATGCAGGCCCCGTCCGTCGGATTGAGTCTTTCCGATCTTCCCGCAGGCCGTGTTCGTTCGCGTCTGGCGGCAAATCGCCGGGTTTTCGTGATTTAACCACCGACCCAGGCTGCCGTGCTTGCACGACAGGCCAGAGTCGGAGGGCAACGAATTTCAGGAGTTGCCACTGTGTCTTCCCGCAAAAAGTTGCACAGCGCAGCGTTTTATAGGCATTTTATTTGTTATATTACATTTCTGCACTTTGAAAGTATTTTATATCTCCGAGAGAAAGTTTGGACGATGTTAGGAAGAAAATTGTGGCAGTCGCCTGCTGTTTGTATGCAAAGTATTCGCGTGTTTCTCGAAAGAAAAATCGTCCAAAATGAGTCAAAAATGAGTCAAAAATGGATTGCTCAAAGGCAACATTCCAAATATATAGGTCTGATTCACAAATGTAGGCATTGCACAGAGAATCGTGAAGGTTTGAGATGCTAAGAAGAGAATTCTTGACCCTTTGTACAGTAATCAGGAGTACCTGTAAAATAATGGTCATAACACAGTTATGGTAATAGCCTACAATACGGAACATAGTACAAGCAACATAGTACAAGCTACATTTTATTGGCGCTCTCTAACTAAAGTGTTGGTTTATACAACTCATCCTCCGCCCCTCGCCACCCCCGCCCCCGCCCCCCCCCCGTCCCCCCCCCTTTTACGCTTCTTTCAAGAGTCTTACTTTTCTGAGTTATTTCTGAAATTATTGGAAATATTTTAAATCCGTCAAACACAAAATGTGTGTTTTTGTCTGCAACTGGCTTTCGTTTCAGTGAAATAAAATCATCAAATGGTTCAAATGGCTCTAAACACTATGGGACTTAACATCTGAGGTCATCAGTCCCCTAGACTTAGAACTACTTAAACCGAACTAACCTAAGGACACCACACACATCCATGCCCGACGCAGGATTCGAACCTGCGACCGTAGCAGCAGCGTGGTTCCCGACTGAAGCGCCTAGAACCGCTCGGCTACAGCGGCCGGCTAAAATCATCAGCAGTATTCTGTAAGGGAACATATTTACAATCTGGCTTGCTTTCTGCACTTGAAAACATTTCGTTACAAAAGATGTTATGTGACTTACGATACGATATTCCAGTGTCAGGGTTATTCTGAATTACTATGCAATGTTCCTTCGCACGTGCATGCATGCATATTGACAACCATCATCTGTATAATGGAATGACAATGAAAACTTGTGCCGGTGAGGAACTCAAACCATGATTTCGTGCATATCTGAATTATTATTTGGAATAACACAGGCACTGCGATATCGTATTTATCCGCCGACACCGGGCAAGCGACATTCAAATAAAATGTCTTCCCTGTACAGGAATATACGTAATGGTGACACGTGGTTGACGACATAGGGAAGATTGGGTCTGGTTGTGAGTCGTACACGGATAGCCAGATTCTAAGGCTCCCGCTAGCGATAAGTGGAAAATCAGGGTTCGAGTCCCTGTCCTGCACAAATATTCATTGTCGTCATTTCATTATGCAGCTGATGGTGGTCCACATGCGCAACGGCGAATAAATTTCACGTATACGATATATTATGCCAGATTTTGGATCACATCAGGAAAAGCCGTCTGCTTCCACGTTTTGGAGACATTTCCGCGTTCGGCACTGTTTTAAATGAAGATTTGTTTTCCGAAACTTTATTTCAAATTTTTAACTTAAGTTTTATAACGTTTTGATTCACAGTTGGAATACTGCCTAGAAATGTTTGAACAATCTCTTTTTACGCCCTATTTCTTTCATTGCCCTTTGCTGAATGTTCATGTCACTTTTAACAGACAAGGTATTTCACTGAACAGTTGTATAAGTTATTCGGTGCGGACATTGGGCCGCGCTCTTTACTGTACTTGTAGCAACGAAAACTTGCTGTCACCCGAAAACCACACATTCTTCACGGTGCTTTATTAGAGGAACTCTAATGACGTTAAAAGCTTATGAGAAAGCACGTTCTCGATATGAAAAGAAATTTGTAATTTCTTCACTTATCTTCCTGCAAAGCTACACTAATTCTCATTTCACCAGCTGTCAAATACTCTTAAAAAATCATCATTCAGTGGCAAATAGTTGGTGCAATATCGTAATAGATAAGAAAAGTTTCTCACGTTTACCATATGACAAAATACGCTTCTCTGTGCATGCTATCATTTGCCACAGTCTCGTTTCGGTATCTCGAACCGTTTATGAAATATGAGTGATGTTATGAATATTTCATTCTCGTGCGTGCGCAAGCGGAGCTGAACGCGCCATATACAATCAGTTTTCCTGAGACTGGAATTAGATATTGAGCTTGATCTCTCCCTAGTTAAAAGAAAAATTCAATATGTCAACTAAATTTCATATGCTGCAATATATGGTCTAAGAGCCACCAAACGCAAATTCATAGCGACGCCTAGTTTTAATTGCAGCATATTCGAATTTCACGCAGTGTTGCTTATATGCGAAATATCCTAATAACTATGACCGTTAACGAAATTAGAAGCACTTCATCATGAGACTGAATACAAGTCTATAACTAACGTAAAAAAACCTTGTTTTGACCGAATAGTTTCTTTAAAATCGAGTGAGAAGGATTGCAGCGTAGCGATGTGTGCGTGCCGTTCCGTCCGAGTAGCGCTTCAGCCACCGGCTTAGGCTGTGGTCACAGTGGCTCCGATGTCGGTTGATCCCACCGACGTCCGACATCTCCCAGAGACGGCCGATCTTTTCAGATCAATACGCCACTACGTGCGCAGTCACACTAAGCGGATCTTATCTCCCGAACGTACAGACGTCGGACGACAATCGGTGAAATTCAAATCAGTGTTTTCTTCGGTCAAATTGATAAGTTTGATCCAAGAAAGAGTGAGTTTGTTGCATCCTGAAGACGAACGTAACATAATCGGATTATAGTTCGGAATCTGTGGACTAAAATCGCAGGGTTATTTGAAACTTCAAATAGGCAAAATCGTTATTGGAAATTTTAGGCATAGATTATAATCTCAGAAAATAATTTGTTCAAATGAAAAGGGTGGCGTATATTAAATGATTACGGGTACTGTACTGGATCCTTTTTGTAGTAGGTTGGCATTATTTGTCTACAAATTATTACTATTACTGCTCATTGGCGTTTCATGCCAGTAGGTCAGTGATTCTGTTAATATGAAGTGATTTGCAAATGTTTGTATGATATACGTATATTTCCATTTTCAAGTGCTTTAGGTTTACAGAGTATCTTGTGCTACACTTTATGCTTGTCTTTCACTCGTGTGCTAAATGACAGTCATTAAAGGTTAACTGACGTCGTCCTCAAAACATTAAATAAATAGAGCGAAACGGAGTGTTCGTAACTTCTTTTCAAGGCCACCACGAATTATCTCGAGTGTGTAACAGACGTTTCTCCCGTCATGTCATATATTCCACAGACTGACTGAACGAGGCCCATTGCAGAACCCCGCAAGTGTGCGTACCCGCTACGATGCCGGATCGCCGGTTCCAAGAACTGCCCGCTAACGATATCAGGGTTGTCTCCACTAACGCACGGGCAAGGACTGAAGGTGTTCAAGAATCCGCCGGAAATATCCGTGGTGTGCCGCTAAAATCCGCTCGTGTGAGGCGAACTATACAGGGTGTTACAAAAAGGTACGGCCAAACTTTTAGGAAACATTCCTCACACACAAATAAAGAAAAGATGTTATGTGGACATGTGTCCGGAAACGCTTAATTTCCATGTTAGAGGTCATTTTAGTTCCGTCAGTATGTACTGTACTTCCTCGATTCACCGCCAGTTGGCCCAATTGGAGGAAGTTAATGTTGACTTCGGTGCTTGTGTTGACACAGATTTTCTGTGAACGTTTGGGCAGGCATTGTTGGTGATGTCTTGATTGAGCCCCATGTTCTTCCACCTACGCTCAATGGAGCACGTTATCACGATTTCATACGGGATTCTCTACCTGTGCTGCTAGAACATGTGCCTTTACAAGTACGACACAACATATGGTTCATGCACGATGGAGCTCCTGCACATTTCAGTCGAAGTGTTCGTACGCTTCTCAACAACAGATTCGGTGACCGATGGATTGGTAGAGGCGGACCAATTCCATGGCCTCCACGCTCTCCTGACCTCAACCCTCTGGACTTTCATTTATGGGGGCATTTGAAAGCTCTTGTCTACGCAACCCCGATACCAAATGCAGAGACTATTCGTGCTCGTATTGTGGACGGCTGTGATACAGTACGCCATTCTCCAGGGCTGCATCAGCGCATCAGGGATTCCATGCGACGGAGGGTGGATGCATGTACGCTCACTAACGGAGGACATTTTGAACATTTCCTGTAACAAAGTGTTTGAAGTCACGCTGGTACGTTCTGTTGCTGTGTGTTTCCATTCCATGATTAATGTGATTTGAAGAGAAGTAATAAAATAAGCTCTAACATGGAAAGTAAGCGTTTCCGGACACATGTCCACATAACATATTTTCTTTCTTTGTGTGTGAGGAATGTTTCCTGAAAGTTTGGCCGTACCTTTTTGTAACACCCTGTATGCCGTCCTACGGGAGGATGCAGCTAACGTTGAAGTGGACAAGGACGAGTCATCCACCATCACGAGAGACAACCCCGTCGGCACACCGAACGAGCAGGTTATTGTGACCTGCGCTCTCCAGCGGCCTTTGTCGGCGATATTTGGTTCGGAAGCCATGCAGTTTCTTTAGAAAAATGCCTGCCGTAATATAGTTGCATCAACTCTGTTAACGATTTGCGACGAAAAGCAGAGTACACAGCGCAGAAGATTCTGGACTCGTCAATGGCTTCAACAGTGAATTGCTGGTAGAGGAACATTACATAATGCTGTACTACGAACTGAGATAGATACTAGTGGAAATTATTCGTTAACTCCACTAAATTTTCGTCCCATTTTCGGTTTTAAATTCAATATAGTTAAGGTACAGTGCCTAATGTCAGTTTGGGCATGCATAATATTCATATTCTCGATGTTGCATTGATTATCAACACCCTGAAATAACATACTTCATCACATATATTTCGTAATGTAGATTCGTTTCGTAACTTCATTCGAAAGGAAGAGGAGATTTTTCCGAAGCTGCACACCGCCATTGAAAAAGATTTTTACCGGCAATATAAAACACGAGCTAGTCCATAAACCCAGATATGGATCTGTTACAGAAATTTCCATAATGGTAAAAACTTCCAGTGTGTAACTTGTGTTTATTTTCTGACATAGACTTGCAGCCACGTTAAGAATTGGAATCACTGGGCAAACAGTTGTTGGCCTTTGCAACACGAATTGCAGCGAATACATCATTTACGATTAAACCATAGAGTTCAATTAAGTGAATAAGAAAGACCCAGAATTTTTTAGAAAACATATAGTTAAAAAAAAAAAGAAAACTGGAGAGAGGTGGACGCGAAATGCTACCTTTGTCTTTGCAGCAATCAGATCACGACGCTACCAACTGCGCTACAATTAAGACATATCTACCTGCTCTCCGTGTATGACATACTCTCTAAAGTCCATATCTACAGATATCAGTATTTGATATTTAATATGCAAATTGTGCCAAAAGACGCGCTTTTGATAGATCGCTGTGCCGCAGCACTGAAATGATATACTTTCGTAGCACACAATTCATAACACTGAAAACATCAACCACTGGAAGCCGTTACCTACCGATATGTAGTTTTCTACAATTTGCTATAACAAATCGTAGCTGGAACGTGTTTTCGAGAGATCCTAAATTTGTTGATGTTTTGAAACAGCTTATTGTAACACGTGCTCTGTGGGGAAGAAAACCCAGCAGACACGATATTTCTACGATGTTCCGCTTGTGACGTAAAACGATGTCACAGCTCACTGGTCACGCTCCTCTCCACCAGGCAAAAATCTAACACGCCAGATTCCTTATTTCACACGCCGCATTGTAGTGGAACGTGGAATACCATACTGTGATGTCACCAGCCTCTCGTCCACGTTCGTTGTCACGGCTAAAGGGTCGGAAACACCGTGGTCGGAAAGCCCACGCAGCCGAAGTCCCACGGTATCTGCGGCACCTACTGAAAGGTTGGGAGTGCTGCGGTCGGAACCCCCACGTAGCACCTCAAAATACTGCCTTCCAGCCTTCACGGCCTCTTTCTTTTTTTTATCAGTCTTCTGCTTTTGCAAAAAACTGACAATATGTACTCGAAGTCTGTTTTTATCCTCTACAGCACCCTCGAGTAACAAAAAATTTATTCCCTGTTGTCTTAACACGTGACTTGTCATCCTGTCCCTCCTTCTTGCGAGCGTTTTCCGTATCTTCCTCTTCTCGAAGATTCTGTGTAAAAATTCCTCACTTCTTATCGTATCAGTCCGCCTAATTTTAAACAGCCTTCTTTCTGAGATTCCTTTTCCAATTTTCGTTGAGTCAGGGACTCACGCCGCTGTTCTGCTAACGTACACGCTCAAATTATGGCCGATATTTGATACTGGTAGACTTCTCTTGGTCAGAAAAGCTCTCTTTGCCTGTGGTAGTCCGCTTTTTTGTCGTCTTGCTTCGTTCTCCATGTGTTATTTTTCTTCCATTGTAAAAGGATTCATACATTTTGTCTACTTCGTGGTCCCCAGTTTTGGTAAGTTTATCGCTAATTTTACATCTCTTACCTCATTATTTTCGTCATTTTTCGGTTTACTCTCAGTCCATTTTGTTTCCTCATTATCGTGTTCGTTGCAGCAGTTGTTCCTTACGCACACTGAGGTTTGTTACCGCCTTACTGTTCTGTAACAACAAACGACGACTTGTATTGGAAGAATATGCCGATGCTGCAGTTCTGTCTCGCTGATCCCCCACTTTTATCATTTAATCCACTGGTGGGCAAGTCATGACCCACCTGCCGGATCCCGCCCGCTACTGGTTTCAGTTCGAAACGCGAAAAAAATTGGTGGGCAGGAGAGAAGCGCCCGCATTGTACTCCCAACATGACGCATTTTCGATTATTCGCCATTCTGTTGTTCGCATTATTCAAGCTTGGTTTCTGCGTAATACAGCCGATATATATTAAGTTTCAAGCGATGCAGGCCTTCTAAAATGTACATACAAATGCTAGCTTAATTTATTTAAACTATCCGGTCTAGCACAAGATTATTTTTGCATGAATACTTTAAAAATGCTTGCAGATAGTATTCGCAGACATTAACACACTAAATTTCGAACACACTAATGACCAGCATGTGATGAAAAATCGCAAAGTTACTCCTAATTCTTTGTCGACCGGGATTGCCTGTCCATTGCCGTATTTTGTTTATCAATCCTTTCTCGCGTTAACATTAGTAAATAATTCTTGTCTATTGTGGGCGTATTGGAACGTTGCAACAGTTCAAGTTGAAGGATATTTATAATGAATTAGCTGCAACCATTTTCTTTTTATGGGAATTAATGTCCCATGATGACATTTCAAGAAGCTTGGCACTTCGTCTTCAGATGTTTGCATTTATGCATCGTGGACAAACTTTCTTTACTAACAGTGTTTCAGAATATTGCAGTTCAAGTTTTTAAGACCCTTTTGTAAAACTCCGTAAGTAAATAAATAATGCCCACGACTCGTAAAGAAGTGTAAACATCTGAAGGTGGGGTATACGTACAGGGTGATAATTATTGAACTGTATGAATTAAAATCGTCCTAACTTCTGAACGGTTTGCGGTAGGACGTTTGAACTGCGCGGTTGGCCGCGGCTCATGATGCAAATTATTATGCTCTGTATAGTTCAGTTTAGCGACGAAGCCCTGTTTCATATGGATGGGTTCGTCAGTAAGTAAAACCGGCGCGTTTGGGGGGGGGACTGAGAAACCGTATTTCGCGATCGAGAAGCCTCTTCACCCTCAACGGGTGACTAGTGCAATGTCCAGTCACGGAATAAACGGCGCGATATTCCTTGATGACACGGTGACTACCGATCCGTACGTGAAGGTTTAAGAAGATGATTTCACGCCATTACCCAAAGTGACCCTGATTTCGACAAGATGTGGTTCATGCGAGACGGAACTCGACCCATCGGAAAAGGAGAGCGTTTGATGTCGTGGAGGGCAGTTTGGAACTGCATTCTGGCTCTGGGGGTGCGCAAGGTCCACCGTCATGGGCCTCAATTGGCCGCCATATTCTCTCGGTCCGAACACATACGCCGGCCGGTGTGACCGAGCGGTTCTAGGCGCTTCAGTCCGGAACCGCGCTGCTGCTACGGTAGCAGGTTCGAATCCTGCCTCGGGCATGGATGTGAGTGATGTACTTAGGTTTGTTAGGTTTAAGTAGTTCTAAGTCTAGGGGACTGATGACCTCAGACTTTAAGTCCCATAGTGCTGAGAGCCATTTGAACCATTTGAATCTGAACACATGCGATTCATTTTTGTGGAGCCATATTAAAGACGAGGTGTACAGGAATAACCCGAAGACCATTGCTGAGCCACTCAGGAGGTCATACACTGCATCGAAGTTCAGACACTTCAGCGGGTCACGCAGAATTTCGCTATTCGTTTGCGCCACATCGTCACCAGTGATGGCATGCGTACTTAACATGTCATAACCCAAATCCGAATATCTTTAGTGAAGTTTGCATATTCAACAAAGTGTGTCATGCCGTAGTTTCTAACTAATTTGCTTTTTTCCATGTAGTTCAATAATTGTCGCTCTGTAAAATGAATGTACTCTCCAAAATGCGAGTTTCGAGACCTAATTTGTTGACGTGGCGTTTCGGAAAGGGGTGCCATTCATAATGACGCGTTTCCCAATGAACATTAACGTCACAAGTACTGTAGTTTTAACTTAATGGACTAGGAGCACTGCTGTCGCGTCTCGTGACGACCCGCCAGGTGAGCTTCAGCATGTGGGTGGGTTGTTTGGGGGGAAGAGACCAAACAGCGAGGTCATCGATCTCATCGGATTAGGGAAGGACGGGGAAGGAAGTCGACCGTGCCCTTTTAGAGGAACCATCCCGGAATTAGCCTGGAGCGATTTAGGGAAATCACGGGAAACCTAAATCAGGAAGGCCGGACGCGGGATTGAACCGTCGTCCTCCCGAATGCTAACCGCCGCGCCACCTCGCTCAGTTCAGCATGTGAATCAGGCCCACGGGCAACAAAGGTTGCCCATGCCTGATGTAGTCTCTTGCAAACACACCTAATGAACGACGTCGCACAATCCATCCTCGTCTTCAGTGGTTACCCAGAAAGTAGCACATTCGACAAAACACCACCCCGGGAAGCGGTTCCGTTGGAGGCGTTGCAACGGGACCTGGCGTGGAAGTGAAATTGCTTAATCACCTTGTAGTTAGATTCTGCTGACGGGGTTCGTTATGGCGCGCCGTATCACGCAAACGCAGAACTGCCGCTTTCCCGGTAGTGGCCCTGCGGAAAACAGGGCACTCGCCAGAAATCTGGCCGCTCTGTAATCTCGCGACGCGTCACGCCAGCTAGAGCGTCAAACGTGCGCGCCTCTTTTCACGAACGAGATAGTGCATGTCTTTGTCAGCTATCACTGACACCGGGGCTGAGACTAGCAAAAATACGACGGAACGCGAAAGCTGCTGTAAGCGCTGCTTAGGGAATACCTTTCGTTAGGAGAAATGCCAGTATTTCCACTTGTTTGGTTCTGTCTGTCTTTCTCTATCTGAATTACTTTCGTTTTTGCTTTGTTTATCCTTAAACCACATTCAGTGCTAAGTATGCAGCCCTTTCCTTGAAACAGATCTTCCAGGTCTTAGATCCGGCCATCTGTGGAAGCCAGCATTGCTGTGTGTTCTCCTTGTACTTGTATTTCTCCCTTCAAAATTTTCTGTAATTGCTCCTTTGTCATACAGATAGAATTAGAGTGCTGATAAGCTGCTACTCAGTCTTTCACCCTTGTCCCACAGACTTGTCTTAATTGATCTTCCACTTTTCTTACACCCACATGGATTTTGTTGACGTGTGTTATCCTGTCTATATAACTTAGCCGAAATCTTCTAAGGGCTATAACACCTTCTTTCACCTTACACTGTCGAGTTTTTTCTCAGTCCAAAATTCTAGAAAGATATCCTGATTTTTCTTCAATCTGTCGTCCACTGCTAACTACAATGTCAGTATTGTTGCTATTATTCATAAATTTAGACAACATTGTCTATGGAGAGCCGCGACCTGATGCTATATTGAAGATAAAATGAACAGTCGAGGCCGGCGCTGTGGCCGAGCGGTTCTAGGCACTTCAGTCCGGAACCACGCTGCTGCTACGGTTGCAGGTTTGAATCCTGCTTCGGGCATGGATGTGTGTGATGTCCTTAGGTTAGTTAGGTTTAAGTAGTTCTAAGTCTAGGGGACATGACCTCAGATGTTAAGTCCCATAGTGCTTAGAACCACTTGAACCATTTTTGAACACTCGAGATGGCAATAAAATTTGTTTATTGTTATTTAAAAGCCATATTAAAAACTTTTGGCCCCTACCGCTCCTCGGTTTTCTGGTGATGCTACGATCGTACACTGCAGTGCAAATATTATTGCAATCTCAACTGTTCATTTTAACTTAAATTGTTGCTCTTATACCTTTCCCCTTCCTGAAACCAATGTGATCTTTGTCCAGCTCCTCGTCAACTTTTCTTTTTATTGTGTATATTAACTCTTGTCAGCAGTTTACTAGAGTGAATTACCAAACTGACAGCCCGATAGTTCCTCGTTTATTTTGATGTGCTTTCTCTGGTAATGTGTTAATAGCGCTTTTCTGGAAATCTGATGAAAAGTCATCAGTGTTATAGATCTTTGGCACCAACCAAGAAATTCTAGTTCTTAATCTCCCAGAGATGTAAGTATTTCAGGAGTATACCATCAACTTCTGCTGACTTGTTTCCGCTCAAATCATTCAGTGCTCGAACAGATTAGTCGACATGGAAGAAATAAGTAATCCAGTAATGTTACTTCCTCCTCTTCTCGATAGTACAGGTCTTCCATGTACACTTGCCTCCTATCTGCCTTTTCTTTCACGTTTGATACGAGGGGTTCCATATGAAATTCACGGAGTAACATCTTTATATGTTTTACTTCTCCAGTGTACATTTACTTATCCTGTGCAATGTGTCGGTTATTCCTATTTTCATATCTTTCTCAACATCCTGGCACGTTTCCCTCACCATTTCTGATTTAAAATGTTTCCTTTTCCTGTTAATTTCACCCTAGGCAATTTAAAATCCTGTTTCCCAATCTAATTCTTAAAATTTCGGTTATTTTCTTCTTCCACCCGTATGGTCGCGTTTTTCTTCAGTCAACCATCGCTTCTTTCTTCACTGATTTCGCAATTGCCCTGCCCAGCGTTAATATTACTTCATTCTTCATTAATTTGACTCACTTTCCAGTGAAGTACTCGACACTTCTACTTGACCTTGATCACTGCTTCAGAGAATTTCCATTTCGTCGCACTCCATCCTAAATTTTCAGTATTTCATTGCTCGTTTACTCCTTTTTCTTTACCCTCTAAAATTTCAGCCTGCGATTCATCACTACTAGGTATCTATCAAAGCCTGTGTCCACACATCAGAATGCTTTGTAGTCCAGAATTTCATTTCAAAGTCTTTGTGTAAACTTGATACCTTACTACCACAGGTCCCCGGGCGCTAATGACCATAGCAGTTTTGCGCCCTAAAAAAAAAAAAAAAAAAACACCACACACAGGTCCCATGGTGGCCCACATGAATGCCCCCATAGCTTTATACTGACCCGACGGTCTGCATCTGTGACGTGGTCCATGTTCCGAGCAGCCGCTCGCCTGGATGACGTTTTCTCATCCAAAAGCACAAGAGGAGAAGATATACTTCGAAAAGGCCAGCACACTTCAGTTTTAAGAGAAGATCTCACATGTGGTAAATATGCAAATGAGTCCACATCTCTCATATGCTAAAATTGTGCCGAACTACTTCATTCACAGTTCGCCAACACCATCTCTATCTGTAATTCAGTTGTTCATTAGTGTTCACAGGACACTGATCTTTGCATTGAATGCAAGTATCTCATAATAACAACTATCAGAGTTGTTGACCTAGTAGATAGTGTCGAAGTTCCATGTGTCTTTTCGCGGATGATGCTGTAGTATACAGAGAAGTTGCAGCATTAGAAAATTGCACCGAAATGCAGGAAGATCTGCAGCGGATAGGCACTTGGTGCAGGGAGTGGCAACTGACCCTTAACATAGAAAAATGTAATGTATTGCGAATACATAGAAAGAAGGATCCTTTATTGTATGATTATATGATAGCGGAACAAAAACTGGTAGCAGTTCCTTCTGTAAAATATTTGAGTGTGTGCTAACGGAACGATTTTAAGTTGGATGATCGTATAAAATTAATTGTTGGTAAGGCGGGTGCCAGGTTGAGATTCATTGGGAGGGTCCTTAGAAAATGAAGTCCATCAACAAAGGAGGTGCCTTACAAAACACTCGTTCGACCTATACTTGAGTATTGCTCATCAGTGTGGGATCCGTACCAGGTCGGGTTGACAGAGGAGATAGAGAAGATCCAAAGAAGAGCGGCGCGTTTCGTCACAGGGTTATTTGGTAAGCGTGATAGCGTTACGGAGATGTTTAGCAAACTCAAATGGCAGACTCTGCAAGAGAGGCGCTCTGCATCGCGGTGTAGCTTGCTGTCCAGGTTTCGAGAGGGTGCATTTCTGGATAAGGTATCGAATATATTGCTTCCCCCTACTTATACCTCCAGAGGAGATCAAGAGTGTAAAATCAGAGAGAGTCGAGCGCGCACGGACGCTTTCCGGCAGTCGTTCTTCCCGTGAACCATACGCGACTGGAACAGGAAAGGGAGATAATGACAGTGGCACGTAAAGTGCCCTCCGCCAAACACCGTTGGGTGGCTTGCGGAGTATAAATGTAGATGTATATGTAGTTGTTATTTCTCAGTTTGAGCATCGTCAATTGCCTTTGGTAAAAGCGCTCACAAGGTCTTCATTACATTAGTGGCTTTCCTAAAATTTGTGAATCACTTTCACAAAAGCAACACTCTTTGAAATGGCAAGCCATTTCCTTCAGCAATGACGTTGGTCTCATAGACAGCACAAAGTGTTCATTGCCTTCCTTTCTTCTGTATTCAACCCAATATGTAGAATGCCAGAAGTTTTTCAGTTGGCACTGAATCTTCTTTTCCTCAAATAACGAAAACAATCCCAAAATATGCAAATATTAAAAGTGCTACATTCAAAGCAACAAGTGCAAGAGACAGAAAAGCTAATTTCCTAGTGATGCACCGTTGTGGTAATGAAGAAAAACAATACGAACTTGTAGATACATGTAATAGTAACAAGAATTCTTTGTACTTCATGTCTCTAGATCACGATATGGGTAATTTCTCTGTCACAGAACCAGATTTCATATCCGTCTCGGCGAATTAAATCTCCACTATGTTCTTATCGCTATCCTAAATAATTTGAACAGAGGCCTCTTTCTTCAGTTCCACGCATCGTTTGTGTCGAACGATGGAAACCAATTTTCCCTATGCTCAATTCAACGGCAACTAGCCTGTAAATTAACGTACCGCGTATTTCGGTAAACACGTATAAGCTGTCTGATGAATTTATAAATTCTAACAGGTAAGTGTTTTCCAATAAAAAAAGCCAACACCAGATTGTGGCTAATTGCTGTTGTACACTGTAAACATTCAGTATCTCATAATAGCCATGGTTCTCCAATAATTCCATTATCTGACAAAATAGCATAAACGTCTTTTGTTAAGGAGTATGATTTTTCAAACATCTTTTCATTTGATTTTTGTTAATTACCCAAATGATAATTAATTAGTAATACTTGCTTATTATGTAGAAGAACTTCAACTCCGATTAAATAAAATTAGCGTCTTTAGTAAAGAGTTTAAACTTACAAGGTAAAATCTTCTAGGTTGTTAGGCCACCATTATGTTCCTCTTCAGTTTATTCTACACAGTCGATGTTTCGAACCTTCTGCAGTGATATTCTTTACGATGTTCTGCTGTTCAGTTAGAATGGTTTCCAAAAAACGAAATTTTGGGCACTACCAAGAAGAGAACAGGGAGCAGGGTTGTCATTGTGAATGTGATGTACTTAAGTCAGAAAATCAGACGCCTACTAGAAAAATGGGCTCATGATAAAAAGGTAAAAACTGAAACTGACACTGCAAAAACTCGCACAACTGACGTGTAATCACAGCTTTCAGTCTACCACAGATTAGTGAACTGTAAAGTGTTGTTTTACCTGTACTGGTGTATGGAGGAGATTCCTGGATGACGAAAACCTCAGCCATGAAGAGGAAGAAGGCGTTTTAAATGTGTGTAACATTGCTTCCGTCCAGACCCCGAAACTTCTGTGACGCCGTGTGAAGTACTCTTGGCGAGGTGGGCCGCACGAGACAAATTGCGCAATTTGTTGCTCCGCAGCCTTCAGGCATCCATTCAGAGCATGAATGGCCACCAGCTCGAGCATGCCGACCTATCCGACTGTGTGTGGACGCTGGCGAATGCTTTAGTGGACCCTAGCTTTCTTCACTGACGAATTGCGGACTGCCAAGTAGTGGGTGGGACTAGTACGTAGAGGTCCGCTGGTGGAACAGATGGTCTGCAGATCCATCGCCCATACTGAGGCGAACAGGGTGGGCATACCCACTCGGCGGACAAGTCAGCACACTCGTCCCCCTGTGTATGGAGGGCCTTTAGTCGGAAACGTTTACTGGCGGACCAGGATTTACTCTCTGCACTGTTAAAAATTTAGTGTCAGTCTAAATAAGGGTCACCTGCCTCACATTGATTGGCGAGACAGAGTTAAAATTGTCACTAGTCCTATACCACTAGTCAGTGCCCTGTAGCAATCCAACTACTTTCAAAAGGCTCTCAGACTTGACTACAGGATTGGAAAAATAGCACAGTAGACATTACTATAACGTCTCTAACCGGTTCCTAGCATCTCCTGAACATACAAAACAGGTAGTAGTCTATAGTTAAAAAGCAGGACACACACAAAATCAAAAGTTTCCACTGGAACTAATGAAATGTGTTGTCTTCCATAAAACCTCACCAGGTCTGCCTTGTCATTATCAAACACTGCCTCCAGGCAGCTGATGACTCCACATTCCGATATGAGGCCCCTGTCCACCTGACAACTGCTCACTCGTCAAGTACCCTTTCTCTCAAAAACCACAAAATAGCTGAGCTCTTTACATCAGCTGGAACCGGTTTTACTCTGCTTCAGTAATCTGCACACATTTTTTTCCTGTCTTGGCCGCAGTTTATTTCCGATTACACGTTTAAGCACTAACAACGGGAGCACACTTACCTGTCATCATCAGTTTCGTCCAATTTTATGATATATGCAGGGCTTGGCCAGAAATGAGTGACAGAAATGGGAGCTCCAGATAGCCAAACATTTAGAAAACAGCATTTTCAACACGGGTATGGCAGGGCTTGAGCCATCTACATTGACGTAGATTATTGGTAGCAGTTAGTGCAATGGAAAAAGTACGGAATAGTTATCCAAGGATCGCGAGTTAGTTTTTAGACAGAAATATTTTTTTCTGTTTTTGTCAATTTTCACATTACTTACATCGAAATAAAGCGAAATAACTCCCAATATTTTGTGTTTATTAAGATTTTGATGAAAGGCAAGAAAAAAGGAAGGCAATGGAAAATTTGGCATTACAGGGACTGTAAGGTGTACATGAGAACTTCTTTTACAAAATTAAATACTTTTACTATTGTATAGTTGATAATCATCGTAAAAACATGGAAAGCAGTACTTTTATCGGCATCTTGCAAACATTATAAGCGCGACATTTTTACAGTTGCATGGTTGTTTTAAAGTTTCTATAGAAAAACAAAATAGTTTATACTCATAAAAGGTTCTCTTTGATGGAACAGTTTGGCGGCAAACCACGCGTAACGCAACATTTCGTCAAATATTGGTGAGGATATCTGGTGATGTACAATGGAACGTATTTTGATGCAGTCTTCCCTGGATACGAGTCTTTTTCCCTCTCGATGAGATAAAATCAATTTCGAAGGTTTTTGATCAAATTCGTTACCTGACGATAAAAACAGACATCGTAGGCCTGCAACAGCGGAGTGTATTTGAGAGGAATCCTACCTTTGAATTTTATTTGCAATCCCAAATTTTCCTATGCCTTTCCTTTTCATGCCTGATATGAAAATCTTGCAAATACAATATACTGATCGTTATTTCGATATATTTGCTGTGCAAGTGACGTAAAAATTAAAATTAAAAAAGAAAAAAGTTTCAGCAATGGAACAACAGGTTATCGTTCTGTAGTGTCTCCGCTACACTAACCGATGGCTAAGACTAGGCTAACGTAAATGGTTCGTGCCTCGCCCAAATAGAGCCAAAAATGCTATTTTTTTATAATCGCTTGTCCATCTGGAGCTCCCATTTCTGACACTCTCATTTTTGGCCAATCCTGACATATACCACAAATTTTAACGAAATTGGTGACGACGAGTAGGTGCGGTGTCCTTGCCAGCCACCCTAAGGTCTTTTGACTAATCTCCCAATATACTTCATTTTGACTGTAATGGCTGTTCCATATTTTAATTAATTATTGCCGAACAAAAAGGCTATAGAAGAGCTCTTTCTGGCGTCACTAATCCCACACTGATATCCATGAATATAAGTAATATAAATACAAAAATATGGTTGCTTGATTTGAGGAAAGCATACAAAACTGCTGTGTGGCGGTCACGAAATTACACTAGTCACAAGAATGCAAAAGAAAATACTTTCTGATTCTTCGCTTGCATGACCCTTTTAAATAGAGTGTTTCAGTTTTCCGGAAAATAAGAAAATGGATTGTTTCAAGAGTAGAACATGAAAACGGTGACAATCCTGCTGTGTTGGGTATTTGAAAAATCTCCAGTGATCCGGACATTGGCAGCATGATCATAAAATTGATTATCCTTTATTTCAGTTATGCTTTACTCAAACATTCCATTAATGAGCGAAAGAACGCCTCGAGTTGCAGAGGAAATCAATAAATTAGTTACTATATTAGCCAAATATTTAAACACGAGGGCGTGCTGTAAAATAATGCCTCGGAACATTCTACATCTTTATTTTTCATGCCTACATTTTTATTTCTCAACTTAGTTACCCTGGTGATAAACACATTTCTCACAATGAGAGGTCAGTTTGTTGATACTCTCACTGTAGAATGTTTCACTTCGTTAACGAGGCCACACCTCTCCTTGCACCGCTTTATCCCTATCAAAAGGAAATCCTCTAAGATGTTCTTGAAATTTGGGAAACAGATGAAAATTGGATGGGGCCAAGTCGGAACTGTATGGAGGATGATCGAGGACAGTGAACCCAAGGCATCGGATTGTTGCAGATGTCGCAGCTCTCGTGTGTGGTCTGACATTGTGATGCTGAAGGTGAGGGCGCTCCATGTGTACGAACTCTTAGAATTCGCAACTCGATTACAGCATACCCTTTCTCATGCACTGACGTAATTACATTACACATCGCCATGTTACAGGCTACATTTCGGAACCTTCTAGCGACAGAGTGCTGCAGATTTGTAGACATAAATAATAAAGATGTAGAATGTTAATGATGGTTATTTTATTTAAAAAGCTTTAAGACTTTTGACATAAAAATTTAGTGGCATTAGTTTCCAGCACGTCCTCTTATTTAAATGTTACGTATCAACTGATATTAAAATGTAGACTGCCACTAACATCTCAGTATAAAACGAAATGCATTTTTACATATGTAGTATCTGAAGTGATGCATTACATACTAGCATTTATGTTAAAAGTCAGTGTTATAGAGATATGTACTGCAAGTATGACAATGTATTTCCTCCACAGGGCTTGAATATCATGTGCACTTACGGGTGCTACATGTGGTCTATGTAGACAACACAGGTACAAGTAGGGCCTACAAAAATGACATATTTGGGTAATGCATGCAACCAAACTTAGTGCTGTTAATAGTCGCTTGATGATGCATGTCCATGCTACCACGCGCCCTGATTTAATTTATAACGCCATGGACAAATGTTAGTTCATTCGAATTTCACCGGCAATATCTCGTGCAACGCATAGTGCCATTGTATACATTGCATTTTTGAACATAGTGTTTAATAAGAAATTATGTCTCATCTCAGTGAGTATTTTTTGTGTATTTCCGATGTTCCCTAAATTATTTTACGTTTAAGTGATGTCAAACCTTCTTTAAAATAACAATAAAGTTGGACTGCTGCATTTGGAGATGGTGCCCAACCACACAATTTGCCCCGGGCTCAGTCCTGGCTCTCAGCGGGCTTCGAATTTCAGACGATGAAAAGCACAGGAAGCAGCAGGCAAACACCAGAGTTCTACCCCCAGGTTGGATAGAGATCACTGATAACAACAGCTGAGAATAGAGAGTAACTTCCAGCACTTACAAGAAGCTACTGATATAGACAATAGGTGCCGTCCGTGGCCCGGTGACGTCATGAAGCACTTCGGGCGAGATGATTACGGCTGCTGCCCGCTGCCGCCCCGGGACAGAGTTCGCATCCGCGCCCGCGGAAAGCCGCGCTCTGCGCATGTGCGACCTTGAGTCAGCCGGTCAGGCGGGCAGCCGCGAATCGCGTGACGCACCACGCGTCCAACACGTGGTCGGCGCAGGAAGCGATGCAGGCGACGCGGCGCGTCGGAAGTTCAGCAATTGACCGGACTAGTAAGTAGGGGCTGCAGGCTGCGCGCATTGCGTGGGAAAATTCCACAGCGCACAGTTCCCATTATGTGCAGATCGGCGACGGCAGCGGACAGCGAGCGGTAGCACACAAGACGTTGGCGTTTTCAAAATCTCTGCGCTATTCCTCCAACGTACAACAGAGCTCATACTACGAAATCGTCAATATGTTTCGAGAAAAGAGGTTACGATGAATATAAACGAAAATAAATCAAAGGTTATGAAATATGTAATAAATAATTCTAGTGTAAAAGTTAGACTGTGTATATCTCTTGAAGCAGCGTTAACTCACAGCGCACACATTACCCCAAACTATAATCATTCAGGACTTGATAATGAGAGCTCTTAGTGACTACCAGCAAACTTTACACATAATTTGAAACCTTTTTTAAAGTTTGTCTCGCTGTCACTCCAACAAAATAATGAAAGAGAACAATGAAGGCTCGTGCAAAATTTTACCAGTGTGCTGCAATGTGGTGGCCTATTGCCATTCGACTTGCAAGGCCAGTAATCGTAACTAAATTGAATATTTAATTTTACACAAGTAAACTGAACTGTTTAAATGGATTTAAATTTTATAACTGATTGTTTCATGTGGTGAGGAATACAAGAAAATGAAAAAAAAAATTATAGTTGAAGCGGGGATCAAATCGGAGCCAACGAACCGCCAGTGGGTACACTTGGCCACTGCACTACCGAGCCAGTATGTAAACTGCTGCTCAATCCATCATCCTCTACAGGTTACCTTTTGCTACAGTCCACTCAGGCGAAATATTCTAGGGTCTTGAAATGGGCATCTACCTGCATCTACTCACATAGTTTAAGCAGTTCAGTGAGCCTCGTTCTATGCCCTCTTGTTACCTTTACACTTGGAGCAGATACACCTTACTCTTTAAGTCTCTCTTTATCCTTCAAAGAGCTACCGGAACAGGGCATTTTTTGCAGATCTACAGAAACACTTTCATACTAAATTTCCTTTTAGACTCGTTTTTTACCTCCGTCACCAGTCTTTTGACATACAAAGGTAGCTATCGCAACTAAATGTAATACAGTAATTTTACGTATTTAAATTGAATGTTTGAACATATCTAAACTTTTTGAGTTCTAGCATTGTCACGAATAAAATAAACTGGAAGAAAAAGTATGGTAGCGGTGAGAATTAAACCTGTGCTGGTGCATTGCCAGTTAGTCACCATGATCATTTCGTCACGGCGCCGTTACATCAACTGGTCCTCTACAAACCCTCACACGCAAGAAAAAGAAAAATACTGACCTGGTGCTGTGAGCAATGTAGCTCTCATAGTGCTAGAAGTTATCGTCTCACATCAGAGGATGTGCAGTCGAAATCACGGCTACATTCTTTCTCTGAATTGTTCGTAGCGCGGCTAACCACTATTTCAACACTTGGTACTGGTTTCTAGTTACCATGGAGAGAGCACAATTAAACATGTTTTCGTCGGTTTTATTTGCATACCAGCACACATTCGAAGAGAAATAGAATAATTTTAGTGCTCTTTCTGGCTTGCATTCGAATAGAAATGGTATAATCTTAGTTTGGTTTCCACCTCACATTTGAAGAGAAGTGGCACAATTTTAGTGCAGTATTTAAAATGTGGTGTAGTACATTAGCACATAACTGGTCACCAGTGAAAGGCCGGCCGCGGTGGTCTCGCGGTTCTAGGCGCGCAGTCAGGAACCGTGCGACTGCTACGGTCGCAGGTTCGAATCCTGCCTCGGGCATGGATGTGTGTGATGTCCTTAGGTTAGTTAGGTTTAAGTAGTTCTAAGTTCTAGGGGACTGATGACCACAGCAGTTGAGTCCCATAGTGCTTAGAACCACTTGAACCATTTTTGAACACTCGAGATGGCAATAAAATTTGTTTGTTATTTAAAAGCCATCTTCAAAACTTTTGGCCCCTACGGCTTGAGCTGACCGCTCCTCGGTTTTCTGGTGATGCTGTGATGCTGTCAACAGTAAAAGAAGCGGTTCTGAATAATAGACATTTAATGTCGAATATACTCGTAAATTTGTTAGGAAGACTTTTCTAAAGATATTTGTGTCGAGTGTAGCCTTCAACAGAAGTCAAAAGAGGACGATTAGTGGTTCTGACTAGTAGAGAACAGACGCTTCTGAAATGCTGTGCTACAGAGATCGAATAACTAATGAGGAGGTACTGAGTCAGACAGGGAAAAAGATGGTGGCCCAACGCCAATGAACTGTTTTTACAGCGCACATGAAGCATCAAGGAATCGTCAATTTCATAATAGAACGATATTTGAGGGTTAAAATTGTAGAGGGAGGCAGTAGCAGGTTGAAATGGATGTACGTTGCAGTAGTTACTCACAATCAGAGGCTTCTAAAGGGAAGATTAGTGTAGACGGCTGCACCAACGGCAAAGACCAGAACACACATTTCTGAGTCACCTGTAACAACGCAAACACAATACTACACCGGAGAAGCATTTATCACAGTCATCCACGCGCCACAGGTATGCATTTTTCGAGCTTCGTTAATAGGCTGTAAGAGTGCAACTGCAAACCACCTCCATTTGGTCGATGTCGAGGAATGTAATGTGGGATTTCCGTGTTGTTCTCAATA
This sequence comes from Schistocerca nitens, assembly GCF_023898315.1. Lineage (NCBI taxonomy): Eukaryota > Metazoa > Arthropoda > Insecta > Orthoptera > Acrididae > Schistocerca > Schistocerca nitens. The sequence goes on along the minus strand of NC_064621.1, from coordinate 299,397,487 downwards.
TTCACGTGTCGAGTGTGTGATTAGTCTTGAAGTTTGATACAGGACTCTTCGTACCACGCTAGTCTCTGACATAACGGCTGATATTAGTTGCAGAGGTGATAAAAGCTATCAGAAGGCTATGCAGAACATCACACAGACTGGGTGCATCATTGCAACTCCGTCGCACTAGCATCCTAGAGTGATGCTAGCACTCTAGTTGACCACTGACATGTTTGACGGTAGTACCGGAGGTGCATGCTGCTGTCATATTCCTCTCGCGACAGTTAACGTCGGCTTATAATCCGGAGCCGCCCCTTATCCTTCGTGTAGCTTCTCGGTTCTTCAGCGCATCCGTTTGTAGTGAGAGTTTCATTTTCCGTTGATCATTTGCACGACGAACCGTAATGATGTGAAAAGAGTCGTTTTATATTCCCATCACAAATTATTCTGTAAAAATGCCTACATGCTGACCATTTACAAGTTCTTTCCATCTTTCTTTAAATAAAAGAAAAGCAAAGGAAGACATACGTATGTGAGTCAGTAATTTCTACCCACCATCTTTTATATAATACAATAACAGAAATTCTTCTACAGAATAGGAGTGGTCAAGAAGAAACATTTTCAGTTTGTTAAAATTTTACTTTGCTGGTTGTCAGACATTTTATAATTTCAGCTGGAGCATTGTACATTCCTTTTTGTGTTAAAGATAACCTTGATATAGAATGTCGAATGTCATTTTTCCTTCTGGTAATATAATTGTATATATTATTATTCATTTTGAACTGCAGTGGATTACCTATACCAAACTTCATTGGGGAGTAAATATACCGGGTTGTCCAAAAGTCCGGAAACACCCTCATAAAATTAAAATGGAGTAGCAAACAAGGAAACAGTGTCTCTACACACGAGGAACGGGAAGGGGGAAACTTTATAGGCTATGCCACCAATATGGCGGCCATCTTGAAAGCCGCCATCTTGGATTCAACTCTAAAATTTCAAATGGAAATGTGATCATGTGACATATCGAACAGATAGAGAATTTCACCAGAAAAACAATGCCATTGCAATTTTAAACATAGCTTTATTCGTTCTCGGGCAGCGGTGGGATGCTTAGCAGCATGTGTGTTATGTGCCTAAGAGACATTATGCCGATGTTACACAGTCCCGAGAGACCACCAACAGTCATAGGAATGGCTCGATATGTTGTCCATTATGTTAGATTGTTAATGCTATCCTCCAAATCCAGTCCTGATGAACTTTGACCAACACATCTGGCTGAATTTGACCACACCCATCAACAATGCGCTGCTTTAGTTGATGCAAATCCCATATATTCACAGAATAAACCAGTGCTTTGACATGACCCCAAAGATAAAAATCCAAAGGAGTCAAATCTGGTGAACGTGGTGGCCACTCCACAGCACGACCAAACCACTTTTGAGGGAACTGCACATCCAGGTATGCTCGAACATTGTGCCCATAATGTGGTGGAGCTCCATCATGATGGAAGAATTCCGGAAATGTCCCGTCCTCCATTAACAACGAGGGAAACACTTCTTCATCCAATAACTTCAGATAATCGTTGGCTGTTAACGTGCCATCAATAAAAAAGGTCCAACGACTTTGGTACCCCACACACCTCACCAGACCATCACTTTTTGTGAGTCGAGCATTTTGGAAGCATCAATCCAGTGTGGATTTGTGTCAGACCAGTATCTGTGATTCTGTTCGTTCACTTCACCATTGATAAAGAAATTGGCTTCATCACTGAACAGCACCCGATACGGGAAACGTGGGTTTATCTGCAGCTGCTGTGTCACCCATTCTGCGAACTGTACCCAACAGTCTGGGTCATCCTTGTTCAGGTGTTGGATCAGCTGAATTTTGTAAGGGTGCCATTTGTGCTGCGATAAAATTCGCAGTATGGAGGTACGGCTATCCGCGACGAGTACTCCGTTGAGGACTCTTGATAAATGATGGCAACACGCTCACTGTTGTTGCTTCATCGGTGGCGGATTTTGGTCTTCCAGGCTTAGGTTTATCTGCGGCAGAACCTGTTGCTCGGAATTTGGCCAAAAGCTTGGCAACTGCGCTGTGGGTGATGGGCTGTCTGGTTGGGTGAGACTGGCCGGCCGAAGTGGCCGTGCGGTTAAAGGCGCTGCAGTCTGGAACCGCAAGACCGCTACGGTCGCAGGTTCGAATCCTGCCTCGGGCATGGATGTTTGTGATGTCCTTAGGTTAGTTCGGTTTAACTAGTTCTAAGTTCTAGGGGACTAATGACCTCAGCAGTTGAGTCCCATAGTGCTCAGAGCCATTTGAACCATTTTTTTGGGTGAGACTGTTTAAATCCTCAGCAATGACCCATGTGCTTCTTTCTCCTGATATCAAGATGATTTCAATGCATTCCTCATGTGTTAAGGACATTTTGTAACCTGTAAATAAGGAAACAATGATTAAAACGTTAGCATGAGTAAATGATACCTAACAGTTAAACACATGTAATATATCAGGCATGGGATAGTCACTTTGCACCGTTTCAGACTCCATTTTATGACTTCTCAGTACGTAATACTCACGGTGCCAAGCGCCCCACAGCTGCCGCAAATAATTGGCTATAACCTGAGAATGAATAAAGCAATGTTTAAAATAACAATGGCATTGTTTTTCTGGTGAAATTCTCTATCTGTTCGATATGTCACATGACCACATTCCCATTTGAAATTTTGGAGTTGAATCCAAGATGGCGGCTTTCAAGGTGGCCACCATGTTGGTGGCATAGCCTATAATGTTTCCCCCTTCCCGTTCCTCGTGTGTAGGGTCTCTGTTTCCTTGTTGGCTACTACGTATGGATTTTATCAGGGTGTTTGACTTTTGGACCACCCTGTACTCTTAAGCAGCAATCTGAACGCCTAATTCCTCAAACGGATGTCTACAAGATCAATGTGGATAAGCATTACGTATTAGTCTTACAACAAGTTTTTGACCAATGAAGACTTCCTTTCTTAAGGATGAGTTGCCTCCGAAAATTATTCCATATGTCATTATTGAATGGAAGTATGCAAAACGTCAACATAATGATTTCTCTCTCGCCAAGATTAGCAATAATTGTAAGTGCAAATGTGGCTGTAGTAAGTTGTTGTACGAGTTCAAACTGTGTTTCCTTTAGTTTAAATTCTCATCAATATGGACACCAGAGAATTTTGGAGCTGACTCCCCATTTATTATTGCCTCACCATGTGTTACACTTATGTTAATGTAGTACCTCTAGAGGTTCTAAACTGAATATGATGTCTTTTTAAATTTGGGAGTGAGATCATTCGCAGAAAACCAGTCAATGATTCTTTTAAGATCATTTACCATTTCTTCTGTTGCTGAATGTATGCTTCGATTGATTACAATACTAATGTCATCCGCAAAAAGAACTAATTTCACTTGTTGTGTATTAGATCGTTTACATGTAAGAGAAACAACAGCGGGCCTAAGACTGAGCCTAATGGAACGTCGTACCTGATTTCTCCGCAGTCAGAATAGCGTCCCCGGAATAAAATGATTTAATTAATAAGTACAGCTTTTTGCATGCTCTGGTTAGATATGACACTATCCTTTAGTTGGCTATACCATCAGTTCCATAAAATCTTCATTTGTCTAGGACAATGCTGTGATTCATACAGTCATACATCAGATAGGTCGCACAAAATATAACCGGCAGTATTTTGTCGTTTAATGCTTGTAAAATCGGGCGACTGAACATGTAAATGTCGTTGTTAGATAGAGCAACTCTTCGGAAATCCAAATTCTGATTTACTGAGGATATTATTGTTGCTGTAGTGGGATACTGTTCTTGAATACTCCACCTTCTCAAAAATCTTCGAAAATGATGTTAGCAGTGAAACAGGTCAGTTGTTATTGCAATTCTCCTACCATCTTTCTTATACAGAGATGTTTAACAATGGCATAGTTAAGTCTCTCTGAAAAAATACTTTGAGTGAGTGATGCATTACATAACTCAGGTAAGACAAGACTTATTACACTGTCCAGTCACTTCGTGACCAGCCTGCATAAATTGCTTAAGAATAGATTCATACTTGTATTGATGCAAAGTGTTTTACTGAAGGACGATATCACGCAGGGAATGCCACAAAAGCATTCTCCAGACCATAACGCTACCTCCTCTGGCCTTGAAGCTCCCGGTGATTGTTGCAGAGTGTTTGCTTCCAGAGGTTTCAAGCCGTACACGGATAAAACGTGATTCGTCTGAAAAGGCCACGCGTCACCACTCAGTGAACGTAGAGTTGTTGTTGGCGTGCAAATTCCAGCCTTGGTCGCCGATGAACAGCAGTCAGCATGGGTGAATGAACCAAGCGCCAGTTGCGAAGGTCAATACGCAGCAACGGTCGTTGAGGAGACATTGTTTGTAGCCCCTTGGTTCATTTGGGCGGTCGGTTGCTCAACAGTTGCATGTCTATTCGCCCGTACACGTCTTCGCAGCCGACGTTCGCACCTGTCATCTATCGCCCGTGGTTTGCCACAACTGCCTAGGCACCGGTTTTGCACGATATACACTCCTGGAAATTGAAATAAGAACACCGTGAATTCATTGTCCCAGGAAGGGGAAACTTTATTGACACATTCCTGGGGTCAGATACATCACATGATCACACTGACAGAACCACAGGCACATAGACACAGGCAACAGAGCATGCACAATGTCGGCACTAGTACAGTGTATATCCACCTTTCGCAGCAATGCAGGCTGCTTTTCTCCCATGGAGACGATCGTAGAGATGCTGGATGTAGTCCTGTGGAACGGCTTGCCATGCCATTTCCACCTGGCGCCTCAGTTGGACCAGCGTTCGTGCTGGACGTGCAGACCGCGTGAGACGACGCTTCATCCAGTCCCAAACATGCTCAATGGGGGACAGATCCGGAGATCTTGCTGGCCAGGGTAGTTGACTTACACCTTCTAGAGCACGTTGGGTGGCACGGGATACATGCGGACGTGCATTGTCCTGTTGGAACAGCAAGTTCCCTTGCCGGTCTAGGAATGGTAGAACGATGGGTTCGATGACGGTTTGGATGTACCGTGCACTATTCAGTGTCCCCTCGACGATCACCAGTGGTGTACGGCCAGTGTAGGAGATCGCTCCCCACACCATGATGCCGGGCGTTGGCCCTGTGTGCCTCGGTCGTATGCAGTCCTGATTGTGGCGCTCACCTGCACGGCGCCAAACACGCATACGACCATCATTGGCACCAAGGCAGAAGCGACTCTCATCGCTGAAGACGACACGTCTCCATCCGTCCCTCCATTCACGCCTGTCGCGACACCACTGGAGGCGGGCTGCACGATGTTGGGGCGTGAGCGGAAGACGGCCTAACGGTGTGCGGGACCGTAGCCCAGCTTCATGGAGACGGTTGCGAATGGTCCTCGCCGATACCCCAGGAGCAACAGTGTCCCTAATTTGCTGGGAAGTGGCGGTGCGGTCCCCTACGGCACTGCGTAGAATCCTACGGTCTTGGCGTGCATCCGTGCGTCGCTGCGGTCCGGTCCCAGGTCGACGGGCACGTGCACCTTCCGCCGACCACTGGCGACAACATCGATGTACTGTGGAGACCTCACGCCCCACGTGTTGAGCAATTCGGCGGTACGTCCACCCGGCCTCCCGCATGCCCACTATACGCCCTCGCTCAAAGTCCGTCAACTGCACATACGGTTCACGTCCACGCTGTCGCGGCATGCTACCAGTGTTAAAGACTGCGATGGAGCTCCGTATGCCACGGCAAACTGGCTGACACTGACGGCGGCGGTGCACAAATGCTGCGCAGCTAGCGCCATTCGACGGCCAACACCGCGGTTCCTGGTGTGTCCGCTGTGCCGTGCGTGTGATCATTGCTTGTACAGCCCTCTCGCAGTGTCCGGAGCAAGTATGGTGGGTCTGACACACCGGTGTCAATGTGTTCTTTTTTCCATTTCCAGGAGTGTAGTTTAACCGTGGCGATACACGAATAGTTAACAAATTAGTCTTTTCGGAAATGCTTCCACCCAATGATCATGGACTTTCGACGTCCGATAAATCACTTCGTTTGCGCATTACAACGACTGCACTGTTTTCCGCATCCCACCGACAGGCTTTATACACCCCTCACTGCCAGTGCTTCTGCTACCTACCGTCTGTGAGTGGTTACTCCGCGTTAACGGCGAAGATAGGCGGCGGTCACAATAATGTGACTGAACCGTGTGCGGAAACAAATCTTTAGCACTCGATTGGAAAAGCCATCAAATCCAGATGAGCTTTTATTTTTGAGAGAATATATAACTCTCTTAATTTCAGAAGGAGAGCTTGATGATACGTTAATATGACTGAATTTTATGAGCTCTGCTTTTTCGACATAATCCTGTAATTTTTCTCTTGAATTGTTTGTCCGTATATTTTCTACTATATTTAATAAAAGATTATGAAATTCATTTGTTTCCTTTAATTAAGTACCCTAGTAGTACTGGGTATAGGATTCAGGTCTTCTGTATGTCAGTCAGAAACGCTGGCATCTGAACCACGGAAGGAAGTCCTCAGGTATGTACAGTTGTGTCGGGGAGTGCCTCGATTTATGGCATGAGACCACACAGGCTAAGCAGGCAGGCATTTGGTATTATGAAAGATAAATGATGATGAGCGAAAAAGGAAGGAAGATCAGGGTTTAACGTCCCGTCGACATCGAGACGGAGCCCAAGCTCGGATTAAGGGAAGATGGGGAAGGAAATCGGCCGTGCCCGTTCAAACGAACCATCTCGGCATTTGCCTGAAGCGATTTGGAGAAATCACGGAAAACCCAGATTAGGATGGCAGGACGCGGGTTTGAACCGTCGTCCTCTCGAATGCGAGTCCAGTGTGCTAACGATTGCACCATCTAGCTCGGTAATGAGTGGAAGCACTACGACCACTGCTCACCACGAAATTAAATGCCGCCTGGTGGCGGTGCGCGTATGTGACACGACAGGATAAGGAAAGTGTACATGGTGCAATGAGAATCAAATCAAGACCCTAAGCTGTCTGCAGGCGTTGATATACATCGACGGGGACAGTTGAAAATGTGTGCCCCAACCGGGACTCGAACCCGGGATCTCCTGTTTACATGGCAGACGCTCTATCCATCTGAGCCACCGAGGGCACAGAGGATAGTGCAACTGCAGGGATTTATGCCTTGCACGCTCCCCGTGAGACCCACATTCCCAACTTAGTGTCCACACACTATATTCGTAGTGTCCCTGCCCACTACACTCATTACTCGCGGTAGACAATCTTTCCGAGTCCCGTAAGAGTTCGGGCAATGCGTGTGCATCCAGCACAGAAGGAGGAGGTCAATGGCCGGTTAGCCTTAACTGCATGAAGATGGAGAACAGATACCATCTTCATGTAGTAAACAGGGCGGTCAGAAATAGTCTGGAAAGCTTGTAAGGGTGTTACAGAGTAGATTGTGCTGAGAAATAATTGTTACGGAAAAAATTCTATACGTTGCGCAGTTTTCTAGTTAATTAGCATTGAAATTAGCCTACCATGCCGGCGCGAACAAATTCAAGTGGCCCCCCAGAGACGGTGTCAACAAACGTGGCCTTCGTATGCTTCTCTAAAACCGAACAAGAGGACGATACAGAAATTGGGCAAGGGGCAGTAGCAAGTATCGAATCCGATCCAAAAGCTGACCAGTCTCGTGCGCTATCATCTACGCTTTAACAACTGACACTAATTTAATTGTATCTGGCGGGCCGCTTGAATTTGCTCGCGCAACGGCCTGATTGGCTAACTTCAATGCTAATTAACTCGAAGTATTTTCTTGTCAGTTATTTCTCAGCAAAACCTACCCTGAAACGTACATAAACACTTCCCAGGTGTTTCTGACCACCCTGTACAAGCGCAGCATGGACGAATGAGGAACCATTCTAGCGACGATGCGGGCCTCAAATAATGAAAACTGCTGACATAAGCGACTTTGACAGAGGGCCGACTGCTGTGGCCCGCCGGAAACGACGAAGCTGATGATCTGTTGTCGTGAGCGTCTGTGGAGTTTGGTTAAAGTGCGGTGAAACGGCGAGAGGGCGACAAGGCACTCCTCATCACACAACGTTTAGGATGGAGGCTTGTCGCTCTCCAAAGCAGCGTAGTTGGTGATCTGTGGCAGGTCTGACGACAAAGTAAAATACTGGTGCAGCCACAAGTGTTTCAGAGCACGTCTGTCAGTGCACATTGTTGAATATGCTGCCCTGCTATGACGACCTCTACCTGTCCCCATGTTAACCCAATGAAATCGTCAATTACGACTGCAGCGGGCATCGAGATTGCACCTTGGTGCAATAGAAACTTGTCGCCTGGTAGGATGAATCACTTTTCTTGCTACACCAGGTCGCTGTCACGTAGACGGACGGCAGCCCCAAGTATGCTCCGCTCCATGGGCACAGACCAGGTAGGTCAATATTATACTTTAGTGGATATTTACCCGCTCTTCCATGGCAACTATGGCAGTAATCAAAGACAGGAAGACAGCTGGGAACTACATACCCGTAATTGCGAGCTATCTGCATCACATCATGTCTTTCCCGACGGCAGCGTCACCTTCCAGCAGGATAAATGTCCGCTTCGCAAGGTCAGAATATACTACAGAGGAGCATGACAGTGAAACTCACGTCCATGGCTTGGTGACCGAATTCGACAGATCTGAACTCAATACTGCCGGGCGCCGGATCCGCGTCCGTGAACCACTGCTGCGTAATTTACGGGCTTTGCGTTACCTGAGCGTAGACTTATGGCACCACATACATACGGAAACATACCAAAGACTTGTCCGAAGGCAGACCTACACGCTATTAAGCAGGTGGTCAGTATCTTTTAGCCCATCAGCGAAGCCGGCCTGTGTGGCCGAGCGGTTCTAGGCGCTTCAGTCTGGAACCGCGCGACCGCTACGGTCGCAGGTTCGAATCCTGCCTCGGGCATGGACATGTGTGATGTCCTTAGGTTAGTTAGGTTTAAGTAGATCTAAGTTCTAGGGGACTGATGAACTCAGATGTTAAGTCCCATAGTGCTCAGAGCCATTTGAACCATTTGAACCATCAGCGAAACTGTATATTGTTTTCAAAACCTTTTGTCATCTCAATGATCCTTTAAAGTTCGCCAATGAGAAATTTCTACTGTACACTAATGTACACATACTTCATCACTTCTTACTCGCGTTTCTCTTCCGAAAAAAAAAGTTCAAATCTGTGTGAATTCCTAAGGGACCAAACTGCTGAAGTCATCGGTCCCTAGACTTACACACAACTTAAACTAACTTGTGCTAAGAACAGCACACACACCCATGCCCGAAGGAGGACTCGAACCTCCGGCGGGAGGGACCGCGCAATCCGTTGACATGGCACCTCAAACCGCGCGGCCACACCGCACGGCTTTTTCTTCCGAATTTGGCCAACTATGTTCCGCGTGAAACTCGTGGCTTTTTGGTCTTTTTTCCTCTCTTCCTAGAACCCCCTCGTTCTTTCACTTTTTTTCTTTCTCTCCTCCCCGGAAACAAAATGTGTGGATCTCCTCGTTAGTAATTTTTCTTCAAATGATTTTATGCTGTTCACTTTGCTTCTGAGTTCTTCTGTTTTGGGTCACCTCTAGTGTAATAGCAGTTTCTTGTGTATCTCTTTTGACCTCTTCTGTCCACTTAGAGATGGACTTTAATGATGTGATGTAACTAAAGATAGTTTTGCTCAGTCAGAATTCGTATATTCTTGTTAGGTGTCCATAAAACTTCAACCATCGTTTCCGTGTTGTGTCAGTTAGATTTTTGGTGTACCTAGAGAGTTCCTCGTTTTTTTCTGTTCTTCCAGGTTATATCAGTAGTCTTATGAGGTCCCTGAATTTTCCTGAGAATCTCCGCCGGCCGGAGTCGCCGAACGGTTCTAGGCGCTACAGTCTAGAACCGCACGACCGCTACGGTCGTAGGTTCGAATCCTGCCTCGGGCATGGATGTGTATGATGTCCTTAGGTTAGTTAGGTTTAAGTAGTTCTAAGTTCTAGGGGACTGATGACCTCAGAAGTTAAGTCCCATAGTGCTCAGAGCCATTTGAACCATTTTGAACCTGAGAATCTCTCTCTCCTTCTGTTCGATTTCTTGCAACTGTCCCTTTTTATTTAGAACATGTATTGAGTACTTCAGGCTTTATAAATGAATTATAGCGCCTGATTTTGGCCGTGTAGGATATCGCTCGTTTGTTGTGTCTGTCTGTTCGTTAATTTTGAAGCAATGTCTAATTTTCTGGCTCTTCCTTTACTGCCTCTTCATCCCGTCCACTGATTTGCACCCACTGTCCTAAGGATTTGAATTTCTGTCCTTTTAATCTGATCTTCTAATGTTTCTCTCCAATTATTTCTGTATTTGATGTCTGTGTTCCATTTACTTTGTCTATTCATTTGAGACTCTGAGATCCGTTTTTCCAGTGATTTCATTTGAGATCTCCAGCGTTCTTTGCGCAACTCTTCGGTTTCTGGCTAAAAGGGCGTCATCGGCAAAAGCTAAACACCTGATTTCCAAGTTGTTTCCTTTCTTCTCAAGGTGTATTCCACTTATTCTTTCCAACTGCGCCACTTATTGTTTCCAACTGCGGAATTTCTTCCCACATTCTCACATTCTTTAGTTCAAAGGTGCTTAGAGATTTCTTCAAAAAACTTAACTTTCCAGATGTTTTCTGCCAGGGTTGTTTTACGATTCCCATCGCTTTTCTATCAATTTAGAATTCCTTTAAAACGTTAAATAAAACTTGTCTCTTTGGAAACCAGCGTGATTCTTATATAAAATATATGTACACATTTACAAATTAAGATAATATTCGTGTTGGTTTATCACCGTTGCGTAAGTTTTGCCTAGACAAGGTCACTTGTTTCCTCTGACTTATCTTTACGTGACGATATTTAGTATTCGTGAACATAACATGTTTTGTGGCTTCTGTACAAGAAACCGATCCCCACGTACTCATTATGGCTTTGATCAGTACCCAATTAAAGACCTCGCACTCTTGTCTCGACTTGATATCCCAAACGAAGAGAGAAAGGGATGCCAGGAGCGTTATAGGCAGAAAACTAGTGCGAGCAGAAAGCATGGAACAAGCACCTTCCGTGACACATTTGAAAAAACCATCCTGACCTTCGTCTGCCCGTCACATGCCTATGATCATCATGCAGGCATATTCTTGAAAGACCACAGTGTGTCTACCGTTCTTCAACGTGATGGTACATTTGTACACTAAATTGCTTTTCTGGATATGCCTTCTCTTACTTAAATCTGAAGACTAACGTTTAACGTCTCGTCGGCGACGTGTTATATGGGATGGAGTGCAAGCTCGGATTAGACAGGATCGGGAACTGTATGGCCATGTACGGTCCAGCGCACTGCGCAGTTTAATATGGTTTTGAAGTATGTCGTGCCACTGCTCACAATCCAAAATGGCGGTCACTTTACCACAAAAATCGGTAGTTAAAGTGCGGATTGCCTACATGCAGGGACAATCTCGTCAGTGACTCCATCAACCTTACGAATGATGTCAGGCAACACCCCCTTCCTCTCCAACCAACCACTGCGTCAGCAAATTAGAATGAAGTTTCAATAAATAAATACACAAATAAATACATAAATGCATTTAAAGAACCAGAGATGACGTAAAAATGATGGCAGGTTCGAAGATATGGAGTGAAAAATTACGTGTCTTTCAGCTGAACAGGCGGCAAGCTCAAAGATCTGCATTATTTCCACGAAATTCAAAGATATTTATGCACACATTCAAACCTCTGTATTTAAGCAGCATAGCGTTAAAATGACTACCAGATCCAACAACAATTTTTGTCTATAATGATATATTTTCATCGAGTAGTGAGATGGCATGTTGCATTGCACCAGGACCGCGATGAAGATAGTATCGGATAGCGGACACTTCCAACAGCAACCTAGAGTTACCAAAGTGTCAAAACGACTGGAAGAGTTCTTGAGTGACACATAGTTAGGGTCTGTTAGCTGTGTAGGGGCGATCTCAAAACGAGAAAATTATCAAAAGCAACAAATTAGATTTGATATCGAAATGTTTTAGGTCATCAACCAAACCATATTTCAACTAAAATCTTTGCCTTACCAATGTTCTAATTTTTCAGTGTATTCCTCAATGTCAAGAATTAGGTGTCGTGTTCCGTAATGTCTATATTTTTGCCCTATTTATGTGACTCACGTTTTACTTAAGCAAGAGCCGATGAGCAACTGCAAGAGGTCAGATTCGGCGGCAAGTACCGCAGTATTTCATGTAGCAGCCTGTTTTAAAACTTGCACTTCGATAATTCTCATACGAACATTCTGACAGCCCAGAGGCGTCGTTAGTGTAAATCAACCGGGGAATAAGCTTCGAGCAAAATGCACTACGACAAGGAACTGGATAGAAATTCAATCCTGCACTCAGGGTAACAACTTTCAGTTATTTTGGTTTCTCTTTGTCTTAAGTTGTCAGAAAATGAAAAGTTCTTTCATCACGCACTTACTGACAATGCTTCACGAGCAGTTACGTTGTGATTGTTACGGTCCGTTACTTTTCATCTGTTTCGTTTTTCTAGACTACATGACAGTTTCGCTTAAGGACCACGTATTCATGACATTACTGTTAGCACTTGTTGTTCCTTGTAGCACATTCTCATCACAACTGCTTCTCATTTCATGTTATTGGAAGCTGGAATCTGATTTAAACTGTATTTACTTACTTTTTTCCCACGGCTTGTGACCCCCTATTTATCGATCATTGAGTAAGTTTATCTCGCAATGTTTGTTTTTCTGATTCCAGATCGTATGTTATTCACGGCTTATGAAATTCCTTGTGGATATTCCCGATTTCCTGCCTTTTCACTTGCGTCATTATATGTTAGAGATGGTGCCAATGAAAGCATTTACAAGGGAAACTGTTTTCAGGTATATAACAATAAAAATAATGTTCTTTACTCATAATTTGAAGTGTCTGACGGTGATAAAAAAGCAAAGCGCATCTGGTAAATGAATTTGTTTGCAGTTCGCTTAAAACAGAAAAAAAATACAGCAGTTACTGAAGAGGAGGGCTGCACAAATAATTGCCACTGCTCTTCATTTACGGTGCTCGAATAAGAGCGCATCTGGATATTATTCGTAAGTACAATTTAGATCCAAATCATAATTACAGAAATAAAAGTAAAACTCGTTAGCCTATAGGTATTTCTGCTTCCAGTCAATGTATTGGCAGCCGGCACTGCCCCGTTTTCAAATCGTGAGATTCCCAGTACATAAACACAACGGCTAAGCAAACTTGAACTGGCAACATTGTAGCTTACGTGAGCGGAAACTGCAGCTTACTTCGCCATTCACGCTGCGAATTTTCCGTGTTGCCCATAAATGGAACAAAAAGGAAGAGCTGTTTAACACAGATCTACGCTAGCTTAGCGGTAAAGTGTTCGTCCTTCCAGCGGAAGAGTGAGCCAGTTTTCGCTTCTAATCTCGCTGGAGATAAGATTTTTACCTCTTCTGTGAAAGAGTCACTAGCAGGCAGTTCGACAATCAGTAAAGAAATCCTAAAACGACTTCTCGTCCCCATACGTTTTGTCGCTACTTTGATATTGTACCTTGTAGATCTAAAGATGAAAAACTTGCTGAATTGCACACCTGTTAGCACCTGCATTTTCTGCTGCTGTCAACTATACTGACTTAATTGTAGCACTGAATGATTTTTTAACTGAATTTGTTAGGTATCTACCGTTACTATTAAATTTATATGCTTTTGCGTAGTCCTGCACCGCTACTTCAGTATAGCTGTAGACTGAACATAGACAGAGACCGTTTTGAGGCTGAAAGTGCATAGCATTTTGCTACTATATGACTATCTGGTGTACTTCGTTTTATCAAGAGACTTTTTTCGTAACTTTATCATAATAAGTTTTAATTTATTTCTATCAGCACTAAAAAAACTCCGCCTGAAGAGGCCTCAGAAGGCCCAACGGTACCGACCGACCACCGTGTCATCCAGGGCCGATAGGCGTCACTAGATGCAGATATGGAGGGGCATGTGGTCAGGAAACTACTCTCCCGCTGTTGTTAGGTTTCGTGACCAGAGCCGCTCCTTCTTAGTGAGGTAGCTCTTCAGTTGGCCTCACAAGGGCTAAGTGCACTCCAAGTACCAACAGCACTCAGTGGACCAGGACAATCACCCATGCAACTGCTAGCCAAGCCCGATAGCGGTGATCGGACGGGAACCGGTGTTATCATTGTCGCAAGGCCGTTGGCTATATTAGTACGGTGAACACTAAATAGCATGTTTTGTTAGTTTACTAAACACAGCCGGCCGGAGTGGCCGAGCGGTTCTAGGCGCTACAGTCTGGAACCGCCCGACCGCTACGGTCGCAGGTTCGAATCCTGCCTCGGGCATGACTGTGTGTGATGTCCTTAGGTTAGTTGGGTTTAAGTAGTTCTAAGTTCTAGGGGACTGATGACGTCAGAAGTTAAGTCCCATAGTGCTCAGAGCCATTACTAAACACAACAATTAAACATAAGAGATAAATTAATTTCCCAAATGGTCTAAAACACTCTAAGAAAGCTCAGAAGTTTTCTACTTCACTACTGTAATCTATAGGTTGGTAGCACTTAAGTCTTCTTCCATGTTATGCTGTGTAATACAGTTAAAGCTGTGACGTTCAGTATATCGAAAAGGCGAGAAGTCTAGCAAATTCTGCCACCGACTGTACTTCGTTTTCCAGAACGCAAAGCTGAGTGGCTGATCGGACGTTCTTTAGAGTAAACATGCAACAATTTGTTAAAAAATGGTTAGTCAATTTTTTCCCACTTGTTGGCTTTCTTCCGCCATTCAGCAACATTTGAAATTCAGATCGTCTTTTTTTACATTTAAGATTAATATTTGCTCAGGGACTACAAAAAAGTATGGAACTGGACCGTTTCAACTGGAAATCACAATTTTCTCATGGACAGAGCTCAAGGTAAAAACACATCTTGTGAAAAGATGGAACCGTGTTCCCTGATGTGTGGCCTGGAAATACACACCCCCTACTCTGCCCTCACTGGGCCTAAGGCATCGAATTCATTTCTTACTACAGGTGTGATTCGACCTTGGCCCAGTCAAATGAAACCCGAACACCCTCTACAATGGAACCATGGAATAGCTTCTGTCAAAAGTAATGACGCTTTAAGACATTTATCCCACTGGGACACGAGACTATCAGTTCCTGTTTCGTAGGACGTGGTCGGCCGCGCCTCCACTTCCTCGTCCGACTGAAACAGACGTCCACGAGTGTCTTTCTTCAGGTCGCCAAAGACGTGAAAATCACACAGTGAAAGATCCGGGTTTTACGGAGGATGTTGCAGTGTTTCCCAACCAAATCGCTGAAGCGTAGCCCTCGTTCGATTGGCAGTGTAGGAGCAGGCGTTATCGTGCGACTGGATGCTTGCGTCCTACTGCATTCAGACAGCCCGTGGACCAATGGCAAAGCAAACGGTGGAAACATCCCGCATCTCTCCGCCAAAGAGATCCAAAGCTGATCACACAAGTTCCAGTAAGTTCATGATTACCTCCTTCGACTGCAGGGAGCCTTTGCTCGGCGAGTTCGTTGAGCGTGTAACCCTGATCAATGCGCAGCGCTATGAAGAGATTTTGCAGAAACTGCGGCGCGCCATAAAGTCAAAGCGCCCAGGAATGCTGTCGGATATGATACAAAATAATCATCTTCATAACTATTTACCTCTAGTATTTTAAAAAAGTAATCTACATTTTTGTATAAATAACTCACTAACTAAATATGCATTCATGTTCCCAGATTCAGCATAACAAATTTTAAGTGAATAATTACTTGAATTGCGTTATGTGTTATGCATTGATAAATTTCAGTGCCATTCTGGAAGTACAAAAGTAAAATATTAAGAAAAAATGATGATATTACATGAATGAAAATACTTTGTAAGTCTACTTTCACCAGAACTATGTAAAGCACAAAAGAAAACATATAAATTAACTGGACAAAGATGTATATAAAGGATTACAAATGTTAAATGTCGCCGGCCGCGGTGGCCGAGCGGTTCTAGGCGTTTCAGTCCGGAACCGCGCGACTGCTACGGTCGCAGGTTCGAATCCTACGTCGGGCATGGATGTGTGTGATGTCCTTAGGTTAGTTAGGTTTAAGTAGTTCTGAGTTCTAGGGGACTGATGACCTCAGATGTTAAGTCCCATAGTGCTCAGACCCATTTGAACCTTTTTTTGTTAAATGTCCATACGTACAGTATATACAATTACATATTTTGTTCAGAGACAAATTCAGAAGATGGCCGTTTTCGCTTGGCTTGATGTTTATACACATCCTCGGGAGCATCCCTTATCACAGTCCAGCAGTAATCTTCTAAAATAGTAGGGCTCCACTTTCAGGCATACCTCTTCTCAAATGTGGCAATATCTTGATGAAATCATTCCCCATGTTCATCACTTACTGCACCACAATCTTTGGGGAAGAAGTCAAGGTTACTATGTAAGAAATGCATTTTCAATGACATGTCGCAACCAAGTTTTTCATAAGATGACATGTTATGTACAATCTTCTTGTAATTTATTTCTCGTTTCTTCCCTAAGAACTGTAAACAGGCTGTCTTAAAACGTTCCCATGCATGCTTCTCATCACCTTGTATGATTCCATCAAAAGTATGGTCTCTAAAAAGCTCTCGAACCTGCGGGCCTACAACGATGCCCTCCTTTACTTTGGCATCACTTAAGTAAGGGAATTTTTGCCTTAAGTACTTAATCGTGTCACCATCTTTGTTCAGTCCCGTAACAAAGTTTTTCACGAGACCCAACTTGATGTGCGAAGGCGGGAGCAGAATGTTTTTAGGGTCTACTAGAGGTTCACTCTTAGCGTTTTTTACACCTGGTTAAAGAGATTTTATGGTGGGCCGGCCATTCATGTTTACTGTAATGAGATGCACAAACTCAGCTATTCCATTCACAGAGAAAGCAGCAATATTTAGTATACCCTAACTGGATACCTAATATCAGTGCAACCACTTTCAGGTCACCACAAATCTGCCACTGGGAGTCATTATACTTGATGGCTTCTAGTAAAGTTTTCATGTTTTGGTATGACTCTTTCATATGCACACTATGCCCAACTGGAATAGAAAGAAGCTCATTACCAATATGTAAAAGCACTGCTTTTAAGCTCAACTTTGACGAATCAATAGAGTCTCCACTCATCAGGGTTGTAATTAATTCGGAGAGCCTTCATTAGACCATTTATGTCTACTCGTGCCACGAGACTATCTTGCATGTAAAAAAAAAAAAGAGTGAATTGTTGCTCTCTTCTGCAGTAGAATGAAACATTTACATTGCTTTCCAGAAAACTGCGCTGCTGCAATCTTCATGCTAAAATCTCAGTCTTAGCTTTAGAGAGCTCCAAATCTCTAATGAGATCACTTAACTCATTTTGAGAAAATTTTTGTGGATCATCAGTTGATGACATATTTGGAAGAAACTGTGGATGTTGTGATATATATGGTTCAGGACATTCAGAATCCCCATCAGACGTAATCTCGTACTCTGTCGGTGGTGCAGGCATTGGCAATCCTTCCTCACGTAGAACTGGACGTATGGCAGATGAAATGTTAGGATAGGTAACTGTCCGCTTCTTCTTCTTATACATTCCCTCCTTGATAGGAGGAACCACACAAAAATTGCTGTCACTGACTTGGTAGTTGGCTCACGCCAGATCATGGGCACTGCAAAGGCCATGAACGTCCTTTCCCATGCATCCAATTCCTGAGGTTGCTGGCACAAGTACTGCAGATCACACGTGGAGCCCAGGGTTTATCCTGATCACCTTTTTTGCACCCAAAATAACAACTTAAGCTTTTTTAATCAATGGTGTTATTTGCTGTTTTTGTGAAGCAAATGTCACTTCTCTACACATAGCAAAATGTGTCAGCACTATTAACACAAACTCGTGACATTTTTGTTCACTTCAGTAGCAGTCAACTTGAACAACTGGTAGTTAATCTGGAAACAAATGTGCAAAAATTATTACTTGCATTAATATAGTCACTGAAGTTGAAAGGGAGGGGGACAAAAAGTTCACTGAAACTGGTATCAAAATGTTTATAACCAAAATATTGCACACAAGTAAGACAGGGACAATAATCCATTGTTATTATTATGTCTGACAAACCATTATAATATTTGATTTTAAACTTAACATAAAAATCCGCATATATTTATCTCACCGTAATAAAATAGTGTAAAATGAAAACTAGAGCCAATTTTGAATTGTCTTTGTGATATTTGCGATCAGCACATTAGAATTGATAGGAATTGGCTATTTTCATTCGATTGACATTTTCATTGTTGCACAGTGCTATGCTTCTGTTCAAAAATGGTTCAAATGGCTCTGAGCACTATGGGACTCAACTGCTGAGGTCATAAGTCCCCTAGAACTTAGAACTACTTAAATCTAACTAACCTAAGGACATCACACACATCCATGCCCGAGGCAGGATTCGAACCTGCGACCGTAGCAGTCGCGCGGCTCCGGACTGAGCGCCTAGAACCGCTAGACCACCGCGGCCGGCTATGCTTCTGTGGCGAACTGAAGAAAGACATGCGCGGACGTCGGTTTCAGTCGGACGAAGTGCAAGAGTGGGTAGCCCAGCTCTCACATAACAGTCGACTACAGACTGTTTTAAGCAGGTATAATTTGCAAAGAAAAAATGAAATCCGTAATGAAATTCACTCAAGGTAAAAAGGCACTGAAATCGATGACAGTTGTGGCTGGTTGCAAGGTAGTGATTACACGACCGGGAGACAATGGTTAGGCAGCCAAGCAAAACAGTACACACATAGCTATTAAAGGACACTTATAAAAGGAAGGAATAAAACACACAACTGAGGGCGAGCGGGAGAAATGTGGTCTAAAGGCGTTACAAGGATGTATATCACGACAGATTATGTGAGTGGTGCATGGGGACTTGGTGGTCCTCCTACGCTCGTAACTACGAGTGGCCATCATAATTTCAGGTGGTTAAATAGTCGCAACTAGTGGGCAACAAAGCCACGGATTGACCATTGTAGCACTCGGTTAACTATCTCCACATGGAACCTGAGCAGTAGGACCATGTGGTCGGGAGACTACCTGAACCAGTCACGGAACGCGTATAGACCGCAGACGGAATCGGGTCCGAATGAGCAGAGATCTTGCTTTGGGGGTTGTTTAACCCCTCGGGGTTCGGAGAGAACGCCCGACTGTGTGCTAGGTTCCATTTTCCATAGCCATCCTAGTGCTCATTGTCTGTTTTGGACAGGCTACTCCGAAGTTAGGTTAGTTAGCACTGCCTTCCTCTAACGGTCAGGATCGCTTCTCTGGCGCCATTGGTGAATCCATGCGGGAAGGAAGGTTCAAACTAGGGAAAACGGAGTGCCTTGCAACGGAGTACTCCATCTTGGTGAAAATTACCATCTCCTGGCAACCACGACCTGGAGAATTTGCGGGCATCTGTACTGTCTATGCGGTATCTCTTGTCCGCCCTCACAACACACAAAAAATCACGAGTAAATACAGTTAATTTTGACAAACTTTCATTGAAATAGCTTTTATGGACTCAGAAGCTGGACAGGCTGTAATCCAGATGAATGGATAATAGCTTGCTACCTGTGGAGTGGTTGCCATCACATCCTTTACCCTCATTTAAACGGATTGACACTCAACCAAGCAAGAAGCTATCAAATACTTACCTACTGTAGGCGACCAAATGGTATCCGAAGATGGCAGCTATATGAGAGGCCCATTTCTTTCCCCACACGAGGATTCTGCCAGTACCTGCTGAACGGAACGCTGTTGGCAAGTAGGTGTCAGCGCCTCAAGTGGTTTCCTCGTACTTATTTCCTGCCAGTGGAAAATATCTATATGTAGCGACTTGTCAGTTCAGGTGGCCATTTTCCTTGCTACCGGTGCCCACAGGCGGAGTTAACGTGCCTTTGCAAACTTCTGTAACTGACATGCGGTGAACAATGACGGGTGCGGTGGATGCTGCATGCTATAGCGAAGAGGTTGTAGCGAATAGTATGCATGTTCCCCGATTATTTTTGGGCAGCCCAGAAATCACGAGCAATTTTCTGTACGGCGGTTTTTTAGTGAGTTAAGAGTTTCATAGACGTTAATGTATGGAATGTGTCAACTGCACATATACTGGACACATACATAAAATAAGAGTGGAAAATATTTAAATGCCTACATGCTGGCGATTTACATGCTCTGTTTTATATTTAAATGACTATTTATATTCAAGAATTCGCCTATTATACAGGACTTGGTAAATATAAACATTTTTCCTTCTAGTGCGGTTTTTGTGAATATCTCTGTTACTCTAATTCAGACAAATTATTGCTAACATATAAGTGGATAAATGTACTGAGACTGGTTAATATTCACAGCTGCTTAGCGATACCTTAAGACGTACATGTGTGAACCCCACACACAATTCTAATTACTTTCTATTGTCAATGAATAGTCCAGACTTTTATCCCGTCCGATTAACTTCTCATACTGCGGTTCAGTCATGTAGAATTTTTTTTTAAAGACATCATCTTAGCCGTTGACACTAGAGATCATATATTTCACAATTGCAGGCTTGGCCTTTGAGCCATTTTCAGTGTTACTGCAAAAGATTTTGCTTCAGCACATGTCAGACTTTAAAATACTCAGACATGTGTACATGTCACGTCAAAACTAAGCCTTTTCACTGTAGATGTACACCTGGCGTAAAATTTTAAAGTCTCATATGTGCTGAAGCAAAATATTAGGCAGTAATGCTTGAAAATGCCCCAAAGAGCAAAATGACAATTGTGAAACAATTTCTACAGTCAACGCCGAATATGATCTTCAAAAAATTATCCCATCTGCCGTAAGCGAATGAAAAAATGAAAATACGTTAACTTACTGACTCGGATATCACGAAAGTGTGCTGTTACTATTCGCCAAAGTCGACGCGGACCCCTGTCATAAACGTAATATTGCTTATGGCAGTTGGTTTTGGCAGCGGAGGTTTGCCTCGAACAGTCTACTTTACTCTTAGTACTCGGCTGCAACAGTCAAACCAGTCCACTGCAGCGGGATCTGACACACCAGCTGGCGAGAGTGATACCTATCACCTAGTAAAGGAGCAGCATAGGCGTTCAGCTTAGACAAATTCTGTGCCATCATTGACGAAGAAGATAAACTTACCGTTGACCGATAGAAGGCAATAGAGCGCTGACGGCTGAACTTGGACGCAGTCTCCTATGAAAAGTTGCCACAGTACAACAGTTGGCACACTTTCAAGGACTCATGTCGATCACCAATCTTGACGTTCTAGAAGCCATAGGTAAGATGAAACTTGGGAAGGCGACTAGGTCAGACGATCAGCTAGTAGAACTGCGGAGACCAAGGCATTGGGAGGCAGATCGGTGGCTGAGAGATACCAAGAGAGGGGACGTTCAGGAGTACAACCTATCTGGAAGCAGAAGGGGATCCGTCTGAATGTTTCAACTACTGACCTGTGTGCCTTCTGTCACGTACCACGAAGATCTTAGAACGCACCATAGACAACAGAATACGCACGGTTGTCAATCATACTTCGAATACACCAAGACAATACCAAAACTCGAGTTTTCCTGAAAGTCGATGGTAAAATACCTTTTGAGAAACCAAGGCAACTAGGAAATAAATTTTTCAATGTCTGGCTATCCTGTACGTGTGCTGAAGTCTCTTTAGCAGCACGTTTAGCCTGACGGTCGATGGAGAAACGCTAAGTCCGTTATCTAATGTTGCCATCTGTTGCATCCTTGAGCCCCCGGTTCTAGATGTACCCTTGTCCGACCATTATAGTTTATTGATCAGCATCACATGGCGATTGATTTCATAGTGTGTTCTTGCTCATTTGCGTATTTTAGATTGTCAAGGTGTCCAGAATTAAAACAACTACTTCCCCGTTCTGTGTGTAATTCACGATATAATCATACAAACTGTCAACAGATGTCTGTAACGATTGTGTTCTTCTCGGAAGATGGCATTCCAGTCAACATACAACCACGCCAATAGTGGCGTTAGGGCACCTCTCATACGGAGTAGTGTTTGCCGGGTAGTCCCACATTCACAATCGTCGTGTACACACCCACTGACAGTGTAGCACGGCACAGAGAAGAAGCCTACCAGACACTCTGCGTTGGAGGGCCATAGGAAGAATGGAAGCAGGACAGTCGCAGACTGACGAGGCTCGATGGCTTAAGGTGAGTTGTTCCGTTGTTTCTCGAACGTGGCGACAGTTTAGAGAGACTGAAACGGTATCCCAAACACCAGTACAGGGCTGACCATGTGTGACATCAGAAAGAGAGGACCGTTTTTGGCTGTAAGGGCACGACGGTACCGCCTTAGTACTGCGTGGAAGCTGGCATCTGACCTCACAGCATTCACTGGACGAGTTGCATCGAGGCAAACAGTGTACAAAGAGCTTCGGTGGAGTGGTTTTTACGATCGGAGACCTGCTGTATGTGTACCTCTGATGCGTCTTCACTGAAGAGAACGTCTACAGCAGAGTCGTCAACATGCCATCTGGACGGTCGAACAGTGGGCCAATGTTCTTTTTAAAGACGAGTCTCGATTTCGTTGGAGAGTGATTCCCGACGGATTCGCATCTGGAGTGAACATGGGAATCGATTTCGGGATCCAAACATTGTGGAAACAGACCGGTATCGAGAGGAGAAGGAGATTAGTGTTTAACATCCCGTCGACAACCAGGTCAGTGGAGACGGAGCATAAGCTCGAATTAGGGGAGGGTGGGGAAGGAAATCGGCCGTGCCCTTTCAAAGAAACCATTTCGGCATTTGCCTGAAACGATTTAGGGAAATCACGGAAAACCTAAATCAGGATGCCCGGAGACGGGTTTGAACCGTCGTCCTCCCGAATGCGAGTCCAGTGTGCTAACCACTGCGCCACCTCGCTCGGTAGGGTTATCTAGGAGGATCCCTAATGGCGTGGGTAGGTATCATGTTGACCAATAGAACACCTCTTCATGAAATTGTATGGGTGAATCAGCAAGATTTAACTGGTGTCATATATCGTGACGAGATCTTGGGACCTCATGTGCGGTTGGTGCGAGGAGCGGTGGTTCAAATGGTTCAAATGGCTCTGAGCACTATGGGACTCAACTGCTGTGGTCATTAGTCCCCTAGAACTTAGAACTACTTAAACCTAACTAACCTAAGGACATCACAAACATCCATGCCCGAGGCAGGATTCGAACCTGCGACCGTAGCAGTCGCACGGTTCCGGACTGCGCGCCTAGAACCGAGAGACCACCGCGGCCGGCGAGGAGCGGTGGGCCCAGACTTCGTACTGATGGACGATAATGCTCGTCCTCATAATGCACAGGTGGTTGAGGTTTCCTTCCTGCTCGCTCTCCCGATCTGAATCCCATAGAGCACTCTCCAAGACTTGCGAACAGCTCTGCAGGAAAAATGGGCGTTATTGCCTCAACATGAGACTGATGAAATCATTTACAGCATGCCCCGTCGTTGTCAGGCCTGTTTTGTTGCCAGAGGTGGTCACACTCCGTACTGAGCACATTAACAGTTGTCAGAATGTGGGTAAAATCCGACAAAATGGAAAAAAACGAAGAACATGTTTGTCTACCTCTATGCGTATTGCAGTTGTCTACTTTCTGTATTCTTTACATTGTTTCTACTTTACTGTCACCTGTTTATAATGTTTTGTGGCAAAATAAACGTAACTTTGCAAAATTTTCGTTTGTTGCTTTAATTCTGGACACCAGTGTACTCCATTCGCCGTGGCTTTTGGAACAGTGTCTCTTCTAAACAGCAGCTACCCCAAATCCATTGCTCTTGATTGTAAAACGTTTGTGAGTCACATTAACTGTCCGGAGAAATTGGAGTGATTGGCTCTCCGATCCCGAACCTGTTCATTACTCACCTCGTGCGAATAAAATAACCTCAACCAGTACTTTTCGAAGTCTTTAGCAATACTGATATTGAGCTTTTCTTAGCGGGGAGGTATGAAAGATGATGATTGAAAAGAACGCCTGCTATGCATTAGCATCTCCATATCTGTTTACGTCTTGTTTGTGAGTATACGTAGTGCTCCCAGCCATCTGCCTGTACCATACGCTACTTAATGTGCAGCTTCTGCTGGCTCTTTTCGCATGGAACCATGTGGTACCCTATACCGTGTACACAGTTACGTGCGTCTGCACCGTGGTTCGGAGAACAGTTTGGTTGTCATGCCCCTCCTTAAGCAGTACGAGCTATTTCGCAATAGATGAAAAGGACATTGAGACCCCAGTTGCGATTTGAGATGCAATAGATAAAGCGAGTTCTCACTGTGCACATAGGCAGCGTTAGAGCTAGCAGACAGTCGCAACCTTCAACATCGCTTCTTATGAAGAATGTACGGGAGAGGATGTAGTGGATCTTGTAAAAACTACGTCGTGTACAAATTGCGACTTAACGCTTCCGTAAATAGGAACGAAAATTTGTGAAGATATTACGACCTTTATCAAAAAGGGTAAGAACTTGCCAGAGCTCATGGTGATTGATTAATCCGTTCTTCATTTATATTCAATGATCCCATATTTAACCATCATCATTAGCAGCAGCAGCAGCAGCAGAAACACAGTATACCATAAATGCACTAACTAGTCACCAACACGTGCTAGTTCAAATGCCGGCGCATTTGACACAAGCTGGCAGTTAGTTCAAACTAGAAAAGAATGCACAAGAATAAGAGACACCATGCCTAGCTAGCGTGTTTCGAGGCACTCTATGCTGTCATTGATACCGAAAGTATCAGCCCATCAGTAAATATGTTTTAGACGTCCCTAAAGGACAAGTGTTACTTTCACGATGGTAAAAGGACATTGCATATGTTGGTATGCGTATTTCTTTATTTCATTGCCAGTTTCAGGTTATGATAAACAGAAAACTCAGTATATAAGGTTTGCAAAAATACAATATAATCTTAAAGTGATATGTTGCATAAAGGCTTTGTGAGATGTCGCGGTCATTTAGCTGCACCATAACACTTTTGTCTTGCCCACAGCTTTTATTGACTTAGTTACGCTTTACTCATTTCGGCGTTACGCCAGTTTCGAAGGATCTACAATAAAATGGGTATACATGAGAAACATGTGATGACATCAATAGTAGTGGAAACATCAAGACAAGCAAATAAAAAGTGCCACTATCAGATATGACATACAGTGTCTTATGAATCAACAAATGACAAAAGTGCATTCCTTCGCACATAATATACGACAGATACTTATTTCCACAAGAAGAATAAAAATATTGGGTCTATAGGATCCATTTATTTTGTAGCGAAGATGCTGCTGACTAGTACTTAGGATGAACATTTTTAAAGCTAGTTCCGCTTTGAGCAGCTTACTGACTCGATCATAAGATTACAGATTTTTCCTCATTTGTTTTTATTATTTCTCTAACGCTGTTATGTAAACAATGATAATGTAATGCTCCTTGTACAGTTCATTAATACTCTACTACTCATGTCCTCAGCATTCCGTTATTTTACGGAATTGCAAGGAGGCTGTTTTATTATTTTTTCGTTTATGCGACGTGTAATCAGATTTTATTGAAATGTGTATTCCCATTATAATGGTCGTATGACATTATTAGCTAACAGCTGACTGATCCCATGACAATACAATCATTCCTCACACGCCAAATACAGCTTCAGAATTGTAACTTTTGTATTTTCTTCTTGGTATACAACACTGATTATACTTGATCATTATCCGTATCTGTGTATTGTTTCCTTGCTATCTATATTTCGTACTTACATGAGTATTTTTCTGATTTTTTTAAACGCTGTTTTGACTAATGATACAGACTTCATTATACCCAAGCGCCATATAGTTTACAACATGTAGACCTTACTTTTTACCGTTGCAGCTTGAAGCAACGAGTTTATTTATATTAGCACAAATTTGATATTTGAACTTTTGTTCTTCAATATTTTACAATGATCATAAAATTTAAATTACTTTTGTAGTGCTCAAAACATTATATATCATCATCGCCTTGCATTAAGTGCCGCCTGTTGCACTTCTTTTCTTAATCCTTTCGTGAGTCCATTTTAATCAGTTTGCAATTATATCTGACGACATTAAGACAGACGAGAGATTATGTATCAGTATGTGTTGGACACACTCACTTTTGCTATTCAATGAATCATAAGACTTTGGGTGTCATATATTTGTTAACTGTTGATTTTAATTCGCTAGTCATGGTGTATTTACTATTATTTTGCCATCACATGTTTCTCATATGTAACGATTTTATTGTAGATCCTTTGAAAATGGCGTACGGCTTAAGGTGTAACAAAATGTTAAAGACAAATGTGATATCATAATCTTAATGTTTTGCTCAATAAGATGTAAAAATCAGTTGACATAATTACTTTAAACTGTCAAAAATACTACTGTAAAACTAATACAAACTTAAAGGAGTGCAATGAAACGTATTCTAAGTATGAATTCGTCATTTAATAACGAAACAATAGCCCGAAGTGGAAGGACAAACTACCTAAGCAGACTACTTATTTCAGAAACTGAAACTACCTTAGAAAAGTATGAGGTAGGGTTGTTAGTACATATAAAAAAACGTTTAGAATAATGTAAGTGTTTAACATTAAAGTCTGTTTCGTTCATTTTGCTTCATCGAAGAAATTATAGCACATTATGTGTGCCTGGACTTTTGAAATACTGGTTAATGTCACCAGTCACAGCGGAGGTGGATAATCAGGATTGCACTACCGAGCACCTCCATTCCACCGGCATACCAGTATCCTACAGTGCCTAATCCGATAGCTTCCAGTTCGATGGATTACTCGCGCATGGCAACAAAACAAAGCCTTCTGCATAAAATATTCTTGGTCTTCTTACCGCCTCCTCGATTTGCGTAAAAATTCGAGCTTCAGACGACAGAGGGTCTCTTAGGTAAGAGGGTCTCGGGAAAGTACAGAAAGGGCTACAGTCTCAAATGGTGCAGGAAAACACAGGGCGAGAGTAGACATAGAAATATGCAGTATTGTAGAAGTAAATCGTCGTAACTATGTTGGGAAAGAACGAAAGCTCCAAGCATTGAAGCTCATATCATTATAGGTATCGAAAGCTGGCTAAAGCCGGAGATAAGTTCAGGCGAAATTTTTACAAAGGACCTAACGTTATACAGAAAGGATATGTTAAGTACCATTGGTGATTGTGGTTTTGTTGCTGTTAGAAATAGTTCACCTCGTAGTGAAATTAGATAATTCCTGGGAGTTAGTATGGGTGGAGGTTATACTTGAAAACAGGAATAAATTAATAATTGGTTTCTTTTACCGACCCCTGACTCGGATAATTCAGTTGCTGAACAATTCAAAGAAAACTTGAGTCTCATTTCAAATAGGTACCCCACTCACATAATTATACTTTGTAGTGACTTCAGTCTGTTGGCGAAAGTACACGTTTAAAGTCTGGGGTAGGTATGAAACATCATTCGAAATAGTATTAAATGCTTTCTCCGAATACCATTTTGAAAAATTATTTCAGAAGTTCACTCGAAGTGTGAATGGTTGCGAAAACATACTTAACGTCTTAGCAACAAATAGTCGTGAGCAAAATAGGGAGCATTATGATGAATACAAGAATTGGTGACCGCAAGGTCGTTGTAGCGAGAATGAACATCGTAATATACAACTCCATCAAAAATAAACGAACGTAACTTTGCAAACTTTTCGTTTGTTGCTTTAATTTTGGATACCAGTGTACTCCATTCGCCGTGGATTATATATATGTTACTCTGTTTTTGTCAGTCAGTGTGATTTCAGCGTTCGTGTAGAAACAGTCTTAAGACATCGCCCAATAATTTATCATTTCTATTTGTAGCTGTCTTTTGATGCTTTTTTTACATTCTGATTGTCTGTTTCACTTCTCCTGGATGATCTTTTTTTTTCGGTAATCTTTCCGATGTACGAGCGAGCTAAATTGCTCACCGTTTGTGATTCACTAATCACGAACGATGAGCAACCACTGTTGATTCCTACATTGTAGCTGTTCTGTCTTCGAGAAATGGATCATATTGACCAAACATACAAGAGCATCAATAATTTAACGATCGCAGGGCAGTGCAACGGGAATGAGGATATGGTCCACCGTCCGCGCGCCGGCTAGCGCTAACCTGTGAATTGGCTACACTCCACGCCTTAGGCAGAACACGCCACCTGACGCCAGAAGCCGACCAAGTCAGCAACAAACACTATGGCTTCCTATACGGGCGCCGCCGCTCTCGGAATATCCGTACACTCTGCCACAGCTTCGCACGGGGTGCACTGTAAGTATCCACGATTGGATTACTTGTCTGCCGTAGTAGTGATCAACTATATACAAAAATCAGTATATCTATTAATGAAAACCGTACCCAAATCCCTACAGTGGTTCCTGGGTTAGCTTTCACATATCGACAGAAAAATATGGCAGGGGATATGTATAGATATGCATATATTCTAGTCGAGATTCGTTACTCTCCTAAGTTGCGGCGGACGTTTACTGTTTTTCCCGCCAGATTCCGCCACCTCTGTGACTGATCAACTCGTAGCTCCAATCATTGTCGCGAGATGTCCCTCTAAGCGACAGTTAAATTCGGGGGAGATAACAATATATATTACACATTCGTCGTTACTGTAATGATTTATATATACAAACCTTCCTCGTAAAGCAGACTTTCAGTAAAGACATCGTAACGTCCAAAATATCGACCTTCAATGTTTGCAGAAAAACAAGGTAGGAGTGACGTTACGTCGCATATACGCTGCTGCAATGCTCTCAAACAGAAAGTTTGTCATCTCCCGTTATATAATATTTGTATTTTGCTTTTTACACCTTTAAATAAATTCATCATATTACCGGCCATTGATGTTTACACGTCGATGATGAAATCGAATTCTGCACCGATTATTTGCTGACATTGCACGTCTATACATCCATCCTTCAATATTTTCCCAACAGTGGGTGACTTGACAGAGACCTTGATTATTGAAATCTGTATTTCAGCTGTTCGAATTACTTTGCACCCCATAAACGTCCCACCTAGAAAATTACACGTCTACCCCATCTCTTAAGGCTGTCCTATGGTAGTTTTCTTTTACTCCTCATTGTTTGTGGTTTAAAACCGGATGGCTTTCTTCTCTGTATCTGACATACCCGGCATGGAGGGACTTACAAACGTAGTAGTCTGGTCACTTAAAACCGTATAATCCATTCATCGAAAATCACCCAAAGTCATTCGACCACACAATGGTTCTTCATCGAGGAAAGAGTTAGAAGTCATTGCATGCGACGTCAGGAGAATAGAGGGGGAGAAATGACATTGGATAGCGTAAGGAAGCAACCTGTGTCACTGTCTCTTGTGCAGAATGAGCTGGAGTGTTGAGAAGGAAAAACACCCCTTTGGACAGCCTCCCAAAACGCTTCGCTTTTGTAAATCCCACGCGTAATTGATGCTTGACGAGCACGCATGCGCAAGCATACTTGGGTAAGCATGCACAAATTCCTCTTTCCTTCACACAGCTCAAACATGCTTGTACAAGGGTCAGTTTGTTCTACAGAAACTGTAGAGCTCAGGTGATGGAGCGCTGGCTTTGGCAGCTTTTTTTTTGCATGTGTTATGAAAAGAAAAGGAGTAAAGAGTTGTTAAAGAAACGAAAATATTAGTTCTATATTAACTATTAGCATTGGACATGTCACAGAAACTGTCTCACAGTATTCCTGTTTTTCTTCACATTTTCTGCATGTCAAACTGTACTATTTGACGTGTCCCATATTATACTACAATATTTGTACAGAATGTACTTTAACAGGACGAAATAAAATTAAATCAAATCAAATTACTGACGAATGTTTCCACAACGCTTGCGCCAACATGAATAATCGAAATTCGATCTAGCATCAACCAGCTTGTACAGTCCTGATTCTTGTGCAAGTTTGTGCTCTACACACTGAAGCACACTTGGGCAGCACACTAGAGCAGTAAGCTTGCGCATGCTTGTTTGTCAAGCATGCAGTTACGTGTGGCCACCTTAACAACGTCAGGAGGTTCTGCTAGTTTGCTCCTGTAATAGTTCTCCCGTTATGAGGATAATCAGGTTGAACCACACTATGGCAGCCCCTCCACATTTAAAAAAAAATCTTACGGCCTCACCTTACCCGATAATTGCATTTTCGCCTTTTTCGTCAATGGTGAATTCACATGTTTCCACTACTTGCTTTGCTACTGTGTATCGAGGACATACTGACACACCCAGCACTGGTCCACCGTGCCTTGGGCGTCGGGCTTTTTGAATGGGTGTCAGCAGTACCAAAATCCGGCGTGCAAAACGCTGAAATCTGATCCATGGCTGACGTTCACTTTTTCCATCATTGTCTCGATTGTGATGCGCCAGTGCTTAAGCACCATGACAGCCACTTATTTAGCCATTCCAAGTGTAATATTTAAACGGGGGGTTGTAAATGCACTTGTTCAAAATGTGATCCACCATATCACTTACACATGCTCGGACAGGGACGTCAAGTGTCATGTTTAAAGGAGGCTTGATGTACCCTTTTAAAATTTACCGAACTCTGAAACACTAAAAGTTGGCTCCTGAATAAAATACTTTCCAGCAGAAAGACCTTCCACGATTAACAAACACGTTGAATTTCAGTAAATAATGTCCGCATTCACTTTCTCTAACACAAATGAATGCAACTTGCTTACCTCTTGTCTTGTAAAGCTATATCGCAGCCGTCATCCTGACTGGTTTCTTCTCTGTTGGCTGCAGGCTCTCTAGAGCATGCAGTAAACTGTATCACTGTGGCAAATGGAAAAGAATTCTGTCGAATTAAAAATGAAATTACAGAGGACTGGGACGCAATATTATTTTGTATCCATTTATAGAACCACAAAACCAAGAGAGTGAGTCTGAGAGCCAGCTTGCTATCAGCATTCAAAGTTTCCAGGTGTTAATTACACTCCTGGAAATGGAAAAAAGAACACATTGACACCGGTGTGTCAGACCCACCATACTTGCTCCGGACACTGCGAGAGGGCTGTACAAGCAATGATCACACGCACGGCACAGCGGACACACCAGGAACCGCGGTGTTGGCCGTCGAATGGCGCTAGCTGCGCAGCATTTGTGCACCGCCGCCGTCAGTGTCAGCCAGTTTGCCGTGGCATACGGAGCTCCATCGCAGTCTTTAACACTGGTAGCATGCCGCGACAGCGTGGACGTGAACCGTATGTGCAGTTGACGGACTTTGAGCGAGGGCGTATAGTGGGCATGCGGGAGGCCGGGTGGACGTACCGCCGAATTGCTCAACACGTGGGGCGTGAGGTCTCCACAGTACATCGATGTTGTCGCCAGTGGTCGGCGGAAGGTGCACGTGCCCGTCGACCTGGGACCGGACCGCAGCGACGCACGGATGCACGCCAAGACCGTAGGATCCTACGCAGTGCCGTAGGGGACCGCACCGCCACTTCCCAGCAAATTAGGGACACTGTTGCTCCTGGGGTATCGGCGAGGACCATTCGCAACCGTCTCCATGAAGCTGGGCTACGGTCCCGCACACCGTTAGGCCGTCTTCCGCTCACGCCCCAACATCGTGCAGCCCGCCTCCAGTGGTGTCGCGACAGGCGTGAATGGAGGGACGAATGGAGACGTGTCGTCTTCAGCGATGAGAGTCGCTTCTGCCTTGGTGCCAATGATGGTCGTATGCGTGTTTGGCGCCGTGCAGGTGAGCGCCACAATCAGGACTGCATACGACCGAGGCACACAGGGCCAACACCCGGCATCATGGTGTGGGGAGCGATCTCCTACACTGGCCGTACACCACTGGTGATCGTCGAGGGGACACTGAATAGTGCACGGTACATCCAAACCGTCATCGAACCCATCGTTCTACCATTCCTAGACCGGCAAGGGAACTTGCTGTTCCAACAGGACAATGCACGTCCGCATGTATCCCGTGCCACCCAACGTGCTCTAGAAGGTGTAAGTCAACTACCCTGGCCAGCAAGATCTCCGGATCTGTCCCCCATTGAGCATGTTTGGGACTGGATGAAGCGTCGTCTCACGCGGTCTGCACGTCCAGCACGAATTCTGGACCAACTGAGGCGCCAGGTGGAAATGGCATGGCAAGCCGTTCCACAGGACTACATCCAGCATCTCTACGATCGTCTCCATGGGAGAATAGCAGCCTGCATTGCTGCGAAAGGTGGATATACACTGTACTAGTGCCGACATTGTGCATGCTCTGTTGCCTGTGTCTATGTGCCTGTGGTTCTGTCAGTGTGATCATGTGATGTATCTGACCCCAGGAATGTGTCAATAAAGTTTCCCCTTCCTGGGACAATGAATTCACGGTGTTCTTATTTCAATTTCCAGGAGTGTATTTCTAGAGCACCGGAAAAGATCACAATAAAATCATCCACATAATTCTAAAATTGACGCGCCATTAACACAAAATTGCACAAGTACGTCATCTGAGGCAGTTTTAATAAATTATTCTTTCTCAGCCTTAGATCACATTTTACACATGTATTCACATATTGCCTTCTCCGAAAACGATCACAGACTAGAGGTGAGTTACCGTTAAGTTTGGCGCCTGCCCGCTCGATGGCACCTGAGACTGGTTCGTTGTTTACGCCAATGATTATCGGCATTAACTAAAATTTGTATTTAGATTAGGACGCCTGTTACTCACTCCAGCGTTCTCACAGTCTGAGACCCTCTATCGCGTGACATGACGTATGCGCTTCTCGCTACCTTACAGCGACGTGAATCTTCCTACACTGAATGTTAAAACGTAACAAATTCAATTAAATGTAGATGAAGAAATGCCATGAACGCCACATCATTTCTTTCAGAGATGGTCTGCCACTTTGTTCTTCGTCATTTAGCCTTTTTTTGACCACATGGAATCGTCTGCACGCCTGAAACGCTGTACCTATTTGACAGTGCAGAATTGACATCCAGTTCCACCAACTCGGAGGGGATTGTTCGAGCGTTGTTCCCCTTAAAATGCTAAAAGTAATTACTGCACGTTACTACACTTTATCATTCGGCTCCGCAATATTGTTTTGTCTCTTCTATATGCTTGCTGTGGTATTATAGCGTCGGATGTCAATATGTACCACGACTGCAGACAAACAAAAAAAGTTAATTATGTTTCATTACTATTTTTCGGAATATAACTTTATCTTTTGTATAGGACGAGGCATCTGTACTGCATCGACGTATCTATCATCAGACGTAATGCTGGATTCGCTTTCAGCGGTAGCGAAATTCAAACTTCTGCCCGGCCATTCCAATTAGGGTGTCTGTAGATCAGTTAGGACAAATGCTGGAACGGTTCCATTGAACAGCTTCACTCCTGTCCAGTCCGCGCTTGTGCGTGCTCCGTCTGTAAATAACGTATAGTCCTTCCTTTTATCAATACACTTTAGCAATGGCGAAGCAAGGCAGTTTTAGTAGGATACTCTGAGAATTACAGATTTCGAAAAAAGAAAAAATCTTAAAACAACTTGTGAAATAGAAACACTGCAAAAGTAGCTAAATTATATATTTCTACTAGGATTGAAGCTACTACAGAAATTGTTATAAATAAATACATAAAAATATCAAACCAGTACACATTAATAAAAATATAACACAGTGAACCAGCGTTATATCTTCTTATAAATTTGTTCTGTTCTCCTGTCCTTTTTCTGGGCGTAAACATCGATAACATGAAATATGAAGTCCTGCCGTATGTTGAAGATTTTACAGTTCCCTTTTCTACAGGCAAAATCGCAGTTTGACATTCTGTTATTTGTCATTGTGTTGCGAAGGTACGTTTTAACGTGTTTTTATGTACTCATGCTTCTTTCGCAAGACGCAGCGGTTGCTGGAATTGCAAGAACCAACAACAGTTATTTCATACATTCAGAGAAGATTTTTTTTTAAATCCATTGTTTATAAAGGATTTAAAGACGTCCTGAACCTATAGAGATTTATCCTCACTGCTGTAAATAAACTTAAGTTCTTTCAGTTTTTCACAGTCAAAGAAATGATACACTTTAAGTAGTTTTTCAACTTCGTATATTGGGAAATTGTTTGGTCTACTACAACCTGAGAACTTTTTCTCACTTACAGGTTCTATAAAACCTGTTTTACTGTGGTCGTATGTTTGCGACACTAATTTGTTTTTATCACTATTCCAACTGCATAGCACTTGCAACAAAACAATGGTTATGCCTTGCGCACTCCAGTTCATGGATACGTCGTAAAACTCTACGAATCTCTTTCTTATTTCTCGTAGCGCTTTATTTGCGAAATGAAAAGTTAATCATTTGATTTCTAGTTGAGACATCCGTTGTTTTGTTGGCTTGTACTGATATAAAAGGACTGTTTTTAATTTCACTTAAAATTTGTTCTGTAACTGCATCCGCAATACAGGCTATTAATTCATTCTGTGTAAGAGGAAGTGCCTTTAAATACTCCATCGGATGCTAAATGCTCTTTTATGTATGGTTCTTCCTTCCAACGCTGCCACTTAACCATGGTTTTGAAAATTGTGCCATTGTATTTGGAAACGTCTTACAAATTTTCCATAAGATTTTTTAATAGACAGACTTGGCGTCGGCTTTTGATACGTCACCAGGACTTTATCTTCCAAAGAAAGACGAGAGAAGAATGCAGGGTTTTCTGTTAAAAAATTCAGTGGATCTTGCGCCGTGCTAAGAAGCAGAGTCGAAATATGTCTCTTCATAATACTTCTGTTTTGATCAACCTTCTCATCATGTTTCAAAGCCTCCAGGCGTGTTTCTTCTGGAAGAGCATGGCTTCGATGGCAGTTTGAGGTAGTCAGCGGTACCATGCATGACAAGATAATGATAGAAATATTAGACAACTTATAGGTTCCCTCTCGACAACATAATGAAAGATAAATTGTCGATGACACCTCACACGTGACAGAGCACGCAGAAATATAGTTCAAAATCAGTTAATAACTGCCACTACTTACTACATTTTTACTACAGAATTCATGTTGCAGGTTTCACAACAAGCATCTCCCGTACTGTTGATACGAAAACCTATGGACATGTTAGTGAACTACCAACGTTTGAAATAAGTTAAAATGGCTCTGAGAACTATGGAACTTAACATCTGAGGTCATCAGTCCCCTAGAACTTAGAACTACTTAAACCTAACTAACCTAAGGACATCACACACATCCATGCCCGAGGCAGGATTCGAGCCTGCGGCCGTAGCAGTCGCGCGGTTTCGGACGGAAGCGCCTAGAACCACTCGGCCACCGCGGCCTGCTTTGAAATAAGTAAGGCTACTAAATTTTAATCTGAGGAACAGTGAAAATACATAGGCTATTTCCTATCATCTTGTAACAACATCCAATAATACAGTCACATTTATTTTCTATGAATTATGGATGACTTCTCGTTCTGTGTGTTTTAAGTAAACATTTAAATTAAGAGTTAATGGCTTCTCACTCTGTCCGGCTTACTGGTAGTGTGCTAGACGATGCGAAGTAGCGCTATCCGTTACGGAACTGCTGAATGACTTGCAGTTCCAAGGCGTGTATCCGCCTGCTGGCGAGAAGTAGAAACAAATCAAACGCCAGCTTTTAAAAACCGTATCCACACTGTAGAAGCCTCAGTCTGCCACGTGAAAGAAACGTTCTTACTGCGCATGCTCGTTAGAAGCACGGATTTCTGAGCCGCTATTGGTTGCCAAGCTAGAGGAGTGATGCATTGTAATACTGTCGGGTACATATACGAAGTTCACACGTAAAATATTTGAAAACATTTGAGAGTACGTGATCAGGTCCGATTAAATTCAGTTTGAACGAATTATTTTGGAATTTTTTGGGTGGGTCAGTCTTAGAGCCAAATGGACGCATCACCAGGGCGCTTTAAGAGCGTGATCATGGTAGTTCATCGAGTCTTTGCGGTATCGGCCAACCTTAGTCCCAGTGGCCCGTTAGAGACAACACGCTCCGTTTGTTGCCCGTTTCTCTTAGTGAACGTATTGCGCTCTGAGCACCTGCACGTCTGCTAAAAAGCATGTAACGTGGTATGGTTCTCGCGGTTGTGCAAAAAACTTTTCCATCGACTCGTGGTTCTCGCTGTGGAGAACACAGTTGCCTGCTCTCTTCCATTTTCGCTTCGGGATTGAAGTCAAATAACGTTAAGACGCCATCATGCCAAACCCCACTCGCGTTTTTCTTACAAGACATTTCGAAAGCCATGGAATAAGCCAGGTAGATGTTGCGTATCTTGACTTCCAAAACCTATTTGATTCAGAATAACACCAACGTTTATTAACTAACGGCC
Organism: Schistocerca nitens; assembly: GCF_023898315.1. Classification (NCBI taxonomy): domain Eukaryota; kingdom Metazoa; phylum Arthropoda; class Insecta; order Orthoptera; family Acrididae; genus Schistocerca; species Schistocerca nitens. Next base: position 299,361,027 of record NC_064621.1, on the reverse strand, counting down.
ATAACATAAGCTCTCAAACGAAATTTGTGACTAGACTAAGGATATCGTGTTAGGTAGGACCCAACCCAGAATGTTATCTTGGAGTAGAGTCGTCAACAGACGTGAAGTGTTGGGACACTTCATGTTCTTGTTGTTTATTAATGACCTGTTAGACAATATTAATGTTAACCTCAGACTTTTTGTAGATGATGCATTAATAATGAATCACTGTCTGAAAAGTTTCTACAGATTTCCAGTCACATCTTGATAAGACTTCGAAGTGGTGCATAGATAGGATACTAGCGTTAACTGTTCATAAACGTAAAATCGTGTACATTCAGAAAAGGCAGAAATGTAATATCATATTACTACAGTATCGAAGAATCACAGCTGCAGTCCGTCAACTCATACAAATATCTACAAGTAATAACTTGTGGAATATGAAATGAAATAATCACATACGCTTAATCGTAAATAAAGCAGGTGGGAGGCTTAAGTTATTGGCTGTATTTTGGAAAAAACGCAAACGGTCTACAAAGGTGATTTGTTACAAATACTCGTGCTGCTACAAATAATCCATTCGTTATCGAAGCTCTATATTTTCCAAAATATGTGATGGATGCATGTATAGAAACTTTAAGTCACTAACTACAAATGTTCTATGAGAGCACGATGCACGTCGAAGCGGTAGCCATGTTTCATCTTTGTCCTTAACGTACGCCCAAAGGAAAAAGTCACAAGGTGTTAGATCAGGCGACCTGGGGAAGGGGGGGAACTACGCCCAATCCAGCGATGTGGAAGTTCGTCGTTGTCCCGTCTTACTGGAAGAGCAAATTCTTGGAATCCATAGTCAGTTGCGGATACAATCACAGCTGAAACATATCAAGGGAACAGGTAGCCATCAGTGTTTTCACAGAAGAAAAACGGCCCATTCAGCTTCGCCTGTGACATGGCACAGGAAACTTTAACCTTCGGTGAATCTCGTTCACGTACCACAATTTTATGAGGATTTTCAGTGCCCCGCATTCGCACATTGTGGCGATTAACCTACCAGAAAAATGGAGGTTTGCTTCGTCATTGAATATTAGCTTGGACGGGAAATGTTCGCCCTAAAGTGCTTCTGCTTCTTGTATTGAGATGCAAAATTGAAGGCGCCGGTCATAATCGTCCAGTTTTCATTGTTGCACGAGTTACAGACGGTACGGTCTCAAATGTAACTACCGTCGCAAAATCTTTGCTGCGGTGTTCCAAGTTGGAGGCTTGCGTGGATCATTGAATTTTTTGGACTGCGTTCGGAACTTTCCTTCATCCTCTCCAAAGTTTCATCTAACACATCTGGTCGAACGTTGCTTTTCTGTTTACAGAGACTACCAGTGCACCTAAATTTTGGATACCAATAAATCCTTCTGAATGCACGCTGCACTGTTATCACAGATAAACGTCTCGCATATTCCAACACACACAAACTTTTTTCTCGATTTGTAGCCATTTTGTCAAAGCACTGAACTCGTAACAACTGGCGGCCACAATGCAAACTCAGTGAGTTTACGACTCTATTCATGCATCGACCATATTTGTGCTAGTAATACGAGAGTGATTTGAAAAGTTCTCGGAACGGAATAGAAAAAACGTACTTACATCACTGAAACATTTTTCAAAAGTAGTGTCCTTGTAGATTAATGCTGTTGGTCCAACGATGTTCCAGTGTCTTGATCCCATCTCGAAAATGAGTTTCCTCCAGGCCTGCAAAATAGCTGTCGACTCCGGCTATCAATTCTTCGTTTGAAGCGAATTTTCGTCCACCAAGAAAAATTTTCAGATTTGGAAAGAAGTGAAGTCGACGGAACCATATAAGGTGTGTAAGGCGGGTGTGGCAACAATTCATAACTTAGGCTTAGATCGTGTAATCTGCCACGTGCCGTACATGTGTGCGGGCGCGCATCAAGAATCACGGTACCCATCTTGCAGATAATATTTTCATTCTGATTCTTCAATTAAAATGTGATATACCCTTTCAGATTACATCTGGCAAGCGTGAGCAATTTCTCGCACTTTCAATCGGCGATCCTCCATGACCATTTTGTGCACTTTTGCAATGATCTCTGGAGTAGTGACATATCTTGGCCGACCACGGCGCGGATCATCTTCTAAGCTCTCCCGACCAAAGTTAAATTCATCTGTCCATTTGGCAGCAGTTGAATATGAAGGAGCAGAGTCCCCCAGTGTATTCTGGAAATCGGCACGAATGTCCTTTGCTTTCATCCCTTTCTTTACGAAGTACTTAATTACTGCTCGAATCTCGATTTTTTTTTTCCGTCTTCGCAAATCATTACGCGGGAAATACAACAGAACCACGCCACCGCCACAGCTCTCTTCCAAAACTGAAGTGGCACGTGTTTACAAGCAACAGTCCAATGAATATAACGTGAACAACTCGTTGTGCTAGCGCTGACCTCTCGTGGTGATTCTGAGAACTTTTCAAACCACCCTCGTATTTTGGAGGATATACAACTTTGAAAACGGAGGAATCATTGTAGTAGCCCTCTTTTATTTTCACGCTTTCTATATTCAGTGTTGACGAGCACAATTTAAACTGTACAAAATGTGTTTGAAAGGTACATTTTTTTGGGTTGTTGGGTAAACTTTAACTCAGGACCAATGTACAACAATTTTTAGATAAATGTGGGATGCTGCTGATATTACCTTGTGCAGCAAGCGAAGACGATGTCCTCGTGCCAATCGGAGACGGGTGTCAGGCAAGTAAACCACAGCCATGTTTATGATGTGCTAGAAATTACCATTGAATCAACGTACAGGGTAGTGGACTGGTTCTTTGGCACAGTACATACGAGGAAGCGACAGAGAAAAGATTGGGATTTTCTTTTCGACTCATGTAAAAGTTCGCATCTACCTTGACTGCAGGGCGGCGTCGGAACTGCTATTGTGCCAAGGAAATGCCACCATATTCCGTGAACAGCGAGACAGGCAAATAAATTAAACTTACGTAATCTGTAGTAGTAATCGGCTAAACCTGTGCAAAGTACCTCTTACAGGGTGCCTATCTACGGCTTTCAGGGGGAGAAAAGCCTGAGTTTCAATGTTTCATGTAACTGGCCGAATTAAAAAATTTAAAATGTTGTCATAACCTACTCATTAAGAGGTAAAATATTATGTTAAGGGTATAACACAGTAAGTAAAGTATTAAAATTAATCACCCAGACTGTATTCATCCAGTTTAGGGGAATGAGAGCTTTTCTTTCTTCCAACAAACTTTACATCCAATTATAAATCTTTTCGAAACTTTTTCTCGCTGACAACTCCCACAAAATAATGAAGGGAAAAGAAATTTACCACTTACATTTTCGCTGTTGATGCAGTAAAACTTCAGCATCCAGGAATGACGGTTCTATTTACTACTAAGACTATTCGCAATACATTTGCAGATCGTATCGACATGTGTACCCCTGAATGTACCCGCAAGATTGGAATTAGAAATGTTGTGCAGATGGAGCTTTGAAGTCAGGAACCTGAAAAAATGAAAGTGTTTAATTTATACCGTGGTAAATGGATCCTATATCACTAAGACGAAGAGGTGTCCAGTGTAGTTCCTCGAAGACTTCAGATGCTCTCTTCCAGTTCTACGCAAAGGCCCTCGGCCCATCGAAGCAACTAAATCCAATGGTGTTATGTCCTGTTTCTAACACATACTGGAAGCTCATCACGCTTATTACAAGGCGTTAAAAGAAGCTGAGAAATTCAAAGCAAATAATGAGTGCAGCGAAAGTGAACTTTGAATACCGAGATTAGTGTTTTCAAGTCTTAAACCTATTAGATTTAATTGAATTATATTTCTTCATTAGCATGTTGCCTTAAATTATTTTTAACGTCAAATTTTCCCGTAGCCAGTGAACATTTTTAATACTGTGAATAAGATGGTATCTACATTTTACGGTCACGATTAATGTGGAAGCTACCGTTTAATTTTTCGAATTAAAAAAATATTCCCATTTTGTAACTATACCAGGAATTCTTTATTGTTCAAAAATTTAATTAAAATAGGAAGACACAATGGGACATTGTTAATGTAATGATTATATGTTTGTAAAATACTAAACTGTCACTTACCATGTTTTACCCCAATCCCCTTTACCTATACACGAGAGTTCAGTTCTTTAAATAACTGGAGTCGAGTAGGGGTTTTTGGAGTACTTGGTACAGCCACACTATTGCCGTTTCTACTCTGTCGTTCTAAATGTGCAGTTTAGTAGAATTGAAGACAATAATTGCTAAAAATATATACGAATTTTGTAATCAACAGAAACTATACGTCCAAGAGGAGCAAGTGCGCCTCCCCCTCCTCCCGCCCCAGTCCCTCGCCGTCGTTGCAGGGCCTTTGTGTGGGGAGGCATCACACGAACGAATGGCTTCCCGCATAACGTAATCAAGGAAGCCGGTAAAATACAATTGCCGATAACCACCGTAGTAAAGACGGGGGCGTGCTCCAGGCTGTTCTCGCAAACTTCTTGACGGAATGATGCGTGCACAAAAAGCAAAAGACGACGACGACAGGAGCATCGTCATGTGGATCCAGGTGCTTGACTTTTTTGAAAGCTTTTATGGCTTGCTAAGTGTCGATTTGATGTGTGTCGCATCATCCGATAAACAAGACAGTGGAAGGAACAAACTGTCAGTGACAAGAGGATGTTAAGGAGGATTTAATCACTTGCTGAAAGTGTGTTGCGAGATTGACGCGACGGTTCCCCTTTCAAGTTTTTCACAAATGACCGCTAGGTGGCGCGATTCAGATGTGATAGTGCTATACGCGCAATCTAACTTGACGCTCGGTGGTGGTGGTGGTGGTGGTGGAGGGGGGGGGGGGGAAGGGTGCGTTTGGACAGGCAATGTTTTATGGCAATGTGTGACCGCAAAATGTTGCCGTCAACACTGCTGCAATTGCCAGTCAATTTTGCTGGCGTATCAAGCTGTTGCAGGTAGTTTTCGACGTATTGCCGGTTGTAGCTGGTGTTGTTCACCAAAATAGACAATATTTCGTATGGCCGGGCCATACCTATGTCTGTCCTAATCTGTAAATGCTTCCGTCTCACTCTGACCTTTCTCTCATCGAGAGTGCTGCAGTCAAGTGTTAGAGAAGTAACAATATTCGTTCGCTTCTGTTCTAAAGTTTGAGCGCGAAGTTGGTCACTTGTCTCGTTTCTTGTCTACAGTACAGGAGAAGTGGGCAAATGGGAGAACTAAAAATTTCATAAATGCGATACGTCTACGCCCATTGTCCATAGCTCATGGTTTAGCGGCGGGCACCGCTATCTCCAGTTCGCGTGGCCCTGTTTCAGTTCTCGGTAGGGTCGAAGATGTTCTTCTCTCAGGAACTGGGTGTTTGTATTGTCCTGATCATTTCCTCTCATCTTCATCGACACACAAGTCACCAGAGAGGCGTCGAATAGGAAGACAGGCGCCAGCGGCCAATAATGCCATTCTATCATTTCATCTATGACAAGAGCGATGGGGCGTAGAAAGTAATGTATTCAAAGATCTGCCGCAATGAGGTATACTTTATTATTTGAAATTTTTGAGACCTCTACAACATTTGCCCACATGTTCATAGGCATCTACTTGACAACGATCCAACAGCAGATTGTGATCTTTGTATACCTTACCTTTTTTCATCCCGTCGCTCTGGCCGTAGATGTGTCGCATTTATGAAATTCATAATTCTGTAACTGTTCTGGTGAACAGAAATAACACATTAATATAAAAATTGGATTCTTATTTTAAACCTATATTAATAAAATCCTTCAGTCCTCCTACCTGTGGTACTAAGGTGTTTACTGATGAATAATGCACTTTAGAGGTACATTAAACTTCTGTACGGATTACCAGCCGCTAAAAAACTGTGGGTGATACCCAGTCGCATTGTAACTGGTATATATTCTCTCAGATTTGTATTAGTTTCGGTAGTTCTCGGACCAGAGACTTGTACGAGATATTAAAAATCGCGTTTCGACATTCTGGTAAAATTCTGCAAAGGGTATGTTTTGTGCAGTATCAGTTCACGAGTTAGATTTTCTAAGCATTCCGATTACGTAAAAAAATATACAATAGGAGAGACGGACTCACTACCACTCGCTCGCTTTCGTCCATTTTGTGGAAACAGTGCGGCCCGTGTAAACACCTCTGGCTCGGAAATGTATTTCTGCAAATACTAGCTGGTAACAGTTGCCGGCAATGCTGCCTACACGAAGCTGCAAGTCGTGTGGCCGGCAGTGCTGTTGGACAATATTTACTGCCTATTTTGTCTCCAATATGCAGTCTCCATTGCCCGTGTAAACATATATTAAGGGACCACTCCCAGCACCAACCGTACAGAGTCTGAAGTTAGACTGCGTCTACACTGAGGAGAGACAAGTTATGGGATACCCACTTAATATCGTGTCGGACCTCCATTTGCCGTGCGTAGTGTAGCAACTCGACGTGGCATGGACTCAAGTTGTTTGAAGCCACCTCCAGAAATATTGAGACATGCTGCCTCTATTGTCGTCCATAATTGCGAGTGCTGACGGTGCGGGATTTTGTACACGAACTAATTTCTTGATTATGACCCATAAATTTTGTTGGGCTTCATGTCGGGCGATCTCGACGTCCAAATCATTCGCTCGATTTATCCAGAATGTTCTTCAAACCAATAGCAAACAATTGTGGCCCAGTGACATGGCGCAATCATCCAAAAAAATTCCATCCAGTCAGTGCTCAGTCCATTCCAAGAAAACACAGCCCACACCATTATGGAACTACCACCAGCTTGCACAGTACCTTGTTGATAACTTAGGTGCATAGCTTTTCGTGGGGTCTGCGCCACACTCGAACATTACCATCAGCTGTTACCACCTGAAATCGGACTCAGTTGATCAGTCCACGGTTGTCCAGTCGTCTAGCTTACGTGATATCGTGTTATCAGCAAAGACACTCGCGTCGGTCGTCTGCTGCCAGAGCCCATTAACGCCAAAGTTCGCCCCATTGTCCTAACGGATACGTTCGTCGTACGTCCCATAGTGATGTCTGCAGTTATTTCACGGAGTGTTGCATGTCTGTTAGCACTGACAACTCTACGCAAACGTCGCTGCTCTCGGTCCTTAAGTGAAGGCCGTAGGCCATTACGATGTCTGCAGTGAGAGGTATTGCCTGAAATTTGGTATTCTCACCACACTCTTGACACTGTGGATTTCGGGATTTGAATTCCGTAACGAATTCCGAAATGAAATGTCCCATGCATCTAGCTCCAACTACCATTCCGCATTCGCAGTCTGTTAATCCCATCAAGCGACCACAATCACGTTGGAAGCCTTTTCACACGAATCACCTGAGTTCAAATCACAACTACGCCTTGCACTGCTCTTTTATACCTTGTGTACGCGATACTACCGCCATATGTATATGTGCATATAGCTATTCCATGATTTTCGTTACCTTAGTGTATAGTACACTGCTCGGCAAAACTAAGGACGAGATAGATAAAGTAACATAAAATCATAACTACTCGCTGGAAATGAATGAAAATGTGGGAACATGGTGCCAGAGGTCTTCCCTTGTGCAAAGAAAGTTGGAAGTCACATGGCCTGAGGTCAGAGTGACTCTAGTGCCAAATTCGGTTGGCCCTGCACAGCGAGGTAGTTGAAGGAACGGGAAAAGACAGTGTGCCCAATCAGTGACAAGTTATGGTGCGTTGTGTTCATCAGAGCGTGGCCCGGACACAACATCTGGATGATCCCACACGGGGAAGAAACGTCGGTAAAAGTGGAATGTGGACGAAGGGTGACGAGTGTAGCCTATTATCACAGCATGGAGAGCGTGTGGCACCACAGGCACTGTTGCCCGAAGGAAAGGAGTTTGTCGATCACGCTCAACTGCAGCAGCAGATGACCACTACATTCTGCAACAGGGAAGAATGGACCAACGTCAAACACCGGGTGCAATTGCAACCACATTTAACAGGACTGCAAGGCACGCAATTTCACGCTCCACAGTAGCACGGCGAGTGGATGGAAGTGGTCTCTTTGCTCAACGTCCCCTTGCGTTGTATTACGTTGACACCTGTACACCAGTGGCACCGTTCGACGCTGACGCCCCAATGGTGAGCTTTTCTTTCTCGGCGTGATGAACAGTTTAAGCATAAGTATGATGTTCCTGTGGGGAAGAAAGAAAACAGTATCTAGCTGTATGAATCGGCTTTGGGTCATATGGTGGTGATTTCCTTTGCCTGCTACGGGAAAATAAAAATTATTCTCACAGAATATCAGTGGCACCATTTGCGATAGTATCATGAGCGTAGGGAAGGAGGAAGGAGATTAGTGTTTAATGACCTCGTTGTCGACGGGACGTTAGAGACGGAGCGCAAGCTCGGGTGAGGGAAGGATGGGGAAGGAAATCGGCCGTGCCCTTTCAAAGGAACTATCCCGGCATTTGCCTGAAGCGATTTAGGGAAATCACGGAAAACCTAAATCAGGATGGCCGGAGACGGGATTGAACCATCGTCCTCCCGAATGCGAGTCCAGTGTGCTAACCACTGCGCTGAGCGTAGGGACTGGACCAAAGTGGATTAGGGTCGTGGCCGGCCAGAGTGACCGAGCGGTTCTAGGCGCTACAGTCTGGAACCGCGCGATCGCTACGGTCGCAGGTTCTAATCCTGCCTCGGGCATGGGTGTGTATGATGTCCTTAGGTTAGTTAGGTTTAAGTAGTTCTAAGTCTAGGGGACTGATGACCTCAGATGTTAATTCCCATAGTGCTCAGAGCCATTTTGAACCATTAGGGTCGGGTGTCGGGTGCTCTCCTCTGTTGACGGTATACTCCGTTTGAATAGTGATCCTAGACGCACTCTCATATGGCGAGAGGGTATACTGCCGTCCAAAGCTGTATGCTCACCGGTCAACTTTATTGTGACACTATAATCCTTCCCCAAGTGCGTCTTTTGAGGGGTGCATTCGGCCCTGGGTTCATTTTTATGGATGACAATGCGCAACCGCGTTGCACAGCGCAAGAAGAGGAGCTCTTGGAATGTGAGGATATTCGGTGATTGCACTGACCTGCCATTCCCCCGACTTAAATCTCACTGAGCACATGTAGGTCGTGTTGGAGAGACGCACCAACCACCATTCAGGGATGGAACGCCCTACCACAAGAACTTCCTACCAACCTTGTGGCCAGAGTGGCAACATGTCGCTGAGCATGCACTGCCGTTTGTGGTGATCCTACACACCCTATTAACAACCATCTCCCGCCATTTGTATTGTCCAGGCGCCATCATAAATAGTGGTTACAGATTTCTGTTCCGTCTCATTGTGTATTTCTTTCATTTATCTTCTGTACTATACTGAAGCAGTTCTTTCAATGTGTGGTCCAAGTTTCCTGAAGCTATGTTACTTGGCCGTGACGCTTCATACACTAGTTACTTTCATCCTAAAGTTTTGCACACAGTGTATTCTTGAAACTTCCTGGCTGTGTGCCAGACCGAGACTCGAGCTCGGGACCTTCGCCTGACTACCATTATGAGTTCGACTTGTAACGCCGGAAATGCATATCCTCCTATTTCCATCTATTGTACTGTAAGTTTTTTCCTTATTTTGTTACCTGAATATATGACCTTTCTGTGCCTTTATATATTGTAATTGTTTTACTATATATATATATATATATATATATATATATATGCATTTATGTCGATGTATAATTGGTTTGTTTCGTAAATATTATTTGTATTTTTACGCTGGGTCTTGCCTAGGGAAAGCTGCTATCGAACGATTACATCGATAGGTCGTGTGAAGAATCAAAGTGTGTAGGATCTTTGGTAGTGTGAACTCTGCCGCGTGGAGCGCGGGCAGGGCAGTTGGGGTCTGGCTGGGGTAGCGAGTGGAGCAGGTGTGTGGTGTGCCGCTCCCGCGAGTTGCCGCGCTTTCGGGGTTAGCAGCATGTAATTGCGCTCGACTCGCGATGATAGTTTCTGACATGGTGTCGCGGACGGGAAGCATTAGCTGACGCACATCAAGAGCCCGTTTCGCCTGGTGACCGTGTCGAGAAGAAGGCGCGCCAGCATCCAGCTTCTGCAACAGCGACGGCCGACAATGAGTGACTGTCGCCACCTCCTCGATCGACGGCTTCAAACCTTCAATCAACTAACAAGGAAGACTAAAAGCACGTAAAGTTTCAGAACTGTATGGCAGACCTCAGCTTTTCAAATTGTTCCATTTGCCTCGCAAAATTACAGCAACTTAGTATGAACCTTTGTTGCTCATTGTCCCAATGGCAATACCAAGCAGGGTCCCTTCCATTTCCGAAATGAACCCGAGTGTCGTTGAAATTCAGACGCCAGCATTCAAGTACTGTCATTGCATTTCATTACTTTAGTTTCAAAGTGCAGTTAAAGCATTCATAGCTGGCTACAATAGTTAGATTACACAAGCACAAATTAAGAGTGCGAGTTTTGTTAGCATATTTTAGCTTACCTGTGACTGCAGCTCAGCTTGGTACGTACTAAATTTTACTATTGTTAATTATTCAGAATCATTTAATTCAAGTTCAAAGTTAAATCTCTTGTTTCTAAATTGCGTAGAGTCAAGTTGCTTTTGAAATGATTGTTGAGGTAGTCCAAGACTAACCGTATTCTGCTGGATTTCGATGTGCTTCAGAAAGAAAGCTCACTATTAACTTCAGTCACTAAATTAACTTTCGATTTTCCGGTTTTATTAATTCTTTTGCTAAATTAAGTCAGAGTGTAGCGAAATTTATTACTTCTGACAAACTTTCAGTTTTCACACTACACGTGTCAACCTTCAGTTGCCACGCTTCTAGTGCTAATTATATGTGTAATAACCTTTCTTTTTCAGTTACTATAGTAATTGTCCTTAGGACTGGCGACCGTGATTTCCCCCAAATCTCAAATATCTAATTACCGCTAGTTAATTGTTGACGTAACGGCCGCACATTTACTTTCTTTATTAACTTTACCCCTTTTCAAAATTAATTTCCACCAGTTTCATTTGCATTTTTCCTTTCATTTAGATGTAACCCTTTCCTCCCTCTTTACCGACAGATTAACTTCGGTGACGATTGCTTTCCCAAATTTCCCATTAGGTACACGCGGTTTCATTTTTCACTGTCATTAAGGTCGATAAGTGAAGGGGAGGTTACAGACTCTCGGTCTGGCACATCGTTTTAATCTGCCAGAAAGTTTCGTATCAGTGTACACTCCGCTGCAGAGTGAAAGTCTAATTCCGGAATTTACTATTGCTTTAAAATTTGTTATTTATTATTATTAAAAAGGATTTGCCTGTACGTTATTGTGAAAACAATACCAGCTTCGAAATTGACCGAGTAGTTTGTTTACAGTCAGTGTTTAAAGAAACAGTATTGTGAAAAAGATGGAAATTTCACATGAAGGTTTTCTTCGGATGAGTTTTTGCGGTTTTCCTAGCTCAAAAGCAATGCCTCGAACCGCTTCATTTAATTTTTTTTGTCAGTCTCGGTAAGAAAATAATGTTTACATTTGTGTTGCAGAATTTCGTCATAGTCGTGCTTACGCCAACGATGGATTTTTCAAGATTGACCAAAACAAAAAACTGATGCCGCCCGCAGCATGATTTAAGACGATCGGAATGTCATTTACAGTGAGATATAATCATCTTTAGGAATAGCGAAGACAGACAAACACTGAGTTTTGCATGTACCTTTAGTCTAGCTGTAAAAAAGATCCATCCGCGATGAACTCGGGACAATTTGACTGCAGCTCAAAAACCGGCCTCATGTTAGTTGGCTTAAGGAAACGCTCGGACAACTCGACCAGTGGTGTGCAGAATCCGTAGAGAACAGGAGACGAACTTTGGATATATTATTACGAGCCGGAAACTAGAAGAGATCATTGATCATTTGTTTGGGTGTTCAGAGATGTACTGAAACCAACAAAAGGGGTCTTTCGCGCAGCATTTCCATGAGCATGATGGCTCATTCCTTTGGTTGCACTGCACATGTCGCGACCATTGTTTTATGGAGTCGAAGAACCAATCGTGCTGAATGGTATGCAATAATTTCTTTCTATCCATCAATGATGTCAGGAAAACAACCGAAAACGACGCTTATGCTTCGCCATAACAATCAGTGATTTTCTGAACCACAGCTAGCAAACAATTAATTATTTGATGGAGTTGACGTCTTATAGCTGATATTCACTTGATTATTGCCTAACGATCTCTTATGTTCCCTTGTATCAGTTGGCAAAAGAACTCTTGGACAGCGATTTTAATTATCTTAAGGTGCTGTTTAATAAGTCCAAAAACCATGTATCTGAGATACCAACATCAGAGTGGAAACAACATTCCAGAATCTGGCCGAACGTATGTGAAATCACATGTATTTAGTAGGCAAATATACTGCCTGACAGAAAAAAAATGGAACACCCAGAACAAATGGTCGGATGTCAGTGTAAGTTCTTCGCGTACACGCCATCCACAGTTACGTAAATGAATAGAGGTGCAGTTCAGCCACAGGTAGAATGGTCAGCAGACTGCAATAACATTGCTCGTGTTTGGTGTTGTTACCAGGCCTGGTAAGGTGTATAAGGGATGTAAACAGCGTCAGATATTGAGTGATCACTGTGAAGACGACAGAGGTATCGCATGATCCTGTGAGATGGCGTTATCACCTCTTGATAGTCTGAAAGGGGCTTCACTGTGGGTCTCCATTTGGCCAGCTTTTGAATTGTGTAATATCCAGAGTTGTGGGGGCATTCAGATGTGGTAGTGGCCCAATGTTAGACTATGTGGGAACGTGAGAGCAGGAATACTCGTCGTCAAGTTTCCAGTCGACACGTCTGACCACAAAAAGGGAGGATCGCCGTATTTTGTACCAAGCGTATGGTTACCCTTTCACATATGCGCCTGCCATCCGAGAACAAGTAATGGACTCGCTACAGCATCCAGTGCCATGCCGCACCATTGTTGGGAGACTACTAGCAGCAGCCAGATTAGGGAACAGCTGCTGTCGTTAACATCGCATCACCAACGGCTGGGTTCGGAGTGATACAGTGAATGGGAAGCACGGACCGCTGTTGAATGCCATCGCATTGCGTTCAGCGATAAATCGTGGCTCTACACTATAGCAAATCTGGGGAGAGGTGCTGTTCTTCCAATGTATTGAAGAGACACAGCGGTGTTACTTCTGACGTGCCGCGCGGGTTTAACCGAGCGGTCTCAGGCGCTGCAGCCATTGACTGTGCGGCTGGTCCCGGAGGAGGTTAGAGTCCTCCCTCGGGCATGGGTGTGTGTGTGTGTGTGTGTGTGTGTGTGTGTGTGTGTGTGTGTGTGTGTGTGTTTGTCCTTAGGATAATTTAGTTTAAGTAGTGTGTTAAGTCCCGTAAGGTTTCACACACATTTGATCATTTTTGAACTTCTGACGTCCGCGGGGAGCGGGACCAACGAGAAATACGGGGCCCGCAACGAACTTTTGACGTCACACTAGCAGCCGTCTTGCCCGCCATACATCCCGAACGCTCGGCTCCCTGCACGGCTCACGAAAAATCAATATGTTAATTAAAAAGGTGCCACTAAAGGTCTTAACTTTGTCCAGTATTATTGAGAGCCTGCATATTTAATTACGTAGTTAAGAACAATTAAGGGAAATTCGGTAAAGAGTACGCAGTTTGTATTTAACCGCTCATATCTAGTAGATGAGAAGGTTAAAAACTTTTCTTATAGCAAATTATTGCTGGTTTATTTAGGAGCAACATATATCAGTTACAGCTGCCTAACTTTAATCAGAAATCTTAAACATCAACATACGTAAGACACTGGTCCTTCGTGCTCTTAGCCACTTCGTCTAATAAGAGTATGCGACTCGTAGTCAAAGAGTACGCACTAACATAAATAACAAGAAAATTCACCATGTTCTTCATAACCCGTGCATTCTTCATGCCACCATTGGGAGCAGTTATCACGCTTAATCCAGTCTTCCGTAATATACTCCTTGTAGGTGTAGTGGACTGACAAGGCAGCCAGTCCACAGAGACGGGTAGCCGAAAGGGCACACGTACACACACGCCGACTGGCGCGAAGTCTGGAACAGGATACGTGATGAATGTGATAAAGAAAAGAACCTAGCTACTAGAACACTTAACTTTTATATCGTCCTTTGGTATACAGCATTCTTGATGATACAAGTGAGACTATCTTGAGATACATGCAATGTTACAAATGGCGCCTTGCTAGGTCGTAGCCATGGACTTAGCTGAAGGCTATTCTAACTGTCTCTCGGCAAATGAGAGAAAGGCTTCGTACGTGTAGTCGCTAGCAATGTCGTCCGTACAACTGGGGCGAGTGCTCGTACGTCTCTCGAGACCTGCCTTGTGGTGGCGCTCGGTCTGCGATCCTGACAGTGGCGACACGCGGGTCCGACATGTACTAATGGACGGCGGCCGATTTAAGCTACCACCTAGCAAGTGTGGTGTCTGGCGGTGACACCACAGTAGGCTTCATCAGACCCTGGGCAATTCAAAACGTTAGATCCCTCCTTGGATTTGGACCTGGTTGTTCCTCAAGATGATGGTGCGGTTAGGTCCAGATTAGGCCTAGAGATTCTACGTTGTTTGTTACTGGTACCTGCATTTTCTCTCTTCGTGGTTTTGTCTGGTTTAGCTTATTTTTCTAATAATGCATTTTTGTACGGACTCCCAGACAAAATTTCGGATTTTTTCGCCATTTTCTTCTTTGTTGTGGGTTTATCATATTTTGGCAGTGAATAAATACTGGATAGGCATACACCTGTTCGTACATCTGCACTCTAAACTTCATTTGTGTCACGTTCTTTTTTTCCCTGATGACTGCACAGACAAAACATCTGCCACTGAGGAGCAACATTTTTCCATGGGTCCCTGTTGAACTCCTGTGCCTTCTTCAGTTTTTGGAAATTCGGCTCTCTCAGTGATTTCTGATGGAGATATGTCTTCTGCTATGAAGACTTGCAGACTGAACGGGAATATACCAGTTGACTCGAAGGATTTCTCAGCTATTTGGATTGCGGCTACTCTAGAATATGCAGCTCGAAACAAACCATTCCTACCTGTCTGCCTAATGCGACTTCCTGGATTAGTAACAGGAACAAAGACGGAGGGGTGGAGGGTTAAAAATACGCTCATCCTCTTTCTCGCTGTCTTACAGCGTACTCTTAACCGATGCGCCACTCCGTTCAAACAAATATCACAAATGATAGTCACTGTTTCGTTCCACTGTTTGTCGTGCCGTGGTTTTTTCTTCACAGAACGGTGGTCCTTTTGGCAAATAATTTGATTTTCTAGTGCACACCTAGATAGTGTTTATTGCTTACGAAATACAACTTAAAGATCACATAATTTGGGACAAAACTCATATTTACCTGCTACAACCAATGAATCTCGTGGAGCTTTTCATGATTACAAGTGACGGCGTCGCTATAGAAGCAACAACTAAATGTCGTTTTTCATTGATCAGTGTCGCCAATACAGAGAAAATGCCACTGCGAACTGTTGCCAGATGCGTACTCTTACCCGACCTTACCCTACACTTGTCTAAAATGGTAACTCGCTCCCCGTCTGAGATGGTCGATGATAACTCGTAAGACCCGTAGAGGCACGTGATGTGCGAACGCAACAGGGCCTGTACATCTCGTTGGACCCAGTGGGGAGGCGTCATGTATGACTTTGGGTCACTACTCGTAGAGATTGAAGGAGCTCTGACGGCACAACGGTACGTCGCAGACATCCTGTGTCTTCATGTGTTATCTTTCGTGTGACTGTATCGTGGTGTCATTTTTCGACAGAGAAATGCTCAGACATTGCACGTGCCTCTATGAACTGGAGGTATGATGGTCTGTCATTGCTAGCAAGATCCCCAGATCTGTTTCAACAGAATATGTTTGATCAGCTCGGACACGAATTCTGTCCGAGAGCCGGTATCCATGATATCGAGGATCAGTTACAATAGTTGTGGGTAAGCTTGCTTCACGAGAGGATACAACATCGTTACAGCACTCCTCCCGACCAAATCAGTCCATACAATCAGAACAGAAGGGACACAGTAATAATGATAAGTGGGCTCTTACTGCCAATTGCTTTGTAAACTTTACGCGATTTTTAATCTCTGAAATAACACCATAGGTCCTCCCAATCCATTAAGTTTTGAAGTTTCGTTCCCTAGCTTCCTCTTCCAGGAGATTACTTTTTTCCTGCCGTGTATTTTAACTAGTAAAGTAGTGAACTGTACAAAAAAATAGATCTCCTTTTATTGTGTTTCTGATAAACGAAAGGAGGTATTCACAAGCGTTTGGAGAACGGTGTCGACTGAAACAATACAACGGAAACTGCATGTACTATATTTGCGAGGCGTAACTGCTGTTACCCAACCTCTTGAAACTAGGCGAGTGCAACTACGAGTCCTCAATGGCGCAACACGAAACCTTGACTAATGACAAGTGAACTAGTAATACATTCTGTTGTGTCAACTTTTACACAAACTCCCACGAGAAGTGTTTACGTATGGAGAACATTAAAGGAATTGTACAATGTAAACTTGCTTCTTGCATCTGCGCAGTACGGCTGAGCTTCTGATGTTCTCCAATAGCTATGTCATGGTTTGCAGTAGGTCTTAGGATTAAAATGAAAGCATAGACTAGGTAAGGGGCATGAAACAGTTTTAGATCATAATGATCATTCAGTGGCGTAGGTACTGGTCCGAGCAGAGGATTGTATCATTCAAGATAATAAAGGTCCACATCTCTCGCAGCGTACAAATCACGACGTTTAAACACCACGGATTTTCTCGGCCTTACCTTCCTTCAGCAATTCCTCAAGTTGTTTCAGTACTAATCGCTCGACATTATTTCGAAGAGAGCTCAGATGGACCGGCGAACACTGCTTCGGCAAATTATAGGAGAAACATCTCTTTGGCTCCATGTTTTTGGTTTGGCACCAACATCATTTATACGTAGGATTTTACTCGCTGTACACTTTGTCGTTGCGTCGAGCATGATTCATTTTTTCATTAAATTAACCATCTTCGTCGCTCGCAGAAAGTGACAAGTGTTAGTGATAAGGAAGAGCCCTAAGCGTATTATAGCAGAAACGCGAAAGAAAATAGTTGCTAAATATGGGAATTGCAGTAATGTTTCTGATCTCTCCGAGTAGTCGATATAACGAAACCTATAAAATTTGCTATATGAAAGAACAGAGATGGGTTGAATACGGTTGACGTGGATAAAAGAATGATTGTGTTAACGAAGCAAAGGTCTCAACTGTTTGAAGAAGCAGAGAAATTATTTTCAGCTTGTGACCAAATAAATATAATTTTGCAGAACGTTAGGAAGTCTTTCCTGTTTAATATTATTGTCATGGTCTGCCAAATACCGCCGGAAAATTAGTTTCTTGATGATTCACTATTGTGAATTTTACGCTAAAACGTTACGCCCTGGTGTATAAAACCTAACAGCATGAAATAGTGCGACACCGAAATTTCTTAAATTTCACTTGAACTGTAGCAGAAACAGTCACACCAGATATTTATGTCACTACAACGTTGACGTTAAGTTGAGAACCAAAGATAGGGTCCACACACTTGAGGTACCTAAAGATACGAAAATCACAAAAATTTCAAGAAAATAAAAGAAAAACAGTTAAAAAGAAGAAGAAGAAGAAGAAGAAGAAGAAGGAAAAAAAGAACGCAGGGACCTTTGACCATAGTCTGTTACCATGTAAATATAAACACCTATCGTGTGAACTGTCAAAATATTACAGGAAATACAATATTACATCAAAATATTACGCCACACTGCATAAAACGGCACAAAATCGACGTGAAATCGATATATTTGAATTTCACGAAAAAATATAACGAGAACAGTCACTAGATAGTCACACGAGATTTATACATACGACAGGACAGGGTAGACCTAAGTCTCCTTCTTACTTACACAATTTAGAAATATAAAAATTAATTACAGCATAGTTGTTTGTGTAATTCGTAGTAATGAAAATTATGACTGCGGTTTCAGTTACACCTCAATAATTCACAAAATTCTACACTTAATTCTTCTTAAGTCTAAAATTTCTATAGAACTATAGCACATTGTAGCTCTCAATCTTTGTTTACGCAGATACTTGAAAATATAAATCTTCCGAAACAGCTGTCGTAATAATCAATAAACGTTTTAAGCAGTGATACTGGAACCTTACTTACAATGTCAATTAAAATTATTTTGTGTTTATGAAGAATAGCTTGTTAGAGATAATATGCGAGAAGGCTTTACTTTCGCACTGTGATTTAACGGGGGAAAAATCTAGGGTAGCGAACACGAATTTTAAGCACATAGAAGCTGATTCGAGAAATTTCGTGGACGAAACGGAATACGTACTGTCTTTAAGCTTGAAAAGGCTGCTAGTTTGGATAAAAATGCAGTAGATTTTGAAATCGAATTTGCGAACTTTATCAACTCTGAACCGTACGTACGTACGTTCCAGTTCTTAACAAGCAATTACATGAACCAAGAGAGGAAGTCACTGCCTGTTTACCAATAATGAAGGACAGTCTGTTTTCTGACTGGTTTGGTGCACCTCGTCATGAATTCCTCTCCTCTGCCAACCTCTCCGGCTCAGAGTAGAACTTGCATCACACGACCTCAGTTATTTTTCTGATATATTCTGTCCTCCCCTTCAGTTTTTCCCCTCTACAGATTTCGCCAAGTGGACTACTATGTGTCTTAACACACATGGTATCATGCCGTCCTTTCTTGTTGTCAACGTTATCCACACTGTTGTCTCCTCGACGATTCGGTAGAGAACCTCCTCTTTACTTATCAGTGCATCTAATTTTCAACGTCCTTGTCCTCTGCACATCTGAAACGCTTCGATTCTCGTATTTTCCTGTTTGTCTATAGTCCATGATTACCTTCCATACAGTGTGCTTCAAGCGTAGGTTCTCAGAAATTTCTTCCCCAAAATAAGGCCAATGTCTGATACTAATAGATATATTTTGGACAGAAATTCCGTCTTTGCCTGTGATAGTCTGTTTTTTATTATCTCTTTGCGTCTAGCATCATGTGATATTTCGGTTCCATGGTAGCAGACTCCCTTCACTTCCTCTACTTCACGGTCCTCAATTTTGATGTTAAGTTTTTCGCTGTTACCGTTTCTGCTGCTCCTCGTTACTTTCATCATTCTTCGGTGTGCTTTCAACTCATGGCACGTGCTCACAAGACTTAATTTCGTTTAAGAGATCTTGCAGTTTTGTCATTGAGGATAGTAGTGCCATCAGCGAATCTTATCGTTGCTATCCTTTCACTCCGAATTTTAATGCTACTCCCCAGCTTTTCTGTTATCTTCGTCACTTCTTGTTCGATGTATGGAGAGAATAGTAGCGACGAAAGACTGCATAGCTGCCTTATACATTTTCTAATCTTACCACTTCGTTCTCGGTCGTCCATTTTTATTCTTCCCTCTTGGTTCTTTTGCGTAGGCGTATTATATACAGTATTACCCGTCTTTCCCTAAGTTTAGACATATTTTCCTGAGATTTTCGAACATCTTCCATCATTTTACATCGTGTGAGGCGTTTACCGTGTCGACAAATCCTTGAGCGTGTTTTGATTTTTCTCAAGTCTCGGTTCTACTATCAAGTGCAACTTCAGAGTTGCTCTCGTGGTGCCTTTAAATTTCCTAAAGCCAAAATGATCGTCATCCTACAGGTCCTCGAAGTTCTTTTCCATTTTTCTGTACGTTATTTTTGCGGCAGTTCGGATATTTGAGCTGTTAAGCTGATTGTGCGGTATTTCTCACTTGCCTGCCCTTGCTATCTTCGGGATAGTGTGGATGATATTTTCTCCAAAGTCTGATGGTCTTTCACCATACTCATAGTCTCTACAAACTAATTTGGCTAGTTTTTTAGTTACCACTTCCTCCGATGATTATAGATAATTACGATGGATTGTTATCTATTCCTTCTGCCTTATTTGATCGAATGTCTTCCGAAGTACTGCTAGACTTCGATCTGGATTCTGTATGTCTCCCATATCGTTTCAAAAAACTCACGACACTGAACTGCGTTAACTGGATTTTATTAGTACCATCGGTTTCAGTCGTAAGCTATCATCTGATACGAAAATCACTTAAAATATTTCATTTGTCATGAATATTGAAACACAAAGCGTTGAATATTTTAATCCACATGAAACACGCAATAAAAACTCATTCATAACGTTTACAAGCGCAGCAATCGTCCTGTTCATATGAAGTGACAACATATTTCACTATTCATGAAAATGAAATGTTTTACGTGATTTTCGTACCAGATGATGGCTTACGGTCGATACCGTTAGTACTAATAGAATCCAGTTAATACAATTGAGTGTTATTAGTTAACTGAAACATGTATCGACTGCTGAAAATTGCCTGAAAAAAAAAAACTAGGAAAATTCTTCGATATCGACTCCCATTTCTTCTCTAATGTACTCATTCCACGTGTCCGCTCTCTTCCCTACGTAACCTTCAGTATAAATCTCCAACTGCCTCAGGTGAAAGCTGTCACAGAAAGTGCCCTTGAGATAAGATCGTTACAAAAATGGCTCTGAGCACTATGGGACTTAACATCTACGGTCATCAGTCCCGTAGAACTTAGAACTACTTAAACCTAACTAACCTAAGGACATCACACAACACCCAGTCATCACGAGGCAGAGAAAATCCCTGACCCCGCCAGGAATCGAACCCGGGAACCCGGGCGTGGGAAGCGAGAACGCTACCGCACGACTACGAGCTGCGGACTAAGATCGTTACCTCGTCCAGAACAGGATGTGCTATCCTCTTGTTGTACTCCTTTATTTTCCTGCACCTTCCTGCACCTTTCTGCACTTCTTTCGTCGATCAGTTGAAATATTTCTTCTGTTACCCAAGGTTCCTTCGCAGTTACCCTCATTGTGCCCATATCCGTTTGTCCAAGTTAGTATACGCTAATGCAAGTGGCGGTAGTAATATTGAGCGTCTTTCCTTTTACCACTCTGAAAACCCGCTCCCTTTTAAATGGTTCAAATGGCTCTGAGCACTATGGGACTCAACTGCTGAGGTCATTAGTCCCCTAGAACTTAGAACTAGTTAAACCTAACTAACCTAAGGACATCACAAACATCCATGCCCGAGGCAGGATTCGAACCTGCGACCGTAGCGGTCTTGCGGTTCCAGACTGCAGCGCCTTTAACCGCACGGCCACTTCGGCCGGCCGCTCCCTTTTAAACGCAATAAAGTGCTATAAGATAAACTGCCGGTTTTATGGAAAGTGCATAGAAGGCTTAGGTAACAAGATTACTCCTTAGGCGGTGGCTGACTGGCGTTTCTGAGTCAACTCTCAATGAACGCCTTGCTAACAACAATTTTCTTCCATTCCAGGCCTCCCTACCTCAGGAAAAAGAATCGAGAAGGTACCGGGAATAGAGTCCCTAAAAATATTCTCACGATCATTATTTTGTGAAAGCACCTATCACAGTGCCAGGAACTGAATCAAAAATAACAAACAGTTGCGCAACGTTGTTATGGATCTTACTTTGAAGCAGCAGTCTTCCGCTTGCTTCTCTTCCTGTAATAGGTACCGTCGTGGCCACCAGCATCAAACCAGTCATAAGCCTGTGACCCCTGCCCCCTCCCCCCCCCCCCCCCCTATTGAATTAGTGAGGGCATGAACGTTTGACCTGCAATACCTATAACACCTATTTGTGAATTGACTTATTTTTAGGAAGGGAGAGACTCGGGGGGGAGAGGGGTGCGGGAAGCATAGGCTCTCCCCCCCCCCCCCGCCCCCCCGAGTCTCTCCCTTCCCAAAAATAAGTACTGCTAGGTACTACTGTACAAACTCCCATTGAATTCTGCTGTGGATTTATATGTATCGACTGTTGGAGGCCAATGAAAGTACTGTAAACTGACCTAGACCTACCTACATACTCTGAAAATGGCTTAAGTGCATAGCGGAGGGTACTTCCCATTGTAGCAGTTATTACCTTAGGCTTATTACCGTTCAGTTTAAGTGTGGAGCGCGGGAAGAATGATTGCTTAAACACCTCTGCGAACGCTGTAATTAGTCTTACCTTGTTTTCGCATTCCTTATGGGGGCGATGTCTAGGAAGTTGCGGTATATTCCTAAATACATACTTGTCGGTTCTTGATAGCAGGATTTCACGTGATAGATTGAATCTGTCTTCAAGCGTTTGCAACATATTTGGGCTTTTTTTATTATTATTTTTTTTAGCACTATAGGACTTAACATCGGAAGTCATCAGTCCCCTAGAACTTAGATCTACTTAAACCTAACTAACCTAAGGACATCACACACATCCATGCCCGAGGCAGGATTCGAACCTGCGACCGTCGCGATCGCACGGTTCCAGACTGTGGCGCCTAGAACCGCTCGGTTTGGACATTTTCCTGGCGCTCTTTGCTAGATTTTTTGCCCTTTTCCTGGCACTCTTAAATAGATCAAACAAACCTGTAATCATTTGCGCTGCTCATTTTTTGTATATGTTCAATGTCCTCTGGTATAATACTGCTCAAATGTATGGGACCTTTAGCTGATAGGACTAAGATAGGATGCGCAAGTGCTAATTTGTAGACTGACTGATTTCCACAGTATACTCCCAACGAACTGAAGTTCGCCATATGACTTACCTCCAAGTGGAGCTGCGTGATCATTTTATTTTATACAGATATTTGCACGAGATGACTGACTCGAATTGGGACTCATTAGTAATGTGATCACTAGCTATTACTTTTTCTCGCTTTGTGAAGTATAGTTTTACATTTCTGGACATTGAAAATAAGCTGACAGTCACATTGAAATCTTACTGAGAACTGACTGGACATCTGTGGAGCTCTCTTCATACAGTAATTCATTACAGATAACTGCATCATCTGCAAAAAATCTGAGTTTGCTATTAGTATCGTGTCCTGGGCTCTTAATGAACAACACGAACAGCAACGCTCATGACAGACTTCACTGTGGCACGGCTGATGTTACTTCTACGTCTCTCATTGACTCCATACAAGAAAACATGCTGCGTCTTCCCTCCAAGAAAACATCAATCCTCTCACAATTATTGTCTGATACCGGATGTAATCGTACTTTTGTTAGTATACGTTGGTGTGATACTGTGTCAAATGCTTTTCGCAAGTCAAGAAAAACTGCATCAAAACACTAGATTTGAACCACAAGTGGCAGTTCCCAAAGAACTCTGCAGTTTGCCGTAGCCCACTTTACTACCCAGTAACAAACCACCACACTGTTTAGAGGAAATAACATGAACAGTTGTCCAAAACTACTCCAAAAATTCCCAAGAACTTAGAGATGAAACTTCCTAGGAGATCAAAACTGTATACCGGGCCGAGACTCGAACCCGGGAGCTCTGATGTTTGGATGTTAAGTTAAAGCTGTGAGGGCGAGCTGTGATTCGCGCTTGGATAGCTTAGTCAGCAGAGCACTTACCCGCGAAAGGCAAAAGTCTTATATTCGAGTCCCAGTGGGGCACGCGTTTTAATCTAAGCACTCTCCGCTGCAGAGTGAAAAATCATTACGTAACTTCGAGAGATGCTTGACATCATATCTATTAAGTGCAACCCGTAATACAGGTCGACCGTAACAGAGTTCAGGGGACGCTTTACCGTCAGTTGTACGGCAATATCCAATAAAACTTACAGGCTCCTAATTAAAACAAATTTGTCATTGAAATGTTATATATTTCAACCTAGGTTATGAATCAATAATAAAAAAGCCGTCTACAAGACGGTCGCTTTGTTCGCCTACGCTAGTTTGTCTAGACTCTGTAAACGTTACAGATCATTTAAACAGCTGGTGACGTCAGATTCAAGTGATCTGAAGATGAAAGGGGAGATATGATACTGCGTGAAGAGTTTGACAGAGCACTGAAAGACCTGAGACGAAACAAGGCCCCGGGAGTAGACAACATTCCATTAGAATTACTGACAGCCTTGGGAGAGCCAGTCCTGACAAAACTCTACCATCTGGTGAACAAGATGTATGAGACAGGCGAAATACCCTCAGACTTCAAGAAGAATATAATAATTCCAATCCCAAAGAAAGCAGGTGTTGACTTGTGAAAATTACCGAACTATCAGTTTAATAAGTCACAGCTGCAAAATATTAACGCGAATTCTTTACAGACGAATAGAAAAAACTGGTAGAAGCCGACTTCGGGGAAGATGAGTTTGGATTCCGTAGAAATATTGGAACACGTTAGGCAATACTGACCATACGACTTATCTGAGAAAATAGATTAAGGAAAGGCAAACCCACGTTTCTAGCATTTGTAGACTTGGAGATTGAAGGAACTAGAAGAAGACGTCAGAGGATGAGATGGATCGATGGCATCACAGAAGCAATGTGTTCCAACCTGGAAGGTCTACGGGAGAGAGTGCAAGACAGGAAAAAGTGGCGTGATTTGGTTCATGGGGTCACGAAGAGTCGGCACCGAATAGAGAGAGAGAGAGAGAGAGAGAGAGAGAGAGAGAGAGAGAGAGAGAGAGAGAGAGACAGAGACTTGGAGAAGGTTTTAGACAATGTTGACTGGAATACTGTCTTTCAAATTCTGAAGGTGGCAGGGGTAAAATGCAGGGAGCGAAAGGCTATTTACAATTTGTACAGAAACAAGATGGCAGTTATAAGAGTTGAGGGACGTGAAAGGGAAGCAGTGGTTGCGAAGGGAGTGAGACAGGGTTTTAGCCTATCCCCGATGTTATTCAATCCGTATATTGAGCAAGCAGTAAAGGAAACAAAAGAAACGTTCGGAGTAGGCATTAAAATCCATGGAGAAGAAATAAAAACTTTGAGGTTCGCCGATGACACTGTAATTCTGTCAGAGTCAGCAAAGGACCTGGAAGAGCAACTGAAGGGCATGGACAGTGTCTTGAAAGGAGGCTATAAGACGAACATCAACAAAAGCAAAACGAGGATAATGGAATGTAGTCGAATAAAGTAAAAAAAATGGTTCAAATGGCTCTGAGCACTATGGGACTCAACATCTTAGGTCATAAGTCCCCTAGAACTTAGAACTACTTAAACCTAACTAACCTAAGGACATCACACACACCCATGCCCGAGGCAGGATTCGAACCTGCGACCGTAGCAGTCCCGCGGTTCCGGACTGCAGCGAATAAAGTAGGGTGATGCTGCGGGAATTAGATTAGGAAATGAGACGCTTAAAGTAGTAAGAGTTTTGCTATTTGGGAAGCAAAATAACCGATGATGGTCGAAATAGAGAGGGTATAAAATGTAGACTAGCAATGGCAAGGAAAGCGTTTCTGAAGAAGAGAAATTTGTTAACATCGAATATAGATTTAAGTATCAGGAAGTCGTTTCTGAAAGTATTTGTATGGAGTGTAGCCATGTATGGAAGTGAAACATGGACGATAACCAGTTTGGACAAGAAGAGAATAGAAGCTTTCGAAATGTGGTGCTACAGAAGAATGCTGAAGATAAGGTGGGTAGATCGGCACAACTTGACTAGAAGAAGGGATCGGTTGGTAGGACATGTTCTGAGGCACCAAGGGATCACCAATTTAGTATTGGAGGGCAGCGTGGAGGGTAAAAATCGTAGAGGGAGACCAAGAGATGAATACACTAAACAGATTCAGAAGGATGTAGGCTGCAGTAGGTACTGGGAGATGAAGAAGCTTGCACAGGACAGAGTAGCATGGAGAGCTGCATCAGACCAGTCTCAGGACTGACGACCACAACAACAACATCGATCCGGATGACCGGGTCGCAAAATGAAAATAAAAAAACCGACTTTCACTCGTTGCAACGATAACTTCGTGTTTTCTGCTGACATGTATTTCAGACGAAATATGCTCAAGTTTTCAACTTCCCCTCACCGCAGTGGAAGATTTTTTCTCTATCGCAACGCAACTTTCTTTATTTGAATCCGTTTAATTTGCGCCCCTTTGTGTGGGACAGATTATCCGGAGAGCCGAAAAATCGATTGGCGACTCGTATGGGAGAGGCACGTCATTAAAAATGAACGTCTCTCACCGTCGCCCGTCTCACACAAAAGCGCGCGCGCGCGCGCGCGCGCGCGCGCGCACACACACACACACACACACACACACACACACACACCTTTCCTCTACCTCCTCTCTATCCCTCCCTCCCTCCCTCGCCCCCTTGTTTGGTTGTGTGTGTCATTCTGTCTTTCTACGACCGTACTTCTAAATCCTAATGGTGTTTAGGAAAGGCCTCGCACCCAGTGCTACTAAATTAGTGAGGACGTGACCGTTTGATCTGCAACACCTATTTGCGAGTCGCCTATTACATTTAGCCGGGTCCGCCAACGCGCGCTAGTGCGGGGTTATCGACGAGAAGGTTGTCGGTTTGACTCCAGACTATGAAATAATTTTTGCGTCAGCGGAATTTGAATGCTGGAAGAGGGGAAGAGAAGTCGTAACGTGCAGTTGCCTAATGAAGAGGCTGTGTGTCAATTCCGTGGGGGTAATCAGCAGTCCAGTTCCTAATGTATCGTGTAAACGGTATGGGAGATTTAACAGGGATCCATCAATCGGGTTGGGACATTACGGTCGGAATAGTATATGCTTACAATATTTCACCCGCTGCCTTTCGCCGTACTGTCATACCGTCACCAATACGAATTTCGCGCGCAGCCGGAGCCGCTTACGCCAAAGAACTACACTAAACCCAAAATATATGCTCATATAAAATATGGCTTATATGAAAATCTTGGAGTAAGGCTCAGTCAAACACATATCCGTGTTCTTTGTTGCGCTCCTGGACAAAATATCAGTGGGAGAGCCGCACTATTCCTTAACTTGTTATCCGTGAAAGTATACGAGGTCTAATAAAATGTTAACTTGTATAGTACTAAACGGCCAGCTAAAATACTCACCGCGTCACCAGGTTTCGGATGCAGCTTGGCTATCTATTGGCTTCCAGGGGCAACAAGAATTTGATTTTCATTATTTATATAATTATCGACCGAATTTTAAAATTTTAAATGCTGTCATAACCTACTCATTAAGAGGTATAAGCTTACGTTAAGTGTGTAACACACTAAGTCCAGAATTAAAGTTATAATCTGTGTATATGTCTTGAGAC
This sequence comes from Schistocerca nitens, assembly GCF_023898315.1. Lineage (NCBI taxonomy): Eukaryota > Metazoa > Arthropoda > Insecta > Orthoptera > Acrididae > Schistocerca > Schistocerca nitens. The sequence continues at coordinate 299,333,868 of NC_064621.1, read as the reverse complement.
AAAGTGACACCCAGCACGCAAATTACCCACATTGTATTCATCCACTGTTTGAGAATGAGAGCAGTTGGCAACTACCTGTAGAATTTAGACATAATTTGAAACTTTTTCGAATTTTTTTCTCGCTCACACTCCTCATAGAATAATGAAAGGAGATATGACGTCATAAATATTGAGATGCTTGCAAAAGGCGTTCGTTCATACGAATGTAGTAAGAGTTTTAAGATTTTGTGATGTATCTCACTTGTTTCCTAAAATTTTAGGGAGATGTTCTTAATGTTTTAACTGAGTGACTGGCTGACCCTGTTTTTCTAAGCGCTCAGCCACTCACATTTCCCTGTGCCTTTCTTTCACCTCTTCTATGGTTTTACATCTGATTTAATCCTAGGTACAGCACCTTTCATCCTTTTTCAGCTGTCTCCAGGTGTGTGAGGTAGTGATTCTGTGGTTCAAAGTGAGTGAGATGGCAGTGCGTGAATGAGTGTCGTTTTACAGATTTCCTCCAGAATGTTTGTAACAATTTTTGAGAGATTATAACCACATTCGTTGTTTTTTATGAGTGTAATGGCGCTGATAACCTCTTCGTTGAGCGCCTGTTAGGTCCAAACACACACGCACACGCACGCACGCACGCACGCTTAACGCCAAATACTTAGCACTTTAACTCTTTGCAAAGAAATCTGACGTTTGGAACTGTTCTGCACACTGCATCCCTATTATTTAAAATGTCTCGGGTGAGCGTTTACTGGTGAAAGAGTAATGTGGCTATGGTTCTCTCTGCCTTCTCTGTTCCGTTTCTCGTGAATGAAAACCATTACGGCACTGTCAGCAACATCGGGCACAGAAATTATGAAGTTAGAAAATAATTAAATAAGTTTTAGCACATCGATTCGCAGTCGGTCTAGCAGCTTTTCGAATTTCTTGGCACCTGGCTGTAATCTGTAAACGCAATAAACTTGAAACTTACGCACAGAATGATTAATAAAACTTTACTAAAATTCTAACTGACGAAGTATTCCGCCACAATGTTCGTGCTTGCTCTGTGTCTCTCGACTGTGACACTCAACTTTCCGTAATGCAGAAGGAGAAGACAGGGATAGAGTGAACGTTGCGGTACGGTCGCAGTTCCCCCGACCTAGGTCACCGTGTTGCGAGCACCGCAATGCAGCTGATTCATTCCTCTTGTGTGTCTCCAGACTTCTCCGCGAAGAAACCGTTACTCAGTCGTGTTAGATGTGTTACATGATGTCGGTAACTTTCCTGCGTTCTTCTCATTTTTCCTCCTCATGTACATCCTTTAACAGACATAACGAATATCACAAAGAGAGTATTTTCGTTCCGTCGTAACAACTACAAGAAAATGCGTGTCTTTTTAACCGAATACGTTTTGTTTGATAGAGGTAAAGCATCATCAGCTGTCTGTATTTCAAGATACTTAGAATTTGGTTTGTTTTTAAGATCGAGAAACAGCTCTTTGACAATCTGTTGGTTTTTACTTACGGTAACTTTTGCTTGGTTTCTCCCCTACATCAGGAAATTCGTCTGCTAGCACGTCTTTGGTTTCTTTCTTCATTAGACACTGATACTTGTAGCCTAATTTTTCACTGCTTTACAAAACTATGCATTTTTTTAAGTTTTACACAGCACACGTTTTTACAGTGTATTTTTATAGTTCTAGGTGTATATTGTGTTTTGTAGTGTTGCCAACATTGCCACTAGTTTGTCTTTGACCTATACTTTTTGTAGTTAATTATATACGTGTTATTCTATTTTATTACAGTGCTGTGTATTTATATACTATGTAAGAGTAATGAAGTAAAAATAAGTCATAAACATTGCTTACAAAACAAACCCCTCAATACAAAAGCGCATCCCAAAAAACTTCAATCAGAACCAGATAGATACCAACAATTTGGTATCTATCAGCTCAGTTGCAAATATTGTGAAGAAATATACGTTGGAACGACTAGCAGGATACTTGACACTAGATGTAAAGAACACACCAGAGCAGTGAAATATGGTACAACAATACAACATCTGCAGATCACCTAAAACAGGCATACTACAGAACAAGCAGTATTGAAAAAGATACGAACATCACAAGAACCAGTAAAGATACACTTCCTCCTTTCCAAAAAAATTTCCACTTACGCAAAGCATTAACACAGAATAAACAATTGTTCAGTGATCAAATAAGTATTGGGAACCAGATACTATGTAAAATAATTGAAAAAATCACATGGAAAAGAAGAGCCTTTTAGATCCTTCACCCCCTCCCCCTCTCCCCCCCCCCCCTCCCTGCCCCAGTTCCATTACACTTCTAGCTCCTCATATTATTTTCCTCCAACTCACTCTTCAGCACACCACAACATACTTATGCCCACTCGTCCTTGCCTCTCCCTCTCCCACCTATTCATCACAAAAAAACGGTCCATCACTATTCCTTCATTACTCTTACACTGTAATATAATTAAATAGAATAACACACTTACCGTACAATTAACTAAAAAAAGATATAGGTCAAAGAAAACTAGTGGCAATGTTGAAAACACTACAAAACATAATACATACTTAGAAGTATAAAAATAAACAGTAAACATTGGTGTACGAAAAAATATGCTGTGTAAAATGTAAAAAATGCGTATTCTGCAAAGTAGCGCAAAATTAGGCTACAAATATCAGTGTCTGATGAAGAAAGAAACTAAAGCCAAGTTAGAAGACGGCATTTCCTGACGCAGGCGAGAAACCAAGCAGAAGTTACCGTAAGAAAAAATCAAAAAATTGTTAACGAACTGGTTTTGGATCTTAAAAACAAATAAAATTGTAACTATCTTAAAGTACGGACTATTGATGATGATGAACCTCAATAAAATGAAACACGTCTGGTAGAGAAAAAAGGCATTTTTTTGTAGTTGTAACGACGGGACGAAAATGGCCTCAGGAATTGTAAAGCACCTACGGGCAATGTAGCCACGCAAATGAAGGATCAATGGTACTTCCTACATTTGCGGTTCGTCCATTCGTGTGCCTCGAACGATACTGTCACTGCTTTGTTCCATAGAAGTCATACACGCTTTTCTTCAGCTGTTACCCCTTAGGATCTTGTGTGATTTTTCTTGGTGTCACATAGAGATTCTGAAAATGGCTGAAGAATGTCAGTCTACTTGCTCTGTGATATTTCCATCAGTATTTAAATTTCACTTTTGGCAGGATCTTTCTGTCGGAGTGCCTTTCCTTTCGATTATATTATATAGATTTCTTAGCAACTATGCGAGGGCGATTAGGAAGATAACCTCCGTTTGGCTGTAAATAAACTTTCATGGAAAAAATGCTGTTTACATCTTTTTACCATTTTTCAACATAATCACCATTTTAATTTAAGCCTTTGTCATTGCGTTCCATTAATTTACAAGGTTCTTCATCATAAAATGTAAAATTCTGCCGCCTGGACAAGTAGCCAATCTTTCACGGCATTTCGAAGTTCGTCGTCATTAAAATACAGCGATGCAAGCCGTTTTTTCATGCGAGCAGAGGAATGAAAATCACTTCCCGCCAAGTCCGAGGTGTATTCTCTTCAATCCTTATGTAGCACAGACGCTACATCGAACTTTTTTTTTTCTAGCTCAGGGAGTAAACCAAATTTGTTGTGCCTAATTGTATCATATTCTTTACACCTTGTGCTTTCGCTGCATCGGTTGTTTTCCGTCTCTGCTTGTTCCCAGTAGGTTGCACGATGTGCTTTAAAAAGGTGTTCATCGCAGTGTCAGCACATCTTCGAAAAATAAAGGTAATTCGTGTTTGTTTTTAGTAAATTTGGACTAGAATGCTTTTCAGCCCTGCTGCAATATGCTAACAGACCGTGCGCTGTCGAGTTAGTGATCGTTTATTTCATCACAATGATATAACGATGTACAGATTTCGATGGTAGCGCTGCGACTACAGTTGGCAACTACTTATATTTTGACATTCCAGTGACGTTTTCATAACTTTTAGGCGATAATATTGCGTTTTCCGAATGTTACACATATTTTAATTATTTTCTAACATAAATAGTATTCACCTTGAATATGCTGTAAAATTTTTATGAATCAAACCAATTTTTTAATTTCAGTAGTTCAGTCGCATTTTACCCGAGAACAATGCATCGAACAACAATACAAACTTTTTATTCACAAAATCATAACTAAGGACTGAGGAGTTTATGGAACATAAAAAACGTCAAATTTTAATTGCTTCAAGATCTGTTAGTTTTCAGGTACTGTGAGAACGAGAGTTGTCATAAAAAAAAAAAAACGCAGGATGTCAGCATACCACGACGTTTGTTTTCAATGGTTTGCTCAAGTTTTTTCAGTGTTTCACAGCAGACATCTGAAGTGCTCCATAAAATCAGCTAGCAAAACTACCTCGTCTTCCCAGGAAAACATAGTCATAACTTTTCTCGAAAACAAAGTTTTGCAAGCTTTTTCAGCTTGCATGGAGAACTAAGGCAGAGCCCATTCGTTTGGTTTTGTGGAACTCGGTGAGCAATTTTGGTATCCGCCGAGCACAGAACTTTTGGTAGCCTAAGTTATCAGTGACAACCTCATACATAGCTGTACGAAAAAATTGCTGGAATTTTTCAGAAGGCTGAGATGGTCCATCAGCGATTTTCACCTACTGTTCTGTCAATTTTGTTGACCAGATCATTACTCCCAACAGAAGGCCTACCACCCGTCTCTTCATCATGAATGTTTGTACTACCACTTCCAAAAAATAAGGCCACTCATAATGTTAGCATCAGATGCAGTACATAATTGACGATGAATGTCTGCTGAAATGTTTTGCACCTAAAGAAGTCTTATTACTGCCCGCACATCGTATTTCGCGAGATTTTTTTTTATTAAAGCGCTCATGTTTTGTGGTTATAACGAGCGAATGCACTAAAGAAAGAGGTTCACAGATTTACAGCTGGACGCTTTCTGAATCAGAGAACGCAGACCTGACAATGGCGGCGCTCCGCGCACAAATACTAGCTCCACAATAGAATGGCAGTCAGAATCCTCGCCGACTACGCTGGCCTGTAGGTGCGCAGATGGCAGCTCATGCAAGGGGGAGCGGTAGTTGTGAGGGCTGAGGGCAGGCGCTGAAGTGGAAATGCCGAGAGCTGGAGGGGAAGTGCCATTCTAAACGGAAGTCTAGACACACGTTTTTTGTAAGTATTAAGCTGGGCCCCTCCACGCCCACGCGTGGACGGTGATCATTCTAAAAGATCTGTCACCGCTGCATTGGTTAGTTCGGGTTGGGTTTGGGTTTGTTTGGGGGGAAGAGACCAAACTGCGAGGTCATCGGTCTCATCGGATTAGGGAAGGATGGGAAAGGAAGTCGGCCGTGCCTTTTCAAAGGAACAATCCCGGCATTTTCCTGGAGCGATTTAGGGAAATCAAGGAAAACCTAAATCAGGATGGCCGGACGCGGGATTGAACCATCGTCCTCCCGAATGCGAGTCCACTGTGCTAACCACTGCGCCACCTCGCTGGGTGCATTGGTTTCCACTGTATATGCAGCGACTTATTTTCGCCAGGCTTGTTATTCTTTTGTAACTTTCAGAGAAGCATCACGAGTAAAACCTAAACATTTCTCTTGCAGTCACGTTAAAATTTGCTTCTTTTGCCAAAACGCAGTGGAGTTTAGTCTCACCTCACTAACATGCTGTGCAGACGCAATTACGACAAAATTCTGAAACAGTGATTTGTGAGGAATTGAGGAAAAATAAGATCAGTATCTTACGAAAAAGCACATCCCCGGTATAAAATAAAGGTGTAATGTCTTCACTTATATTCTTTCAAAACCCATAGTATTTTTTTTACTTTCAACATTGCAACACAGTCAGCAATCGTGATAATCTAATATATAAGAAACTATCAGCCTCGATTGCGGTAATGAAACCAAGCTTTACCTAGGTTTCAGCCCAAATAATTGAGCCTTCTTCAGAAGATATACCTGAATCTATAATTTGTCTAAGAGGGCATGGTCTAGAAATAAAACCAAAACAGCCTGAATACGCGTAGTCACATTTTATAAATGCGGTACATAAGTATATCTTTTATGCGGTACATAAGTATATCTTCTGAAAAAGGCTCAATTATTTGGGCTGAAACCTATGTGAAGGTTGGTTTCATTTCCGCAATCGAGACTGCTAGTTTCTTATATCCCCATAGCATTTCTCGTTTCACCAGCTATTGATGGTCCTCACAAATTACATTCGTTCATGGAGAAAGCCTGTGGTTGGTAGAATAACACAGTAGATAATGAAGTTTTGCATTATAACCATACGGAAAAATACTGTCATCTTTACGAGCTATCATTTGACAAAATTTCATTTCAATATCTCAAACCGTTTGGCATATGAGGAATGTTGTGGATATTTCATTCTGGCTTCATCGCTAGCGCGGCGCCATCGCAAACGAGTGTGCTTCATCAGATCAGTTTTCTCGAGATTGCTGACACGTAGACCTCCACACAAGTCTAAAGAAAAATTCAATATCTTAGCTAAATTTCATATTATGTAAAACACACCAAACGCAAAATCATAGCGAACCCTATTTTTCATTGGAAACTTTCTGGAATTTCGCGCAGTGTCGTACTTCTACGTAAATATCACAATAACTATGACCATTAACGAAATGATGGGCATATCGTCATGAATCTGATGTATAAAGCTACAAGAAAAGAATTTTTCTTTTTTACTGTGTAATCTGTACAATCGTCTGAGAAAGATTGCAGGGCGTGCGCCTCTATTCTACCATCGCCGACTAGCCGAAAAATGGCGGTGTCCGCCTCCCCTTCCAAACAAATGAATAAACTCACCCACTGCTTTGGGTGAAAACTGGTCACTGCAAATAAACCACCATATCTTGCGCAGACTCTACTTTCCGAAACGCCCTCGCATTTAGGAATTATATCTGCTCAGTTCACTGGCGAATTGGTGCAGGACCTTCTTCATGCGATGTTGGCAACCTACGAAATGGCAACTATCTCGTTCAGAACACTTGGTGGCTTAAGATAGGTCTGCAGAAGTGATTATGAATTACATATTTTATGTAAGATGTGACTACCGTTTTCCAGAATATACGTACTCAAGCAAAATACTATGTAGTGACAGATAACTTTCGACAATAGCAGCACCAGAACGTTGTTTGTTCACAAGAACTGACCAAATCCGAAGCACGGTAGTATGTTTACCTGAACACTTCCAACTTCTGCCGATTCTGACCTAGGGAGCACTGAGTTTAAAGAAGGTGACCAAACTGTTCAACGGTCCGGTGTTATAACGCATTTTTGTCTTCAGGGTGTAATGGTGGATCCATGTGTCGTGTATTGGTGCAGTTCCGAGCTAATGAGTGAGGACTCTAAAATATTTATGAAAATGGATTGTTGTACTGCTGGAAAAATTGTCTGGCAGCGACGACAGCGCCCGTGAAGGAATATGTCAGTAGGAATGAGGTGTAGAGATGGGCAAAACTGTTCTTTTCAGAGATTGGATCAGAACTGTTCACTCCCTGAAATGAATTAGCTCTTTTTCATGACTCACCACTCATTTACAAAAGAAAATAAATGAAAGGCACATTGCCCTTTAAACTTGGGTTATTCCAGTACTATACCTGTATTTTGATCTTATTTGATCCTATTTTGAAGTAACACAGATAATGAGTAAGAATTTTGTATTGTTTATTGAAATTTCCACGATATGACAAAGTTTTTGATTATTGATTTATTTTGCACTAGCGTGGTTTTTTGGGTGATCGGAAAATGTTGTAACTTGAGATTTACATTAACAATATATTTGGCTATAATGTATTAAAATTTCATTAACCTCATACAAATACATCGCAAGCCATATATTTTTCCTTTCGAAGACGCCTAAAATCGCAAAATCCGTACCAGAATAAGAAAAAAAAATATAAATTTGACTGTAAAACGAAAGTGATGCATATAGCCATACGCAGAATAAAACAAGGAAAATATTGGTGTATCACATTTTGCGATACGTTTATCGGTTCGCTCGTAATTAAAGCGTAAATTCGAGTGTCCATAATAAAAATCCTATAGTAAGAGGAGTCATCAGGAACCTAATCTAATCAGTTTAAACAAATAAAAATAAAATAAAAACAATTGATGTATACATAACATAATAATGTAATATACATAGCGGTATTACTACGAAGAACAATATCCAGTGGGGACAAACTCCGATGCAGAGGCGCTGAGTCGAGCAGGTCGAGCCGCGAGCTTTATTACTGCGTGAGCTGAGACCGCAGAGACCAGAGTGACACCAGAGTCGCTTTGCTCGACGCTCTGGCTAGAGTCGAGACGGTGGGGTGAGCGTTGAGCGGGCGAGTTCCGAGGGTGGGGGAAGCGGTGAACTCACCCGCTCGGAGCCAAATCGTCCGTTCCCTTGCGAGCCGGTTTTTGCAAGTAGTTCCAATGTTATCCGCTAGGTGGCTCTCTGTCCTGTTGCTCGCATCAACTGCCCAGAGGGCAGGACGTGCGACTGAAACGATCGCCGACAGAGTGCGATGCGAAGTTAAGCTGCGCCAGACACTGCACAGTGCACACGGCAGACGACGCACAGAGACTGCCCGGCATATGTGAAACACAAAATCCAATGGGGCACTGCACAATGCAGGCAGCCAAGGTAGAAGCAGGGCAGAGGCCGGCGCTGGCTGTGTTGTGTGGCGTGCACTGTGCTCTGACCAGCAGAGGCGCTGCTGATATGCTCCGCTCTCTCTCTCTCTCTCTCTCTCTCTCTCTCTCTCTCTCTCTGCCGTGGGAAACGTTTGGAGCTACCGTTCTTTTTTTCTGAATCACTGATTGTTCACTCCTTTGAAAGATTGAACTCTATGAATTAGTTCAAGAGCGGATCCCCCATCTCTAATGAGGTGGCAATGCGGAGCTGCGTTCTGTTGGTAACTTCGGGTCGCATTCGGAGCGAAATGTCTCGACAACGCTGCCACTAACGTCCATTGTGTGTCTCACAACACACTTCGCGCCGTAGGTTTCTTGTAATAAGGCAGATTCCGTTCTGTCACGGGTGAATTATTTCATCTGGCTAGGCAGCTCGTTCACATCGTTCTGAAACCGGTATTTTTGTGCCCACACCAGTCGCAAAGATGTTCTGAGAAGAACTGAGTGCTAGAATGCGATAAGGATCGAGCTCACACAGACATCGAACTGAGACATTTTAAGTTTTGTGTTTTTTGTCTTTATTTCATGAAATTGAGCACATTAAAGAGTCACCTTTTTGGTTTATAAATAATTATTTGTAGCCCAGAAAATATAATTAAACTCGTCTTCTAATATACATTATTTATCTGAAAAATGTCAGCTCCAAATTGCTAAATCTGGAAAATTAAATTTAGAAAACGGGTTATACTGTACTGGATAGTACCGGATGAAAATACGCTCATCGGTACAATGGTGGGTCCTTTACTTTACCTACCGATTGGATATCATAACACATAAAATATTAGTTCACTTTGTTAGAAAATACATACGGATAATTACTGAACTTTGTACTATTAATTTCCACAGGAATGTCATGAGTGTGTACAACTGCCTCAAAAGATTAACTTATCACTTGATACAGACTAAATAAAAGTCTCTCACTAAGAGTACGTTTGACGTTATCTTGCACGTTGTTCTGCCTAATACACTGAATACACAGCTGGCGTACCATAAGACGATGCTGTCATCTTAGTCGATGGTCACAGACTGAGGCTGAACAGTCCTGTCAGCAGTAAGTAGAAGCGCGGTTGTGGTGGCGTAGAGGAACGTTTCTGGTCGTGGTTACGCCGGTGTCGCTCATTCGTCAATGCTGCCTGCAGCGGCTGTCTTCTCTTGTGGTTGTGTTGCGAGGTACTACCTTGCTTTGCAACTGTGCTCTTCCGACGACACCAGAGGTTACTTTTGGAACAGTCCAGTTTTAGGCAATTATTTGTTTTAAAATGCAGCAACGTTCAGATTTACTCTAACATGTATTTACTGTTACATTGAAGGTATGCTAATGGTGTCTGGGGTCCTATTTACACGAACTCTTAGCAGCCGTCTGTATCGAAACCTATACTTACTCTGCTGGCCATTGAAATTGCCACACCACGAAGATGACGTGCTTCAGACCCGAAATTTAACTGACAGGAAGAAGATGCTGTGATATGCAAATGATTAGCTTTTCAGAGCACTCACACAAGGCTGGCGCCAGGTGGCGACACTTACAATGTGCTGACATGAGGAAAGTTTACAACCGGTTTCTCATACACAAACAGCGGTTGACCGGCGTTGCCTGGTGAAACGTTGTTATGATGCCTGGTGTAAGGAGGAGAGATGCGTACCATCACGTTATCGACTTTGATAAAGGTCGGATTGTAGCCTATCGCGATTGCGGTTTATCGTATCGCGACATTGCTGCTCGCGTTGGTCGAGATCCAATGACTGTTAGCAGAATATGGAATCGGTGGGTTCAGGAGGGTAATACGGAACGCCGTGCTGGATCCCAACGGCCTCGTATCACTAGCAGTCGAGATGACAGGCATCTTATCCGCATGGCTGTATCGGATCGTGCAGCCACATCTCGATCCCTGAGTCAATAGATGGGGACGTTTGCAAGACAACAACCATGTGCACGAACAGTTCGACGACGTTTACAGCAGCATGGACTATCAGCTCGGAGACCATGGCTGCGGTTACCCTTGACGCTGCATCACAGACAGGAGCGCCTGCGATGGTGTACTCAACGACGAACCTGGGTGCACGAATGGCAAAACGACATTTTTTCGGATGAATCCAGGTTCTGTTTACAGCATCATGATGGTCGCATCCGTGTTTGGCGACATCGTGGTGAACGCACATTGGAAGCCATACCGGCGTGATGATATGGGGTGCCATTGGTTACACGTCTCGGTCACCTCTTGTTCGCATTGACGGCGCTTTGAACAGTGGACGTTACATTTCAGATGTGTTACGACCCGTGGCTCTACCCTTCATTCGATCCCTGCGAAACCCTACATTTCAGCAGGGTAATGCACGACCACATGTTGCAGGTCCTGTACGGGTCTTTCTGGATACAGAAAATGTTCGACTGCTGCCCTGGCCAGCACATTCTCCAGATCTCTCACCAACAGAAAACGTCTGGTCAATGGTGGCCGAGCAACTGTCTCGTCACAATACGCCAGTCACTACTCTTGATGAACTGTGGTATCGTGCTGAAGGTGCATGGGCAGCTGTACCTGTACACACCATCCAAGCTCTGTTTGACTCAATGCCCAGGCGTATCAAGGCCGTTATTACGGCCAGAGGTGGTTGTTCTGGGTACTGATTTCTCAGGAACTATACACCCTAATTGCGTGAAAATGTAATCAAAAAATGGTTCAAATGGCTCTGAGCACTATGGTGCTTAACTACTGACGTCATCAGTCCCCTAGACTTAGAACTACTTAAACCTAACTAACCTAAGGACATCACACACATCCACGCCCGAGGCAGGACTCGAACCTGCGACCGTAGCAGCAGCGCGGTTCCGGACTGAAGCGCCTAGATCCGCTCGGCCACAGCGGCCGGCAAAACCCTAAACTCTCTCGAACTGCCGATGAAGAGTAGTTTTCTTGAAATTGGGCTCTGGAATATCATTATAATGTATTGTATCCGACACTCTGCGAAAAATTCTTTTCGTTTTCATTCTTATAAAGTCGACGCCTTTGAGTTACAGTTTTCACAGAATGTGTATATTTCCTTATCGATCTCTTCCTGCTGTTATGACTCCTGTACAAAGAAATCTTTTTATAAGATCAGTTCCTCCATTTTCTAGATCGATAAATTTTGACTTTTGATAGCCATGTTTTCCTCTTTGCTCTACATGAAGAAATTTGTAGGCTTCATTTTCTAACGTTTCTCCAACGTGAGACTTGCCACTAGAATAATCAATGTCATTAGGTGTTTCATGATGAATGCCAGATATTTACGTACTTCGATCTCTCCGACAGCAGATAAAAACCTCCTGGATGTTGCAGATACATCACAAAATGCTTTAGCGCGAATTCTTACGGAAATATCGTTCGCATTTCCACTGTCAAAATATGCAGTATTACTATGCACTCTACTGCATGCTTTACTACGCACAATACCAAGCAAAAAAAAAACACCTTTTGCAAATCATAGTTTCCTAGTTTATAAAACTCTGTAAAGAGACCGTCCTTATCAGTCACCGTTAAGTGTGTAATGTTCGCACCAAATCAGATTAGCTTTCGTAGTCTTCACAGCACAATCGCAACCACCACCCTGGTTTCTTGCCGAAACAGTTTTGTTAGTTTTCTCTCACCTAGTGTAGGCCCACATTTTTTCACAATTTTGCCATTCTTTTCTTCAAGTCTCATCATTTCTTGCACGTTTTTTTAGATTTCTCAAAACTAGTAAGCACAGAATCATCTTCACCGTCAGCTTTGACGTCAACACTAAAGCTTGTACCTGCAAGCGCATATGCTTCTACTAGCTAACGTAATGTTATCGACTGGCTTAGCTCCCTCTTGAACAGGTAGATAGTTATTCAGAGATATCACAAAATCTGTCTCTTGTAAAGTGGAAGAGTAAAACTGGGTAACAATTATTCGTATATTGTAGGATAATAAATACGTAATTGTAATACTCAAATACGTCAGTAACTCATTTTTAAACAGTTTTTGGGTTAGCTCCCTCTCGCATTCTACCGCACAATTAGAAAAAACACTGACAAATCTAAGTAGAAACAAGGTCTTTGAAGTACACGACATTCCCTCACAATTATTGAGATCTTTGGGAGAGCTAGTCATAATAAAACTGGTGGAAGCCGACATCCGGGAAGAACAGTTTGAGTTAAATAGAAATATACACTCCTGGAAATGGAAAAAAGAACACATTGACACCGGTGTGTCAGACCCACCATACTTGCTCCGGACACTGCGAGAGGGCTGTACAAGCAATGATCACACGCACGGCACAGCGGACACACCAGGAACCGCGGTGTTGGCCGTCGAATGGCGCTAGCTGCGCAGCATTTGTGCACCGCCGCCGTCAGTGTCAGCCAGTTTGCCGTGGCATACGGAGCTCCATCGCAGTCTTTAACACTGGTAGCATGCCGCGACAGCGTGGACGTGAACCGTATGTGCAGTTGACGGACTTTGAGCGAGGGCGTATAGTGGGCATGCGGGAGGCCGGGTGGACGTACCGCCGAATTGCTCAACACGTGGGGCGTGAGGTCTCCACAGTACATCGATGTTGTCGCCAGTGGTCGGCGGAAGGTGCACGTGCCCGTCGACCTGGGACCGGACCGCAGCGACGCACGGATGCACGCCAAGACCGTAGGATCCTACGCAGTGCCGTAGGGGACCGCACCGCCACTTCCCAGCAAATTAGGGACACTGTTGCTCCTGGGGTATCGGCGAGGACCATTCGCAACCGTCTCCATGAAGCTGGGCTACGGTCCCGCACACCGTTAGGCCGTCTTCCGCTCACGCCCCAACATCGTGCAGCCCGCCTCCAGTGGTGTCGCGACAGGCGTGAATGGAGGGACGAATGGAGACGTGTCGTCTTCAGCGATGAGAGTCGCTTCTGCCTTGGTGCCAATGATGGTCGTATGCGTGTTTGGCGCCGTGCAGGTGAGCGCCACAATCAGGACTGCATACGACCGAGGCACACAGGGCCAACACCCGGCATCATGGTGTGGGGAGCGATCTCCTACACTGGCCGTACACCACTGGTGATCGTCGAGGGGACACTGAATAGTGCACGGTACATCCAAACCGTCATCGAACCCATCGTTCTACCATTCCTAGACCGGCAAGGGAACTTGCTGTTCCAACAGGACAATGCACGTCCGCATGTATCCCGTGCCACCCAACGTGCTCTAGAAGGTGTAAGTCAACTACCCTGGCCAGCAAGATCTCCGGATCTGTCCCCCATTGAGCATGTTTGGGACTGGATGAAGCGTCGTCTCACGCGGTCTGCACGTCCAGCACGAACGCTGGACCAACTGAGGCGCCAGGTGGAAATGGCATGGCAAGCCGTTCCACAGGACTACATCCAGCATCTCTACGATCGTCTCCATGGGAGAATAGCAGCCTGCATTGCTGCGAAAGGTGGATATACACTGTACTAGTGCCGACATTGTGCATGCTCTGTTGCCTGTGTCTATGTGCCTGTGGTTCTGTCAGTGTGATCATGTGATGTATCTGACCCCAGGAATGTGTCAATAAAGTTTCCCCTTCCTGGGACAATGAATCCACGGTGTTCTTATTTCAATTTCCAGGAGTGTATGAACACGCTAGGCAGTACTGACTTACCTCAGACTGAAATAAGGCAAACGTAAGTTTATAGTAGTTGCAGTAGGTTTGGAGATAACTTTGACAGTGCCGACTGGAATACACTCTTTGAAATTCTAGATTTAGCAAGAGTAAAATACAAGGAGCGATAGATAATCCGCAACATGTGCAGAAACCAGACTGTGGTCATAAGAGTCGAAGAACGTAAAAGGAAAACAGTGGTTGAGAAGAGAGTGAGACAGGGTAATAGCGTATCCTTGATGTTATTCAGTCTGCACATTGAGAAAGCGGCAAAGGAAACAAATAAGAGATTTGGAAAGGGGAGAAGAAATAAAAACTTTCCAGGTTTACCCACGATTTCGTAATTCTATCAGACAGCAAATGACTTCGAAGAGCAGCTGGACAGAACGGATAGTGGGTTGAAAAGAGCATATAAGATGAATATCAACAAAAGCAAATCAAGGGTAATGAAATGTAGTCGAGTTAAATAAGGCGACGCTAAGGGAATTAGAGAATAACACGAGAGCAGATGATCAATTTGTATCCAACTTAAGGCAGCGTCAAATGGTTTAAAATCCACGAGCCGTCGGCCGAGTACTCCTCGGCCATTATCAAGCGGAGACTGTCTTTTGGTTGCTGCTACCGTGCTTACATAGCCGCGCTGCCTTCTGTGACATCACTGATGCTCGCTCCAGCGCCGTACAGGGTAATGTTTTGGCTGCGTGCTCGCCGCCCCCGCTCCAACCGTCCGATGGTCGCGACCCAAGCCGTACGTAGCTGCAAACCACCGTTTTTATTCAGGGTGTTGTCACAAATTTTTATCTTGATGCTTCTTTTATCATGCTATCCCAGAAAGTGTTAGTCCGTGTAATAACAGACGTCTCGTCGAACACCATACGAAGTTCGTTTTCCAGAGCATGCTCTGCTACCGCTGATTTCTCAGGTACTGAAGGTGAAAACATCTCTCGTGTTATAAACAGCGCTGTTAAATAGTACGCACAGTCTGTCCAACATAAAACTGTCGACACCCACAGGGACGGACCACATCAACCAATCGACTACATCCATGACAACATAAAGTTAACGATGGAGGTAGAGGCAGATGATGCCTTCCCGTTCCTTGACGTCCTCGTCCACCGTAAAGCAAATGGGTGTCTCAGCCACAGTGTTTTCGAAAATCCACCCACATCGATCGATATCTGCTCGCTGACAGCTGTCACCATCCGCCGCAGAAACGTTCTGTTCTCACACTCAAATCTCCAGTTGTCAGACACTCAGATTGGTACTAAACGTTGTATGTCGATAGAGTATCAACCAAAATATCGATTTAGTTCGTGCTGTGCGTTGTCGTCCAGTATAACATGTCCAAACGATAATTAAAAGCAACATTAGAACTACGGACCACTGAAAAGCGTATCAGTGAGTGACTGCTTTGTATATCTAGACCCCTGCCCACTTTGCTCCCGAGACCACTTCTTCAATTCCTTTACCCTAAAAAAAAAAAAATTAATTAAAAAAAATTGAGTTGGTAGCATGTCAGACTATCGTACCGAAGGTTCCACGTTCAAACCCCACTAATAACAGTTTATTTCAGCTACTTACACGTGGTGCTGTTATGTTGGTGAACATTTTCCTGAGATGTATGAGGACTTCCCTGAGCTTGTAGCAATGTTCTTTTGGCAGTCTGATTTCGCTTCGTTGGTTGAAAGTAACTTACTTTACTTTCACTTTTTCGTGTCCGGAAACTACAATTTGTTTGCCCAGTATTGGGCAATGTCCAATGCTTCTTCTTTAGCCAGCCATAGATCGTCGAGGGTGCATCTGTGCGGGCAGGCAGGGCATTGTAGATGTTCCATGTCCTGTCGAGTGCCGCAGTCGCATTTGTCATTTTCGTCCAACAAACCCCATTTGATCAGATTAGATTTCACAGGAGCCACCCCAGTTCTGATGCGGTTAAGCATTCTCCAGGTTTTCCAGTCACCAGAAACGCCGCTTGGTGGGTCCTCTCTTAGTGGATAGTAGATGGAGGGCTCATCTAAGGCGCAACTTAGGAAACGGCGTCTGGATTTGAGTCTGCTGGGGCCACACTCTAGGCCAAATATTGAGTGACGAGCATCAAAGGTTTGTTTTAGCTTCTCGGTATGTTCATGGGCTTTCCTACGTGAGTCAGGGTTTGTGAAACCTGCGGCCCTGTAAAGATTTTCTATGGGGGTAGGTTTCATGCAGCCTGTCACTATCCTGCATGTTTCATTCAAGCTAATATCTACCTTTTTTGCGTGGGCGGATCTGCACCATACCGGGCAGGCATATTCGGCAGTTGAGAAGCACAAAGCTTGGGCTGAAGTTCTGACCACGGTAGGTTTGGCACCCCATTTGCTGTTGGACAGCTTTCTTATTAGGGAATTTCGTGCTTCTACTTTTTTGCGTGTTTTTTTCGCAATGATATTTGTATGTCAATGTTCTGTCCAGCACGACGCTAAGGCAGGTGGGAGTATCTGTGTGTCCTAGTAATGTCCCATCCCAGGTAACATGGAGCCTGTACTCTGCCTGCCTCGAGTTCACATGGAATGCACTTACTTGAGTTTTGGAGGGATTGGGTTTTAGAGAATTCTCTTTGTAATAGGTTGACATTGTAGAAAGGGCGGTTCCTAGTTTCTCCTCGATGGCTTCAAACCTGTTGCCTTGAACTGTTATTGCCAGGTCGTCTGCATATACAAAAGTTTTGGTTTTGTCTGGAGTTGGTTGGTCATTTGTATATATGTTGAATAGGATTGGCGTCAACACGCTCCCTTGGGCGAGCCCATTTTTCTGATTCCGCCAACGACTCTTTTTCCCCCTCAAGCATTACGAAGAACTGTCTATTTTGGAGCAGGGATTCGATTATCTTGACTAGGTGGTAGTCTTTCAGGGTCTCGTAGATTTTATGCAATAGTGTCCGGTGATCTACTGTATCATAGGCGGAACTTAGGTCGACTAGTGCCAGCACGGTGATTAGTTTATTCTCAAACCCATCCTCGATATATTCCGTCAATGCTAGAATTTGACTGGTACAGGACTTTCCAGGTCTAAAACCTGCTTGGTGTGGAATTAGCTTCGAGTCAACGATCTTCTCTATTCTGTTGAGGATCAGTCTTTCATAGAGCTTAAACAGGTGGCAGAGAAGGGTTATGGGTCGATAGCTCTTCCGAGACTCTGGGTCCTTCCCAGGTTTAAGGAGAGCCACCACTTTTGACTTCCTCCACAGCTCCGGGATTTGAAAGGTTTCACGGCACACATTAAAAAGTCCAAGTATCCAGTCCCTGGCGCCAAGGCCGAAGTTTTTAATCTGTTCCACGCAAATATCATCAAACCCAGCGGCTTTCCCATTCTTCATGGTATTTATGCCATTGTTCAACTCTCTCATGCTAAATGGTTTCTGGAAATTGGTGTTTTCCGTTGGCAGTAGGCGTGTGATTTTAGTTTTCTGACGTTTGGAGTTGAGCTTGCCGTTTAGAAGGAATTGGTTGGCCACCTGGTTTGGAGTTACGTTGGCCGGGGCCTTGCTTAGCCTTGGGTCACCATCCAGTTTCTTAATCAGGTTCCAGGCTATTTTGCTACTGTGGGACATATCCATTCTTTCTAGGGTTGCTATCCACTTCTTCTCGCGTGCCTCGTTGAGGGCTGACGTTAAAGCTGTGTCACAGGTGATGGTTTCGTAACTGAATGGGTCTTCCGCGAACAGTACTTGATACTTCTCCAGGATGTCCTTTGAGGCATTTGAGAGCCCTGGGATATAGTGTTGTCTGCAGCCCCTAGGAATATAGCGTCTAGATACCTTTCGCAAAGTCTCAACAAAGATAAGATAATTATTTGGTGTTGGGGTCAGACTGGCTAATTCCTCATCCAGCGCTTGGTAATATTCTGACCACCTAGCCTTTTTAAAGTTGAATCTCCTACGGAAAGGTATTTTGGTTGTTTTGATTGTTGAGTAGACTTGGATTCCAATAGGTCGATGTTGTGTCTTTGGGATTGCATCATATACTCTTTTGCAGCAGGTGTCGTAGATGTTCCGGCTGACGAAGCAAATATCGGGATTGTAACCTCGCTTCCAAATTTTGCTGTTGAAGGAGCAGGGGAGCTTGGGGTCGTGGAGAAGTGAAAGGTTATTTGCCTCAGCCCATTGTTCTAGCAGCTGACCATTGGCGTCTGTCTCATCGTAGCCCCAGGTGGTGCTGCGGCTGTTAAAGTCGCCCACAACGAAGTGTGTCCTTTGATTGTTGAAGCTTTCTGGCGTTGAAGTGTCTAAGTTCTGGCCGAGGGGTTTATATACGGAGCACATTGTAAATGATCCACTCTCTATCGCTAACACTTCAATGTTGTTGGTGGTTGTCTTACTCGTGGAAGAGAGCAGCATCTCGGGTCTGGTAAATATTGCGCTCCCATACCTTCTGTGAGGTGCTTCTACTGCCAAGCGCATTTCTTTGATATTGGGTCTGTTTGCTGTTTCATCTCTATGCGTTTCCTGCAGGCACAGTACGTCCCACTTTTCTGATTGGCATAGTTGCGATATTACATCCTCCTTATTCTTGGTGATTCCCTCGACGTTAAGGCTGACGATCGTCAGGGTTGGCCCTGAAGAGGACCTGTTTTTGTTTTTGGCCTTTGATTGCATTGGTTTCCGGCGGTGGAAGGAAGGTTTGGCCGTTGTCCGATTGGGCAACGTTTCCGGGGAGCGCCGGCATTTTACTTTCTTCTATGTAGCATGTAAGTAAAATGCACACGTGGAGGCACCTTCCTATAGAGTACATTTGTATAGACAGATGTAGTGTGCTGTCGGACATGTGCGACAGAACACACACCACTCCTGATGAAGCAGCTTGATCATTTGTAGTTTCACAGAATAAACATAAACAATCGGAACAGTTCAATGAAGAAACAATTGCATCACACGCGCGAAAGTATTAATACTCCCATATAACACTTTCACCGATATTACAAAAAAAAGCCCTTGTTGGGATTTGACCTCAGCATCCAAGGTACGACAATCTATCGCACTACCAACTTTACATATTACTTCTCAGTTATACGAGGGTAAGTCAATTATTATCAGCAATTTAGTTATATTTTTGTTTATTTTGGTAGCACTGTCGTTTTAAGTTGATGACGCACGATTTGTTTGGTTTTTTGTCACATATTTGCAGTTTTGAAGCTACTAGGTTAGTTTCGTTATCGCTACCTTGTTGTTAATCATGGCTGCTGCGCTGTCTATTTGCACCAAAGAGGCGCAACGTTCAGTGATCCGTTTTTTGCGGTCGGAAGGCGTATCAGGGGCCGAAATTCATCGAAGACCTTCGGTACAGTACGGGAACAGAGTTTTGCCACAACGGAGTGTCTACGAATGGACTGAAAAATTCCGAAATGGTCGCACAAGTGTTACGCACGATGAAGGAACCGGACGATTGTTTACCGCCACAAATGAAGAAACCATTTAGCGTTCACGTGAAATGATTCTCTTAGACAGACGATTAACTATTGACGAAGTGGCACATCGTCTGCAAATTAGTCATGGTTCTGCCTACGAAATCATCCGCAACAGACTTGGGTTTCATAAAGTTTGTGCAAGATGGGTCCCAAAACAACTCACACAGTTGCATAAACAAACGCACTTGGACATCTGCAAAAAATATTTGGATCGCTATGGTAACGAAGGGGACAACTTCTTGGACACGATCATTACTGGTGACGGAACATGGATCCATCATTATGAGCCGGAGAGTAAACGGCAGAGAATGGAATGGAAACATCCAAATTCGCCGTGCAAGAAAATGTTCAAGACCCAACCGTCCGGAGGAAAACTGATGCTTACGGTTTTTTGGGACGCACAAGGTCCAGTATTGGAACATTATGGGGAAAGGGGCACAACAATAAACAGTGTACGTTACAGTGAGATGCTTACTGCCAGGCTAAAGCCTGCAATTCGAAGCAAACGCCGAGGACTGCTGTCAAAAGGTTTTATGTTGTTGCACGGCAAAGCTCGTCCGCATACAGCTGCCCACACTGCTCAGACGCTCCAGAAACTCAGATTTGAAATACTGGCTCGTCCTCCATATAGTCCTGATCTTGCCCCTTCTGACTATCACTTGTTTGGTCCACTCAAACAGGCATTAAGGGGCCGTCGATTTGCCTCGGACGAAGCAGTGAAAGAAGCGGTGCATTCCTGGCTCGCAGCTCAACCGAGAACCTTCTTTTATGAGTGCATCAGGAAACTTGTACAACGATGGACCAAGTGTCTTGAAACGCAAGGAGGCTATGTCGAAAAGTGATGTTCTTGTAAGTTTCCTATTTGAGTACAATAAAATTTTATAACTACTGTGCGGATGATAATTGACTTACCCCCGTACTTTTCTTGCGCTCCGTAGTTCTGGTGTTAGTTTTAATTGAAGTTTACGTTCGTTCTGCTGGACGACAGCACATAGTACGAACTAAATCGGAGTTTTGGTTGATACTCTGTCAAAATACGTTTGGTACCAATCTGAGTGTCTGACATGCGGAGGTTTGAGTGTGAGAACCTCGGTGGATCGAGTGGATACCGTCTCAGGCGCTGAAAACCTGCTGAAGGAACTGAGCCACTAGCAAAAAGTATTCAGGGACAACGGCTACGACTGCTGCCAGATTTCGCAAGTCATCTTTTCGAAAACACGTAAGCACAAAGACTCCGAGGAGGACTCAAAGAAGCTTGCGTTTTTGTCGTTGTGTGGCTCAGTAACAGGAAAGATTAGCCGGTTCCTATAGAACCATAAAATCGATTCGGTCTTCAGGGCTCCAGCAAAAATTTGACAACTCGTGAGTCCTGTGAATGACAGTGTAGACCTCAGAATGCCAGGAGTATATAAAATACCGTGTGGGTGTGGACAGTTTTATGTCGGACAGACTGTGCGTACTATCGAATAGCGCTGTATAGAAGACATTCTATTTTCACCTTCGGTACCTTGAGAAATCAGCAGCGCCAGGGCATGCTCTGGAAAACGAACATCGTATTCTATTCGACGAGACATCTGTCACTATACGGACTAGCAGTATCTGATACAGCGTAATACACTACTGGCCATTAGAATTGCTACACCAAGAAGAAATGCAGATGATAAACGGGTATTCATTGGACAAATATATTATGCTAGAACTGACGTGTGATTACATTTCATGCAATTTGGGTGCATAGATCCTGAGAAATCAGTACCCAGAACAACCACATCTGGCCGTAATAACGGCCTTGATACGCCTGGGAAACTGTTGTCCTGACTATCTCATCACCGCTCGTTCCGCAGCCGTGCACTACTTTCAACTTTCTGCACTAACTGCCCGTATGATGCTCTCACTGCCCCCCCCCCCCCCCCTCCCTTCCACCAGTGCTTCGGTCTTTCTCAAAGTCCCAAAGATTGTGATAAATTGTACAGAGAATGCTTAACCCTTAAGAACACGCTTGGGGTAAAATATGCCCTGCTATAGCTTTTATATGTTGTAAGCATTGTTAAATTCTAAAACTATGACTTTCCACATACCTTTCAACCAAATTGTCCCCCCGCCTAACAATGTTAAAGTTAAGTTTCACACATTTGTTGCTGAATAAAGGTGTGTCTTCCAGTGTCTGGTAAAAAAAATACTCCACGAGCGTGATAACGTAGCCACTGACCTTTGGACATAGGTTGCAGATTCGAAGATGATAAAGACTAGATACACCATGTAGAACATCGTACAAACAAATATGAGATTAATATTGAGTCTGAGAGCGAAAATGACCACATTCAGAGAGTAATCATAATAAGATACTGAGCAAGAGGCAGACAGTCTTGATTCAGAGGACATGGCTGAAAAAATCAAACAAGCTGTAAAAGAAAGTTTGGCACTGTGTGGAAAAAAATCTGTACCACCAAGAAACACCCTCACTTACCAAATCTGCTGTGAGGCACATCACTGAAGTGGAAGAGCAAAGTGTCTTCTGGGAGATGTGAGGTGTCCCCAGAAACAGTACCAGAAAATCAAACTTGCTGCAGGTTAATCTGTAAGGAAACTTAACTTTCAATTTTCAAATAACGTATCGGCGATGATTCTGATTAGATGTAAAAAAAACAAATGCTCCAAATACACTGTCTTCGTGACGTTTAATTTTTGTCATTATAAGAATGACTGTTTACATCTTAAAATCATTAAAATACTCTAATGTTATGATTTACACACGTACATTCCAATTTCCTAATAATCGTTTCATGAAAACACACTTTTTTATAACTGGGGTAAACAATACTCCGCTCGTGTATTAACGTCACAAAAATATGCACGTTTACTTGCAGGTTAAAATAAACTCACAAAAATATGAAATTTTAATCAACATACACCTTGCACCTGGAAATATTGCAGTGTCAGTTCGGTAGCATTCTGTCTACATGATCACACGGTAACACTTTTCCTTCCCATCAGTGTAATGAGAAGAGTCCATTTTCCACTATCCACTAGCACAGGACCTGGACAAAAACTATGGAAACACAGCGAGAAATTCGTGCTTGAACATAAATCCAGATGTTAACCAAGCCTGCAGGTTGCGCTGTTGTATTTGACCACGAACGGCACCTTCCCAATATTCTCAGCATGTTTCAAGTGTCAATCGTGGTCAGAACATTGTCCTGTGTAACTAAGTGCTTTATGTCGGAGCTAAATGAACTATGACGTGGGTAAATTATTGTGCCTCCCTAGCCAAAATACCAACGTATTTGATCTTTCAAGAAGCATCATATCGAAGATTTATACAGCATACAGGAAATGTGGACTTTTTTTATTTATTAATTGTCGGAACGGGCCTATACAGCCATCTCAATACTGTAAATGTTTGTTTCGACAATTCAAAGTGTATATTAGTTTAAGAAGCACTCTGATGCAAAATTTCACCGGAAAAACATATCTTACAGTCACAACGCGGAAGAACGTGTGTGTGGAATGATCGTAACAGACGGTCACTGAAGAGGACTGTGACGAAAAATAAGAGGATGACATCTGCAAAAGTCACTGCAGATCTGAATATCTCCCTCACGAACGCTGTCAGCGCCAAAACATGAACAGAGCTCCATAAGCAGAGAAATACTGGATGAATTGGAATTCCAAAACCACTCCTCAGTGATGCAAATGCCTATAAGAAGAAAATGTGGTGCCGAGGCCACAAAACCTCCTCTACGAAAGAACGGAAAAAAATTCATTTGGTCTGATGAGTTTTGTTACATGTTGTTGTGGTCTTCAGACCAGAGACTGGTTTGACGCAGCTCTCCATGCTACTCTATCCTGTGCAAGCTTCTTCATCTCCCAGTACCTACTGCAACCTACAACCTTCTGAATCTGCTTAGTGTATTCATCACTCGGTGTCCCTCTACGATTTTTACCCTCCATGCTGCCTTCCAGTGCTAAATTGGTGATCCCTTGATGCCTCAGAACATGTCCTACCAACTGATCCCTTCTTCCACTCAAGGTATGCCACAAATTTCTATTTTCCCTAATTCTATTCGATACCTCCTCATTAGTTATGTGATCTACCCATCTAATCTTCAACATTCTTCTGTGGCACCACATTTCGAAAGCTTATATTCTCTTCTTGTCCAAACTATTTATCGTCCACGTTTCACTCCCATACATGGCCACACTCCATACAAATACTTTCAGAAACGACTTACTGACACACAAATCTATACTCAATGTTAACAAATTTCTCTTCTTCAGAAACGCTTTCCTTGCCGTTGCCAGTCTAAAATGTTATATCCTCTCTGCTTCGACCATCATCAGTTATTTTGCTCCCCAAATAGCAAAACTCATTTACTACTTTAAGCGTCTAATTTCCAAATCTAATACCCTCAGCATCACCCGATTTAATTCGACTACGTTCCATTATCCTCGTTTTGCTTTTGTTGATGTTCATCTTATATCCTCCTTTTAAGACACTGTCCATTCCGCTCAGGCGCTCTTCCAGGTCCTTTGCTGTCTCTGGCAGAATTACAATGTCATCGGCGAACCTCGAAGTTTTTATTTCTGCTCCATGGATTTTAATTCCTACTCTGAATTTTTCTTTTGTTTCATTTACTGCTTGCTCAATATACAGATTGAATAACATCGGGGAGAGGCTACAACCCTGTCTCACTCCCTTCCCAACCACTGCTTCCCTTTCATGCCCCTCGATTCTTATAACTACCATCTGGTCTCTGTACAGATTGTAAATAGCCTTTCGCTCCCTGTATTTTACCCCTGTCACATTCATAATTTGGAAGAGAGTATCCCAGTCAACATCGTAAAAAGCTTTCTCGAAGTCTACAAATGCTAGAAACGTAGGTTTTCCTTTCCTTAATCTATTTTCTAAGATAAGTCGTAGGGTCAGTATTGCCTCATGTGTTCCAACATTTCTAGGGAATCCAAACTGATCTTCCCCGAGGTCGGCTTCTGCCACTTTTTCCATTCGTCTGTAAAGAATTCGTGTTAGTATGTCGCACCGTGACTTATTAAACTGAAATTTCGGTAATTGTCGCATCTGTCAACACCTGCTTTCTTTGGGATTGGAATTATTATATTCTTTTTGAAGTCTGAGGGTATTTCGCCTATATCATACATCTTGCTCACCAGATGGTAGAGTTTTGTCAGGGCTGGCTCTCCCAAGGCCATCAGTAGTTCTAAAGGAATGTTGTCTACTCCCGGGACCTTGTTTCGTCTTAGGTATTTCAATGCTCTGTCAAACTCTTCACGCAGTATCATATCTCTCATTTCATCTTCATTTACATCCTCTTCCATTTCCATAATATTGTCCTCAAGTACATCACCCTTGTACAGACCCTCTATATACTCCTTCCACCTTTCTGCTTTCTCTTCTTTGCTTAGAAGTGGGTTTCCATCTGAGCTCTTGATATGCATACAAGTGGTTCTCTTTTCTCCAAAAGTCTCTTTTTGTTACATAATGTTTCCAATTTCTGGCCCAGTTTACGTTCCAAGAGTGAAACACGGCGGGTGTTCAGTGATGATATGGGCAGTCATACCGTGGTATTCCACAGGCAGGGTCGCATCACAGCCAAGGATTATGTGACAATTTCGGCTGATCATATCCATCCCGCAGTATAATGTTTGTTCTCCAACGGTGATGCTGTGTTCTAAGACGAGAGGGTCGCTGTTCACACTGCTTGCATCGTCCAGGATTGATTTTGTGAGCACGACTATGAACTATTGCCTTTGTGACATGCTTCGGAGACAAGCGTGGGTGATCGCTATCCACCTTCCTCGTCGTTACCTGAACTTGGCCTGCTTTGCAGAAAGAATGGTGTAAGATTCCCTTGAAAACCATACAGGACCTGTATTTATCGATTCCGAGACGACTGGAAACTGCTTTGAATGCTAAAGGTTTTTCAACACAAATTAGGCATGGCAAAGTGTTGTGTTTAAGATATTTCCATATTTGTGTCCACTCCCTGTAGGCTATATGCAGGAGGGTACCTGTAATAAATGCATTTTAAGTGCTGTGTTAGCTTCGAGGTGTGAAATCGAAAGGATGAATGGAGAGAGAAACACAGTAGCGGAGCAGTCGACTCTTACCGAAACGCACCACGAGGGCCATTACGCTTAACGCACCCATCCGGTGGACGGTAACAAACTGTGACCCCCTTCAGGACCGAAACCTGGATGCGCGCCTATCCATCGCTCCCATATGCGCCATTATCATTTAAAGGAAGAAAGAGTTGAGTCCGACGTCCCGTCAGCGACGAGATCTTTCGAAGTGTTGCATAATCTGGGACTGGGAATGATAGGAAAGGAAATCGGCCACGTCTTTTTCCGAGGAGTCATGCCGGCATTTCCTTAAGAGATTTGGTGGAGCCACAGAAAACTTAAATCTGGATGGCCAAGCACCTGTCTTTCACAATACAAGTCCACGGTCTTGCCTCTGTGCACCTTGTTCGGTGTTATACGTTGAAAGACTCTCCCATGAACACTCTGTGCCATCACTCCCTTCCCTCCCCCCGCCCCCCCCCCCCCTCTTTCCTCTCAGATGAATTGATCTCAATTTATTGTATGTGTATACTGAGAGGGATTAGCAAGCGTTGTAAGGATAAGAAGTAGAAGAAAGCGTTACAGGATTAGGAATGAGAGAGAAGAAAGCCTAATTGAGTTCTGCAATAAATTTAAGCTCGTAAATACTTTGTTCAAGAACCACAAGAGGAGGAGATATACTTGGAAAAGTCCGAGAGATACCGGAAGATTGCATCATGCTCAGACAGAGATTCCAAAATCAGCTATTGGATCCTAAGGGGTACCCAGGAGCAGATATAGACTCAGATCCCAATTTAGTAATGACGAAGAGTAGGCTGAAGTTTAAGAGACTAGTCAGGACGAATCAATGTGCAAAAAAGCGGGATACGGAAATACTAAGGAATGAAGAGATGCGCATGACGTTCTCAGAGGCTATAGATAATGCGATAATCAAAAGCTCGGTAGACAGTTCGGTGGAAGAGGAATGAACATCTCTAAAAAGGGCAGTTACAAAAGTTGGAAGAAAAAGCATAGGGACAAGGAAGGTAACTGCGAAGGAATCGTGGGTAACAGAAGAAATACTTCAGCTGATCGACAAAAGAAGGAAGTACAAAAACGTTCTGAAATATTCAGGAATGCAGAAGGTATGATATAAATAGGAAGTGCAGGGAAGCTAAGACGAAATGGCTGCATAAAAATGTGAAATCGGAAAAGCAATGACTGTCGGAAGGACTGACTCAGCATGTACAAACGTCAAAAAATCTTCGGTGAAATTAAAAGCAAGGGTGGTAACATTAAGAGTGCAATTGGAATTACACTGATAAATGCAGAGGAGAGAGTGGGTAGGTGGAAAGAGCTGGAAAAGTTCTCTGAATGCCTCTACGAGGGGGAGAACTTGCCTGATGACGTGATAGAAAAAGAAACTGGAGTCCACAGGGAAGAGATAGGGGATCCGGTATTAGAATCACAATTTAAAAGAGCTTTGGACGACTTAAGAACAAATAAGACAAAAGGGGTAGATAACGTTCCATCGGCATTTCTAAAGTAATTGGGGGGGGGGGGGGGGGGGAGGCAACAAAACGACTACTCACGTTGGTGTGTAGAATGTATAAGACTGCCGATATATGCCCAGACTTTCGGAAAAACATCATCCACACAATTCTGAATATTACATGACCAGACAAGTGCGAGAATTAGCACACAATCAGATTAGCAGCCCATACATCCAAGTTTCCGGCAGGAATAATATATCAGAATGGAAAAGAAAGCTGAAGATCTTTTAGACGACTATCAGTTTGGCCTCAGGGAAGGTACAGGCACCAGAGAGGCGGTTCTGACATTGCATGTGAAAATGGAAGCAAGATACGTTAATAGGATTTGTCGACCTGAAGAAGCGTTCTACAGTGTTAAATGAAGCAAGGTGTTAGATATTCTGAGAAAAATAAGGCAAGCTATAGGGATAGACTGGTAATATCCAATACGAACAAGAACCAGGAGGAAACAGTAAGAAAAAAAATGGTTCAAATGGCTCTGAGCACTATGGGACTTAACTTGTGAGGTCATCAGTCCCCTAGAACTTAGAACTACTTAAACCTAACTAACCTAAGGACATCACACACATCAATGCCCGAGTCAGGATTCGAACCTGCGACCGTAGCGGTCGCGCGGTTGCAGACTGTAGCGCCTAGAACCGCTCGGCCACCCCGGTCGGCAAACAGTAAGATTGGAAGACGATGAACGAAGTGCTCAGATTAAAAAAGTTGTAAGACAGTGATTTATTTTCTTTCGCCCCTACTGTTCAGTAGGGACCAATGAATGAAATAAAAGAAAGTTTCAAGGGTGGGATTAAAATTCAAGGTGAAAGGAAATAAGTTTAGCTGATGACATTGCTATTCTCAGTAAAAGTGAAGAATTACAGGATCTGTAGTGTGGAATGCAGCGTCTAATACGTACATGGTTTGGCATTAAATCGAAGAAAGACGAAAGTAGTGCAAAGTAGCAGAAATGGAACAGCAGGAAACATCAGAAATAGGGAACACGAAGCAGGAGAAATTAAGGAATTCTCCTACATAGACAGCAAGATAACTCATGATAGATGGAGCAAGGACGACTTAAAAAGCAGCCTAGCACACACAAAAAGGGCATTCCTGGCCTAGAGAAGCCTACTAGTATCAAACTATGGTCTTAATTTGAAGAAGAAATGTCTGAGAATGTATGTTTTGGGCCCAGCATTGTGTGATAGTGAAACATGGACTGTGGGAAAACCAGAACAGAAGATAATCGAAGCATTTGAGGTATGTTGCTACAGAAGAATATTGAAAATTAGGTGCACTGATAAGATAGGGAACGAGGAGGTTCTCTGCAGAATCAGCGAGAAAAGGCATATATGAAAAACACTGACGAGAAGAAATCCAGAGATGATAGGACGTATGTTAAGACATCAGAAATAACTTCCATGTTACTAGATGGAGTTTTAAATGAAGAAACTTTAGAGGAAGACAGGGATTGGAATACATCCAGCAAATAAAAAAAAATGGTTCAAATGGCTCTGAGCACTATGGGACTTAACATCTGAGGTCATCAGTCCCCTAGAACTTAGAACTACTTAAACCTAACTAACCTAAGGACATCACACACACCCACGCCCGAGGCAGGATTCGAATCTGCGGCCGTAGCGGTCGCGCGGTTCCAGCCTGAAGCGCCTAGAACCGCTCGGCCCAGCAAATAATTGAGGGCGTAGGTTGCAAGTGTTACTCTGGAGTGAAGAGGTTCGCACAGGAGAAGAGTTCTTGCCGGGCCACATCAAACCAGTGAGAACACTGATAAATAATAAAATAATAATAATAAGCTGATGCTTCAAGCGAGACAGATGTGACCAATCTACTCTCTCCCCGAATTGTTGGCGGTGGTTGAGCGGTCGTGAATGAGTTGCTATCGGCTATGCCTTTAATTCAGTCACTGATGATGCCGGCCGCGGTGGTCTCGCGGTTCTAGGCGCGCAGTCCGGAACCGCGCTGCTGCTACGGTCGCAGGTTCGAATCCTGCCTCGGGCATGGATGTGTGTGATGTCCTTAGGTTAGTTAGGTTTAAGTAGTTCTAAGTTCTAGGGGACTGATAACCACAGCAGTTGAGTCCCATAGTGCTCAGAGCCATTTGAACCATTTCAGTCACTGATGTCTGTCAGCATCTACGTATGCGAAGGCTTGCTGACAAGTAGTGCCTCCGAATTTATATGAAAACTCTTAAAGATTTTTGAATAAAATAGATGTTATGAACATTCTGCGTCTTTATTCTTCATGACTACTTATTTATTTCTCAACAGTCACTCTGGAGACAAACAAATTTCTCTCAGAGAGAGAACAGTTTATTGATACCATCACTGTAGAATATTTGACGGAGCCACAATCTCACCTCTCCTTGCACCGCTTCATCAGTACCAAAGTAAAGTTCTCCCAGATGTTATCTAAATTTTGGGAACCGACGAAAATCGGATGGAGCCAACTCGGGGTAGTATGGAGGTGATCGATGAACCCCAAGGCTTCAGATTGTTGCAGATGTCGCAGCGCTCATGAGAGGTCTGGCATTGAGAATCTGAAGGGGGGAGGGGGGGGGTTCCATGTGTCGACGAACCCTTCGAATTCGAAACTCGATTACAGCATATTGTTCCTTGCGCACTGACATATTTACGTTACACACCGCGATGTAACACGCTGCAGTTCGAAGCCCTCTAGTGGCAGATGGCTGCAAGTACAAGTATGTAGACAAGAATAATAAAGATGTAGAATGTTAATAATGTTTGTTTTATTTAAAAAGCTTTTATAGTTTCCACTTAGGAAATACGGAGGGTCAAGTGTTCGGTAGGAGGGTGCCTACAACCAATTTAACACTATTTCTGGGCCTTTCCATTCTTGAACACTTGAACAGCATGTGGGAAAAATTAACTCCTAAATTTTTCCGCGTGAGCAGTGATTTATCTTATTTTATTACGACGGTGACTTCTTCCTGTGCATTTGGGAGTCAACAAATTATTTTGGCATTCGGAGGAGAAAACTGGTGACTGAAATTTCGTGAAAAAATTCTCGCCGCAACGAAAAACGCCTTTGTTTTAATGACTGCTACGCCAACTTTCTTGTCTTATCCGTCGTACGCTCTTATATATTTCGTGATAATACAGAACGAGCCTCTCTTTGAAATATTTACATAGCCTCCGCGATCTCATCTGGCAAGGATCACATACTACACTACTATACTGCAGAAGAGGACGGACAAGCGTAGTCTAGGCAGATTCTATAGTAGAGTTGTATCTTCTGTGTGTTCTGCCAGTGAAACGCAGTCTTCAGTTCGCTTTTCCAGCAACATTTTCTATGTGATAATGCCGATTTAAGTTGTTCGTAATTGTAATCCCTAGTTATTTAGTTGAATGGACAATCTTTAAATTTTTGTGATTTATTGAGTAAGTGAAATTTTAACTTTTTGTTATGGTACTCATGTGTTGGGCCTCACATTTTTGTTTAGGATGAACTATCACTTTTTGCAGCATGCAGATGTCTTGTCTAAGTAATTTTACAATTCTTTGACCCTATGACTCTCTGACCAGACGGTAAACCACAGACACCGTGATTCACAAACAATCTGAGAGGGTACTCAGATTGTCTCCTAAATTATTTATGTAGACTCAAAGCATCATCCGCAAACAATCTAAGAGGGTCCTTACACTCCTCCTCCATGACGAACTGACGGTCTTGTCTCTCAGTGGGATAAATGTATTAATAGTTATGGCGGTTACTTTGAAATAATAAACAGTTTATTTATTTTTCTGCATGTGTCTCGTTTTCATTTGACTGCCCGTTGTAGACAAAGAACAGCAGACAACTTGTAACAGTTCCCTAAGGAATCCTAGATATCTCTTCAGTTTCGCTATATGACCTCCTGTCGATTACGACGATCTGTAACATTTCTGTCGGGAATTCATGAGTGCAGTCACACAACAGGGGCAGATACACCACAGGTACGCAACTTTATTAGCAGGCGATTGTTGCAAAAGCCTTCTGGAAATACAGAAATGTGGAATCAACTTGCCAGTAGTACTCACTACTTGGTGTTAGCAATCTGTTGTTTCACAGGAACAATATTTTCTGCATCCATGCCGGTTGTGCGTCAATAGATCGTTTGTTTCGAGATATTTCGTAATTCTACGATACACAAAAGTTGATCTACTAGTAGTGCAACCCCTACGTATGTAGTACAAAAAACCAACGTGCTACTCTAGCATTAGCCAGCTTGAATCTTGGTGCTGATAAGAGTGAGAGGGGCTATTCCAATAAATCAGACCTGAAAGTGTACTTGTAGCAGCAAGGGCGAGGGGTGGGTTGGAGGTTTCCTGAGAGGTTGGCGGGGGGGGGGGGGGGGGGGGTTCAAAATGGCTCTGAGCACTATGCAGCTTAACTTCTGAGGTCATCAGTCGCCTAGAACTTAGAACTAATTAAACCTAACTAACCTAAGGACATCACACACATCCATGCCCGAGGCAGGATTCGAACCTGCGACCGTAGCGGTCGCTCGGTTCCAGACTGTAGCGCCTAGAACTGCACGGCCATTCCGGCTGGCGGGATGGGGGGGGGGGACAATAGGTTAAAGACCTGTCAATTAAAAGAGAACAATAGGTTAATGATATGTCAATCAATGGAGAACAATAGTTTTGCTCCTGAGTGCATACCTCCCCTGATGTAGGCAACCCGCACTAACAAAATGCGCTGGTGCCATGTTGTCCCCCTACTGGCCTTACAACCAGGAGTGATGGTTTCGTGTGTCATTTCATAGCAGAACCCCTTTGGTTGTCATTCACGGCACCCTTACAGCATAGCAGCACGTCGACGATATTCCATGCCTCGTTTGTCCATCTTGGTAAACCATCCTGGGCTTACATTTCCGTAAGATAATGCCCCGCCCGCACATGACGAGAGTTTCTACTGCTTGTCTTTGTGCTTACCACACCCTGTTTTGGCCAGCAAGGTCGCTGGATTTCTCCCTGACTGAGAATGTTTGGAGCACTATATGCTCAGTTGACCTGCTCAGTTGTGAGGCTCTTACACTTGAATAAATCATACAATTTTTCTGGAATTGTAACCATTTGTTTATTTGTACATGTATAACAAATACACCAAATTCCGTCCCATTCGGACAGCTGCTTTCTGGTGCGTCTTTCTTTCTATTCTTTTTTTCTTAGGGTGTACATCTCCTTAGTGCTATTTACGCTTACAGTACATTGAGTTCATATAGTGAACGTAAAAAGTATTGAGGCACCTTACATGTTTGTTTTGAAGCTTGTACAGGAGACAATTCGCTGCACTACAAAAACATAGACTAAAAATGTAGGTGTTGTAAGTTTTGTTTTCTGTGTCAAGTGCTAAAAGCTAAAAATGACAAACGCCTTACGCCAGATAAGAAAAAAAATGTAGGGAGTCTTCTGTTTCTGACAGCCAAAAGGGGTTTAATGCGTAACAAAAAGCAATAATAGGATGCTTTCGCAGGTAAATTCACGGATTCCGGCTGAAAGCATTTTTTGCATACAGGGTGCTTCAATACCGTTGCATGAAACGTCTAGGGATGATAGATCAGGTCAAAAGTGACGTTTATCTTTAGTACTAGTCAGGAACGACAAGGTTTCACCGAACTAGCAGAGTCTATTAACCAGGTGCCCCAATAAGTTGATAACGTGATTTCCAACAAGAAAACTTTGAAAATCGGTATCTCTAAGTGGAGAAATATATTTTAGTAGCGAATCTAACAAACGTTGTTCCTCATGACGTGATCTATCGCCCTAGAAGTTTCATGCAAAAACTTCGAAATACTCTGTGTCTTCGTTTAACTGACCACTAGGGTAACACGAAGGGCCCGCGGCCACGAAGTTAAGATCTAATAAAAGTTCGGCAATTCGTGAAAGCAGCGTACCCGCGTACCCAGTACGCGGGTAACCTTTAGGGGAGAGAGAGGAGAGAGGAGAGAGGAGAGAGAGAGAGAGAGAGAGAGAGAGAGAGAGAGAATCGAGAATCATCCATGACATTTCACACGTCATTGCACTGCATAGTTGTTATAAGGCATCCGTAGAAATCTGCGTCACAGTTAACACCCGTGTAAAGCATAGGTACTGATAAGACACTACTAACAGACACCGTTTAGCACGTTTTTATTAGGTCGCTGTCCTGTCTGTTTGTCCGGCACAAACTGATTTTAAACTAATTTCTCAAAGAGCTAGACTTGAAACTTTCAACACTGCTCAGAACTGGATGACAATGCAGTAATAACTAGCTTTCTTGTTTGATGTGTGGCGGAGGGTACTTTGAGTACCACTATCATTTCCTGATGAGGAAGAGACTTGAAACTTTCAGCATAGCCCGAACTGGATGACAATGCAATAACAGCTCACTTTAGTGTCTGATGTGTGGCGAGGTGCTTTGTATACCACTGCTATTTCCCCCTTTTCCTGTTTCACTTGCCAATGTTTCGTGGTAAGAATGGTTGCTGGTATGTCCCAGAGTGAGCTCAATTCTCCCTAAATTTTACCTTCGAGGTATTTTTGTGAAGTAATCGTAGGAATAAGCAACGTATTGGCGGACTTAGATGAATAGAAACTGAAATAATGTTGAAATTTGCCACGTGTGTCTGTTGCCATCGAAATGTTTTAAATCGATTGAAAAATTTGATACACACAAGACTGAAAGCCAGTAAATAATTAGTTAAATAAAAACTTTATTACAACATAACATTATAGCGTAAAATGGACTAAAAAGTGTATAAAATAATTTCTCCTAACCCCCATACAAATAGTCCTGAAAATTTATGCTTGTGAGTTTTTAATAGTTATAAAAGTACTTGCTGAATTTAAAACGAAAAACTGGGGCGCATGCAATATATAGTTGATGAATGAATAGTTCACCTGACTATTATCTATTACATGGGCCCACGTTTTTCGTTTTAAATTCTACAAGTATTTTCATAGTTATTAAAAACTCACAAGCACATATTTTCAGGACTATCTGTATGGGGCTAGGAGAAACTGTTATATGTTTTAGTCGGTTTTAAAATGTGTTATATTAAAAATCTTTTATTTAAATAATTGCCTTTCTCCCCTTTGCCTCCTTTACACTTTCCAGTCAGCCGTTGTGGTGCCTCCAGATTGTAAGACTTTTCCTCTGCCCCTTGTCCACTCTGAATCATAGGCAGTAAATTTTAATGTTCTTCTTTTCTTCCTTCCAGCTGTAGGTTTTTCTAGCGTGGACCAGCCGACCTTGGCAGTGATCTTGCGTTACCGAGAAACTGACCTAGTTGCACAGTGCCCTTTATCTCGGTTCCAGATACCAGACGCAGCCACTTATCTCTAGCATTCTGTAGTGGCCACGATTCAGCAAACTGCACACGATAAGAAATAATATTCCCAGAAGGCACTGCGACCGTTACGGGCAACGGAGCGCGTCACGGAAGGGGCAATCAAGTTTTTTTTTTCTGAAAAACTTGGTGCAGTAAGTAAAACACGTGCATAGAAACAGAACTCAGTAAATTTTACAAACTTTACTGCCTCCAAATAACCATAAGTCACATTTTAACGAATACAGCACGGACGCAATTAAAACTTCGAGGAAGGCGAATGAAATGGAGAAGCGAAGAATCAAATTCTTTCTACCCGCTCTGAAATGACAAAATCTGTATGCGGTAGACCTGTCCTCATTGTACCTACGTAGATTTTCAGTTTTCATTTGTTTACACCTTTATGCACATCCTTACTTTCCAAACGATCACACTTATGTGTCGCGGGTGGATTCTTACTGTTCTGCGAGGGATACTTGGAAAAAAAAATTTGATTGACTTGGTTCTTAAAAAAATGATTTTTTTAAATATTTGACAGCTTCTTCCTCATGTTTTGGGAGTTTATTGCCGTGTAGATTGTTGAGTTTTACGCAAATCGTCATTAATCACTAAACATTGTGAAGATCGGCTTAGAAATGCATTTGGCGAAGAAACCTCATGTAACGCATAATCGGTCTTTTCTCAGTGACAACTTTCGTGAAGGACGCCCGAGAACTGCTGTTAGTGATGAAAATCTTGTCGCTGTTAGACGACAATGCTTGAAGATCGACGGCCAACGTATGAATTTATTCAGGCGACGTTCGGTATTGGTATCAGTCAAATCCAAAAAAAGATGTATCAACAGTTCCTACGGATGTTAAATTTATTTTATGTCGGGATCTTTCCGTTGTTAAGCCTATGTAATATCCTACCAGGGTACAATTCGAATGGGCACAGCTGAATGGGTAAGTGCCGAAAGCCAAAAAATTAAAAAAAAAGACGTGGAAAAACTTTGTTATGGATTCCCCATAAACTGATTCCCGATCGAAAAGAACACCGCATTGATTGGCGCTGAAAAACTCCGGAAAAATCCCAAGGCGGCATTTCAGATATCTCTGAAATGTCGTTTCTAATGACGAACCTTGGGTTCACTGTTATGATCTTGTAAAGAAAAGTCGATCGGTTCACTGGGTATTGCGAACAGAACCCAAGCCTATAAAAGTCCGACAAATTCGCAGAGCTTATGATAGTCCGTAGCATTTTTTATAAAACGTGTCATATCGTAACTGTAACATTATAACATAGGACGCACCGTTACTCCCGATTACTACAAAAATGTCTGTTTATCGCAGTTTTCTGAAAAAGTCCATGAAAATTGACCAAAAGGAAAAATAATTTTAGATATCTACAACGCATCGGCACGTACAAAACTGACAACTGAATACCTGGATGTCCGAAAGGTCAGCACTATCTACCCTACACCATCCAGCCCTAACCTAACACCGTGCGATTTCTTTTTTGTATCCGAAAATTAAAGATAAAATGCATGGAATCAATTTTTCGTCATCATATGAAGCACGTGAACATTATAAAAACCAGGTTACTGAAGTGCACCAGGGAGAATGGCATCACTGGTTGCAAAACTGTGTTGGTGTTAAAGGGAAATATTTTAAGAAAGAATAAATTCATTTAATATTTTTTTGAAACTGATCCTTGTTTGAGTTTCTAGAACTTCTCAGTATCGGCCTCGGAGTAACAGCTTAGCTCATTACTAGTGCAGTGCGGACAGGAAGCGGCAGAATTACGACGGGTATTGTTCCACAGAACTATGCGTTCCGCCGACCACATTTGCCAAGCTTGTTTCGATTACACTGCAGAAGTTTCATTGGGACGTTCTTACCCATCCTCCATACCACGTCGATCTCTTCCCATGTGATTTCCATATTTTTGGTGCCCGGAAGAAAGACATCGTGGCCATCGATTTGCTTCGAAAGCAGTCGTGCACTGCTGGTTCCGTAGGCACTGGAAACATTTTTTCCGTAAAGGCATTGACCATCTTGCATCAAATGTATTAGCAGTTATAGTGATTACTTTTGACACAGTGA
Organism: Schistocerca nitens; assembly: GCF_023898315.1. Classification (NCBI taxonomy): domain Eukaryota; kingdom Metazoa; phylum Arthropoda; class Insecta; order Orthoptera; family Acrididae; genus Schistocerca; species Schistocerca nitens. Next base: position 299,297,081 of record NC_064621.1, on the reverse strand, counting down.
CCAGTTTACTTACTTTCTTTCCCTCTAACTCGTTTTCATTTGACTGCCCCTTCTAGGTTTAGCGTGTTGTTCTGGTTCACCCGCGGTCAGAAGCCGGAATTTGGTTCTATTTATTTAGCCTACGGCTAATATACACAACTGTCAACACATATATACAAATCAGGTTCAAAAATGGTTCAAATGGCCCTGAGCACTATGGGACTTAACTACTGACGTCATCAGTCCCCTAGAATTTAGAACTACTTAAACCTAACTAATCTAAGGACATCACACAAATCCATGCCCGAGGCAGGATTCGAACCTGCGACCGTAGCGGTCACGCGGTTCCAAACTGACGCGCTTAGAACCGCACGGCCACACCGGCCGGCTACAAATCAGGAACAATGCCCTTGACGAGTTTATATGTATAACTGAATGTCCAGTTCTTTAATACAGTGCACAGCCTCTGGTGTTGCTAACAGGAAATCACCTTTGTTATCATGATATGCTCGAATCTGAGGGTCGCTGACGATGTGAGCGAGGCGTGGGGCTACACAGTCACAATCTGAATTGGGCAGCTTGTTCCACTTGTGGAATGTATCTTTGTAGTGGTCATAGCCTGTTCGAATTCCATTTAGGGCAGTACATATTTTTCACGGTAAGTGAGAGGCACTTGGGAGCTTAGCACCTTAGCATAGGCGCATGTGTGTTATTGCTTTCCACCGACCTTTCCATTCTTCGAGGTTTAATAGCTCTGGCAACCATGCCAGAAGCATCACGCAAGTTCTGACGTCGTGATAGTAGCCTTTTAAGACTTAAGTGCGGCAGGTCTCTATGCGTGGTAGATTAGGATTCCTGGAGACCTTGCTGAATTCCCTCGTAAGAGCACTAGACATGCCTTCTGCTTGATTAGCTGAGTGGCAGCGAGCCCGGGTTCGATTACCGGCCGGGTTGGAGATTTTTCTCCGCTCGTGGACTGGGTGTTGGGTTGTCCTCATCATTATGTCATCATCACCGGCACGCAAGTCGCCCGATGTAGCGCCATCAGAAATAACACTTGCAACTCGGCGGCCGAACTTCCCTGGGTGGTTCTTCCCGGCTAGCAATGCCACACGATTATTTCATTTCAATAGACACGTGCAAAATTGACGGGCTAACATGGAAGCCAATGAAATGAGGTAGGCTTGACAGCGCCAGATATTATGCGCATGGTATTTTTCGTTGGGTGTCTACAAGCTAGTGGTAACTACGGTACACCGATGACACATTCTAGTGGAACTTGCAAAATAAGCACCCTGAAGAAATGGTCCAAATGAATGTGACTTCATTCACGTATTATGCAGACGTACAGTTTAGATGATCAGAACATAGGGTGATACATGTGTTAAGACAGATTGTCTTGCACAACGGTCTCAGTATATATTGTTTAGTTTCCTTAGCACCAGTGCAGTCCAACCGTGCGTTGAGACTATCATGTAGGTGTCAGATGTCAGTTTGGGAGAGCGCACCACATTGTTTATACACAGTGCAGTTACATTTTGATCGCCAGCTATGGTAAGACGTCAAAGTGCAGTAACCACTCACAGACGGCAGGTGGCAGCAGTAGCAGTAGAGGGTATACAAGGTGCGACAATAAAGTAATGAGACTGATTTTCTTTGCAAGATGTGGCAACCCTGCAGACTTGCGTCGGTACAATATCTTTGACCTTGGTCTATAAGCTGCTTCTAGTCCAAGCGGCACATCGATGCAACTGCTCAGTCGTGAGTTGTGCTGTAATAAGTTAACACGTGTTTGTGTCTCCCATCACAGAAATGGAACACATAATATTGCGCAATGGCATGCCATTTCTTTTTGCATTAAATTGGGTGAAAACGCGACAAGTTATGGTAAGCTTCAGAAGGCTTTTGGAGAGGAGGTTATGTCAAGAGCTCAAGTTTTTCGTTGGCATAAAATGTTTAGTGAAGGCAGAACGAATATTGAAGATGAAGATGGCAGTGGACGACCATCAACCTTACGGACGGATGTTAACTTGGCCATGGTGCGTGAACTTGTATGATCTGATCGAAGATTATCTGTGAAAATGATTGCAGAAGAACTGAACATCAATCGAGAAACGGTTCATCTAATAATAACTGAAAATCTTGGTATTGCTGATAATTGGATTCTGCATCACGATAATGCGCCATCCCATACTGCTCTGTCAGTACAGCAATTTTTAACCTCAAAACAAATTTCAGTACTACCACAGCCACTTTATTCACCAGATATCGCTCCGTGCGACTTTTTTTCTATTTCCAAGAGTCAAAACGGTGGTCAAGGGACACCATTTTCAAACAACACAAGATGTCCAAAAAGCTGTGACGAGGGTCTTGGAGGATATTGCAGAATATGAGTTCCAGAAATGTTACTATCAATGGCAGAAGCGCTGGAAAAAGTTTGTGCAATCAGAAGGGAACTGCTTTGAAGGGGAGAACACTAAACTTGACTAAAACAGTAAGCAACATTTTTTTCGCATTAGTCTCATTACTTTATTGTCGCACCTCATATAAAGCGTGTTGGGGGGGGGGGGGGGTGCGGCAGAGAAACAGAACACTCGTTGTCATAATGCGGAAACGGAGCGATTTATCTGACGTCCAAATAGCATGTTCGTTGGCTTTCGGGTCAAGTATGGAAGCAGTTTCGAAACGGCTGAGTTTCTAAACTGCATCCCGCCGAATGACGGCTGCAAAGATGTATAGGAGCCGAATAGACGTGCAACTGTTGAGCAACTGACCGCCAATGAACCAAGGGACTACTTACAGTGTATCCTCAAGGACTGTTCAGCGAACGTTGCTGCGCGTTGGCTTACACAGCAGGCACCTGGTTCATGTACCCATCATGCTGACTGCTATCCATCGGTAAAGAAGGCTGCATTTTGCACGCCAGTACCGCAGCTGAACGTTCACTGAATGGCTACAGGTGGCCTTTCCAGATGAATCAGTTTTTATGGTCCTTCGGACCGATGGCCTTCGGCGTGTATGGCCCTGCAGCAAACGTTGGAAGGGTCTGGGAGGAGGAGGAGGAGGAGATTAGTGTTTAACGTCCTGTCGAGAACGAGGTCATTAGAGACGGAGCACAAGCTCGGATTAGGGAAGGATGGGGAAGGAAACCGGCCGTACCCTTTCACAGGAACCATCCTGTCATTTGCCTGAAGCGATTCAGGGAAATCACGGAAAACCTAAATCAGGATGGCCGGATGTGGATTTGAACCATCGTCCTCCCGAACGCGAGTCCAGTGTGCTGACCACAGCGCCACCTCGTTCGGTGAAGGGTCTGTGCTGGAGGAGGGGGCATTATGTCTAGGGAATGTTTTCGTGGCATTCCCTGTGTGATCTGGTCATTCTGGAAGGTACATTAGATCAAAACAAGTATGCATCTATTCTTGGGGACTACGTCCACGCCAGCCGGAGTGGCCGTGCGGTTCTAGGCGCTACAGTCTGGAGCCGAGCGGCCGCTACCATCGCAGGTTCTAATCCTGCCTTGGGCATGGATGTGCGTGATGTCCTTAGGGTTAGTTAGGTTTAATTAGTTCTAAGTTCTAGGCGACTGATGACCTCAGAAGTTAAGTCGCATAGTACTCAGAGCCATTTGAACCATTTTTGACTATGTCCACCTCTACATGCAGTTTGTTTTCCCACAGCACGGTGGCATCTACCAGGTGGCCAATGCAACGTGTCAGACAGTTCGCGCTATACGTGCGCGGTTCGAAGACCACGAGGATGGTTTTACCATACTTCCCTGGCCACCAAACTCACTGGTTTTAAACCCAGTCAAGAATCTGTGGGACGACCTCGAACGAGCTTTAAGCGCCATGGATCCTCAGGCGAGACACCATGCTCAGCTGGCAATTGTACTAGAGTCAGCATGATTCCACATCCCTATCAGTACCTTTCAGAACCTATTTGAATCACTTCCTGCACGTCCCACAGCGGTCCGCGTAGCTAAAGGTAATTATTCAGGCTTTAGACAGGTAATCACATTAACGTTACTGGACAGAGTGTATGCTCTATTTTGTACAGGTCCCACGCACTTGAGCAATATTCCGGGATAGGTCGCACAAGTGTTTTGCATGTAATTTCCTGTGCAGACTGATTGCATTTCTCTAATATTCTATCAATGAATCGCAGTCTGCCATCTGGTTTACTTAGAACTGTGCCTACCAGTACGTGAACGTTCCCTTTCGTATTCTCCCAAGCTGCTACAACCAGCTATTTGTTTGAATTGACGAATACCAAAAGTGACTCATTGATACTTCGGTCGTATAAGATACTCAGCCGAAAGCAATGCTACGAATGCCAAACGTTACATAATACGTATTAATTGAAGTCTCTTGAGTGAGCGCGCCAGGTTTCCATCACTTTCAACTGATAGCGTAGCTGCAGGACAGTTTCAAAATGGCGTCTGTAGGTGATGTACGTTACAAGCAACGTGCCGTCATTGAATTTCTCACTGCAGAGAAAGAAACTGTGGCGAATATTCACAAACGCTTGTGCAAAGTAATGGAGCACCTATTGTCGACAGAAGTACAGTTAGTCGCTGGCGCACGGAGGGTAAGGTCATCAGAAGGCGGTTCGGCGGAGCTCCACAATTTGCAGCGGTCGGGGAGGCCATCCAAGGCAGTCACACCTGACATGCTGCAGCGAGCTGATGTCACTCGAGAGGACAGACACATTACGGCAGCTGGCGCTGCATCTGTCAATCAGCAGAGGAAGTGTGGATGCAATTATCCGCACTCTTGGATAATCAAAAATGTGTGCAAGACGGGTCCCGCGGTGTCTAACGGTGGATCACAAATCGCACAGAAAAAACATTTGTCTTGATTTGTTCAACGTTTTGAAGATGGGAAGGCCTTCTTGTCCCGGGTTGTGACAGGTGATGAAACCTGGGTTCACCATTTTCAGCCCGAAACAAAACGACAGTCGATGGAATGGCGTCATTCCCACTTCCCACAGAAGACAAAAAATCAAAGCAACTGCTTCCGTCGGTAAGGTCATGCATGATCAGCGTGTCCTGAGACTGTGAAGTTGTGATTCTCATTGATGTGATGCTAAGAACCGGTACTATTAATTCAGAAGTATATGTCAACACATTAACAAGACTCAGACGCGCTTCTGGCGGCTTCGGCGCCACAGCAACCCAGGAGATGTTGTGCTGCAACACGAGAACGCTCGGTCCCACACAAGTCTCAGGACTGCTGCCGTCGCAAAACAGGGTTGGGCAGTGTTACCCCATCCACACTACAGCCCTGACCTAGCCCCCTCGGTCTTCTACCTGTTTGCGCCAGTAAAGGATGCCATTCGTAGAAGACATTTCACACAGTGAAGCACTGGCTCCGCTATCACGACAAGGATTGGTACCGACAGGGCATACACGCCCTCGTTTCGCGCTGGAGGAAGGCCATAGAACGGGATGATGATGATGATGATGAGGTCCCATACTCCGAGGAGCGGGAGACCCGCACCGCCGACTAGGCAAGGTCCTAGCGGAGTTGGTTTGTCATTGCCTTCCTCCGACCGTAATGTGGAAGAATGATGATGATGAAGACGACACAATAACACCCAGTCATCTCGAGGCAGGGAAAATCCCTGACCCCGCCGGGAATCGAACGCTACCGCAAGACCACGAGCTGCGGACGTAGAAGACGATGCAGATAACGTGGAAAAATAGGGTGTGTAGATAAAACCCCATTCTTTCGTTATTTATTTAGTTTTTTTATTTACAATTCAAGTTCCGCAGGACCAAATTGAGGAGAGAATTTCCAAGGTCATGGAACGTGTCAGTAGATAAAATTATAACATAAAAGTAATAGCAGATATAAATAAAATATTTATGAACTCGAAGAAAGTCATTTCATAAGTTTAAGTAAGGACAATCAACAATACAACAAGAATCAGGTTATTTTTTCAAGGAACTCCTCGACAGAATAGGAGTGACCCATGAGCAAACTCTTCAGTTTCTCTGAAAGCGCGTGGATTACTGCTAAGATTTTTGAATTCGAGTTGTAGCTTATTGAAAATGGATGCAGCAGTATACTGCACACCTTTCTGCGCAAGAGTTAAGGAAGTCCAATCCAAATGCAGGTTTGATTTTTACCGAGTATTAATTGAGTGAAAGCTGCTTATTCTTGGGAATAAGCTAATATTGTTAACAAGAAATGACGGCAAGGACTATATATATTAAGAGGCCAATGCCAAATATCCAGACTCGTGAACAGGGGTCGACAAGAGGTTCGTGAGCTTACACCACTTATTGCCCGAACCGCCCGTTTCTGAGCCAAAAAAATATCCTCTTAGAATGAGAAGAGTTCCCCCAGAATATAATACCATACGACATAAGCGAATGAAAATAAGCAAAGTAGATAAATTTTCGTGTCGAACGATCACTCACTTCAGATACTGTTCGAATAGTAAAAATGGCTGCATTAAGTCTTTGAACAAGATCCTGAACGTGGGCTTTCCACGACAGTTTACTATCTATCTGAAGACCTAGAAATCTGAACTGTTCAGTTTCACTAATCATATGCTCATTCTCTGAAATTAAAACGTCAGGTTTTAAACTGTAAAAACTGAGTCTTACTTTGATTTAGCGTTAGTTTATTTTCTACAAGCCATGGACTTAGGTCATGAACTGCACTATTTGAAATCGAGCCAATGTTCCACACAATATCCTATACTACCAAGCTAGTGTCATCAGCAAACAGAAACATTTTATATTTATCCGTAATACTTTATATAAACAAGGAACAGGAGTGGTCCTAACACTAATCCCTGGGGCAACCCCCCGCCCCCCCCCCCCCCACTTGACCGTACCCCACACAGATCACCATCACAGCCATTCTCAACATTGTGAATAATGACCTTTTGCTGTCTGTTACTAAAGTAAAAGGTGAACCAATTGTGAGCTACTCCCCGTGTTCCATAACGGTCTAACTTCTGGAGCAATATTTTGTGATCAACACAGTCAAACGGCTTAGTTAAACCAAAAAATATGCCTAGCGTTCGAAACCTTTTGTTTAACCCATCCAGTACCTCAGAGAGAAAAAAAAAAATAGCATTTTCAGTTGTTAAGCGACTTCTAAAGCCGAAATGTACATTTAATAGCAAATCATGTGATATAAAATGATCAATTATCCTTACATACACAGCCTTTTCAATAACTTTAGCAAACACTGATGGCATAGAAATAAGTCTAAAATTTTATAAAGCGGCTTTACTACTGAGTACTTTAATCGTCCAGGAAACTGACCAGTCCTAAAGGAAAAATTACAAATATGGCTAAATACACGGCTAACATGTGCAGCACAGTACTTTAATATTGTGCTAGGCACTCCATCATAACCATGAGAGTCCATAGTCTTCAGTGATTTAATTGTTGACTCAATCTCCCACTTGTCTCTATCACATGGGAGTATTTCAGACATCAATCGCGGAAAGGCATTTGCCAAGAGTTATATGATTCCCGGTAGAAGCTAAATAGTTATTTAATTCTCCAGCAATGCTCAGAAAATGGTTGTTAAATTCGGCACATATATCTGATTTCTCAGTAACAGATATATTTTTACTGAAAAGCTGACTTTATATAGTCGACCTTGTGCTGCTGACAACACACTTCCTTCACAACTGACCAATTGGTTTTAATTTTATCCCGTGAATTAGATATTCTCTTTGCATACCACATAATCTTTGCCTTCCTAATAACATTTTGAAGCACCTTACAATACTGTTTGTAATGGGATACTGCAGCTTGATTGTGACTACCTCTAACATTTTGCTATAATTCCCTCTTTGTTCTACATGATATCCTTATCCCACTAGTCAGCCACCCGGTCTGCCTATTACTGCTAGTACCCCGTTTAGAACATTCTAAGGGAAAGCAACCCTCAAAGAGCATGAGAAATGTATTAAGGAAAGCATTATATTATGAAATTACAATGAATTCACTACGCTTAGCTGCATAAAGACGTTGATATACGTCAACGGGGACAGTCAAAAATGTGTGCCCCGACCGGGACTCGAACCCGGGATCTCCTGCTTACATGGAAAGACGCTCTATCCATTTTTTTTTATTCATTTTGTTCGATATTGGTCGTAGCGTTTTGGTCTGGACGGACGTCACAAGACATCCGTTCAAGTTGATCGTTGATTCTTTGACTCAGTTTTTTTATTACAGAGAGTGTGCAGCCCTCTGACCGAACACTCTGAGCGACCGTGCCGGCGTCCATCTGAGCCACCGAGGATAGTGCGACTGCAGGGACTTATCTCCGGCACGCCACCCGTGAGACCGACATTCCCAACTTATTGTCCCGCACTACATTCATAATGCCCCTGCCCATTATACTCATTACTCGCGGCTTTTTGCCGATTACCGTAAGAGTTCGGGCAGTGTTTGTGCATCCGCGCGCACACACACACACACACACACACATATATATATATATATATATAATCTGTTGTTTCGGACATAGGAACAGTTACCATCTTCATATACATTATATTTATCACCTATGTTATCGGCACTATAAACATCCTGCCACTCTTGTTCCCTGACAAGGTTTCAAAAACTCTTTATTGCTGTTGGATTAACTTTCCTACACAGTTTATAATTACATATGACATTTGTTTGAGTAGAAAAGCCTTTTAGTGTTAAAATTTGTGCATCATGGTCAGAAAGGCCATTCACGCTTTTACTAACAGAATGCCCATCTAGTAATGAAGAATGAATGAAAATATTGTCTATGGCTGTGCTACTGTTCCACTGCACCCTAGTTGGAAAAAACACAATCTGCATCAGATCATTTGAATTTAGGAGATCTACCAATATCCTTTTTCTTTTACCATCATACACAAAATTTATATTGAAGTCGCCACATAAAACTAATTTCTGGTACTTGCTACAAAGTGAATCAAGGGTCATCTCTAGTTTGATTAGAAATGCTCTAAAGTTAGAGTTAAGGGACCTATAAATAACAACAATTAGATGTTTAGTTTCAGTAAATTCAACTGCCCCTGCACAACATTCAAATATCTGTTCAGTGCAGTTTATGGACTCAAAAGGAATACTATTTTTTTACGTACATAGCCACTCCCCCACCCCGCAAGGAACTCCTTGAAAAACAGCCAGCTGATCTGTGTGTAATTCTCATTACATTCAACACAGAATTGTCGAAGAAAAAGAATGCGGTGCATCACTTTCTGGGCAACCAACGTACGTTTTGTGACGCGAAAGCTTTTACGTTTCTGGTGATTTATAGCAAGCTTCCAGTCTTTTAGCACTTTCAAATCTTGTCAAAATCTACGTGAATATTTAAGCAACTTTTACAGATAGTAATTCGTGGCATATAACTGCAGTAGATGACCTGTGCAGTTCGTGATGTATATTAATCACCTGACACTAAATATTTGAGACTTTTTTTGGCTTGATAGATGAGCAAAAAGGAATTTGTGTCGAACAGTACGAAGAAATGCTGGGCAAATTTCACGAAGGCAACTTTAGGCTTGTTTCTGATGTTGTTGATGGCAATTAAATTCAGGGTCATTTCTGTTTAGAAATTGTGTGTCAGTAAAAAATGTGAATCTTCCTCGTAAGCACCTAGTAACGAAACTGAAGCAGCCAAGAAGTGTCAAACGAGAAATGGTGGCGACTTCCTTCTCTAGAAGCGGTCATATTGCAGCTGTACTTCCGGAGAAGCAAAGGACTGTCATTCACTGCTTATGTCAGTGATACACAACAGTATGCCTACGAAAAGTTCTCGAAGGACAGAAGGGAATCATTCTGCATTATAACAGTGCGCCTGCAGACTCGGTCACTCCTATCGATTTGTTCCTGAAGTACACGGATGTTCAACACGTGACTCATCCTCCCTACGCTCATGATCGTGGCTTTGTTCCATGTGATCATTTCCGGTTCGCCACAAGGAAAAATTCCATGAACTGAAGACGATTCACCATCCATGGAATAATCTGAAAATGCTACGTAAGTAAGCTTTCAGCACGTGACGAAAATTAATCGAAAAACTGTCTCCAGATCTGGTTTACAACAATTCAGTAGCGCATAGTTACATTGCGAGAGCTTAGAGATAAAAAAGAATAATCAAAGCAGTTTTATATTTTCTATTGTTTTGCGTTAAGTCGCTCAGATCTTTCATAGTGACCCTTCTGTGCAATAACTTAATAACGCGCTAAGCATGAGAGAAAGTAGAAATTCAATTTCCGGAGGTGGAATGGGTGAGACACCCGATCCGTATTCGAAGAGCGCGGGATATGAATCATGTCTGGCAAACCTGATTTAAATTTGGCTTTATTTCCCCAAATCACGTCACGTGGTGTGGACTTTTAACACACCCACGGCTGTTTCTTACCCATTTCTGTGAAGAAATGGGTAAGAAACAGCCGTGGGTGTGTTTGCTAGTAGGCCCATTTCATCTTCAATGACCTAATCTTCTATGAAAAGTTCAAGCTCCAATGTTTCTTCTTACCGCATTAACATACTGATAAGATCTCGTTTCAGCATGGCATTTCTCCAACTTGAGTAACGTATGTGCTAAATGTGTTACTTGTAGTATATGGATGATATCAGAGTAGTCTCATTTTGAAAATGAGCGAAATGTGGGTCCCAGTTATTGGTTTCGTGCATTACAATCAAAAACTCATTAATCGAGTTAAACAATGTGCTCCTCACTTCTAGCCTAGCATAAATCGCAGAATTTGACTCTTATGTTATCAGAAATAAGTACATTGGGCTCATATTTTGCATGCTGGAGGTACACAGCCCAACAGACAAAGAACTTTAGTTACTATTGCTTAACTCTGGACATTTGTGTGCAGCCTCTCGAACTGCTCTACAAGCAGCCCAGCAGTCTTCCCCACCACTCTTCCCTAGTTGTGTCTGACCCACGCACTCTTGTATACGCTTCCAAGCAGATTATTTCTATTCAACCTTTTTTGCGTCAGAAATATTTATCAAGCAGCAAGGAATTTATTTTGTCTAGAATGTTTCTGTCGCCTACTCAACTGTGGTGTCATTTTGTAACTCCTCGACCAGTAGCATATATGTGCATTTCGTCATTTTATTTGTTTCCGCGACTTCTTAAATGTATTCTTAAACACAGTATTTTAATTAACTGACGATAAATTCTATTGTAGAACTAAGTGGAAGATTTTCATTTTTACAATGGCAATATCAAGTGTCGAATCGACACACGAGACACGCTCGAATGGTGTAGTACGTAGACTGCTGTCCGCGAAAGACAGGTGCTCATGTTTTAATTGCGACCGAGGAACATTGTTTTAGCTTGTCACATATAGTAAATAGAGAAATATTTTATTTAAACGTCTTTTTCGTTTATGATGATGCTATGACCGACCAATGTGTTCTGTCTGAAGCTATTGCATAGCAATTTGAGATTAGGACAAAGTTATAAGCCTGAAGTTGGTGCTAGATATTATTTTTATTTCTAAATCCTACGAAAATAATTATGAAACAGTAATTTTTCTTTGCTGGTTGAAGAGAATCGATGGCATATTATCATTTACGAAACACCGATTTTGTTGAGACTTTCATTGTCAGTTGTTTATTGCATATATCACTATTTTTTAAGTCGGTAATCGAATTCAGTGTACTGTAAAAGATTTACGTACTATTATGGGTACAATATAGTCTATTCAACAGTAATTGTTTCGGATTTCTCGCGGTGTTCAATGTAAATAAAAACAGTTACCGTTGATGTCTTCCCCTGTCGTTATCGTCAAAGGGCGACTGTTGTTGTCGATGGAGTATGTAATTACACAACGAAAATCAGAAGTAGGACAGAGATATGAAGTATAATCATTTGACATATACTTTGCTTGAGACGCGAGTATGCTAAAAGGCCCGCGTCGAAGTGCCGACGCGAAATGAAATGCAGCCAACCGTATGAAACCAATAATCGAAGCGTAACGCGACGCAGAGACGAAAATAACATGGCGTTAAAACATAACTGGAATGATATACGTATTGCGTAGCTCTGATGGAACGTTCAGACTCATTTTACGAAGCTTTAAGTTCAATTTGAGGTAATTTAAAACATTACAAATGAACCATAAGTAATCAAACTGTGTAGATTTTATCGACTACTGTCATTCGTGTGCAGATACTCTTTGACAGATTTGTCATAACGATGGTCCTCTACAGCGCTTTATTAACGAATAGTGTTGCGATATTGTTTTTGTTACAATAATTTTGTTTGTAATGCACATGCTGATATCATTCGCTTGCTAGGTTGATAATATCAGGAAGAATCATAAGCGCTTAAACACTTTGATTTTTTTATGCATTTCATCCAAGGTGACAGCGCATTCGATGAACTACAGAATAGTACCGACTCTACTGTAAGTGCTTTAGTAAAGTACGTATATAGGCATGAATACTTGTTGTAGGCGAAAAATAACTTTTATTATTTTTCTATTTTTTTCAGATATTGGATGTAAGCAATGAGACTGTACAGGACAGCCCTCACCGTCATACTCAAAGGCACAAGTGCTGCGGGAACTACTTGTGTCATAGATAATAACCATGCCAACGTAAGTAGGGCCTAATATATATTTTTTTAGATTTACAGAATGCAAACAAACCGACTTTGTTTTTTTCTTCTGGTTGTATACAACTGCCGTATTGGTTTTCTGCACCCTGGATATGCTAGTGAAGACCCTGTGGCTTGCAAACTACGATTTTACATAATTATCAGGTTATCGTTAGATCAGCGTCTGTAACTTACCACATGATGGTAATTATTATTTTTTAGCATTGCAGCTATGTGGTAGTACAGTGACTGCCATCTCTACAGTTTCATGTGATACAACAGTGCTAGCTTTAAATGCATCCTTGACTCTTTAAAAGTACATATATGCATATTCGGTTAAAGTGGACCCATAAAATCTTGGTTGTGGTGACAGACTGATCTGTAGCACAGCCTGAGGTTTAGGTTAGGTGGTAATGTGTGACAGTTTGGTTGCGAGTTGGTGAAGTCAATGAATGTCAAAACCAAATAACTACATTGTTGTTTGAGCATTTACTAAATTTGCTAACTAGAAACTGGTTCAGTTATAAGAGGTTATTTGCCAATTTCTATAGTAGCCCTCAACATGAACGCACTCCAACCCCCGGCCCACGCCCCCCCCCCCCCCCCCACACATATATATTATATCCAATCCACACAAGTGACTCTGTTTCCCCTCTCAAAGAGCAGCTCTCCTTCAGCCTGACATAATTATTATTCAGTTGGTATCATTAGTTCTCACTCCTCCTCTCTTCATCCAAAACCACATAAAATGAAAGTGACTTCCATTCTGCTATCTTTTCAGTGTACTACATCATATAATAAGACATTTTCACATTTCCAGATTATTTATTAAATGTATACGGAGTAAGGTACACAGGAGCCTCTTTTCAGCCTTCTTTTCCTTGCACTGCATACTGTTTTTTCGAATTTATCGAGATTCCAATGTCTTTCATTTATTGATTTACACCATTAAATTCCAATGAACATTGTTAATAGGTTGATGACTGCATTACCTATGGACTCGTTACTTGTTTGACATAATACATTGCTGATACAAGAAGCAACTTTGTGAGTTATATTGGTAGGCAGATAAATACTAATGCATTTGTTTCTGTTTTTCAGAAATTTCTTCTTTCTGCACCAAATTCAGCATTGCTCTTGAGTTTTCAGAGGAGCTATACAACTAATGAACTTTCAAAAAATCTACAGCTGACAAGCAATGATGAAGTAAAAATTGACAAATCTTTTGGGTTCAAAATTGTTTCCAAGCCTACAAACAAACCACTGGTAGTGTTGCTACCTTGGTTGTTAGCACAACAGAAACATATCATGAAATATGGAAGATTTTACTTGGACCAAGGGTTTGATGTGCTAAAAGTGTCTCTGACACCATGGCAGCTGCTGTGGCCAACTAAAGGCAGCCAGGTAAGTGGAGATGGTCTTCCATTTTATAGAATATCTCACAGAATAGAGAGAAAATGAAGAATAGTATTATGTTGTGATTTGTATCATAAAATTCAACAAAATCTGTCTTTTAGGGGGAGAATGTACAGCATTATTGTAGCCGTCTAGTCCAAACTTATTCTTGTTGTTCATGACAGGGAAATTACTGATGGTTCATTTTATTGGTATGCCTTTTAATGTTGGCCATTCAATAAATATTTTCATATTCTTATTAAAAGAAATAAACCTGAAGAACGGTGATTGTCGTATTAATAGAGACACAAATAGCGATATGAAATACTAAGGCTGAAATTTTCTGCATTGGAAACCCCTTCCTAAGAGTTAAAAAGAGAGAAAGAAAGAGTACTGTAAATAATAACAATTTAAAACATAGAACAAATATAAGTAAAATAAATAACTACATTAATGATAAATGCTTAAATATATTAAGTAGGTGTGTTGAAAATACTCTGACAGCACACTGTGTACACCTTATTTTCCAAAAATGGTATTTCAGAAATCACCTTTATTACACGTGGGTGTATGTAGCCCAAAAGCTTCTTTAATCTTTTTCTGTAACATAAGTTTTCATTTTTCAGAATGAATTAACAGTGAAGGGTAATTTGCAAAATTGCAAACTATTACAAAATTCGACTATACGGTTTTCAAGAATGTTAATTACATATCATCTTTTACACGAGAAACATTTTTATGTATCATTCTATTGAAGATATCCAAACCTAATGTGCCAAATTACATTTTAGGGACGAGAAAATACATATTGCATAATTTTTACCCTCCTCTATACACCCACCAAGTTTTATCGAGATCGATTATTGACACTTGGGAATGTTCCCTTGTAAGTGCGTTCGCCACTCAAAACTATTTGGTTACTTAATATTCTCATCAGACAAAACTTTTACAGGACAGCAGTAACATAAAGACATTATGGTAAGTAAGACAGACAGTTATGGATGCACCTCGTATGTAATATCAGTCGCATGTTCTGTCCTCCAAACTAATACTGAACCGATACATCTCTCTGGTGGAGAGGATTCTAGTTCAGTTTGTGAAGATAATGCAATTTGAAGCAGATACCTGAATTATGCTTGAGAGCCCATACTTTCAGTATAAACTTTGCCCAGTCTCATTTATAAAGGTCAGTTTCTATAAACTTTTCTATGATTATTCCTTCAAACAATCCATTGTCTGTTTCTTTGCCAGATTTCGAAACAGGGGTCACTTCTGGACAGAAAGGATTGGCCTAGAAAGGATATATGGATTGAGTCTTTAGTAAAGGGTGGCAGTCACAAAGAGTAGACAAGAAAGCTACATGTCTACTTTCGCAATCAGTGTTTTGTGTCCTCTCATCTGTGCTACTTCTATGACTGGCCGTGAGCATCCACAGTAATTTTTCAGGGAGTGCGAAGCTCATCTAAAATTGGCATTTTTTATATAAATAATTTGGTCAGTTTCAGGATGTGTCATGCAATAAGGATTACCTATGTGACACAAAAAACTTATTATATTCCAGAGAATTGGTGGTTATCTACTCACTTCTGTAGTGAATATAAATTCTGTACTCCAGATCCCAGGGTGGAGCTATTATAAAATTGTCTAAGTCAGTGGTAATGAAAAGGTAGAAAAGGGGGGGGGGGTTATGTACATGGAATCAGACATTGAAGATTCACTGTTCCATAAAAGCAGCTACATATGGAAAGAAGTTTCCTTTTATTGGTGGCTTGCCTCGTAATAGAGCTGTCTTACAAATAGCAATAGAGGAGTGAACTGCTTAAGAATTGTTTAAAAAATAAAAATATGTATCAATTTTCAAGTCATATTCTAAAATTTGAGGAACTTCTGGGGACAAATATCACATAGAAAACTTAAGGTGGGATAGATAAGGAGACCTATAATCTGGATTTTGCAAAAAAAGTGTTCTGTATATCATATTTGTTAGTGCCTAGCCTTGGCTTTAAATCTTTTAGTTCTGAGGAAGTATTCTTTCTTGCATGTGGTGTACAGGTCTTGCCCATGTAGTAGAAAAAGTATATTGGCAAGTGTGTACCAGTGTACTTACGGCCATGAAAGAGATCCTTGTTGAGGAACATGGCAGTTATATGGGAAATGTATTGAAAACTGGAGCTCCATAACAAGTTTGCAACAGCAGTGATAATTTTAGCACCCTAGCCTTTCCACCCATTCTTGCTCATTACTGCTCCATTTTCTCCTAGAATATTAGCTATTAAAATATATATTATCTCTTATTCAGATATTTTTCTGATTTCAGCTAATTGCAGAAGATCTCCTGCAGTTCCTCCATTTAAATAAATTTTACCAGCCTCTTCTTCTGCATGGCTTTTCTGTTGGTGGCTACTTATGGGGAGAAGCACTAGTTAAAATTAAGCAAGACATGGAGCTATACCAACCAGTTGTGGACAGAATTGCTGGTCATATCTGGGACAGTGCAGCTGACCTGACAGAAATGCCACTAGGCTTCCCGAAAGCAGTTTTCCCAAAAAATTTAGTACTGCAAAATGCATTTGAGAAGTACATCAGGTATTTATATTATAAATCAATGTGTTCAGTACTGTAGCAAAACATAGTTGTGCAAAGTTATTTTTAGTTCCTTCATTATACATGGCATTATTATTGTCCTTCATTGGCACTGATAGACAAATGTTTTACTGACGTAACACGTGTTAAGCCAGTAGTCATGTTGGGGCTTACTGACTATTTTGCTGGGGTATTATACTTGACTGAATACTGGAATATAAGGAAAAGATGGGGATTGGAAAATACAAAGAAATGTAAATGTTGAACAACAACAGCATTGGCAGATTTGCAGCCTTACCTGGTTTCATTGTAGGAGGGGTTATACAAAAGAAATGTTAAAGATGTCAGTAAATTACACTACTTTGAACATATTATAGCCTATTGTTGAATTTATTCCTCAAATGAATGAATAGTACATGGATGTGAACTTTAAAACTTTCCCGGTGTATAGATTGTTCCATAAAATTTTGGGCTGAATGATGGATATTGGTAACTTGCTGCCACAACATTTTGGCACAGTCTTCTGGCCATCTTAAGGCATATAATGGCGAAACTACACTGAGCCCCCATGTTTAAACTGCATTGGTGCATGTGTGGCATACCAGTTGTCACTAAGCGTGCATTGACAGAGTACGCGCATATCTGCTGCAAGTCTGTGCGCTGCTGGGAGTGTCCTCTTCAATATCAGATCAATCATCTTTACATGGTAAAGCTGCAGTATGACACCAATAACACAGTGAAGATTTTATGGAATAGGATTCCATGCATTATCTGATTGGAAACCACCAACCCGATTGTTAAGGGACTTGGAATGTATTATTTCCACTGATTCATTGATAATGGCTTTGTAAAAGTTTGAAGTATATGTATTTCATTGAGTGACCAGTACGATTACAGCTTTATGTGATAGAAGTTATGTTGTTATTGAGGAGGTCAGTATGCTACTTGTATTCCACAACACATGCCTGAGCAGTGTACTTCGTTTGTACTATACATGATTTTCCACACTCAGACAGAATCTTATAAACACCTGCTTTGTGCAGATTTCTGATGAAAGACAAAAGATCACTTTAACCTTACTTTTTCTGGCTACTCTTGCCTATTTTCGGAGAAATATTTTCAGTCTATGGTAGGTAGGCTGTCATTTTGAAGGACACACCTTCCTCCTTGTTGTGCTAATTGTATGTTTGTAGTGCTCTTTGTGTCTCTGAGATCAGTATCAACTTTCCAGCTACACAGCTTCAAGGTGTTCCAATTCCGCTTACAGGTTATTGCCACCTGAGATGGTATGGGTCAGTGAATCATGGTGTTCAGAATGCCCATTGTTTGTGCTGGATGCTGGCAAGTAGTAGCCTGTAAATGCAGGTCTGTAGATGTTACACCAAGATGTCTAAAAATACTAAGATGTAAAAGTAGGAACAGAACTTCATTCTCAATCTCCATAGTAAATTTTATGTTTTCTTTTATGGAATTTAGTGTTGAAGGAACTCTCAGACTGTCCAAATCACAAGGTCAAACTATAAAAGTGTCAGCATATCACCAAAATGCTGCTGGTTTTAAAACTTCAGAGTTGAGTGTCCACTCTCAGAATCTTCCACAGAAAGGTTCTAGGGTAAATGACAGACGCCCCATGGCAACACTGTCACATAATAAAACATTCATTTTATTAATATAGTCCTCCTGTGATATAAGTGAAACTCCAAAACAGCAAGTCCAGTATCGCAGAACACTGTAATTCTACTGGTCATTCAACAAAATACAATGAAACAAAAATTTCCTGTAGGAAGGCGGCTCCACACGTAGAGGGCCAGCAATATGAAAGTGTGGAGAGGATAAGGTTAGCGTAAGTATTGCAGCAGAAAGTAGGCAGATAAAATCCACATTGACAAACAGTGTTGCTGAAGAGAAAAACTGGGTTCATTTGCCTACGGTACATATTTTACATTAGACGTATGAGGAGAATAATATATTTAGTACAGATTTTGATCAGTCGTCTTCGTGAGAGAAACCTTACATGTTGATGATGCTATGTCAGCTGCTCCACAGCCACAGTCTGCGTCTTGTCACTAGCTAAGAACAGCTGATGCAATTTGGTGAAAACATAAAGTACCACTGCACGCACCCCCCCCCCCCCACACACACACACACACTCTACATACAAAGAATACAAAGAAAATGTTTCCTTCGAAACTAGTTACAATATTTGACATTTTGTGTGATTTGGACTGAATTAAAAGTAAAACTGTAACACACAATTGCTTGATGGTTCCTGAATTGCAATTCATTGGAAGCATGCAAGCTCTGCACTTTTCCATGACAAATAATAGCAGACTGTGTAGATGAAAATGTGAAAAAGCTGACTTCCTTTTTGTATTTTTGTTCACAAACGTGTTATGGAGTGCCAGCGGCCTTGCCACAATAGTAACATTGGTTCCCATCTGATCACCGAAGTTAAGCACTGTTGGGCTGGACTAGCACTTAGGTGGGTGACCATCCAGTCTGCCGAGCACTGTTGGCAAGCTGGGTGCTCTCAGCCCTTGTGAGGCAAACTGAGGAGCTACTTGACCGATAAGTAGCAGCTCCGGTCTTATAAACTGACGTAAGGCCAGGGGAGAGGTGTGCTGACATGCCCATCCTTATCCACGCCCAGTGATGCCTGTGGACTGAGGATGACACAGTGGGCAGTGTTGTCGGTTGGTACCATTGGGCCTTCATGGCCGTTCGAGTGGAGTTTGGTTTTTAAATTTCTTATGGCATCATATTCTTAGGTAACTATTCATAGAGGAAGAAAACATTTGTTACACGAAGGAAAATGTGTGGTGGCTGCTTGAGACCTCTTGAAGGCATCTTATTAAGTAGTATGAAGATTCTTTTCAATGATAAATTGCAACTTGAAAATGACAGCAACATTCCTCATTACAATAGTAGGAAGAGAAATTCTTAACACTAATCATCACTCATCCATAATGCAGCACGGAAATGAGTGAGGTATTCAGCCACAAAAATCTTCGACAGCTTATTCTTTGAAGTGAAGAATCTAATGGCTAACAAAATTAACGTCAGACACAAACTGAAATAATTACATCTGTTTGACTATTCCAATTTTCTTTTTTTAAAAAGTGATTTCATAATGTGTGTGTGTGTGTGTGTGTGTGTGTGTGTGTGTGTGTGTGTGTGTGTGTGTGTGGAAGGGGTGTATATGAATGTAGTTAGATGTAAACCATTGTGCATAAAAAAAATTACTTTTAACAAAGGTTAATGCAAACGACTGCAGTATAAATGGTTAGTATGGTGTCAAATTTTTTGCTGACAAAGAGCATTATGAGTATGAACTAGCTCAATCCACTCTACATGGAGACACCACATTTGCTATCCATGAAAAAAGCAAAGAATTTACTATCTTCTTCGAACACCAAACTACCTAGCTGGTTGTCTTTGGGCAATATATCAAAACTTACTGTTATGTCATTTATAACAAGTTAATGTCTGCTTACTTCATAAAATACAATTTCCCAATCAATAAAGGCTAGGATGTTCTCATAAACTATTTAAGCAACTGATATTTTGACAAACAGGAACATTTTTTAAACCATAAGTCTTTAAAACCAAGGGCTAGTGTTACCTTACATTGTTTTATAGAGTCTGTCATAGTACTGTCATCACTGATATCTCTGTTGGTATCCAAACATCTGACTGTCTTGTATCCATCTTCACCTTACTGTCAAAGTCTCCTTCCTGAAGCTTTTCAGTGTGGTGCACAGTCTACCCATACTGATGTGGGAATATTTATTGCTTCATGCACAAGCGATTCAGCGTCCTCTGTCTTGAATGTTTTGTTGTTTTCTGCCACACAGATTTGGACACAGGTTAAAGCTATCAGATTATACTAGCAGTGGTATGGGGGTAAATGCAAAATTGTGTGCCACAGTCACTTGCAAGGAATTTAAGGCTGAAAATTTCAAAAGTGAAGCCATTATTTAAAAACGGTGACAAGTATAAGGTAAAAAAACTATTGCCCAATATCTCTCCTCCCAGCATTTTCAAAAATATTAGAAAATCTGATGAAGCACCAAATCAACAAATACCTAAATGACCATAATTTACTAAACAGAAATCAGCATGGCTTCCAAGCACGTAAAAATACCGAAACAGCAGTAATGTGCTACACTGAACAAATAATCAAAACTCTAGAAAAAGATTATAGTGTAGTAGGAATAAATTTAGACCTCTCCAAAGCTTTTGACACTGTGAACCAGGACATTCTTTTAGAAAAATTGGAAGCATTGGGTATACATGGGATAGGAAAAAATGGTTTGAATCATACCTAAAAAAACAGAACGCAGGTTGTAGGACTGACATCAACTTACTCCAACCACAAAATAAATGCAGTATCAGAGGCAAAAAATGTAGAAACAGGAGTACCGCAAGGCAGCATCCTAGGTCCCATATTGTTTGTTTATATAAATGATTTTCAAACCTCAGATGATGCAGCCAAAGCAATAATGTTTGCAGATGATACTAGTGTGATAGTAAGTGCACCAAAGCAATTGCTACCAAGAACTGCTGATAAAGTACTAAATTACATCCACTCTTGGTTCAATGCAAACAGGTTGACATTGAATGTAAATAAAACAAATTATATGCAGTTTGGGAAAAGATGTCAAAATTTAATCTCGATCTGGTGTGGGGTGACAAAACCTTAGACAGAGTGACATCCACAAAATTGCTGGGGATTCATGCGGATGAAAACTTAAATTTTAATGACCACATAATAAAACTTGCACAGAAACTTAATTCAGCCTGTTTTGCCCTCAGAATTATTGCAAATGTTTGTACCTCAGAGGGTGCCAGAATGGCATATTTCAGCTATTTTCAATCTCTTGCCACATATGGAATAATATTTTGGGGTTCCACAACAGGGCGCCTAAAACAAATATTTTTGTTGCAGAAGAGGGCCATCCGAATAATAACTCAGTCACACTGCAAACCCATATTCAAAAAGCTTCGAATACTTACTATACCATCATTATTCATATACAAATGTGTATTGTATGTCAGGACCCACATTGCAGATTTTCAGACAAATGCCGACTTTCATAACTACAATACCCGTAATAGCGCAGCACTCCATACTCAGCGAACAAAAAGAACGAATACACAAAGGCATGTGAGCCACATCGGTGCAAAACTGTACAACGCACTGCCAGTCAACATCAGGCAGAATTTATAGTAGAACAATGTTTTTATTCTGTAAATGACTATGTAGGTCAATATTTTTTTTCTGATGATATTTATAAAGGCAAAATGGAAAATACTTTATCTGTACCTAATCATTCATTACCTAATCATTCATTACATTTACATACTTAAAGGACAGCTGTTGTGTGATGTAAATATATACTTAAGCAGTGTTGTGTATATAAGGACTTGCCGTTTAGGGAGGACAAAACTAAAGCCTTATGAAAAACAGACTATGCATTTAAAATAACAAGCAGGGATGTATATAGGCTATATTAATTTCATTGTATTATTATTAACTTCATTGTATTACTTTGTTTTGTACTTTTTTACGTATATATTGTTTGTGTCCCATTTCTTTGAAATGGCTTACATGTACCCTTGACAACATCCATACAATATTTATTGTCAACGGATGGATAAATAAAATAAAAAATAAACAAAATAAAATAAATAAGTTCATAAGTTTTGTCACGCATCTGCCGTAAACTGTGCAGAATATATTTATTTTGAGTTAGAGCACAATACCATCTTTCCTGTGTTTGCACTCAGTACTTTTTCTGTAACAGCTGAATGATAACTGACATTGTCCATTACACTGACTAACTTCGGAGCAGAATATAGCAAGAACTGTCCAGTGAACCACATCTTACAATTGGCAGCATTCATTTCCAATGCAGAAGATATTATTCAAGAACCTTTTCCCATAGGAACTGTAAAACTGTCGGTACCAATACTATATTATGAGAAGGAAAGTTGCTAGTCACCATATAGCGGAGATGGAGTTGGGGATAGGTACAACAAAAAGACTCAAACAGTTAAGCTTTCAGTCATTAACACCTTCAACACTAGTAAAACAAACAAACGAACACACACACACACACACACACACACACACACACACACACACAACTGTGTGTGTGTGTGTGTGTGTGTGTGTCTAGTGTTGAGGAAGGCCTTAATGGCTGAAAGCTTTAATTGTGAGAGTCTTTTTGTTGTGCCTATGGAGTCATCATCTCCACTATATGGTGAGTAGTAACTTTCCTTCGCATAATATTGTTACACTCCAGCCTGGATTTTCCATCAGTACCGTAAATCATTTTTCAGCAGGTTTCTTTGGGATGATTTTGATTCATCCATTTCTTCTAGGTAAAACACTTTGAACTATCTTCTTATTTTGTTTTGTGCATCATTCTCATGAATGTGACTCATGCTGCAGTTATGTCACTTCTTTCCATTCAAAACAGCCTTCCATCATTACTTTTGACATATTTGAAACCAGTGCCTTTTTAAAATTCTTTGCATTGACAAAGCACTACATTCGAAGTCAATTTTGCTCATGCATGATAATAACAAGTTTTTATAGTACTGGATATTCACTATTTATACAGGGTGTTACAAAAAGGTACGGCCAAACTTTCATTCCTCACACACAAAGAAAGAAAATATGTTATGTGGACATGTGTCCAGAAACGCTTACTTTCCATGTTAGAGCTCATTTTATCGGTCACCGAATCTGTTGTTGAGAAGCGCACGAACTCTTCGACTGAAATGTGCAGGAGCTCCATCGTGCATGAACCACATGTTGTGTCGTACTTGTAAAGGCACATGTTCTAGCAGCACAGGTAGAGTATCTCGTATGAAATCATGGCGGTGAATCGAGGAAGTACAGTACATACTGACGAAACTAAAATGAGCTCCAACATGGAAATTAAGCGTTTCCGGACACATGTCCACATAACATCTTTTCTTTATTTGTGTGTGAGGAATGTTTCCTGAAAGTTTGGCTGTACCTTTTTGTAACACCCTGTATACATTTGAAAAAAGTCGCCTTGAAACATCCTTTTCAAAACCATCAATTAGTTTATAGGTTTCTTGTGACTTTAGTACTTTCCAGGTGACACTAAACCAGGGCTTCACAACATACGTGCTCGCGGAGCAAGCTGTGAGCAGCAAGGCGCGAGCACGGAGCAGCGCGAGCACGCTACCCCCACTACAGGACCAGAGCGGAGAGTGGGTAAAGTCACGTGGGGCACACAACAGCTGCCGCCAGTCAATGTAAATCCGCGGCCACGTGCAGGGATATCACTCACGAATTATTACTGCGACAAATGAAACAAATAAAGGAGAATGTACACATGCCACATAATTTTATTAGCTTCGCATTAATTTCTGAACTGTTAGACAATAAAAGGTGTCACTGAAGTGTGGGATTCTCGGTTATCTTGTACTTTTTGCCCTTTACAATTGCGTCTATGTTCGGAGTAATTGTTCTTGTGCATTTTAGGCGCAGCGTGCAGTTTAAATTTTGATCAGACAATGCATTTCTCAGGCGCGTCTTGTTACATTTCATTGCAGAGAACAGTTGTTCACAAACATACGTGGAACCGAACATTGATATTATTGTCGCCGCTAGTTTGTGCAAATGAGGAAATCTATCCTGAGGGAAGTGTCTGTAGAATTCCAAAATGTTTTTCATGTTCTGAAAGTTGTCTCTGTATTCTCTGTCACACTGCAGATCAATAATTTCTTGCTGCAGCTCAGGACGAATCTCTTAAATATTCGCTGAATATGGAGAGAACAGATCAAAATCACTGTCTAGTGCTGTCAGATCTTGAAAGCGCTGATCAACTAAACTATGTGAATAACGTTCACAGTCTTTGTGAACATCTTGCATGGATGATAATTTAGGAAAATGAGCTAGGTTTCCTGTTTCCAGCTGACTCACCCAAAGTGTCAATTTCATTTTAAAAGCTCGTATTCGTTCTATGAAATGAGTAATTAGCAGATCTTTACGTTGTAGTAAAATGTTCAAAGCATTCAGATGGCTAGTTAAATCTGCTACGAAAGCGAGATCACATTCAAACGTGCGCGCGCATTTCCCCTCCCTCCCTACTCCGCGACCTTGCACCTGCTCGCGAGCACGTGCCTGAGCAGACGCGAGTACTCACGCTCAAAACCGGCCAGTTGTTAAGCCCTGCACTAAACCAACTCCTGACATAGCTACAGCTCTGATATATTTGTTTATAATTCACTCTGCCGTTCTCTTGTTAACACCACTTGCTTCTGCAGTCCATTCATGTGTCTTCAGAATATCAACAATTGATTCACAATTGAAGAAGTTCTATATATATATATATATATATATATATATATATATATATATATATATATATATGAATATAACAGAGGGAAACATTCCACGTGGAAAAAATATATCTAAAAAGAAAGATGATGAGACTTACCAAACAAAAGCGCTGGCAGGTCGATAGACACACAAACAAACACAAATATACACACAAAATTCAAGCTTTCGCAACAAACTGTTGCCTCATCAGGAAAGAGGGAAGGAGAGGGAAAGACGAAAGGATGTGGGTTTTAAGGGAGAGGGTAAGGAGTCATTCCAATCCCGGGAGCGGAAAGACTTACCTTAGGGGGAAAAAAGGACAGGTATACACTCGCACACACACACATATCCATCCACACATACAGACACAAGCAGACATATTTAAAGACAAAGAGTTTGGGCAGAGATGTCAGTCGAGGTGGAAGAGTAGAGGCAAAGAAGTTGTTGAGAGACAGGTGAGGTATGAGTGGCGGCAACTTGATATTAGAAATTGAAATTAGCGGAGATTGAGGCCTGGCGGATAACGAGAAGAGAGGATATACTGAAGGGCAAGTTCCCATCTCCGGAGTTCGGATAGGTTGGTGTTGGTGGGAAGTATCCAGATAACTCGGACGGTGTAACACTGTGCCAAGATGTGCTGGCTGTGCACCAAGGCATGTTTAGCCACAGGGTGATCCTCATTACCAACAAACACTGTCTGCCTGTGTCCATTCATGCGAATGGACAGTTTGTTGCTGGTCATTCCCACATAGAATGCATCACAGTGTAGGCAGGTCAGTTGGTAAATCACGTGGGTGCTTTCACACGTGGCTCTGCCTTTGATCGTGTACACCTTCCGGGTTACAGGACTGGAGTAGGTGGTGGTGGGAGGATGCATGGGACAGGTTTTGCACCGGGGGCGGTTACAAGGATAGGAGCCAGAGGGTAGGGAAGGTGGTTTGGGGATTTCATAGGGATGAACTAACAGGTTACGAAGGTTAGGTGGACGGCGGAAAGACACTCTTGGCGGAGTGGGGAGGATTTCATGAAGGATGGATCTCATTTCAGGGCAGGATTTGAGGAAGTCGTATCCCTGCTGGAGAGCCACATTCAGAATCTGATCCAGTCCTGGAAAGTATCCTGTCACAAGTGGGGCACTTTTGTGGTTCTTCTGTGGGGGATTCTGGGTTTGAGGGGATGAGGAAGTGGCTCTGGTTATTTGCTTCTGTACCAGGCCGGGAGGGTAGTTGCGGGATGAGAAAGCTGTTGTCAGGTTGTTGGTGTAATGTTTCAGGGATTCCGGACTGGAGCAGATTCGTTTGCCACGAAGACCTAGGCTATAGGGAAGGGACCGTTTGATGTGGAATGGGTGGCAGCTGTCATAATGGAGGTACTGTTGCTTGTTGGTGGGTTTGATGTGGACGGACGTGTGAAGTTGGCCATTGGACAGGTGGAGGTCAACGTCAAGGAAAGTGGCATGGGATTTGGAGTAGGACCAGGTGAATCTGATGGAACCAAAGGAGTTGAGGTTGGAGAGGAAATTCTGGAGTTCTTCTTCACTGTGAGTCCAGATCATGAAGATGTCATCAATAAATCTGTACCAAACTTTGGGTTGGCAGACCTGGGTAACCAAGAAGGCTTCCTCTAAGCGACCCATGAATAGGTTGGCGTACGAGGGGGCCATCCTGGTACCCATGGCTGTTCCCTTTAATTGTTGGTATGTCTGGCCTTCAAAAGTGAAGAAGTTGTGGGTCAGGATGAAGCTGGTTAAGGTAATGAGGAAAGAGGTTTTAGGTAGGGTGGCAGGTGATCGGCGTGAAAGGAAATGCTCCATCGCAGCGAGGCCCTGGACGTGCGGAATATTTGTGTGTATATATATATATATATATATATATATATATATATATATATATATATATATATATATATATATATATATATATATATATATATATATATAAAAACCACATTAACTTGAGTCAGTACGAAAGTCATGCAGAATTCCTAAGCCAAAGAAGCTAAATGACTTTAGACTGATAAGCAACAAACAGTCATCTGACACTGACCTTTGTCACTGAAAGAAGCAGTGATGTCAGACAGTGTTGAAAACTGGCTGAAAGCAATACAAGAAGAGTTACAATTGCACAAAGGGAACCACATATGGGCATCAGCTGTTTCACCTTCAGATGTTGTTGTTGTTGTTGTTGTTGTTGTTGTTGTTGTTGTGGTCTTCAGTCCTGAGACTGGTTTGATGCAGCTCTCCATGCTACTCTATCCTGTGCAAGCTTCTTCATCTCCCAATACGTACTGCAGCCTACATCCTTCTTGATCTGCTTAGTGTATTCATCTCTTGGTCTCCCTCTACGGTTTTTACCCTCCACGCTGCTCTCCAATACTAAATTGGTGATCCCTTGATGCCTCATAACATGTCCTACCAACCGATCCCTTCTTCTTGTCAAGTTGTGCCACAAACTCCTCTTCTCCTCAATCCTATTCAATACTTCTTCATTAGTTACGTGATCTACCCATCTAATCTTCAGCATTCTTCTGTAGCACCACATTTCAAAGGCTTCTATTCTCTTCTTGTCCAAACTATTTATCGTCCATGTTTCACTTCCATACATGGCTACACTCCAAACAAATACTTTCAGAAATGACTTCCTGACATTTAAATCTATACTCGATGTTAACAAATTTCTCTTCTTCAGAAATGCTTTCCTTGCCATTGCCAGTCCACATTTTATATCCACTCTACTTCGACCATCATTAGTTATTGTGCTCCCCAAATAGCAAAACTCATTTAGTGCTTTAATTGTCTCATTTCCTAATCTAATTCCCTGAGCATCACCCGACTTAATTCGACTACATTCCATTATTCTCGTTTTGCATTTGTAGATGTTCCCTTCAAGACACTGTCCATTCCGTTCAACTGCTCTTCCAAGTCCTTTAATGTCTCTGACAGAATTACAATGTCATCGGCGAACCTCAAAGCTTTAATTTCTTCTCCATGGATTTTAATACGTACTTTGAATTTTTCTTTAGTTTCCTTACTGCTTGCTCAATACACAGATTGAATAACATCGGGGAGAGGCTACAACCCTGTCTCACTCCCTTCCCAACCACTGCTTCCCTTTCATGTCCCTCGACTCTTATAACTGCCATCTGGTTTCTATACAAATTGTAAATAGCCTTTCGCTCCCTGTATTTTACCCCTGCCACCTTTAGAATTTGAAAGAGATTATTCCAGTCAACATTGTCGAAAGCTTTCTCCAAGTCTACAAATGCTAGAAACATAGGTTTGCCTTTTCTTAATCTAGCTTCTAAGATAAGTCGTAGGGTCAGTATTGCCTCACATGTTCCCATATTTCTACGGAATCCAAACTGATCTTCGCCGAGGTCGGCTTCTACCAGTTTTTCCATTCGTCTGTACAGAATTCGCATTAGTATTTTGCAGCCGTGACCTATTAAACTGATAGTTCGGTAATTTTCACATCTGTCAACGCCTGCTTTCTTTGGAATTGGAATGATTATACTCTTCTTGAAGTCTGAGGGTATTTCGCCTGTCTCATATATTTTGCTCACCAGATGGTAGAGTTTTGTCAGGACTGGCTCTCCCAAGGCTATCAGTAGCTCTAATGGAATGTTGTCTACTCCCGGGGCCTTGTTTCGACTTAGGTCTTTCAGTGCTCTGTCAAATTCTTCACGCAGTATCATATCTCCCATTTAATCTTCATCTACATCCTCTTCCATTTCCATAATATTGTCCTCAAGAAAATCGCCCTTGTATAGTCCCTCTGTATACTCCTTCCACCTTTCTGCTTTCCCTTCTTTGCTTAGAACTGGGTTTCCATCTGAGCCCTTGATATTCATACAAGTGGTTCTCTTATCTCCAAAGGTCTCTTTAATTTTCCTGTAGGCAGTATCTATCTTACCCCTAGTGAGATATGCTTGTACATCCTTATATTTGTCCTCTAGCCATGCCTGCTTAGCCATTTTGCACTTCCTGTCAATCTTATTTTTTAGACGTTTGTATTCCTTTTTGCCTGCTTCACTTACTGCATTTTTATATTTTCTCCTTTCATCAATTAAATTCAATATTTCTTCTGTCACCCAAGGAATCCTAGCAGCCCTCGTCTTCTTACCTACTTCATCCTCTGCTGCCTTCACTACTTCATCCCTCAGAGCTACCCATTCTTCTTCTACTGTATTTCTTTCCCCCATTCCTGTCAATTGTTCCCTTATGCTCTCCTTGAAACTCTGTACAACCTCTGGTTCTTTCAGTTTATCCAGGTCCCATCTCCTCAAATTCCCACCTTTTTGCAGTTTCTTCAGTTTTAATCTACAGTTTATAACAAATAGATTGTGGTCAGAGTCCACATCTGCCCCTGGAAATGTCTTACAATTTGAAATCTGGTTCCTAAATCTCTGTCTTACCATTATATAATCTATCTGAAACCTGTCAGTATCTCCAGGCTTCTTCCATGTATGCAACCTCCTTTTATGATTCTTGAACCAAGTGTTAGCTATGATTAAGTTGTGCTCTGTGCAAAATTCTACCAGGCGGCTTCCTCTTTCATTTCTTACCCCCAGTCCATATTCACCTACTGTTTCCTTCTCTCCCTTTTCCTACTATTGAATTCCAGTCACCCATGACTGTTAAATTTTCGTCTCCCTTCACTATCTGAATAATTTCTTTTATCTCATCATACATTTCTTCAATTTCTTCGTCATCTGCAGAGCTAGTTGTCATATAGACTTGTACGACTGTTGTAGGCGTGGGCTTCGTATCTATCTTGGCCACAATAATGGGTTCACTATGTTGTTTGTAGTAGCTTCCCATACTCCTATTTTTATTCATTATTAAACCTACTCCTGCATTACCCCTATTTGATTTTGTGTTTATAACCCTGTAGTCACCTGACCAGAAGTCTTGTTCCTCCTGCCACCGAACTTCACTAATTCCCACTATATCTAACTTTAACCTATTCATTTCCCTTTTTAAATTTTCTAATCTACCTGCCCGATTAAGGGATCTGACATTCCACGCTCCGATCCATAGAACGCCAGTTTTCTTTCTCCTGATAACGACGTCCTCCTGAGTAGTCCCCACTCGGAGATCCAAATGGGGGACTATTTTACCTCCAGAATATTTTACCTCCGGAATATTTTACCCAAGAGGACGCCATCGTCATTTAATCATACAGTAAAGCTTCATGTCCTCGGGAAAAATTACGGCCGTAGTTTCCCCTTGCTTTCGCCCGTTCGCAGTACCAGCACAGCAAGGCCGTTTTGGTTAATGTTACAAGGCCAGATCAGTCAATCATCCAGACTGTTGCCCCTGCAACTACTGAAAAGGCTGCTGCCCCTCTTCAGGAACCATACGTTTGTCTGGCCTCTCAACAGATACCCCTCCGTTGTGGTTGCACCTACGGTATGGGGCACCTTCAGATAAGAAACCAATACATGCAAAATGGGTGTTTAAAACAAAGAAAGATCTGAAAGGACACATCGTATGCTACAAAGCACAGCTAGTAATAAGTTTGTGCTCAGAAGCAAGGGCTGGACTATGATGACACACATACAATGGTTACAAGATATAACTCATTAAGATTTTTATTTGCAATGGCTGCTAAGTATGATCTTCATGTTGATCATATTGATGTTGCCACAGTTTTCTTACAAGGTGACTTACATCGAGAGATTTATGTGACAGTTCCAGTAGTAGACCCTATTACAAAGACAATAAAAGATTCTGGTCTTAAGAGACTAATAAAGGCGGTACATGGATTAAAGAAAGGTGGTCACCACTGGAACTGACATTAGACAGTGCACTTTCGAATCTAAACTTCAAGAGATCAACAGATGACCCTTGTGTCTGTTCCAAAAGTCTCAGTCATTTTAATAGTTGCTGTTTATGTGGATCATATGTTAATTTTCAGTAACAATTCACAAGAAAAAGAAGTTTTCAAAAACTTTTAAGAAAAAAATTGAGCTGAAAAATCTTGGTGAAGCTGCGAATTGGGTAAGGTATTCAATTACTGGGAATTGCAAAGGGGGTTGACCAGACACACATGTGGAGCAGATTTTCAACAGATTTAAGATGAAAGAGTAGTGCTGTGGTGGAAGTTTCAGGCCTACTCTCAGGTTTAACCAAGTTGGACTTGTGAAAGACCTACTCTCCTCCTCACATTTCCTACAGTTGAAACACTTCTTTGCCACCAGTCCCTCCAGCCAAAACCAATCCAATTCCAATATTGAAACCCATCTGTCCGAAATCATACCACCATCCAACTGGGACACTCCCACCTAACCATGCCCTGGTGGTCATCTTCCAGGAATTCCTAATTTCCAACGAGCGAGGTGGCGCAGTGACCAACACATTGGACTCGCATTTGGGAGGACAACAGTTCAATCCCATGTACGGCCATCCTGATTTAGGTTTTCTATGATTTCCCTAAATTGCTCCAGGCAAATGCCAGGATGGTTCCTTTGAAAGGGCACAGCCGACTTCCTTCCCCTCCTTCCCCAATCCGATGAGACAGATGACCTCACTGTATGGTCTTCTCCCCCCAAACAACCCAACCCAACCCCTAATTTCCAACCAGGCCTCACCATCCTTCCCCAGTCCCCTCCCTAAGAAAAACAACTTTTCAACAGAAGGAAAGACTGCA
Organism: Schistocerca nitens; assembly: GCF_023898315.1. Classification (NCBI taxonomy): domain Eukaryota; kingdom Metazoa; phylum Arthropoda; class Insecta; order Orthoptera; family Acrididae; genus Schistocerca; species Schistocerca nitens. The sequence goes on along the minus strand of NC_064621.1, from coordinate 299,265,513 downwards.
CTACACAGCCTAAAAATGGATCCTGACCGTATCATCATGCTAGCAGATGAAGGTTCTACCACTGTTGTGATGAACCGGAGTGACTACCTGGCGGAGGGCCTCTGTTAGTTGTTCTACACCTCCACCTACAAGATCTGCCCGAATGACCCCACCCCAGAAGTGCAACATAATCTCCAGTCCCTGTTGAAATCCTTAAGCCTTTCCCAGAACCTCTCCCCTGAATCCATCTTCCTACTCACTCCAACAATAGCCTGCACACCTACCTTCTACATGCTCCCCAAAATCCACAAACCTAACAATCCAGGATGCCCCATTGTGGCTGGTTACAGTGCCCCCACCGAAAAATCTTGGCCCTTGTTGATTAACATATCCAATCAGTTGGCCAAACCGTAACCTCCTACATGAAAGATACCAACCACTTCCTGCATCGGCTCTCCACCATCCCCACATGCTTACCTCCCGAATCCCTACTTGTCACTGTTAATGCACCCTCCCTATATATCAGTATCCCTCATGCCCATGGCCTTGGCGTGATTGCACACTATCTCTGCCAATGGCCTGCAGGCCCACCACTCATTCCTTGTACACCTACATCCTAACCCATAACTACTTTACCTTTGAAGGGAAAGTATACAACTAAATTCACGGTAAAACCATGGGCACCCGCATGACACCCTCCTGTGCCAACCTCTTCATGGGCCACATAGAGGAAACATTCCTAGCTTCCCTAAACCCCAAATTCTGGTCTGGTTCAGGTTTCTTGATGTCATCATTATAATCTGGACTCAAGACCATGACACCTTACCTTCATTCCTCCACAATCTCAACACCTTCTCTCCCATCCACTTCACCTGGTCCTCCTTCCCCATCTGCCAGCTTCCTAGATGTTGATCACCTCCTCTGATGGCTCCATCCACAACTCAGTCCACATCAAACCCACCAGTGACTAACAGTACCTGCACTTCGACAAGCTGCCACCCCGTTCCACACCAAAAAATCCTTCATATAGCCTGGCCACTCATGGTAGGTGCACCTGCAGTGATGAGAACTCACCTCACGGAGGTCTTTGCAGACAGGGAATAGCCTCCAGACCTAATTCACAATCAGATTTCCCATGCCATATCCTCACACACACCTGATCCTCACATCCCTCACAAGAACCAACTACAATGATGCTGTCATTATGTAATGAGTGAACCTTGTCCTTTGTCAGGGCTTTGATTATCTATCATGATGCAATGAAATGAGGGTCATCATACCCAAGATACTTCCAAAGTGATGTTCTGCTGTCCACCCAACCTTTACAACAACCTAGTCCATCCCTGTGCCACTCTGTCCCCAATCCCCTGCCACAGGGACCATACCCCTGTGGAAGACCCTGATGCAAGACTTGCCTAATCCACCCACCCACTCCAGTCCTGTCACAGGCTTATCCTACCTCATCAGAGGCTGGGCCACCTGTGAAAGCAGCCATGTTATATACCAGCTCTGCTACAACCATTGCACAGCGTTTTACATTGGTTTGACAACCAACCAGCTGTTAACTTGAATGAATGGTCACCACCAAACTGTTGCCAAAAAACAAGGAGGACCACACAGTGTCACAACATGCAGCAGAGTGCAACATGTGAGATTTCAATGACTGCTTCATAGCCCCTGCCATCTGGATCTTCTCCACCACCACCAGCTTTTCTGAGGTGAGCAGATGGGAGCTAACCTTGCAGCACATCCTTCACTCACATAATCTTCCTAGCCTACACACAAGGTAACTCTCTAACCCCCACCCCAAAAGCCCTCACCTAATAGAGTGCGTGTGTGCATGCGTGCACACACTGTCCACTGCCCAAATACCCCCACCAAATTTGTGTCCCCACATCAGCTTCTTGTGTGCTGCTATCTCATGCCCTAGTCTATGAAATCATGTGGCCAGCTGTCTTCCACCTGCCCCCTCTGCCTGCACCCCTAGCTAGCCCACATATGGCTCCCCACTCTCCCACGGGCTGTTAGACACTTCCCACCTTATCCCAGTATACTCACCTAGGCCAGTAAAGAGCTGGCAGTTGACTGAGAATGCAGGGAGGCAGGTGTGTGTTTTTCCTACAGCTAGAAAAAGAAAGTGCATTCAGAAAGTTAGCAAAGCTCCATACCTTTTATTTGTGTGCCTATCGATGACACAGCACTTCTGCCTTTTGGGTGAGGCAGCTCCTTTATTCCTAAAAACATTTTGTACAGTGAATCTTACAGTTCCAATCAGATACCGCCAGAAAATTACTCTTAACCCTTATGAACTGTGGGCTTGTACTGTGTCATGACCTGTGTTGGTCAGTTTAGTATACAGGATTCTTGCAAAGCACATATGGAACATACTTGCAACAGCTGAACAACTTAAGTTTTCAGAGCAATGTCAGTACTGGCCACTCCATAGTCTTTACTAGTAAGAAGATAAAGGACATCGTGATACACGCCATGAACTGCATTTAAAAAGTATTAGTTTTGAAATGCATCTCATGGTATACAACAAGATTTTTAGTAAGAAGATTTTGGCCTTACTTAAAATATTTGTATAAACAGTTACAAATAATCTACTGGGCAGCAGTGGATGTGTTTCTCAATTTAGAAATCAGTGTGTTTTCAAACAAAAATATTCATAGAATGATATTAATGGATAAGAATTTTTTTTTGTCCACAAATATGCAGCACCCTTACAATTGTATGCGTCAGGACAACCTCACATACTTAAATCCTTTCTTACAATGAGATTCATGAAAGCAGTTAATATTGCCTGCAGCAATGAATGGAGTTAGCATCCTAGCATAACCTCGTGCATTTTCTGGTTGATATATTTTGTTTGGTGACTCTCTGTCAGATTCACTTAAGGTATCTTCACACTGAAAACCAACTCCAACAAACAAAATCATATAACTATTGTAAAATGTTGACAACCGTTTCAAACTCTTGCAAACACATGTTCAGCGTTTTTATTTTTTGTTGCAGAGAAGCAATGGAAATGGATTCTGACTGTGAAGATTTGCCATTTGTTATGGTGGAGATGATGCTTTTGCTCTTTCAGAGTACATGATGAAACCATTCGCATGATGGCAAGAGAAAGGCAACGAGGAAAGAATGTATAATTACCGAATATTTTGTTGCTAGAAGAATTGTGGATAATTTTTTTGGAATACTGTTAGCAGTTTTTTGGTGTATTAGAAATAATATGCACTTAAGTCCTGAAAAATCAACATTAGTGACTTCTGCAACTGCATCTCTGCACAATTTTCTTAGAAGAAATAAAGAAAGTGCCACAGTTTACTCACCACATGGCAGTTTTGATGTGGAAGATCCAGAAACAGGCAGGGTTTCGGATGGCAGTTGGAGGATATATCCGCAAAATAAATGTCTTCAGAGAAAGGGAGGCAACGCAGGAAGAACCGCAAAGAATATAAAGATAAAGGATGAATTTGCAACCTAGTTTGTATCGGATGTTGGTAAAGTGAAATGGCAAGAGTAAATAAATACTGAGTGAAAAGACAAATCTAATTAAAAACTTCCGATCAAAACCCTTATACCTGTAGTTATTAACAACGTAAGTCATTAATTTACAAACTACTTTGTAGCATATTTTGACAAAATGGTATGAAAAGAGAAATAAATAAATTTCCGACAAAAATACAGCTGTAACTGCAAAATTTCCGACTAAAAGTCTTACAGCTTCAGTTACGTTAGTGAATGACATTTTACTTAAGATTGTAAATATTTTTCTCCCTGGCTTGTTCACGCCTTTCCAATACTTAATATTTTCATGAAATATCCATTTTGGAACGTAGACCTCAGTTGTCCCAGGCCCACTTTTAGTTTTGACCATTTTACAATGCTCACGGTTGTACTGGTTTTTCATATTTGTCCATTTCCTTTCACATTCCACTAACGGTACACCAATTCTATCCAAAACTTCTTTCAACAAATCTTTCCTTTTATATCTGTCTTTATATGAAGAATCAGAAGGATCCTACAGTGGTTTCCTCATTTCAATTTCTAACAAAAACTGAATTTTTGGATCTGTTGATGACTCGTGAGTTGCCATTGTCGAAAGAAACACATCAGACGATGAAAGAAACAGAGCAGGTGAAGAAAGAAACACAGCAGACACAGCAAATGTGCATTCGCAAGTCGCACAACTCTGCCGTGTTTTTGCTCACTGATCATAAACTACAAACTAGAGACAAAACTTCCCTCAACTGGTTGTTCAGACTCATGACTTCAAACAACTGTTGACAACAGTTGAAAGCTAAGTCAAACTTTGATTGAAAACAGTTGTTAACATAGTTTGTTGGAGTTGGTTTTCAGTGTGGAGGTACCTTTACATCTTCTTCACCAAAATACAATAAAATTGGTGCTTCTCCAGTCATCTGTAGGTAACCTACTGAAGTCTTCCAATTTGGATTCATCTGTAGTCTGATCCATGAACAATGGTGCTTCGCACAGGTTGAGACAAGAACAGGGAGTTCATTGTTTGCTGGCTCCAAGAAATGGTTGCAGTATGCACATACATGTGATTTGTGCTTTATGAAAGTGTGTGTCCTGCAAATTATGTCTCTCGCTTGCTTGTGTAGAATTTGTCGCCCACCACCACCATCAGCCATAACAATGCACGACAAATGGAATAAAATTTCACTAAATAACTCATTATGATCATATTTAATGCTCGCGCTACATAGAATATTCACATCAGAATGCTCAGAACATTGCTGAAAGTTCATTGGCTGTCAGAGAATGCGTGAAGTAGATACGCAGAATTAGCCTAAACTTGACTGCCATCATTTGTGCCTCCGACTATAACAACACTTGAATTTTCTCATCAATATGCACTAAAACTAAGGCATGTAACAAAAATTGTACAGTTAATAGTAATATGCCTTATCCATTCCATAATCTGCTCCAAATCCTAACCTCAGACATTACCTAAAACGAGCATACTCCAGTGACATAGTCCCAACATGCACAACTGTGCATATTAAAGTTACAGTCATCATAACTATGAAACTATTTAAGATTGTTTGGTGGACTAATCTGTAATTGTTTCTGTAGACTTTTCTGATTTTTAAATTTTTTTATTCAGACATCAAGTGCAACAAATAATGCACAGTATATCGCATCTGTAACAAGATATTGATGTGCTCAGAGCTGCATGCAAAGCAGTGATTCATGCACAATTGTTTCATTAGAACTCAATGACATAGTACCATAATATAATGCTACAATGCAAATAAACTGCACCAACACAATTGTGCACAATTGTTCTGAAAGGGTTATAATTTCTTTTTAATCAGTAGAATGGCAGTTACAATACAAAACATTTCAGGGGAGTCCGACAGTGGGATCGGAGCCCACATCATCTTTTGGTATTAAAACATGAGTCACATGAATATTAGTGTATTCTATAAGAAAATATTACTCCTAATTATAACAGAATACTTCTGGCTTCATTTATTATTTTTACAGACATAACTGAACAATATTTAGATAGTACAAACCCTGATAATCCGGAGCTTGCTGTATTTGCTTTCTGTTCCGGAGTAAATATAGTAAAATTCAACTAAAAAAACATCAATTATTGATCTGTAATTGAAAGTCTGCTTTGAGAAGAAACTCATATCCCATCCATTAATAGGAGTAAAATCATCTACATTGTACACAGTGGAAGTGAGACACTTAACTGAAGTAGAAATACAGTTAAGAATTTTTTGGGTTACGTTGTATGTTTTCAGTGTGTGGTGATAATTTTTTGCAGGTACCACTTGAAGACATTCCATCAAGCCGCTACTATTCATTACATTCGATCAAGTCAGATGTTCCATACCAGCATTGTTCGTGCTCCAGCTCTCTTGCTATTTTCTAAGACAGATCCAATTGGGTGTGCTGAGTCAAATCTCAGAGTACGTGATACATGGGAATCTGTTGGCATGAGGGTAAGTTGATGAGCAGTCTGTACTAATGGTTTTAGTGTGATTGTTAATGTGTTGAACAGTATTTACTTTATTGATTCTTTTTGTAGGTTTATACAAAATGCTGGGATGAATCACCTCATGTTGGACACTTCAGAGCACATCCACAAGAATACATGGCTGAAATATATGCATTTCTCGATAAACTAAATCTTGTGCAGAACCCAGAGAGACAAAAGGTTCAAATATAAAAGACATGGAAACACTGTAAATCAACAAAGTGCACAGTATTACAAGAACACTGAATGATGTGACTATTTGAGTGAAAAAAAAAGAAAAGACTACAGTTTAGCTTTTATCATCACTTGATGTGAGGCTAATACTTACTGACAAAGTTTGAAAAACTTTCATTTTTAATAATTTTGTGATATGATAAACGTTTTTCAATAATAGTTTAAATGTTTCTTTAATTTATATCACTTATTCATATTTGTAATGTGAATAAATGTCAACTGTTTTGTTACCTTTATTTTGTTTAAAAAGAGTAAGTGTCATTCTGACTGTGTGTTATCAACCTGCGTTCACATACTAAATGCCATGATTTCCCAGTTGTGAACACACTGTGTATCTGCAGAAGGCAATGTTTTGTTGTGATTGGATTTCCTCACAAATAGAAATGAACCTAGTCTTTAAACATTGTAAATCAAATGTTTTATTTATTAAATATGGTTAGATATGAATTCATCAAATCAGTTAATATAGAGGTAGTTATCAGTGATCGCAAGGCAGTGATAGCAACTATGATTACAGGTATTAGGAAGGAATGTTAAGACAGGCAGGAAGATATTTTTGCTTAGCAGGTGTGACAGGATTCAAACTGCAGAGTATCTAAGTAGTCAATATTCAGTGCTGATGATGAAGATATGGAAAAAATTGAAAAGCATCATTTAGTATGCCATAGACAAATATGTTCTAAGCAAGGTTTTAAGGGCTGGGAAAGACCCACCATGGTTTAATATCCATGTCAAAAAACTGCCCTGTAAACGAAGAGAGCATCACAAATTCAGGAGAAGTCAAAACCCAGCTGACAAACAAAAGCTGAACAAAGCAAAGCTGAGTATAAAGAGAGTAAGAAGACAAGTGTTCAATGACCTACAAAGTAAAATTTGTCAACTAGTCTGACTAAAAACCTATGAGGTTTTCGTCTGAGGTACAACCAATAAGCAGTTCAAAATCCCCTATTCATTCACTCGGTGACCATACAGACATCGAAATGGAAGGTAATAGAGAAAGGTGGAAATCCTGAATTTGTTCTTCCAAAACTGATTCACCATGGAATGTCGTAATACAGGCCCTCTTTTCAGTCATCATATGACTGTCAAAATGGCAGATATTGAGACATCTGATCATGGAATAAAAAAGCAACTACAATCACTTAGTCGAAAGGCATCAGGAGCAGATGAGATAACTGTAAGATTCTAGAGACATTATGTAAAAGAACTTGCTCCCCATCTAGTTCACTGGAGAAAGGAAGGGTATGTAATAACTGAAAAAAAGCATAGGTCATTCCAATTTTGAAGAAGGGTCATAGGACAGATGCACATAATTATAGGCCTAAATCATTGATGTTAATCTGGTGTAGAATTATGGAAAATGTTTTATGATCAAGGATTATGTTTTTGGAGAACAAAAATCTCATCTATAAAAAGGAACATGGATTCTACAAACAGAGATCTTGCGAAACTCGGCTCATTCTGTTCCTTCACGAGATCCACACCAATGAAGATAAAGATGCTTAGGTTGATTCTGTGTTTCTTGACCTCAGGAAGGCATTTGACACAATCAAGCACTTCCAGTTAGTGAAAAAAAAATGAGCTTACCGAGCATCAGTCCAGATTTGTGACTGGATTCAAGACTTTCTTGCAGGTAGAACTGAACATGTCATTCTTAAAGGAACAAAATTGACAGATGTAAAGGTAATTTCCAGATGACTGCAAGGAAGTTTGATAGAACAGTTACTGTTAACATTGTATGTAAATGATGTGGAAGGAAGTGTCAGAAGCTCTTTAAGACTGTTTGCAGGTGATGGTGGTGTGAATACAACAGTACCTGCTCATCCTTGAAAGAAGTGACTTACAATGTACCTGTTCAACTGAGCTTTGAGTGGTGTTGATCAATCTGGGATCCTTACTGGGTAGGACACATGGAAGGGAGGGCAGGGAGAGGGAGGGGGGAGGGAGGGGGGGGGGGAGAGAGAGAGGCAGAGAGAGAGAGAGAGAGAGAGAGAGAGAGAAAGTATCCAATGAAGAGCAGCGCATTTTATCATGAGATCGTGTAGTTGGCATGAGAGCATTACACAGGTTCTCAACAAATAGTTCCAAGGCAGACATTACAAGAGGTGTTGTACATCATGGAGAGGTTTACTATTGAAATTTCGAGAAAGTTTGGGGCATCTCAAAAGGTACATTACAACTTCAGTATGTTACAGCGTTCAAGCTAATTAAAATATTCAGCCATGTCTGTCTCACTTATGTGACAGACAAACAAAGTTTTGTTGGTGTGTGTTCCAGGTTCTCATGAGTGAAGCACAACAACGGTTCAAGAAGAGGCTCAATGTGCGGAGTGGTTTACTCAGACCAAATTGGCACCTACTATCGTGGGTGTCGATATGCGGGTGGTACAGGAATTTTGTGCAGACAGGAAGCATTGATGAGAAGGATCATACAGGATGACCTGGAACAAGTGAAGTTGACACAGAATTGATATAGGTGGCTTTGAATGTTCACTGCAGAGGTCTGTTCAGAGGGTGTTGCAGGAGCTGCGAACCCCAAGGGCGACCACGCAACAGGTCTTTGAGAAATGTTTGAAGGTGTATCAATACAGATTGCAACTGTGCACCAAACAAGCCACAACATATGCAATTCGTTGTGGATATTCTCCACTGTTTAGAGGAGGAGGATGGCAATTTTCTAAACAACCTAGCATTTTCTGACAAAGCAACATTCCAAGTGTGGGGTAAGGTAAACCAATGGAATGTTCGCATTTGGGCACAACCTATCTGTATACTGTGATGTAACTGGTATGTAGCAGCCTGAAAGTGAACATGAGGTGTTGTTTGATGGTTGATCACATTCTAGGGCCATTTTATTCTAAAAAAAAAAAAAAAAAGAAGAAGTTAATTCTACTTTGATACACTGGAGCTGTTTGCATTACCACAGATATGACAAGACAGCCTAACACTCACCTGTGAACCACATCAAATGATTTAAAAAATCATTGCCACAGTTGAATACAGACTAGATGTTGTGTGTGCCACTGAAGGCACACACATTGAAGTTCATTGAATGGCATAAAAATTTTGTGAAATAGTGTGTCACATATGTCATGCATGGTGTGAATATTTTAATTAGTTTGGATGTTATAAAACTTTAAAGTTGTACCATACCTTTTGAGACTCCCTGAACTTTCCGGGAAGAGTCAAACAATATTACTACTTCCATCTACATACATTTCACAAGATGACCACAACTAGAAAACACAAGAAATCAGAGGCAATACCTAGGCTTACTGACAATCATTCTTCCCTTGTGCTTTTCGTTTGTGGAACATAAAAAGAAGGCCGGGGGGGGGGGGGGGGGGAGGGAGGGAGGGAGGAAGGAAGGAAGGAATCAGTTAGTGGTACCAGAAGTACCCTCTTCCATATACCATCAGGTGGCTTGTGGAGTATTGCTATAGTGGTACAGGTGGATGATGGGAGGACAGAGTTGAAATTCATTCTTTTGGCATACATTTTAACAGGGACTGTTGATTATAATTAATGTAATTGCTGCAAGAGGAAATCATAATCATTCAATAGTAACATGATGTTGGCACATTAAAATTGTGTAGTTCACTCCCTTCCATATTGGCTAACGGAATACTTCCCACACAGCCAACACCAACCATTAATAATAAAGATAGGAACACAGATCCCTCGTAATCACATCTATTCCTTGCCCAAGGTGGAATCCAGAAAAGGCCAAATAGGCCATGCTCCCTACAGAACTAGGCAAATGCTTAGGTTGGATACTCTTACTAGCAGAAACTACAAAATATTTGCAGGCACCATAATTATGACTGTGAAAAAGTGTAAACCATAGGCTACAGATAGTAATACTTTCCTGGTTGGTCGCAAAACGGTTGAGGAGTCATATCAATTCAAAAATGGCAAAAAAAAGCAATAGCAGATGAACTATTACAGTCTAGTTGGAGCAAGATGGCAAAAGTGGATGAAAACAATGGAAAGCTTGAATTTCTACGCATTGAACAGGCAAGCATGGAAATTCTTAGGGAAACTAGGAAGCAGAATACCCTCACAAAGGAATAAGGCAGTCAATCCAAATAACACTGCTTCACATCTAGTAACGACATCAAGGGCGAAAGACGAAGTGAATACAATCAAGGTAAAACTAGAGCTCAAAATCCTAAAAGTCAGAGCTGCTGCTGCTGCTGCTGCTGCATCTTCAGTCCAAGGACAGGTTTGATGCAACTGTCAATAGATTAATACTGATATTGTTACGTTGTTGTTGTTGTGGTCTTCAGTCCTGAGACTGGTTTGATGCAGCTCTCCATGCTACTCTATCCTGTGCAAGCTGCTTCATCTCCCAGTACCTACTGCAACCTACATCCTTCTGAATCTGCTTAGTGTATTGATCTCTTGGTCTCCCTCTACGATTTTTACCCTCCACGCTGCCCTCCAATGCTAAATTTGTGATCCCTTGATGCCTCAAAACATGTCCTACCAACCGATCCCTTCTTCTAGTCAAGTTGTGCCACAAACTTCTCTTCTCCCCAATCCTATTCAATACCTCCTCATTAGTTACGTGATCTACCCACCTTATCTTCAGCATTCTTCTGTAGCACCACATTTCGAAAGCTTCTATTCGATTCTTGTCCAAACTGGTTATCGTCCATGTTTCACTTCCATACATGGCTACACTCCATACAAATACTTTCAGAAACGACTTCCTGACACCTAAATCTATACTCGATGTTAACAAATTTCTCTTCTTCAGAAACGCTTTCCTTGCCATTGCGAGTCTACATTTTATATCCTCTCTACTTCGACCATCATCAGTTATTTTACTCCCTAAATAGCAAAACTCCTTTACTACTTTAAGTGTCTCATTTCCTAATCTAATTCCCTCAGCATCACCCGACTTAATTTGACTACATTCCATTATCCTCGTTTTGCTTTTGTTGATGTTCATCTTATATCCTCCTTTCAAGACACTGTCCATTCCGTTCAACTGCTCTTCCAAGTCCTTTGCTGTCTCTGACAGAATTACAATGTCATCGGCGAACCTCAAAGTTTTTACTTCTTCTCCATGAATTTTAATACCTACTCCGAATTTTTCTTTTGTTTCCTTTACTGCTTGCTCAATATACAGATTGAATAACATCGGGGAGAGGCTACAACCCTGTCTCACTCCCTTCCCAACCACTGCTTCCCTTTCATGCCCCTCGACTCTAATAACTGCCATCTGGTTTCTGTACAAATTGTAAATAGCCTTTCGTTCCCTGTATTTTACCCCTGCCACCTTCAGAATTTGAAAGAGAGTATTCCAGTCAACATTGTCGAAAGCTTTCTCTAAGTCTACAAATGCCAGAAACGTAGGTTTGCCTTTTCTTAATCTTTCTTCCAAGATAAGTCGTAAGGTCAGTATTGCCTCGCGTGTTCCAACATTTCTACGGAATCCAAACTGATCATCCCCGAGGTCGGCTTCTACCAGTTTTTCCATTCGTCTGTAAAGAATTCGCGTTAGTATTTTGCAGCTGTGACTTATTAAACTGATAGTTCGGTAATTTTCACATCTGTCAACACCTGCTTTCTTTGGGATTGGAATTATTATATTCTTCTTGAAGTCTGAGGGTATTTCGCCTGTCTCATACATCTTGCTCACCAGATGGTAGAGTTTTGTCATGACTGGCTCTCCCAAGGCCATCAGTAGTTCTAATGGAATGTTGTCTACTCCCGGGGCCTTGTTTCGACTCAGGTCTTTCAGTGCTCTGTCAAACTCTTCACGCAGTATCTTATCTCCCATTTCATCTTCATTTACATCCTCTTCCATTTCCATAATATTTTCCTCAAGTACATCTCCCTTGTATAGACCCTCTATATACTCCTTCCACCTTTCTGCCTTCCCTTCTTTGCTTAGAACTGGGTTGCCATCTGAGCTCTTGATATTCATACAAGTGGTTCTCTTCTCTCCAAAGGTCTCTTTAATTTTCCTGTAGGCAGTATCTATCTTACCCCTAGTGAGACAAGCCTCTACATCCTTACATTTGTCCTCTAGCCATCCCTGCTTAGCCATTTTGCACTTCCTGTCGATTTCATTTTTGAGACGTTTGTATTCCTTTTTGCCTGCTTCATTTACTGCATTTTTATATTTTCTCCTTTCATCAATTAAATTCAATATTTCTTCTGTTACCCAAGGATTTCTATTAGCCCTCGTCTTTTTACCTACTTGATCGTCTGCTGCCTTCACCACTTCATCCCTCAGAGCTACCCATTCTTCTTCTACTGTATTTCTTTCCCCCATTCCTGTCAATTGTTCCCTTATGCTCTCCTTGAAACTCTGTACAACCTCTGGTTCTTTCAGTTTATCCAGGTCCCATCTCCTCAAATTCCCACCTTTTTGCAGTTTCTTCAGTTTCAATCTGCAGTTCATAACCAATAGATTGTGGTCAGAATCCACATCTGCCCCTGGAAATGTCTTACAATTTAAAACCTGGTTCCTAAATCTCTGTCTTACCATTATATAATCTATCTGAAACCTGTCAGTATCTCCAGGCTTCTTCCATGTATACAGCCTCCTTTCATGATTCTTGAACCAAGTGTTAGCTATGATTAAGTTATGCTCTGTGCAAAATTCTACAAGGCGGCTTCCTCTTTCATTCCTTCCCCCCAATCCATATTCACCTACTATGTTTCCTTCTCTCCCTTTTCCTACTGACGAATTCCAGTCGCCCATGACTATTAAATTTTCGTCTCCCTTCACTACCTGAATAATTTCTTTTATCTCGTCATACATTTCATCTATTTCTTCATCATCTGCAGAGCTAGTTGGCATATAAACTTGTACTACTGTAGTAGGCATGGGCTCCGTGTCTATCTTGGCCACAATAATGCGTTCACTATGCTGTTTGTAGTAGCTAACCCGCACTCCTATTCTTTTATTCATTATTAAACCTACTCCTGCATTACCCCTATTTGATTTTGTATTTATAACCCTGTAATCACCTGACCAAAAGTCTTGTTCCTCCTGCCACCGAACTTCACTAATTCCCACTATATCTAACTTTAACCTATCCATTTCCCTTTTTAAATATTCTAACCTACCTGCCCGATTAAGTGATCTGACATTCCACGCTCCGATCCGTATAACGCCAGTTTTCTTTCTCCTGATAACGACGTCCTCTTGAGTAGTCCCCGCCCGGAGATCCGAATGGGGGACTATTTTACCTCCGGAATATTTTACCCAAGAGGACGCCATCGTCATTTAATCATACAGTAAAGCTGCATGTCCTCGGGAAAAATTACGGCTGTAGTTTCCCCTTGCTTTCAGCCGTTCGCAGTACCAGCACAGCAAGGCCGTTTTGGTTAATGTTACAAGGCCAGAGCAGTCAATCATCCAGACTGTTGCCCCTGCAACTACTGAAAAGGCTGCTGCCCCTCTTCAGGAACCACATGTTTGTCTGGCCTCTCAACAGATGCCCCTCCGTTGTGGTTGCACCTACGGTATGGCCATCTGTATCGCTGAGGCACGCAAGCCTCCCCACCAACGGCAAGGTCCATGGTTCATGGGGGGGATTGTTACGTTATGAAAATATAAAAAGGTGGAAAAGTTGTTTTTGTAATTGTAAGTAAGTGCGCAACATCAGGGGTTAAATAATACATTACTTACAATTAAACATGTTTCCACAAGACTGAAGGATTTTGATAGGTCAACTGGCTTGATGCGCACCACAGCAGGGAGAAGAACGACGCAGTGAGGGTTTGAAGTGTGTGGATGTGTAGTAAGTGGCTGCAGATGTGAAAATTAATACTGTGGTTAATTTTGCACTGAAACCATTTTAAAGTGGTGTGGTGTTTATTTGCATGCTATTAAGTCATCTCTGAAATTGTGAAGTCGCAGATGCAATTTTTTCGGACGGACTTAAGATGTGAAATTTCGTCATCCATGGCTGCCGATGGAACAATGGTTCTGGAAAGTGTCATGTTGGTTGACATTTGAATATTTTGTCAGAGAGGTGAAGAAGCTGTGTAAGATTGTTCGCCACTACTTTTTTGATAATGCAGCTACCACAAGGCAAGACATTTGTATTATTTAGGAGATGTAGAACTATAAGTAGTACCAGTCATAATAGTTCAAGTGCTAGGTTTTGAACATTATATTTCATAAGTTTGCAAGCTTTCGGAGCCAGTGGCTCCTTCTTCTGGCAGAACAGTTGAAGGGGAAAGAAGAGGGGTGAAGGAAAAGGACTGTTGAGGTTTACGAAAAGGGGCAGAGTTCGGAAAAGTCACCCAGAACCCCAGGTCAGGGGAGACTTAGCAGAGGGGATGAGAAGGAAAATCTTCCGTTCTCATCCCGTCCAGTAATGGTTCCATTTTGAAGGACTGTATGCAAAGGCTCTAACAGATAAATTCAAGTAACAGTCCTAATTCCTGTGTCATATATTGCAAATAATAACTTGTGGTAAAATTATGACCTTAAAAATCATATCGATGTAATCTGAAACTTTGCAATTTCAAAGTATGATGATGATTATCATTAAATTAAACAGAACTGAATCTAAAGTCCGTGAATTGGTCACTTCCATTTGCTGACAAAAATTTTGGCGAATGAAAGTTGATAATCTAATAAACAAATTTTCAGTTATTGCTAAAGTGCAAGTTTTAAAGACCACTACCTAAACATGCATCAGAAACAATACTACTACTTGCTTCCATCACAAATGATATTAACAAAATTAACTATAGATTCACAGTAAATTTTAGAAATAATAAAAGAGCTGATTTAGATCTTGATGATTGTAAAACATAGTTATAATATTTATTTCAGAAAGTTAAATAAGGTGAGTGACAAATGTCTCCCTTCCTGTGCCTGCAAAGAACGCCTGTTCGACATGCTGATATAATCAGTGTCAAAATGATGTCAAAGGTAGGCAGTGTTGCATTTAGGACAGTGCATTTGTGATAATGGGTGAAATATACAATGGGCCGCCACCAGTTGCTTTGGAGTCAGTAGTCGATTGTTTTTTTTGCATAACAACAATCCAGTCAGGGTGCACAGAGTTCAAATTAGATAAACAGTGATGTTAATATTGTTATCTGGCAGTGTAATAACAATGGAAATACTTCTTTTGAGTGTTAGATTAAAGCTTTTAGATTTGATGGAAATGCAAAAGTTACAATGTGGTTCATAGACGATGTGCACCACACGGCTGGTGTAACGTCTGTTTTTGCATGTAGCGATTGAAGATGCAGATAGTGCCTTCCACAACTCGGTATAAAAGTTTCAGCTGTACTGTGTATTTGAATGGTATTAATATGTAAAACAGACCAATTAGTCATAAAGTATCAGCATTTTTTGTAATTGAAAAGTAAGGAACTTGATGAGGTTGAACACAATTTGTCGCCTGATAAAAGTACAAGTTAAAATATTGTAGAATCGTGAGGGTATAATCACAAGCTCTCCTTGCTGTTATATCCTGTGCAAGGCTCTTCATCTTCGAACAGCTACTGTGACCTACACTCTTTGCTCTTTGAAACCTACTGTATATGTCTCTCTTGTCTTCCTCTACTATCCCCCCCCCCCCCCTTTACACACACACACACACACACACACACACACACACACACACACACACTCACACTCACACTCACACTCACACTCACACTCACTCTCTCTCTCTCTCTCTCTCTCTCTCTCTCTCTCCCCCCCCCCCCCCACTCTAATAATCAACCAATAATTCTCTAATGCCTCAGAATGCGTCCTTATCAGCCGATCCCTTCTTTCAGTCAAGTTATGCCACAAATTTCTTTACTCCCCAGTTCTATTCAATACTTCCTGATCAGTTAACACGATCTACCTGTCTAAACCTCGTTAGCACCACATTTCAAAAGCTTTTATTCTCTTCTTGTCCGAACTGCTTACTGTTCCTATAATCCAAAAGAATATCGTCAAATAAGAATTTCTTAAACTTAAATTTGTGCTCGATGTTAACACATTTTTCTCTTCTTCTGAAACACTTTCCTTGCTATTGCCAGTCTACATTTTATATCCTCTAAGTCAGCCATCATCAGTCATTTTACTGCCCAAATAGAAAAACTCATTTACTGCTTTTAAGTGTCTTGTTTCCTAATTTAATCTCCCCAGCATCATCTGATTTAATTCAACTGCATTCCATTACTCTTGTTTTGCTTTTGTTGATGTTCATCTTATTTTTCATCTTTCAAGAAACTGTCCATTCCAGTCAACTGCTCTTCCAAATCCTTTGCTCTTTCTAACAGAATTAACATCGGCAGACCTTAAAGTGTTTATTTCTTCTCCCTTAACTTAAACTCCTTTTCCAAATTTTTCTTTGGTTTCCTTTACTGCTTGCTCAATTTATGCCTTCTCAACCACTGCTTGCCTTTCAGGTCCTCCAACTATTATAACTGCTGTCTGGTTTCTGTACCGATTGTAAATAGCCTTTCACTCTCTGTATTTTACCCCTACTACCTTCAGAATTCCAGTAAACATTGTTAAATACTTTTCTGTGTCTACAAATGCTATAAATGTAGATTTGCTTTTCTTTAACCTAGCTTCTAAAATAAGTCTTAAGTTCCGTATTGCCTCTCATGTTCCTACATTTCTTCAGAATCAAAACTGATTTTCCCCAAGCCTCTACCAAGTTTTCCACTCTTCTATAAATGATTCACATCACACTTAACAACCATCATTTTTTAAACCAAGATGTATCTCATACATCTTGTGCACCAGGTAAAATATTTTTGTCATGGCTGGCTCTCCCAAGGATGTCAGTAGTTCTGAGGGAATTATGTCTACTTGTTACAACTTAGGTAGCTCACTGCTCTGCCAAATTCTTCTCGCAATATCATATACCCCATCTCATCTTCATCTACGCTTTCTATAATATTGCCTTTTAAGAGTTCAATGGCCCTGTAAAGCCCGGCTATAAACTCCTTCAACCTTTCAGCCTTAACCTTCTAGCCCATCTCTTGCTTTCTATCTGAACTCTTCATATTCATACAGCTGGTTCTTTTTTCTCCAAAGGTCTCCTTAATTTTCGTACAGACGAACTCTGTCTTTCCGCTAATATAAACTTGCATTTGTGCTTTAGCCATTCGTGCTTAGCTGTTTTGTATTTTCCGTCAATCTCATGTTCTAGACAACTGTATTCCATACTCCTGCTTCACATGCTGTATTTTTATATTTTCTCCTTTCATCAATTAAATCCAAAATCTCCTGTGATATCAAAGCATTTCTAGAACGCCTTATCTTTTTACCTATTTGATCCTCTGCTGCCTTCACTATTTCATCTCTCAAAGATACCCATTCATCTTACACTATATTCCTTTCCCCTGTTTTTGACAATTATTACCTCATACTTCCTTTGCAACTCTCAAAAGTCCCTGGTTCTTTCAACTTATCCATGTCCCAGCTCCTAATTTCCTACCTCTCTGAAATTCAGTTTTAATCTACTGTTCATAACCAATAAATCACAGTCAGAGTCCTAATCCGCCCCAGGAAATGCCTTGCAATTTAAAATCTGGTTCTGAAATCTCTCATACAAATATGTAATCAATCTGAAACCTTTCATTATCTTTCCCACATACATTGGTGAATTACCTAAGACTGCTACCAGTTGTTTTGACTATTGAAGTTTTGTTTTCACTTTTACTTCTTAAGTTACTTCAGTACAGTGTCTTTATAGGTAAATAGTGTGTTATGCTTAAAAATTTCTACAGAAAGTATATTTAATTAAAAAGATAAAAGTATAGAATTCATTGTAAACACAACATCATTTAACTGAACTCACAAATACAAATATACATTTAATTATACATTAACATGTTCTATCTGTATGACTTGTACTCAGTCAAAGCTCCAAACTAGTACTCAGTCAAAGCCCCAGACATGTCATAAACATATATTTAGCATGAAAAATAAAGAAAATTGGACAAATTGCTGTAGCAATAATGAGAAAATAACCTTTTTTTCCTCTCGGCATCTTTTCAATCAAAGCCACAATATTTGCCAAAATACACTCCTGGAAATTGAAATAAGAACACCGTGAATTCATTGTCCCAGGAAGGGGAAACTTTATTGACACATTCCTGGGGTCGGATACATCACATGATCACACTGACAGAACCACAGGCACATAGACACAGGCAACAGAGCATGCACAATGTCGGCACTAGTACAGTGTATATCCACCTTTCGCAGCAATGCAGGCTGCTATTCTCCCATGGAGACGATCATAGAGATGCTGGATGTAGTCCTGTGGAACGGCTTGCCATGCCATTTCCACCTGGCACCTCAGTTGGACCAGCGTTCGTGCTGGACGTGCAGACCGCGTGAGACGACGCTTCATCCAGTCCCAAACATGCTCAATGGGGGACAGATCCGGAGATCTTGCTGGCCAGGGTAGTTGACTTACACCTTCTAGAGCACATTGGGTGGCACAGGATACATGCGGACGTGCATTGTCCTGTTGGAACAGCAAGTTCCCTTGCCGGTCTAGGAATGGTAGAACGATGGGTTTGATGACGGTTTGGATGTACCGTGCACTATTCAGTGTCCCCTCAACGATCACCAGTGGTGTACGGCCAGTGTAGGAGATCGCTCCCCACACCATGATGCCGGGTGTTGGCCCTGTGTGCCTCGGTTGTATGCAGTCCTGATTGTGGCGCTCACCTGCATGGCGCCAAACACGCATACGACCATCATTGGCACCAAGGCGGAAGCGACTCTCATCGCTGAAGACGACACGTCTCCATTCGTCCCTCCATTCACGCCTGTCGCGACACCACTGGAGGCGGGCTGCACGATGTTGGGGCGTGAGCGGAAGACGGCCTAACGGTGAGCGGGACCGTAGCCCAGCTTCATGGAGACGGTTGCAAATGGTCCTCGCCGATACCCCAGGAGCAACAGTGTCCCTAATTTGCTGGGAAGTGGCGGTGCGGTCCCCTACGGCACTGCGTAGGATCCTACGGTCTTGGCGTGCATCCGTGCGTCGCTGCGGTCCGGTCCCAGGTCGACGGGCACGTGCACCTTCCGCCGACCACTGGCGACAACATCGATGTACTGTGGAGACCTCACGCCCCACGTGTTGAGCAATTCGGCGGTACGTCCACCCGGCCTCCCGCATGCCCACTATACGCCCTCACTCAAAGTCCGTCAACTGCACATACGGTTCACGTCCACGCTGTCGCGGCATACTACCAGTGTTAAAGACTGCGATGGAGCTCCGTATGCCACGGCAAACTGGCTGACACTGACGGCGGCGGTGCACAAATGCTGCGCAGCTAGCGCCATTCGACGGCCAACACCGCGGTTGCTGGTGTGTCCGCTGTGCCGTGCGTGTGATCATTGCTTGTACAGCCCTCTCGCAGTGTCCGGAGCAAGTATGGTGGGTCTGACACACCGGTGTCAATGTGTTCTTTTTTCCATTTCCAGGAGTGTACTTTGTACACATGTACTGAGCACTTGCAGCACATGGATCACAGATTAATTTCTTTCACTAAACACATACATTTCTAGATTTTTTTTTCCACTTTTGCATTCTCCTACCTGGCAGGTCTTCCATATGTGTACCTTACGTATTTCAGTGGTTGCAGTGAATGTATGAACAGGTTCTTTCCTTAATAGTACATACAAAGAGGAGAGTTCTGCTAATTTGAAAAGAAAGATTCACTGGCTAACTTTTTCTTCTGTTGTCTCTCTGTAAAGCATCCATGCGTTGATTCCAGCAAGGTCTAGGGCATTGAAAAACATGTTCATAGGCCATCTGTGACAGTGTACAGTCGAGACACATCTGGTCCAGAATATCAGCTCGAAATTTAATGGAATTGTAGAAGCTCAAAGTTTCAGTGAGCTTCTTCTGTGTTTGTGTGTCCACTGCAACTGACGGATGCATTGTGCTCAACAGAACAACATTTTTCTTGGTCTTCCCCTGAGACGAAGTAATTGTTGTCACCAGATTTGTATAAAATATTATCAAACAAAGATCTGGCTGTTGACTTAGCTGATGGAGAAACTTTTCTTCTGGTTTGCTTGTGGTACCCACCAAAGATGTGTTCTCCTGCTTCAGTGGCTCTGCAAGATGTTTGGCTTTGAAGAAATTGTCACGTTACATTTCTTCCTTTTGAAGTGTAAGGTTACATGAGATGAGTAACAACATGCTCTGCAACAGGTGTGGTAGTGGGTCTTTCACTTTGTTTACCCAAGTAAGGAAGTCCATTCACCATATATTTTTCCTACTGGCATCTGCTGCAAGCAAGAACTTCAGACCATATGTCTGGTATCTTACTCATGTATTGTTTATAGCGGCACTGAGATTTTTATGGGTAGAGCTGCTCATCTATGGTTATAAATGCACCTTGTTTATAGTTCTGGATACAGTTAACTACAAATGAATTCCGGGCTGGGGTAGCTGCTGCGAAGCCATCGTTCTTGAGTCTTTCGGCACTAGTGTGCATGTTATCAAATCTTAAAAACTGCATGACTTCTATGAACTTATTTCATCCCATAGTGTGAGAAAAAAATGCCGACCCCCCCCCCCCCCCCCCCCACACACACACACACACTTGATACCACAGAGGTTTCAGGGGAAAATTCATTCCAGGAAAGTCTTTTTTTTTTCCTATCCACACTCTAGAGATGGGCAAAACTGTTCTTTTCAGAGATCGGATCCGAACTGTTCACTCCCTGAAATGAACTAGGTCTTTTTCATGACTCACCACTCATTCACAATAGAAAATAAATGGAAGGCACATTGCCCTTTAAACTTGGTTTATTCCAGTACTATACCTGTATTTTGATCTTATTTGATCCTGTTTTGAAGTAACACAGATAATGAGTAAGAATTTTGTATTGTTTATTGAAATTTCCACGATATGACAAAGTTTTTGATTATCGATTTATTTTACACTATCGTGGTTTTTTGGGTGATCGGAAAATTTTGTAACTTGAGATTTACATTAACAATGTATTTGGCTATAATGTATTAAAATTTCATTAACCTCGTACAAATACATTCCAAGCCATATATTTTTAAAGTGAACATTTCCTTCCTAAGACGCCCAAAATCGCAAAATCCGAACTACAATTAGAAAAAAAAATATAAATTTGACTGTAAGACCAAAGTGCTGCATATAGCCTTATGCAGAATAAAACAAGGAAAATATTGGTGTATCACATTTTGCAATACGTTTATTGGTTCGCTCGTAATTAAAGTGTAAATTCGAGTGTCCATAATAAAAAAATCCTATAGTAAGAGGAGTCGTCAGGAACCTCATCTGATCAGTTTAAACAAATAAAAATAAAATAAAAACAAATGATGTATACATAACATAATTATGTAATATACACATCGGTATTAGTACGAAGAACAATATCCAGTATAGACGAACTCCGATGCAGAGGCGCTGAGTCAAGCTGGTCGAGCCGCGAGCTGTATTGCTGCGTGAGCTAAGACTGCAGAGACCAGAGTGACACCTGAGTTGCTTTGCTCAACGCTCTGGGTAGAGTCGAGAACGGTGGGGTGAGCGTTGAGCGGGCGAGTTCCGAGGGTGGGGGGAGCGGTGAGCGGCCACCAGTCACCCGCTCGGAGACAAATCGTCCGCTCTCTTGCGAGCAGGTTGTTGCAAGTAGTTCTTATGTTCTCCGCTAGGAGGCTCTCTGTCCTGTTGCTCGCATCAACTGCCCAGAGGGCAGGACGTGCGACTGAAACGATCGCCGACGGAGTGCGATGCTAAGGTGCGCCAGACACTGCACACTGCACGCGGCAGAGGAAGCACAGAGACGGCACGGGATATGTGAAACACAAAATCCAATGGGGCACTGCACAATGCAGGCAGTCAAGGCAGAAGCAGGGCAGAGGCCGACGCTGGCTGTGTTGTGTGGCGCGCAGTGTGCTCTGACCAGCAGAGGCCCCGCTCTCTCTCTCTCTCTCTCTCTCTCTCTCTCTCTCTCTCTCTCTCTCTCTCTCTCTCTCTGCTGTGGGAAACGTTTGGAGCTACCGTTCTTTTTTTCTGAATCACTGATTGTTCACTCCTTTGAGAGATTCAACTCTATAAAACAGTTCAGGAGCGGATCCCCCATCTCTACCACACTCACGAGGCACTCAAAGAACTGCTTGCGACTATAAATTTCTTAGTGCTACACTTTGGCCCAGGAGTTTCTACTAACACATTGTGATGCTCTAATCTTCTAGGTGCATTCTGTGGAGCAATTCAAGCCCACACTGTTCTGTCAGCTGTAGTCTCTGCACTTCCAACTTTTGGGTGTTGAGATGGATGCGATTTTTCTTCTGTTGATTATTTGTATGTAGTTGTACAAGCTCGGAAAATTCATCATCCAACTCTGATGATTCTCTTTGTTGTGTTTTGCTGATTATGTTCCATGGAAAGCTTTACCAAGTGGATTTTCTCTTTCATTCCTTTTCTCCAGTCCATATCCTCCAACTATTTTACCTTCTCTTTCTTACCTGTTACTAATCTTTCTGATGAACAGTCACCTTTAGAAATTGTTCTGGTGGTCCAGATACTCCTTCCCATCGCCGCGTATGAACTTGCCTTTCTTCTGGACTTAGATCCTTGCTGAGTGACACTGACACTGAAATGTTAGATCATGACGTCTACTTCAACCTACTAAATAATCTTTGAACTCTTATTTGCACTTCTTTGTATTTTAAGTCTCACAATGACAGATCCCAGTAATGAGAACTCAAATTAGTCATCAATCTTCTAACAGGTTTGATGTGGCCCACCATGAATTCCTCTCCTGTGCCAACCTCTTCATCTCAGAGTATCATTTGTAAGTTGTCCTCAATTATCTGCTGGATGTATTCCAAACACTGTCTTCCTCTACAGTTTCTGCACTCTACGGCTCCATCTAGTACCATGGGGGACATCCCCTGATGTCCTATCATCCTGTCCCATTTCCTTGTCAGTGTTTTCCGCATATTCCTTTCCTCTCTGATTCTGTGCAGAACCTCATCATTCCTTATCTTATCAGTCCACCTAATTTTCAACATTCATCTGTAGCCCCACACCTCAAATGCTTTGATTCTCTTCTGTTCCGATTTTTCCACAGTCCATGTGTTGCTACCATACAATGCTGTGCTCCAAACTAACACTTACTGATACACAACATCTGGTCCTTAAACTTTATATCAAAGTTCTCTTTAACATAAAAGTAATTCATTTGCTTTTGGGTCCCCATCAACATTGTCAGCAGCCCTCTTACTCTGAGCCCTCCATGACCCTGCCAACTTGGAGTGTTAAAGCATACTTATAGCCTCGTACAACATGTGAGTGCCACACATCACGTGACTGCTCGCCACTGCCCTTGTTGTTACAGCCTACATACCTTCTGTACAAACACAAACCTGGGCGCACAGTGTCTGCTCCTTCCTTATTCACTCCTTAATAAATATCCAGTATCATAATCATCTTTAGTTGGCACCTACGCATTATTTAACAAATATCCACTATTGCGACCATCTTCAGCTGGTTCAAATATCAATAATGGACCAAGGTATTTGATGAAGTCCTGCAACCAAACTTCACCAATTCTCATTATATGTAACTCCAACATATAAATTTTCCTTCTTAAATTTTTAACTGCTATATCTGCGAGTTGCCAGATATCAGCACATGCACCAGAACTCAAGAGAGAAATCAGTGAAGTGGCAAGGCGGAAGAGCCACCTATGAATGACACTAACAAGTGGTAGTCAATCTAAACAGGACTGTCTGATGGCAGACAAGACACAGACTAGGACAAATCCAAAGTAACCTATGCAGCAACCTTTGGCACAGTGATGTCAACAAGACAAGAACAGAGAGACAATCCAAAATATGACCAGAAAGAAAAACCAAGTGCCAAGTGAGGCCGTTACTAATAGTCTGTAGTATAGTGATTACAGTAACCAACATCAGAGCTGAGTACAGAACTGACCGACCATTTGCTGGGTGACAGTATTTCTACCAGCCACGAGAATTCTATTCGCCAGCATATTCATGTGGTTGGATGGGTGGTGCACTCGCTATGCGAGTGCGGTGCTGCGGCAATACCAAGCTCTCTAATGACCATCTAGGTCCATTTCTTTCAACAGGCAGCAACTTTCTCTGAGCCTGATACCATGCCCCTCCCCCCCTGAAACAGGCATGTTTGGGGAGAAATGCCCCAGATGGTGCTGAGGACGACTGGAATGGAGGTAGAGCGAAGGCTGCAGGAAGGGAGGGTGTTCTGCAGCACCCACTGGGACACCGCTGGCGATGGGTGTGCGAGGACGTTCTGCCAATCCATATGGATGCAGAAGGCATTACTGGTGCAACAGTGGAAAATCGCAGGCATTTGCCAGGGGCACCACATTGTCACCAGAAGGTGCAAGGTAGTGGATGAGGTGGTGGCAGATACAATGCTTACACTCAAGGTCGGAGGTATCTCTCCGTCCCTGGATCCCCGCTATCATTGCTCAGTGTCCAAGTGTCTGTATTCGTCAGGAGCGGGCCAACAAATCTGCTCTAGGTGCATAATTCTGGGAGGGATGGGTGCAGGGTTTTGAAGGGGGCAGCTTCAGAATTGAAGCAGTGTCCAAGGGCGATATCCATGGACTAGTGCGGTGGTGCTGCAATTGTTAATGTGTATGGTTTTTAATGCTCAAAAACAGAGTAAGGGTCAATGTAGTGGAAAAGGATTCAACAGTTTTTTTTTTGTCATCATTTACTGCTTAAAAATCTGAAGAACACATTCCATTTCACCATTTGAGGAAGGATGGAACAGAGGGCTGCATATGTGTGTTATGAATCTTTTAAGGTGGACGCTGTCAATTGAGGCGCATTATCAGAGACCAAAGTGTGAGGCAGCCCTTTGATGGCCAAAAGCTGGGCCAAGGCACTGAGAGTGGTGTTAGTTGTGGTGGGCACCATAGATGCAACATATGAGTACTTAAAGTATGCATCCACAGTGAGCAGTCACATTGATCCAAAAAATAGGTCTGCAAAAGTGAGATGGATGTAGTCCCAGGGGAGCTGGAAGTATGCCGGAGGGCTAAAGATTGTGAGGGTAATGGTTGGTTCTGGGCACATGCTGTACAGTCATGAACCATTTTTTCCATGTTGCTGTTGATCCATGGTCAGTACACGTCAGTGAGTTAACACTTCAGACTTCCCCAGTGCAGCAAGCTCAACACCTGTTGGTGCAATTCTGCTGGGATGACCACCTGAAGCGTATCAGTCTCAGTGCCAAAAAGAATGACATCTACAGCCAAGAGCCTGAGGGAAATACCGGTATGTTTCCAGGAGCTGACCTTGGTTGCCAACAAGTGGTGGAGGTAAGTTACTAGCTATGGGTCATGTAGTGGAGGACCTGCTGCAAGGTTGGGACCGAGCGAGGTGGCGTAGTGGTTAGCACACTGGACTCGCATTCGGGAGGACGACGGTTCAATCCCGTCTCCGGCCATCCTGATTTAGGTTTTCCGTGATTTCCCTAAATCGCTAGAGGCAAATGCCGGGATGGTTCCTTTAAAAGGGCACGGCCGATTTCCTTCCCCATCCTTTCCTCACCCGAGCTTGCGCTCCGTCTCTAATGACCTCGTTGTTGACGGGACGTTAAACACTAATCTCCTCCTCCTCCTCCTCCTCCTCCTCCTCCTCCTCCTCCTCCAAGGTTGGATCCCAGTGGGTAATGGCTGTGGCATGAACAGTCGTAATGGGAAAACTGTCCAATGTATGTTTCTGTTCAGTATCGATATGGAAGCAAAGAACCTCCTGTTGGTCAAAATCAGGGCCTAGAGCAGCAGGCAGACATGACAACACATCAGTAATGGAATACTGTGCCATTGGCTTATATGGAGGGAGGGAGGGAGGGAGGGGGGTGGGGTGAGTTTGGTTGTGGGTGGTGCAGCCTTGATTGGCATAAGTGAAATTGAATTTGTGGCTGAGACCTAGCAAGTCCGTGACCGAGGAGCAGTACAATTACTGATTACCCAGGCCATGTATGTTATTGGTGTAACAAAAGCCTGGAGGCAGCCACATGATATCTCTGGGAATAATAATTAGTCAACAGAACACATATCTCCCAAAAGAAGATTGTAACGGTGAGACACAGGCACTAATTTTCAGATCACAAACAGATGTTCCTTGTGATGCCCATGACAGAAATAACGATCCCTGCTGAATCATCTGAGAGTTGAAACACTGCGAAATGTTGCTTCAGTCAACACATATGAGTCGCAGTCCTCCGCAGCATCACTGAAAGGTTGAAATGATGGGCATCGGAGGCTGCTGAGACCTGGAGAAAAGTGGCCTCGTGTGCTTGGAGTCTGTCCGCCTGAAGCTGAAGCGACTTTTGTAATAAGACTATGTGTAGCTGATGCTGATGCTGTTGCTCTTGCCTCAACAGGCAAATCAATTAATGTCCATACTACTGAACAGCTTCCTTTTTCCTCATCGCCAATGCTATATCCGTGAATAGCAGGATACAAGTGCATGTATTAGAATCCAGCACAAAAACAGCTGAAGCCACTAGGCAGAAGGACCCTCTGTGGAAGAGAGCATAATACCAAGCGATAGTTAAACATGTTTGGCTGATGGTGCACAAGACACAGACTACGACAAGTCCAAAGCAATCTATGCAACAATGTGGTGCAAAGTGAAAACCTTCACCACAATGATGTCAGCCAGCCAAGAACAAAGAAAGAGACAATCTGAAATGCGGCCAGAGATCCGTGAATCATTGAGAGAGTTGACAACACTCACTCTAAATTTCTAATAAACTGCGCAAATACACTTAAGAATGGAGGACTCACTGCTTCATACACACTATGCAAACTGGGAATAAACCATAATAATTTAAACACTGAGGTAATCGCTATATTAAAACCTGGCAAAACAGTTGATAGCCCTAAGAGTTATAGACCAATAACCCGCTATTTCTGACATACAAGCTGCTAGAACGGCTCAACTATATACGAATCAGTACAAGATTACTTGCAGCAATCACAGTTGAACTGTCACTCATCATTTACACAAAGGCAGGATTTTAAAGAAAACTTAAAACCAAAGCTGCATTCATTAACTTACCAGCAATCTATGATTAAGTGTGGAGAGAAGGCATGATACACTACCTTCTTCACATAATTCCATGCAAACCAGTCAGTCCCCTAACCAACAACATGTTAAACGATTGACTGTTCCAAGTAGTCATGGGATCCAACATCAACTCCCCAAGAAAATTGAAAAAACGGAGAACCACAGGGATCAGTCCTGGCTCTGTCTCTTCAGATTGTACACTGAAGACAGGCTAAAAACAAAATCAGGGAACTTTGGTTATGTTGATGAATGGGTATTTGCAACAAGGTGTACCTCAATTGAACAGTCACAAGAAATCCTAATGGAGGACCAAGAAGTAGTGGGAAACTATTTTCGCAAATGGAGACTCCAACCAAATACCACCAAAATGCTTGCACTTAAAAAATAAACTAGCTGGAAGAAAAAGCAACAAACAGTTTGAAAACACTACACTTATTCACAATAAAACATCAAGGTACCTGGGGGGGGGGGGGGTTTATCCTTCATAGAACTCTTATCTTTCAAAGAGCATCAAACAAAAACAACCGAAAAATTGAAACAAGAGACATCATTATTCAAAAGCTATTAGGTACAAACTGGAGAGCATTGGTGTACACCATTTGTTGGCTTCTGCTCTGAGTCTTGTCTTCTCAGCCACTGAATATTGTGCCTCAGTTTTGCTGAACAGCCAACATGCATAAAATATAGTTGTACAATTAAATAACACCATGAAAACACTTGCTGGCATTAGTAAATCAACATCTAAGGTGTGGCTGCCAGTATTGAGCATTCCACCCCCTCAATTATAATGCATAAATGCTCTCACAAACGAGTAAAAAAAAAGATAATGGGTTATAAAAATCAATCAGTCCATCAACTTATGGATGATACAAACCATAACTGACTCCACACTGGATGACCACCAACAATAACAGCACAGGTCACTGTGGAAGATGAGTTCAATCTTACTAATGTGTGGACTCAGGAACATACTTAACAACAAAACATTCATATACGCATAAAATAAGCATTCCAATGTGGCAACTACCTCAAAATATTTCATTTGATATTACTTAATAGAGGGAAAAATTCCACATGGGAAAAATATATCTAAAAACAAAGATGATGTGACTTACCAAACGAAAGCGCTGGCACGTCGATAGACACACAAACATACACACACAATTCAAGCTTTCGCAACAAACTGTCCTCCCTCTTTCCTGATGAGGCAACAGTTTGTTGCGAAAGCTTGAATTTTGTGTGTATGTTTGTGTTTGTTTGTGTGTCTATCGACGTGCCAGCGCTTTCGTTTGGTAAGTCACATCATCTTTGTTTTTAGATATATTTCATTTGATATTACGGTAGACAAGAAGACTTCCTGCTGGTGACTCCAGAGTCAATAGATTACATAAATGCTCTAGATGCTATGTATTTTTTCAGTGTGTAAAAAAGTCATACAATAAAAAAACTACGTCAGACTTATCTCAAGGTGAAAAAAATAAACTTTTGCTTACTTCGAAGACTTCCAGTACAAAAAAACAATCATTCAGTTGGAAAAAGTAGGTTGCAAGATGGGTTGATGGGTCTGTCTTGAGTTGTGTGAATCCATTTTTTTCAGTTTTTGCCTAAATTTAGTTAGAGAGGGTATCACTAAAATAATTCTTTCGGTATGCATGACATTACATTGGTTTCAAAAGAATTATACCTGCATGATGCCCAAAAAAATTTATTAGTGATGTACAAGAGGTATGTCTGACATTCAAAAACACTATCAGGCATTGAGGTGATGCAGTCTCTTTTCTCTCATCAGTTGTTATAAGAAAGGGCAACTGCACAAATTTGGCTACCTCATAAAAATACCTGGGTGTAACACTTCATAGTGATATGAAATGGATGATCACGTAGGTTCAGTCATGGGTAAAGCATGTGGTAGACTTCGGTTTACTGGTAGAGTACTGGGGAAGTGCAATCAGTCTACAACAGAGATTTATTACAAATCACTCATGCGACCCATCCTAGAATACACAGGGGATATTGAACATTAACAGAGAAGTACAGCACAGGTTTCTTTAATCTGTGGGAGAGTGTCACACAGATACTGAAGGAACTTAACTGGCAGACTCTTGAAGACAGACATAAACTGTCCCGAGAAAGACTGTTAAAGTTTTGAGGACCAGCTTTAAATATTACTCTAGGGATATACTACAACCTGCTACCTATCGCTCACATAGCGATCATGAGGCTAAAATTAGAATAATTACTGCACACACAAAGGCATTCAGACAATAATTCTTCCCACACTCCACACGTGACTGGAACAGGAAGAAACCCTAATAACTGGTACAATGGGACAAACCCTATGCCATGCACCTCACGGTGGTTTGCTGAGTATAGATTTATGTATGTTTTGAGGCAGTTGCAAAACTAAGTGGTGTGATGAGTACAGGAGTGTTTTTGATAATGATAATGGGATATGCCAATGCCTTAACATAATTATAATATTTGGTTGCACATTTTCTTTACTAGAAGACTTTATAGTATCTTCCAGTAGGTGACAATGTAAGTTGCCTTCCAATAATCTCTCTACCATATCTACTTTCTTTGTCCTGAACACTCCATTTGGTATTTGCTGTCAAAGATGCTGAATTGATTTGCAATTAGAACTCCAGGAAACAGCCTTGCACTCATGAATATACACTGTAGCAGTCTTTGATAATCTGGTTCAGTATGGTGAGTCATACTGGTCTTTCACTGAATATTTTTTCCATAGTGGTTTAAGGGATGAGAAAAGCAGAATAAATCACTACATGCGCTAAATCTCATACGGTGACATACTGGAATAAAATATACATATTAGTCTTATTACATAAAATCTGAGAAACACCCATTACATCAGGATCAACTTTCAGCAAATCTGGCCTCATAACATGTACAGTGGAACTTCGATTTTACATTTTTCATGATTCTACTCCCTAAAGTTGTAGCCCTTGTGAAAAACCCATAAGAACATTGCTGAAAATTCCCCAGTTTTATATTTCTTCCTAGTACGGTTTACCTCGATTCAAAGTTTTTACTCAACGTCTTACTTGACTTTGTCCCATTTTTTTCCTATTGACATTTGAAGTGACTGAACAAGTTATAAGTGGCACAAGAGACAGATGGTTTGCATCAGGGGTGGTGGCAGAGTTAAGAGAATATTTTAGGCTGCTGTGGAGAGAAGAGACACGAGAGAGGAAAAGCTAACGCAATCAACGATCAGGGCAACTACTGCTAGGTTGCAGTGGTAATGTGATGTGTTCCAGACCACGCCAATACGTGACAAAGCGACCCAGCCACCGCCTTTTCTTGTGCAACTTTTAACTTATTCTCATCTTTTTGCATGTGTTTCTGATGTACTGTATTCAGCAATAATACCTTTTAAATTGAAACACTGAGTCTCAAAGAATATGCTTGGTTGTAATCAAGGAAACCCAACCATTTCCAGTTAGAGAAATTTTATTGGCTGGCAACTTGTTAAGTCACCCACTAGCCAGCAAAGCCAACACACCACACCACACTAACATACGTAAAATGAGCTTGCCTACTGGATGTGTGGCAAGGGGGAGTGGCCCTTCAACAATGGGGGTGCAGGTAGGGTTGAAAGCATATTTTGAAGTGCAGATGATGTGCTACGACAGTGATGTCACGGGGAAATATAACAAGAGTTTTGCGATAGCAGATTTTAAAGACTTTCGTGTTCAACTCTGACACTATACAACTGTAACAACTACACACACTACTCATGTATATACTTTGCACAACACATTGCAGATTGTAAAGACTGGCAGCAGTGATAGAGGGCATGAAGCGAAACTGTAGCACTTGAGCTTTCTTTCAAATTTACATTTTACACAGTATACAGAAATTCTATGAGCTGACTTCCTAATAAGCTTGTAATGTCAACTGGGGAGTAAACTCATTTTTTCACCTCTCTATTTCTCTAATCAAGCCTCAAATAACACTTTAACAATGGTGAGCATATGAAGTGTGGCTCATTAAAAAAGCATTAAACAATAACAGCTATTGCGACAAAGCTTGTCATTAAGTAGATGTCCTCATTTATGTTTATGGTTCAACCATTTAGCTGCTGTCATATTTTTGGTTTAATTCAACACATTAACCAATTTTTAGTTTTTTCTGGGTGGACACAAAGGACAATCTCTCAAAAACATATGTTTTGAATGTATAATTTGTGGTCGTGGCATGTCGGAAAATAACTCGATTACCTTGTACCCAGATATCAATTTCAGTTTTTTGATGAGTTTTTACTTGCTATTGCTGATCTGTGATTTTTTAATAACTGATGAAATTCATTACCACACATTATTTTATGAACTTTGGTGTTGTACATTTAATTTCCTTCACTTAGACAGATTTTATACAAAGTATTGGAGAAGATTGTGATTTTTAATCATATATGCCAATCACACATATATTTGCTTTTATTTTGGGGGTTTTTAACATTTTCCTCAATTTTGCATTTTTTTAACGCCTGGACTGCACAAAATCATGAAATAAGGGTTTCACTGTACTCACTTTTAACCTGTCCAGCATCCTTTATTGTATGTCGCAGTAGCAAAAGCATGCAGATCAGGGGTACCTTTGACAGTGGGTGCTGTTACACCAGGAACATTGTTCAATTAGTTAGATGCTTACACAGGTGGTGGACAAAATAATACGATCACCATGCAATATAGTTCAAAGTTGACACTGCTGGGTACATTTAAATACTGTGATGTGGCTGTAATGCACAGTTGACTTTCCAAGTCTTGGAGGTTATCTTTCAATGTACTACATGCTTTGTTCTATGATTGTCAAAATAAGCGATTAATTAAATGTGAGATCTCTTAGATTTTCAAAACGGTCAACTTGTTGGTGCACTGTTAGTAGGCACATTTGTGGTGAAAACGGCTGAACTGGTCAACATTTCACAAATGTCAGTGTCCGCAGTAATAACAGTATACACAAAACAGGATAAAACATCGTTGGTGATTAGGAATAGTGGGTGAAAGCAGAAGTTAGCTGACAGACACCAACGAGAATTAAAAATGGATTCTAGCCATACAACATAAAACTACTGTGGCAAAAGTGACTGCAAAACTCGACACAAACTTGAGTAATACTATGTTGGCAAAACCAACACAGCAGGAACTCCACAAGGCTAACATTTCTGGAAGGACTGCAACTGCAAATGCTTAATAACGGAAGCCAAAGCAAAGCTGTAAAAGAAGTGGTGCCACAGTCATAAAACCTGGGCACTTGATGACTAGTTTGGTCTGACAAATCACCATTTACATTATTTCCCACAAATATTAGGTTTATTTATTGAGTATCCCAAAATAAGACTACAATCTGGTGTGCCTGCTTCCTACTGTCTATCCTGGGAGAGGTTTTGTTATGTCTTGGGTGCCTATATTGTGGTATTCAGGTTGGTCCTGTCATTACCCTCACTGGCCAGATTACTGCAAATGAATATCTGGACATCCTCATCAATGATGTGCTTTCTAAGGCTAGCAATTGCTGCCAAACACTACCATATTACAAGATGCCCCCATACACACAGTCAAAGTTTGGTTGTGGTTTGTGGAGAATCAGAGTATCATCAAACATATTCTCTGGCCAACACAATTGCCGGACCTCAACATCACTGAAATGTTATGGGACGATTTTGAGCAGAGCGCGAGGGGCAGATTGCCAGCTCCAACGTCGTTGAAGCAATTGGCAGATGTTTTGCTACAAGAATGAGAGAACATTTTGTTGGAAACTATTCAGAACTCTGTGAATCTATTCCTTGAACAATTGTGGCTGCTCTCAAAGCCAATGGTGGTCCAACTCCTTATTAATAAATAAATATTTTGTATGTGTCAGGTATCATAATATTAATACGTGAACATGAAAATTGAAGTACCGATTTTTAATATTAATTGTGCAAGGAGGCCAATGATCCTTATATAATTCAAAAGGTACTTTGCCATAGATGTGCACGAAGAAAAAAAATGTGTGTCTGTAGCCTTTAAGAGTGGTTAAAGGAAGTTGAAGCTTTCACATTCATAACACTGATGTTACACATTCTATGACATATTAAGATATCCAATATCTAAACATGAAAGTAACAACATTTTGTGAAATTGCATTCTAGGGGCTTTCATGTTTACAGGATTCATTTGCACTGAAAGTTGCATACCGGGCAGCTACAATTTGACAGCTGCTAGATGGATGATGTTGTCAGCAGTGAAAAACAGCATATCATAGTAATGAAGTCTCTAAACAATGTTGTACATTGGCATCATTATTTTGCTTACTTTTCTGTAAAAGTAAGTGTGTAGTCATTTGCTGCCATTATCACAAAATTTGAAGTACGTTTCTACTTTTTAATTTCTTCATTTTGTGTAACTACGACTTCAGACTTTCCGCATTATATCTGTTTTAGGATATGCCTAGAAGGAGAATTCCAATGCATCCGAGTGAAAGATGCAGAACTAGACAGACACAATTTTTATGTAGAGAAAGTAATAGCTCTGTGGACATTCATAATGGTTTATGGTTCATAATATGTGAGCATCAAAAATTTGAAGCAACAATTTTTAAAATTAATTATACGAGGAGGACAATGAAACTTATATAATTTGAAAGGAACTCTGCCATAGAGAAGTGCGCAAAAGAAAAAAAAAATCATATGTATCCATAGCCATTAGTAAAAGTAACTAGACACACACATGAGAAAAGTTTTCCTTTGTCTCTGGCATTGCTACCAAACTCTACCACGCATAACGATTGGGTGCTATGGTAGAAACGACACATGAAAGTAACAAATTTTCATGACGTTGTATTCTAGGGATGTAAATGTTGCAGACAGTTCCTCTGCAGTAACACACATATACTGGACAGCTACAATGCCGCAACTGCTATGTCATCTATGTTATCAACAGTGGAAAATGAAATGTTGTGACAACAAACGTTGTTTATTAGTGTTCCCCCTCCCCTCCCCCCACTTTGGTCTACTAAGAGTAAATGAAGCTAATTCTGTGTTCATTTTGCTGTGATCACCACAAAATTTAAGGTGTTACTAACTTTCAGTATACTCATTTTGAGTAGCTACAACATCCCTTACTACAGGGAAATGATATTTGTTTTAGGCTACGCCTCAAAGAAGAACATTAATGGTTGGACAAAGATGAAGAGCTAGAGAGAGAGAGAATTTTTGTGTAGAGAAAGTAATAGGAATGATTCAGGTGTCGATAACTATAAGTCTATTGTCATTCTGAAAGATACATTTAAATGTGCACTGAATATAATCCCAAATAATTTTGAGAACTGTAATTGCAGTTTGATGAATTTACAGCGCAGATTTTGTAAAGCAAATCATTTCGTTTCAAGTGACTTTATGTGATACAACGGCATTCGCACTGTGTTGTCATTAGGGAAAAGTTATTTGCTGCCATTAACACAAAATTTATTTTTCAATGAAGTGTATGAAGACTCCCTTCAAATGATTGAACAATTAAACAGAAATCAAAGAATTATTTAAAAGAAACACATAGCTACAATGCTACATTTGCCACGGATCAGTTCTGCGGCAAAAATTTCACACACTTTAAGATACATGACATTTGCTATCACAGATCAGGCCCACTGACACAATGGGTGGAATTTTAACCACAGGCAATACTAGTTCGTATCATATTGTCCACTTCCTGCAGATAATTTCTGAAGAAAACTGCACTGATACAGGCACTGCTGTTCGCTATGTATGTTGACTCTTTTGGATTGAACCTAACGTCACATATACACTGATCTACTAGAATATTACATCCATTGACCTGCTATCAATATAAACTTGTCCAGGCGACAGCAGCGTCACCTGGTGAGAAATGACTGCTAGTCAGACACACACACACACACACACACACACACACACACACACACACACACAGTGCACGTAGTATCTGTGAGCATGCTGTGTGTGTAGAACGGGAAAGGCGCGCAGTCTGTCCGAGTTTGACTGAGGGTAGATTATAATGGCCTGGAGGCTCGGCACAAGCATTTTGGAAACTGCATGACTTGTTGCGTGTTCAAGAAGTACTGTAGTGAGTGTCTTGAACACGTGGCAAAACCAATGTGAAACCATGTCCAGACGTCATGGGGCAGCCACTCCTCACTCCAGATGTTGGATGTCTTAGGCTGGGTAGACTGGCAAAACAGTACAGGTGGTGAACTGTGGTGGAACTAAATCAGACTTCAACACTGGGCAGAATAAAAGTGTGTCTGAACACACAGTGCACCAAACTCTCCCAACAAGCGGACCCCACAGCCGACAACCCATGGATGTGATGATGTTAAAACCGTAACATAAGCAATTATGACTCAAATGGGCACATGACCATCGGCACTGAATGTCAGTGCAGTGGCAGTGTGTTGCATGGTCTGATGAATCCTGATACCTTCTTCTTCCTGCTGATGGGAGGGTGCGAATCCAACGTCTTCCAGGGGAACAGTTCCACAACACCTCTACTGTGGAACGGAGACAAGCTAGTGGTCGCACCATTATGCTCGGGGAACATTCACGTGTGCATCCATGGGTCCAGTGGAGCTCATGCAAGGCTCAATGACAGCCAAGGAGTATCGTACACTGGCTGCAAACCACGTACACCCTTTCACGGTGGTCATGTTTCTGACAGCAGTGGCATTTTTCAACAAGATAATTTGCCATGTCACAAGGCCACAAGCATGATTTAGTGGTTCAAGGAACTCAGCGGCTAGTTCCGACTGATGTGCTGCCCCCCCCCCCCCCCCCCCCCACTCTCCAGATCTGAACCCAATTCAACACATCTGGGATGTGTTTGAACATGGCATCAGGGTTCATCGCCCCCTCTGCAGAATTTATAGGAACTTGGTGATTTGTGTGTGTAGATGTGGTGCCAGTTCCATCCAGTGGCCTACGAAGGTGTCATTGCTTCCATACCAGTCTTCAAGAAGGGTCATCGAGCAGATGTGCAAAACATCTCTGACGTCGATTTGTTGTAGAATTTTAGAACATGTTTTTTGCTTGCGTATATGTCGTTTCTGGAAACCCAGAATCTACTCTGTCGGAATCAACAAGGATTCCGGAAACAGTGATCGTGTGAGACCCAACTCGCTTTATTTGTTCATGAGACCCAGAAAATATTACATACAGGCTCCCACGTAGATGCCATTTTCCTTGACTTCTGGAAGGCGTTCGATACAGTTCCGCACTGTCGCCTGATAAACAAAGTAAGAGCCTACAGAATATCAGACCAGCTGTGTGGCTGGATTGAAGAGTTTTTAGCAAACAGAACACAGCATGTTGTTCTCAATGGAGAGACGTCTACAGACGTTAAAGTAACCTCTGGCGTGCCACAGGGGAGTGTTATGGGACCATTGGTTTTCACAATATATATAAATGACCAACTAGATAGTGTCGGAAGTTCCATGTGGCTTTTCGCAGATGATGCTGTAGTATACAGAGAAGTTGCAGCATTAGAAAATTGCAGCGAAATGCAGGAAGATCTGCAGCGGATAGGCACTTGGTGCAGGGAGTGGCAACTGACCCTTAACATAGACAAATGTAATGTATTGCGAATACATAGAAAGAAGGATCCTTTATTGTATGATTATATGATAGCGGAACAAACAATGGTAGCAGTTACTCTGCAAAATATCTGGGAGTGTGCGTGCGGAACGATTTGAAGTGGAATGATCATATAAAATTAATTGTTGGTAAGGCGGGTACCAGGTTGAGATTCATTGGGAGAGTCCTTAGGAAATGTAGTCCATCAACAAAGGAGGTGCCTTACAAAACACTCGTTCGACCTATACTTAAGTATTGCTCATCAGTGTGGGATCCATACCAGGTCGGGTTGACAGAGGAGATAGAGAAGATCCAAAGAAGAGTGGCGCGTTTTGTCACAGGGTTATTTGGTAAGCGTGATAGTGTTACGGAGATGTTTAGCAAACTCAAGTGGCAGACTCTGCAAGAGAGGTGCTTTGCATCGTGGTGTAGCTTGCTGTCCAGGTTTTGAGAGGGTGCGTTTCTGGATGAGGTATTGAATATATTGCTTCCTCCTACTTATACCTCTTGTGGAGATCATGAATGTAAAATTAGAGAGATTGGAGCGTGCACAGAGGCTTTCCGACAGTCGTTCTTCCCACGAACCATATGCGACTGGAACAGGAAAGAGAGGTAATGACAGTGGCACATAAAGTGCCCTCCGCCATACACTGTTGGGTGGCTTGCGGAGTATAAATGTAGATGTAGATATTGTGGCTGTTATCCGTACCAAAGGTGGACATACCGGCTATTAGGTAGCTGCTCATTATGTTCTGGCTCATCAATGTGTTAGTGCATTTAACAAAGAGGTAGGAGCACCAGTGTCGATCTTAATCTGTACATACCAATGCAAAATATGTAGATCTATCATCATCATCATTTTTGTTACACGTATGGCAAAATTTGACTCCCTGCAAATGGACCAGTTCAAGTAACAATGTAGCTTATGACTGCACACTTACTGAATGTAGCCTATATTGCTACATGAAAAACATTTCTCCTATCTCTGGAAACAATTAAGTTGTGTATTTAGAAAAACTCCCATACAGAAAGAGTTTTTTTTTATTATATGGTACTTGCTGCCTAGTACAGCTTCTGTCAACATCTGATGAGGAAGACAATTAATTGTCACTGTGGTGCACCTCGTGTGCGGATCCTTACTGAACCACTGTGTGGGGCAGGGTCCTATACTCATGGTTCAGACTGCCTGGCTTGGAGTACATGAGTACTAACCTGCTTGTCTTCACATTTTCAAACATACACCCTCCCCACGCACACACTGCCTAACCACCATGCCTTCCATAAACAAAGAAACGGTTGCACCACCAGTGCCACCAACAGCTTCTGCCGAATGTGCAGCTGCTGCTGCTGCTGAAGTGTGATCTGGTGACGCAGTTTTTAACACTTTTACCAATGATATTTCTATAGTGTGTGCTTTTGGCTCATGGGAATTCATTGCTAATATTGCATCTACAGAAACTAACCCTGATCCTGTAAGCACTACAATGAAATCTGTAGTTGGAGTCTACGTACTGCCAGGTAGAAGTCTGAATACTAAACACAGGCCTGCAAAAATCTACCCCTCTACGCCAAGTGCAGATTAAAAGATCGAGCAAGAACTATTTCATCAAGCATCAGTCAAATCACTGCTAAACTGCTGGGAATGTCTAGTACGTCATCTGACATTAACTTTGTTAGCTGGCCTTATTGCCCCAGCTGTATTTGGCTGACTTCTGATCTGATAGTATGTCCCACACCTGATGCACTCTTCTGGTGGAAGGTGGCAATCTCTTTTGCTGAACTTGGCGCTTGATTTGAAAACAGATACAGCAACATCAGCTGAATGCCCCTTTTCCACTACAGGTTTCCCTAAGATAGCATAAAACTTCATATAGATACTTTGTTCTTTATGTTCAGCCACAGTGAAAATCTCAGAATGCATTTGACAACACAGAGAATGACCACCACTGCATAGTGTGAACATTCACAAAAAGCATCACAGATATGCAGAATGAAGTAAATCCAGACGGACAGAATTGAAAACTCAGTGATATTTTCCTGCTGAATTACAGTTACTTTTGGGTTCTCCCTCGGATTCATACTTGCTTTTATAATACTGGGTTGGTGCATAAGTTCGCAACATTTTTCCATAAGTTTAATAAAAACAAGATACACTATTTAAAACAGCTTGCCAATGCTGGGGTACATTTTCAATTACATGACTGTAGAAATCACACGGTTTAGAGGTGAAAAATTTATCAAGCCATGTTCAGAGTGCATTTTCATCCCTAAAGGAAGTTGCTTCAACGTTGTTTGATAGGGAGCAGAAAAGGTGAAAATCT
Organism: Schistocerca nitens; assembly: GCF_023898315.1. Classification (NCBI taxonomy): domain Eukaryota; kingdom Metazoa; phylum Arthropoda; class Insecta; order Orthoptera; family Acrididae; genus Schistocerca; species Schistocerca nitens. Next base: position 299,226,271 of record NC_064621.1, on the reverse strand, counting down.
GAGGGTGAATGATCAGGTGAATAAGGAGGGTGCAGAATGACTTCCCTCCTGTATAATGTTTTCTGTCAGTTTAGCAGAATGCGGGTGGGCGTTATCGTGGAGTAGCATCACTTCATGTAGTCTTCCTGGTCGTTGTTCTCGGACTGCATCTATGCGAAGTCTCAGTTGTTGACAATAAATGTCAGCAGTGATGGTTACACCTTGGGGAAACAGTTTGTAATACACTACACCATCACGGTTCCACCAAATGCATAATGTTATCTTTTGTGGATACGCACAAGTCTTTGTATGGGGAGTTGTTGCTTTGTTTGGGCTCAATCAGTCCCTTCTTTTCCTTACGTTAGCACAAAGACACAATTTCTTGTCACCAGTAATGATACAGGATGGGAATAGTCATTTTTGTTTGCGAGCCAATTGAAAATGCAGCAAGCAGATGCACATATGGCTACTCACTGATTTTTGTGATTTTGGCTTGGAACATACAGCACCCATACACCCAATTCTTTAAACTTCCTCATGGCGTGCATTTGTTGCATGATAGCAGAATTTGCCAGACCTCAGGTACACTGATGTGAATCATTGTGCATTAATGTGTTTAAACAATCTTCATAAAAACCCAAAGATCTTCCTGAACACGAAGAGCCACTAATGTCAGAACAATTCTCCTCAAAATGAAAGAACCATTTTCTTGCCTTGCTCTATCCAATGGCATTATCCCCACACATGGCACAAATTTTTCTAGCTGCCTCCACTGCTATTCACCTCTATTGAACTCAAACCGAAGAATATGTCAAAAATGTTCCAATTTTTTCACTTGTAACTCCATTTTCTAGTGCCCACAGCACCACTCACTAACTCCAAAGGACAAAATGTAACTCAAATAGCAGCAGTGAACTACAAATAAAAACTGACTGTCAATAAATAAACCCTCAGCAACCAGAATACCAAAATGCAAAACAAAAATCCTATGAACTTATGTAACAATCTAATAATTACGAAACTATCTGAGTACGTAAATGACAGAAATGCTGTTTCTTTCTGTCTATATTTGTGAAAGCCAAGTCTTTCTGTTATTTCTTCTTCTTCTTCTTCATTCTCAGTCTGTGGATTGGTTGGCAGCAATTTCCATTCTGACTGAATATTTGATAGCTACCTGGTGAATTTTGATAAGTGGGTTCATAAACGGTGTCAGTCCAATTGTCACTTGGTTTCAAGTTTTCATCTCATTTTTCCCTGGAATTAATTATTATTTGGCACTGCTTGGAAATAACAGGGCCATCTGAGAAACAAATATAGCACACAATAGTCATAGAGGATTGGAGTAATGTGTGGAAACAACTTACGTTGTTTCAGAAAATGACAGGAAACAGGGCAATCAATATTGTGATGACTGTTCTACTGAAATTTCATTAGCAAAACTGAACAAATTAAGAAAAATTAATCTGGTCTACAACAGTTATGGTAGCATAGCAGAAATCTGCCTCAGCAGGAAATTTACTGTAACAAATAAGCAGCATGTGCGTGGGGATTTCCAGATCTCTTCCTAAGCCACCAGGCCAATTTCAAACAAACTTGGTACCCATACAGCTTAAAAAATGAATATCAGTGAGGTAAGGGTTAGAACCTCCTAGCCTCCATAGGAGCAGAGATAGGAGAAAAAACAGTTTCTCAGCCCCTGACTTGTAGGATGCTCAGCACAACAAACATGTCGTGTGTAGTATTGGCCTGTGTTATTGACCTGATTAGCAGGGCAACCTATATGTTTGGGGCAAAATCTGAGTTTCATGCCCTTGACATGTAAGTCGCCCTGAGCAACATGTATGTGGGGGTGTTTTGTCTAATTCAGAAGAAGGCCTTTTGACTGAAAGCTTACTTGTTTAACAGTCTTTTTGTTGTGCCTATCTGCGACTCAATATCTCAATCTATTCTTTTCACAATACTGACATTCCATAATTATTCTTGTTTCAGTATTCTACTTTTCTAAACTAATTATGAGAAAAAATGGGAATTTTAATTCTTGAGTAATGAAAATTAAATGAAATTAACATGAGAATTGGAGGCACTGTGTACAATAACTATTAGCTGGAAACAAGAAAACTTCATTACATTAGCGAACTTGGTGAAATCTATATTGACAACTAAGGCAGAAGTGCTGGAAGGGTGAATTATAGAATATGTGATAAATAGAACTGATTTCACTTAAGCTACAGTGATTAAATAGAGCAAAAATGAAGTTAACAAGTTTTTAAAAGGGAAATTCTTATTGTGACCAACTTATTTGTGCATGTATCCTGTTGTTATATCATTTACTGTACACCTAATTACAGGTAAGTTAAAAAAGGTACAGCTGTGGTCAACTTGAAGGTTGGTTTGAACACAGTGCTTTATTAGGTATGGTCTTACTTGGGGTGGTATGCCCCTGCCTTCCTCTGACCTTTGAACTGACTGACAGATAAAGTTATTGGGGGACCTATAGACCAAACCATGTTGCAATTCAGTACTTCAAACATTGCTGAAGATGAAAGAAGTGTGTTTTGGCAGAAAAAAAAAATCCTAGAACTGACTGGGAAGTGAATCTCAGACCTTCGGATCAATAGTCTTCTACTTATCCACACTTTATAGATACCAATAAAAATGAGCAAAGCTGGATCACAGCTATTTGATTCTATCAGTGGATAAGTTTTATCAATTCTGTTAAGCAGTGCTGTTCATATTTCTTCTCAGAATTGTACCACAGAACATTAAAAATCAAACTTATGGATGCCAATATCAGAAATCATTAGTAATTACCTATAACACTACCATCTTTCATCTGATAAGTTTGAACAGTCCTAATAAAATCGATATCCTATTTGCAAATGAAACCTTCAGTTTTTCCACACCAGTACAGATATACTTTCTCAATGTGTATCATCTCACTGAAACATAAATTTACATAAAAGCTTGTTGCGAAGCTTCAGTTATGTAATTAACCACATTACAGTCCAACTTCCTGAATTAATTCACTTCATGTTTTCTTTCTCAAATTATTTATTATCACCACATTGAATGAAAATCCAGATAGAGATTAACTATTTACAAATAATCTTCTGTAGCAGGTGCGTATTATTGTATCAATTTAGAGGTAATTGAAGATGCCAGATAAAACACTTAACTGGGTCATAGTGTGACAAAGACTGTTAGTAAGAAGCAGAGAGGGGGGAGAGGGGGGGGGGAGGGGGGGAGAGAGAGAGAGAGTGGGGGGGGGGAGGGGAGGTTGGAGGTGAGGCCCCCTTGCCTTAAGCTACACTAAGATAAGGAAACAATAAATAACAAAAGTTTAAAAGCTGTTTGCTTCATTTAATTACAAAAATAAACATTCTTTATTTACAAATTTATAATTGCCTTTCTCACTGTACATTAGTCAACAACTGCTGGATACATACAAAGCTGAAATGAAGGTGAGAAAGTCAACTGACATGTTCCCTCTTCTTGAAGTTCTTACTCAATTTCTCCTTTCTTCTCTTTCTTTTAAGCATCTTTCTCCTTTTCTCTTCTTCTTCATCTGGATCTTTCCCCTCGAGGATTAGCTTCTTTCTTTTGTTAATCATTTTTCTCTCATAAAAGTCTGTTTCATCAAGTTTGATCTCTGCTTCTCTCTTAGTGACGGACACCTGTGTGAATATCTTTGCAACTTCTTTATCTGTAAACATAAAAGTTTTGAAAAATGAAAGGTGTAGCAATTAGAAAATAAAAAGTTTCAAGTGTTTTGTGATGTTCTGTAACAACAGAAAATTAACAATTAAAATTTTCTACATAAGTAATTTTTTCTTTAAAAGTTTCTAGGAGACATGAAACTTTTATAATCTACCTGAATTAATTCCATTAATGCTAGTGTCAGTTGCTCCATTTGACAAAGAGAAAATAATTAAAACTGAAGTATTTTTCTATGCTTTATCCTGCTTATGACTGGGACTTGCTATCTATTGATTCTATTGATCCAGAAATATTATGCCTTTCTTCAAATGATTACTGCACTGTGCCTCTTTTAAATGGGACATAAAAGTGAAAATTCAATCCAGCAGCTTCTGGAATAAACCCACAATGTTTTGAATGAGGAAATTAGTTAAGTTAATTTGACATTTTTGAGCTTAGCGCAATTATCAGAATATTTCCTGCTTACACTGGTGAAATGTTGCTACAGCCAAATGAATATGCTGCTCTCTCTCTCTGTCTGTGTGTGTGTGTGTGTGTGTGTGTGTGCGCGCGCGCGCGCGATGGGAGAGGGGGGGGGGGGGAGAAGCTGCTTGTATCTGTTCTAAAACGAACTCTTCCTAATGAATGTTACATAACTCATATAAACATTGTGGCTGACAGAGTACAGTGGTGAGGCCACTGATCGCATGCAGCCAATCAGATATGACAAGGCTCTGCATGTACCTATAAGACAGGGAACACAGCAGCTCATGGTGCTTGAGAAAGAACTACAGTTGGCTTGTAGCACACCACTGCTTGCTAGACTCAGATATTTATCTGAATTAAAGCATAAAAGTATGTATTAGTTTCTTACTCACTGCACATTTTCTTCCAGAACTGCAAAAGTCAAGTAAAACATACATACACTACACTGTAAATTTCTCAATATTCATCTTTATATCTTTCCACAAAAATTCCTCTCATTAAATTTACCACAAAAATCTGTTGTATTATTCACCTGAGTATGTTACAGGGAACTGAACAGTTATCTGAAATACTGGAAGAAAGCCCCGCATTAAAAAAATACACTTACCGTCTACATCATATTGTTTCAGCTTTGTGTTGATTGCATTTTCAATTGCATGAACAAGGTGAATGTCGTATGGTGAAACCAAAGATATTGCTACACCAAAGCGACCTGCACGAGCAGTTCGGCCAACACGATGGATATAATCTTTTGGAATGTTAGGCAGAGTGTGGTTAATAACCAGCTCTACAGCTGGTATATCAAGACCTATAAAATACAGAACTCACTTCATCACAGTCTTGCTATGAATTCATTTAACATGACATCTGTAGTACAGTTAACATGGATATTATTAATAAGTCACTTTGAACAAAAGAGAGAATTCGTACATTCAGTATGTACACTGATAACCTGTTTCAAGGAAGTATGAAATATGCATACAAACCTCTGCTAGCTACATCAGTGGCAATTAAAATTCTAACAACATTGCTCTTGAATTTTGCAAGTGCTGCCAGTCGTAGCCTTTGTTGCGTCATGGAATGTAATGAAACATTTTCAAATCCAACTTCATTTAGTGTCATCGACAACAACTGACAATTCCTGCAATGTTTCAAAATATCAACAGATTAAAATAATGTTGATGACTGTAGAAAATATTGTACTTATGGATATTCATCTGATAGATGTGGATATGTAAAGAATGTAATAAGACAGATCATGAAGGATACAGTTTGACGTCTTGTAAATTATGGTCAGTTTGATACAATTGTGAGCATATTTTTATTAATCTCATTTTTTCCATGATATTTAAACTATTTGTGTTACTGAATTTGGCAAAAGTTTTTCTGAGCCATGTCACATAATGGCACTGAGGCTAATGCCAGAATTCTTGAAAGAGAGAATAGCAATTAAAAAAAAAAAAAGGGCTAAGGAAATGGATTCGGACAGCATCAGAGCTGCTTCAGCATGGGTTCAAGAAGAATCAATCTACCAATGGCAACCTTATCAAGCCAGAGAACAGACTTCCCATAGTGGACATAATATATTTTTATCAGTAGTGAGATAAGATCTAAGCTGGAGTATCACAAAAGTTATATATTCCTACATATTAAACAAAAGAAAATTGGAAGCTTACATTTTTTAATGTGTGATATCTCACCTGATACTCAAATTATTTTGATCACTATAATAGGTCTTATTATTGTACTGCAATTTAGGTAACAGACTGAATATAGTTGTAAGGAAGGATAGGAATAGAGTTGGGTATACATTTCCAGGCCTGATCCAAGCAATGCAAAAAATACAATCAAACTTCACAGTATACAAAGTAAAAGGCCTTAAACTGAATGAAGCTATTACTTTAAGACTTTATACTGTATCATAAGTGAGACCAATACAGAAAGACTTACTTGCACGTATCAGTGAAAATAATTACAGAGCCTTTTTCATGATGTTGTCTGAAAGTTCGAATTGTTTCGACCAAGTACCCATCTCGTACATCATGTGGGCAAAGAACATAGAACTGTTCTAGTTGATCAACTGTAGCAACTTCAGTCTTATCCTCCCACATAAATACCTGGAATAAGTAGTAAAACAATAAGTAAAAAAAATTGGAGGTTAAGAAAGTGTGGGCTCTAGTGCCCATACTAAACAATATAAAAACACTAGTTACAAGTGAGACAGTGAAAAGGTTTCATTATAATTAGATGCATTTCCCTCAAATCTGTACACTTGCACAAACTATGCTGCCTACCAGTTCCAAAACTTTTAATAAAACTGAAAAATTCAACAGAGATAATTAAAGCAACAAGTGTTGGTGGTGCAAGGGGTAGGGTGGGGAGCGGCATTGTGGCCAGCCGACTTGCATTGTACAATTTCTGCCTATAACTTTAGGTTCAGATCCAGCCAATATGTAACATTTTAAAATTGTTACCCGATTTGTCTGGTTGTTAGTTATGTAGAAGGCAAGTCTCCACTGAAGTTTGCTTCTGCCCTTTTGTCAAAATAAAAACTGCAGTTGAAATGGACAGCCAAAGAATCACCCTTATAGGAACCATCAGTGTGGTTTCCTACAATACAGTGAAATAAAGACTTAAAATCAAATGTGTACCTAAAATATGATGAGTTAAAAGCCACATCTGTAGATGGCTAAAAAATAATTGCATCCAAAATCGACAAGGGAATCCAACGTTATTATCTGCTCCAGCCTTGTGGTACAAACTGGTATGGGTCATGTCCATCTCTAAAAATTTAAATCCTCAAAGGTCTAGTTGATAACAAGTGATTTTATAAGTCTTTTCATTAGTGAATGAAAATGGTATGTTTTGTGCATGCCTGCTAAATGGATAGTATATTACACATTTGTCATGTCATATCATATCATGAGGAGCCGCTGTCTGTTGTTAAGAATGCTTATCAGCCTCAGTAGAAGTGGCAATCACACGAGCTTAAAAGGATATATAAGACTGACAAACCCCACTGCATGCTTAAATTGTAGAAGTGTCCCTCTTCTACAATTCAGAAAAATGATTATAGATTGTGTACAGTTTAAAATGACACAAACTGATTTCTTGATTGAGAGTTCAAAGCCTTCCTCCTTCATCCTTTTAAACTGCCTCATAACAGGCAGTTGCAGCTCACAAGTTATGACAGTGAAAGAACAACAAAATGCAACAAAACTTTCTGCAAATAACCACCACTGGACAGGATTTTTTACTATGGGTGTTATATTGTTAACAACATCAGAGCACCACCCTTACAAAAAATTTTTAATAAAACTGTTCTTATGCTAAAAGTGACAATATAGGATTTTGTTGACTCAATAACATTTAAACTTCTTAACATAAAGTAAGGAGTTTTCATTTTCATTATTTTGACAGACATTTATGAGGCATATCTGGAAAGCAGGTACTGTCCTGGCAAAAAACTCTTTTTTTTCTTTTTTTCCCATACCAACATTATTTTTACAAGAAAGAGCACTTCTTAAATTATTTTTCTACATAACTGCCACCACTGTTCAGACATCTGTCATAGTGGGAAACCCACTTTCCTATACCCTCTTCATAGGAAGATGCCACCAGTGAAGGACACTGATGAACAATGTTTTTTACATCCATATTGTTCCTCTAAAATCTTGCTTCAACTCAAGAACAAATGATAGTCAGAAGGTGTGCAGGTGACTGAACTGCTCCCAATCAAATTAATGAATAAGGTTTTAAGTGGCACCAGCTGAACAGGGATGTGTGGTATCATGAAGCAACACAACACCTTGACTGAGCATTCCACATCTTCTGTTTTCGATTCCGTGCTGAAGTTTTCTCAGTGTTTTACAGTATTGTACCACATTGAAGGCACTCAACAAGCAGAATGCCCAATGCCTTCCACAGAACAGTGGACATGGTTTTTTGTGATGACAATATAGTTTTGAATTTTTGGGTTTTTGGAGGTCTGTGAGTAGCTCTACTCCATCGACTTGTTTTGATTTTGGAGTGATGTGACAAACCAAAGTTTCACCACCAGTCACAGTTCTGTTTAAGAATTCATCTCCCTCATCACTGTACTGGGTAAGAAACGTCAAAACACTGCCACGCTTCTTCATTTTGAGGACATCTGCAAGGATTTTCGGAACCCAATGGGAATGCAATTTGAGAATATTTAAGCGATTTGTGATAATCTCATGCAAAACAGTTTTTTTAATTAATTTGTGGACACTCATCACAAAACATTGTTATTGTGAATCATCTGGTCTCACTAATTATCTCATTCACCTTCCCAACAAAAGCATAATTGACAACAGAATGGTTGCCCACTCCATGTTTAATCATGAACACTGGTCCATCCATCACTGAACTTTCTCACCCATTTTCTCACTATTCCAACAATCATTACACTTTCACCATAAATCTCTACAAGATTACTATGAATTTCAGCTGGCTTAACATTCTTTGCAGTCAAAAACTACATTACAGAACACACTTCACAGTCACCTGGCTCAGACACTGTCTTAAACATTCTGAATGATCACTAACAAATGTAAACACAACACAATACAGCTATAATGGCATCAGTGGAAAGACAGTGAACCAGCGGGAGACACTAGATTCACATCGGTGAAACTTCTTTCTGACATCACCATGACGTGTACATGATCATATTCGACTGTCAGGGATATCTATCAACTTTTGAGGTAGTATGAAATTCTGAGAAGTGGGAGAAATGATACTGGACCTTGTCACTTAATTGAATCTCATATTTGAGCAGTTTTAAATTATGACGTACTCATTTAAAAAAAATATGTTCCGTAATATTTGATGTTATGTACATATAAGAGGTATCTCTCTCAGGAGTAAGAAGTCATGTCAATAATTGATAAATTAGGCATGAAGCATGCAAATGCCAGTTAATATTCAAAATATGTTGAGCTCAGCAAAGAAAACGAACGAACGACCAGGGCAGACAAGGCAGTTACACCGACGCCACCACAGACACCGACGCCAGCCTCTCAGCAACCGCCAACATGCGGCCGCGGGCGCGGACCACGGAGAGAACGCCTCGCGGGGGGAAGGGGATTTAGGACGGCCACCTGCCCTCAGGAGCTCAGTTCGTCAGCGCACCTGACAATGGCGACATGTCTGATTGCCGAAATATTGTGCCTGTTGGACACTATGGACCGGTAGTACACCCGTGGACTGTTCGAACCCTCCATCTCTGTTTACAAGTCCATTAGCTAATTTCATCTCAACTGATTCCTTAACAACACTATCCCAATTACTGGAAGTTCACAACATGTTCTGTGTTGACGTATTTCATATGATGATTGGTACAAAGGCAATGCTCTGCAACTGTAGCATTGTCTACCAAGGTTTTAAATTTCCTTGCACAGTATGCTCTCTTGTATTTGTGCCTTGAAAATCACAGGATGTTCATCTGTCGAAACACTGGCAGCTGCATTCCGGCAAGTTGTTTGTTTGAGACATGTAAGCCTACATATTCTTCTGTCAGACAGGTAATGTTCATATACATGTGAATACTTTCTATACTAGAATTCTTTTCAACAATGGCTGCTAACATGAGAAAAACATATAGCAAATCAAAGATTAGACACTACTTAAAGCTTTTAGAACCCAGAACCATCTGGCATTGTCAGTTACAAGGAAAAAGCTGCAAACAGTGAAATAATTTTGAGATTTTGTGACAGTGTAAAGGTGTGTTTACACCTGTGCGCCTTGCACCTAGCCGCCATGAGCCTGCACTTGCCTAACAAGCAAGCAAAGGCATATGTGCAGGTGCATAATTCTCTCTCAACAAGTGCGCATGAATGATTCCATCATAACCTAGAGAGAGGCATTCATGCTACTCCAGTAACTGAGCTGCAACTGCTGGTCAATGCACCTGTGGAGCTGGCTGGTGGACAGTGGGTTTGTGTATAAAAGGCAGCCAGTGGGCTATCAGTGTGTACCAATGAGGCTGCAGTATAAACGTGCCCTCTAAAGGCAGGCTGAAGACCACCTGATATTACTTATAAGGCTTACTTGCAAAACGAAACAAACACTAGATCCTTAACATTTACAATGAACAGGTCAAGAATATGGAAGTACACATATTTTACTTATCTCGCAAACATGGAATCATAATGATGAATTCTAAATATGAGAAAAATTTATATAAAAAAAGTAACAATCATCAACTAAACATGTTTGCAAAAGCCTTCAGTTTATATTAGGAATGTAGATCTTTTCTTCACTTGGTGAGTTCGCAGACTGAATCACAAGAAAGTGCCTGAAATGTCTGGACATTCTATTGATGCTGTGATGGATACAGTCCGCTATCTCAACCAGATACATTAGGAGTTGAAATTTGTACGGCACAGAGGGATGAAGTTTCTATTGTATATGAATCTGCAACGCCCAAGTACTGAAGAAATACGTCATCAGATGTTGTTTCCAATTCCATTTGAAAATCAAAAAGTGCTTTATGGATGCATATTTCTGCTAGAGATTTAGAGATTCAGTGTTCTTCTTTTTTGTTCTCGGCGATGCAAAGTATAAGGGGCAATCAAAAAGCTTCCATTTGAGGTCATTACTGTAGTATATGTGCAATACAGTGTAACTCCGATGTGGGTACATAAGCACTAGCACGTAGGCAAGGCATTAGTGTGGCATTCCTGTCTTCCCAAAGTGGACGCAGTAAATGCGGAAATGTACACTATGGCGACACTATTACGACATTATTAAGAAATTCATCCACACAGGACAAATGTGCTGTAATTCTTTTCTTGGCTGCTGAAGGACAAACACCAGTACACATTCATCAGAGAATGAAAAATGTGTTGGGGCAGCAAAACTGACAACCACCTTTGTGGAATAGTGTGCCAAGAGATACTATTGCTTCATATGCGCATCCTCATATCACAAATGTCATAATGCGGAAGTTACACCAATCCAAGTGGGAGACACTCAAGCACTCGCCATATAGTCTTGATCTCTCCCCATGTGATTGTCAAGCATGTGGTCTCTTAAAAAAGATCCTGAAGGACCGTCAACTCCTGTAGGGCGAGGAAAGGCAGCAGGCAGTTCCAGACTTCATGCAGCAGGACATGGTGTTCTACCAAACAGGTATCTTTAAACTGGTGTGTCAGTGGGATGATTGTCTCAATGATCAGGGCAATTGGGCCTGATTGGCATACCACAGCCATTTGAGCATTTCAGCTGAAAGCTCAGAACAGCGCTGCCAGTTGTCACGGATCGTCTTGTGCCAACTCAATTATAGCCCATATCCACTGCATGCATTGCATGTTCTGGCTTTCTTCAGACTGGTAGTGAGTGGATATGCCTGTTTATTTGGCAGTGCAGGAGTTCAGTTTGTGAATATCAAATTTTTGTGTGCATGTAATCTGCTCCATGTTCATCTGATATGCTTTTGGTTATCAGAAGAGGCTCTTGGCAGTTTGACCCCGTAGGTTTGGTTCACTTGTTGTTCTTGCTTAAGGGAGCAAAACAGCTGAGTGGTCAATTGCCGAATGAATTTTAAGTCCATAATACTCGGAGCCTGATTGAGGGACAGCAAAAAATGATCACTTCCCAGTTGAGGAGGTAACCCAAACAGTTGTAAATTAAATTTCCTTTGCCATATTACTATGACAGATAAAATGTAAATCACCTTCTACAGTGTGTGCTGTATCAGCTAAAAAAATCTGATAATTCTGATGGCAAACATATATTAAAAGGTAAACAGTTATAAAATCGGCATTGGGTCAGAAAATGACGCACTGCCAATGGTTGGTTGCAGTAAGCACAGAGTGGTGCAGGGGTCACCATTTAACAAAAGTGAGTAACTGATATGACAGAGCTTAATACACAGCTTATCTAAAAGTATCTCCTTGAGACAAGGGGGGTTCAAGGAAGTCATCCATGCTGTTGGGAGGTGTTTAATTTTTCAGAGTTTGTTCCTATATAAAGAAGCTCAGTGTTTATTGCAGAGTGACACAATGTTCCTACATGCAGCAACACAGAGATTATCTGAAGGGACAGAATATCTAAAAGATAAAGGTAGTCGGACTGCAGTCTTGGCAGCAGCATTAGCAGCTTCATTCCCTGACACAACCAGGGATTCACACGAACATCACGTTGGCTCCATTAGCAGGAAATGAATGGAGGCATTCTTGGATTTTTTGTACTGAGGGGTGGTATGTGTACAGAACACAGAGGCTCTGGAGGGCACTTAGCGAATTGGAACATAATACACAACTGAGAAGCCTTTGCTGTTGGATGTACTCGGTGGTCTGAGAAGAGGGCGAAGCTCTGCAGTAAAAATTGAACACTGTTCTAAAAGCCGGTATCTAAAATGTTTGTAGCCAATGACAAAGGCGCATCTGACACCACGGTTGATCTTAGAGCCATACATGTAGACGTTGATCTTAGAGCCATCAGTGTAGACAGAGGTGCTGCCTCCATGTCGTGTGCAAAATTTGAGAAACTCAGCGATAGGTCAACTCTAGAGATCCAAGACAAATGCAGACCTTTGCATGAAGAAGAGGCAGTAAAGCATTCTCACCCATCTGGAATGTGGCACGTAATGTAAGGTTGAGCTGCCAAAGCAGTATATGAAAGTGAACTCTGGAAGGCAACAAAGAAGTTGCACTTACCCTGTATTGGCGGTCAAGGGAGTCGTCAAAAACAGACGCATAGGGTAGATGGTTGCGCAAAGAGGACAGATGACAAGCACATCTCCTGAGGAGAAAATCATGCCATTATGACAGCAGTAGTTTGGAAGTGTCTGCACAGAGACTCATAACTGGGTTAGTGCAGACAGCTTCGGTGACCAAATGTATGCCTCGATGGTGTAAACTAGATGGTCATGCAGACGAGTACATGAAATACCCATAGTCCGTTTTTGATCAGACAAGGGATTGGTATAAGCAGAGGAGGACTTTCCTATTTGCTCTCCATGAAGTACCATTTAAAACAGGTAGGATATTAAAGATCAGGTACAGTGTGCTGAAATATGAGACATGTAGGAGGACCAACAGAGTTTCCTATCGAGTGTGAGCCCCAAGAAGTTCATGATTTCGACAAACCTACGAGCAACAGGACTCAGAGGTAAGGACAGTGGAAGAAACTCCTTTTGGCACTAGAAGTTCAGACCGATAGTATTTCAGTGGAAAAGTGGAAGCACCATTGTCCATGTTCCACGAATAAAGATGGTAGAGACATTGCTAAAGTTGTTTCTCAAGTAAACAGGTCTGTTGAGAGCTGCAGAAGATTGTAAAGTCACTGATGAAAAGAGAGCCTGAGATGTCTGATGGAAAACAGTCCATGAGAGGGTTAACTGCTATGGCAAATAGAGCTACACTCAGCACAGAGCCCTGAGGCACCAACTTTTCCTGAATAAAGGTGTTCAACAAAGCTGAACCCACACATACCTTGAAAACACAATCTTTTAAAAGCTTCTGAATAAAATGGGAGAGGCAGCACCGAAAACCCCACATGTGCATTGTATGGAGGATGCTTGTCTTCCAGCAGATATCATAAGACTTCTTCAAATCAAAAAAACAGCACCAGTCTGTCATTTTCATGGAAAATTGTTCATTATGTGGGTCAAAAAGGTGATGAGATGATCAACTGCAGAGCGGTTCTTATGAAATCAACATTGTGCATTTGTTAGCAAATTCTGATACTGAAGCCACCATGCCAGCTGACTGATCATCACCTTGCAGACACCGTTGGTGAGGGAAATTTGGAGGTAGCTGGATTGTAGATGTTTGTCCTTATCAGGCATGGGTATGGGAATTATAATGGCTTCACGACAAATTTTGGGAAATTTGCAGTCTGTTCAGATACTATTATGTGTACGAAGGAGAAAGTGCTTGCTGTAAAGAGATAGGTGCTACAACATCAGAATATAAAAATTGTCCGGTCCTGAAGTGGAGGACTGTGACATGGTGAGAGCATTTTTGAGCTCCATCACATTAAAACAGTATTGCAGCATTCGTGATTCTGAGAGAGGAACGATGTCTCCTGAGCCGCCTCCAGTCGTTTCTGAGGTAGGAAGGCATGATGGTAATGGGCGGGGCCCAAGCTCTCCGCGAACTATTATCTCAAAGTGTTGGAAATTTCAATAGAGTTCACACTGACACTGTTCGCTACAGTCAGGCCAGGAATTAGGAGAAATACCTCACTTCCAGAAATCCAGCTTACGTTACCCAAACAACAGAAGAGAGAGTAAAATGGTTAAAAGAATTATTAAAAGAGATCCAACTAGATTTTTTGTTGTCTCTGATAATGAGACGATGCTTTGTGCACAACTACTTATAACAAATACATTTCTCCTTCATGGCACGGCATTCAAAGACACGGACAGCATGTCAACACGCGCAAACCGCATCTTGACATTCCACAGTCCACCAGGGGACTGCGACACATTGCGTTAGACAAAAGGTTGGAGGGTGGAACAACCTGCAGTGTTGAGGATAACATTCACAAGGTACTCTACCTGATCATCACTACTGTGAAAACATCATTCATCCAAGGAGAAGAGTAGAGCCTTCATTCAGCGTCAGAAAGCTGCCAGTTGGTCTTGCGCACAGATGAGACATGAGTTAGTAGATGAATTATGCACAGGAAATGGTCACTGAGTATGTGTCTGAAAGGACAGATCAGTCTAAACAGTGGGCAACCTGTGCATTACAGAACAAGAGATCCAGGTGCAAGAAAGTGTGTGTGGAGTCCAAAAGAAATGTGTATTTGCCAGTGTTGACAGAAATGAGAGCAAGCTGGCTGAAAATATCTGCCAGGAGGGGCAGGTTCTCAGAGAGCCCCAAATGGGATGGTGGGCACTGAAGTTTCCAAGTAGCAGAAAGAGTGGAAGGAGCTGAGTGGTAAGTTGCAGTATGTCTGCCCTGGCGAAATCAGATGATAGGGGGGATGTAGATATTACTAAGAAAAAGGTATAACTGGGGAGAGAAAGATGGACAGCAACAGATTGTAGCTGGGTGTTCAATGAAATGGTTTGGCTATGGATGTTGTCCAGAATGAGTGTAGGACTAGCTGGAGTTCCTTCCTCGGAATGAAGATCGGAATGTACTGGAGTGAAGTGTGAATGGTCAAAGTGGTCTTGAGGGCATAATTTCGTTTCTTGGAGGCATAAAACAACTGGGCATTGCGACTGTGATAGCACTTATAATTCGGCCCTGTGTTATCTGATGCCACAAATGCTCCATTGGAAAAGTCATATTAGATTATAGGAGATATTTATTTTATAAGGGGCAATTACTTTGGTAGCTGCCACTGCCAGATTTCGGTTGCGTACTATGACAGGGTCCTGAGGCTGGTGGATCTGGTACCAGTAACCTCCCTAGGCCGGTCAGTTGACCCAAGGGTGGAGAATCAGTTGGTGATTCGCACTGGTGAAATGTAAGTCAACCAGACAGCGAAGTCACGCAGTGTCACTGTTGTAGATGATCTTAAACGATCTACAAGTTTGATAAGGGGAAGAGGGTTTGTCTTCATTTGCTTTCTTAGTACCTTTGTGTTTGTCAGACATGGACCCAGATGTTTTCTGACTTGTGCGCAAAAAAGTCATCTCAGGAGGATCCCTGCTTAAATTTCTGTTTTTCTATGCATCACACGCGACTCTTTTAGTGTGCTGACCAACTGTAGTGGGCAGAGGTGAAGATGTCACCTTAAAACCAGGCAATTTCACTACCAGGGCACTGAATGGAGTTTGCAGATCTGCATGGCCATATCTTTCATGGGCTGTAACATAGCAAAAATGGTACTGTAACTGCTCAATAGTGGTATGCAAGG
Organism: Schistocerca nitens; assembly: GCF_023898315.1. Taxonomy (NCBI): domain Eukaryota; kingdom Metazoa; phylum Arthropoda; class Insecta; order Orthoptera; family Acrididae; genus Schistocerca; species Schistocerca nitens. Next base: position 299,210,266 of record NC_064621.1, on the reverse strand, counting down.
CTTTTGGCTAACTAACAGTTTGCGAGCAATACTGAAGGGTACCTTTTCCTTCACCCAGATCTCCTGAATGACTCATGCATTTGCAGGATGAAGTGACATCGTTGCCATTGCAGTTGATGCAGTGGGATGAAGGCAATGGGCAATCTCTGTCATGAACATCGTTGCTTCAAGTTACACATTTGGCTGCATTTTTTCAGACATGTGAGTATGGCTATAGTGCTGACATTGGTAGCAACACATTGGGTTTAATAAGTAGGGTCTGACAATGTTGATTTCATAGTTCACCTTGATCTTCAACAGTGGCTCCAATTGATCAAATGTTAAGAAAAGTGTGTGGGCAGGCACTAATTCTGCACCAACCCTTTTCATATCCCAATCTACTGCAGTTACATCCTGATCAGAGAGATAATGCTGTATATTTCCCTCAGTCAAACTATCAAGCAGCTGACTGTATATGACACCACCTAAAGAATTCAGTGTTTGATGAGCCTCTACATGAACAAGGTACCTGTGGAGGAGTGTAGCTTTAAGCAGATTTTGGGCTTGAAAGGTACTCTCTGTCTCTAGACGCAATGTTCCACTGCGTAAGCGAATGCAGGACTTGAGTGGGCCTGCAATTGTATCCACACCTTTCTGAATGACAAACAGGTTCACAGAACAGAAGTTCTGACCTCCTCCTGTGGGTGATACCACTAGGTAGTGGGGTGCAAATGGAGGATTTGTCATGTCTTTGGTATCATTCCATTTCTGTTTTTTAGATGGGGGTTGCATTGATGGAGTTGAAGTGCTCATCAAGGGTGAATCCCCCATGATTTCCAGCATCTCTTAGAGAGTGCTTCTTCCTTCTTGTCCCCCCCCCCCCCCCACCCCCACCCCACCCACCCACAAAGGGGATCACACCCGCCCTAGGTTATTGTTCACACTTAGGTCACATCTCATGACCTCTAGATAGAGGGACCACTGGGCAATTGGCAATCATCCTCCCTGGGCCTGGCCTTTACCAGGGGATAAGTGCAAGCCCTACCTGTCAACTTAGGTGCTATGAGTTACACATTACCCACTCATCCTTTATGCCCCAAATGTATGAGCCAGCCTTCAGGCAGGCACAGGATGGAAGAAAGACAAAAGGCGAGACCTTAAACGCCAAAGCAGAGGATGGGCATGAGACACAGGAACAAGAAAAGAGAGAAATAAATAAATGAAATGCACCTCAGTCTTCCAATACTTTCACAAGTTTCGGTTTCCCGATTGTACACGAGATGTGGGAGGGGAGAAAAAATAGTAGGACTGACAAGCTGCACAGAAAAGAAAGGAGTACTGCAAGGGCAGGGCCCCATGTGTGGCAAGCATGTACTCACACGAGAGTTTTGTGAGTCCCCGGGGGGAGGGGGGGGGGACGAATGGGGGACATAAGGTGTGTAGTAGCTGAGTCTTATAAAAGAATTCTATAGTTTAAATCCCCACACAGGAGGAATGGCAGGGAGAGATGTACGAGGAGTCAGAAAGAGCTCCTTGGTTTAATTCGTCAATGTGGGGACGGATATATGGAATTAACTTTTAGTTTATGATGCTCAAGCACTGAACAATGACTGCTTGTGGTGTGGTTGTGAGGGAAAGAGTAGTAAAAGTATCTTTCCACTAAGATATTCCACTTCACTGAGGATATTAGCACTTCGTACTGGTGGGTCATAAGCTACAGAATGTGTCTTCCAGAGCAAATATAAATGGTTCAGTTCTAGACACATTGGTACAGCCTATGGCTAAAGGGAACAAATTTACAGATGGTGAGTGGCCTTTAATAACAATCGTGCTTCACAATATAGGAAATATCATTAACCATGATTTAGACTATGTCCCCTGTAACCCCATAAAACTGGTTGCTAATAAATTTAATCTTGTGGAAGAAATACACTTCTCTTCTCAATGAACCATGAGATATTGATACTGGCACAAAACATGTCATCAGTAGTAGGATGAAGAATTCAGGCAAGGCATACATTACTCAAGAGCACAATAAATTCCAAAAAGAGAGAAGCTGAGAACCGTTTGAAAAGAAAGTGAGAAAATATAGTGTTGCCTGAACTGTGAGAAAGGAAACACTACTCTGAAGAAATCAAATCCTTACAAAGGGATGGAAAAATGCACAGTGGGCAGCTAAATAGAATGAAGTTGTGCCGATATCACAACCTTTCATTACAATAATTAATGGAAACAGGCAAGGAATAACATTATCCTACTTGCATAGTTATCTCACATTAATGAACAATTTGAAAGGTCTTAAGAAATTAAATAATAAATAAGGCCCCCATTGTTCAGGAAAATGTTTATGCTACTGTGTTCAAAAACCATTAACCCATCATGATAACAAAACCAACTTTTGACTAAAAGTAACAAAGTATGTCATGGAATAGCCAACCTGTCTCAGATTGTTTTCCTGTCTCAGAATGTTTTCAATCAATAAAAAAATCACATCAGATTCAAAAGTTTAGAAAATCAAAAACTAGTGAAACCATAAAAGATCACAAATAAACACAAGTAACGACACCAATCCATGCTCAGAAATCAGTGACATATGACGAAGTCAGTTTTTTGGTCTGCAGTTTGTAATTTTCTTAATTATTATTACCCTGAAAATCCATTTCTTCTTTACATGTTGTTTGTATTCCATATAACAATATACTTAAACAATTTCTCAGTTATTATATAATTTTCAGTGTCTTTATAAACAATTTCCATATGCAAAAACTAATTTTCCATTCTGTGAAAATGTTAATTTATTTTTTCTGTTTGAAACACTGACACAGCAGACATATAAAAACATAATTTCCAGTGTTTTGCCTAAACATTCACCAGCACATTTCCCTCTTTATTATGGAGACTGCACTACCACATCTACATTACATTAACCCACCAATGTAATTTTTCTATACAAATAAACACACAGTAAACCAAAGAAAGAACATGTGATATACAGTTTCCGTAACAGGTATTAAATATTATCTAGAGCAGACAGATTAAAATCATGCACTGTATGGTTTAACTATTTGTTGCACCAAAAAGAAGAGCAGAAAAGACAATACTGCCTGTAATGTTGTGAGGTTCAGGCTTATATGATAATGCAAATAGGTAAGTCATCATCTTGTGTATAATGAAAAATGGAAATGAAGTCCCATGCTTCTTTACAGAGCGTAGGGGAACGATGCGGGAAACCCGCACCGCCTTACTAGGCAAGGTCTTAATGGAGGTGGTTTGCCGTTGCCTTCCTCCGACCGTAATGGGGATGAATGATGATGATGAAGACGAGACAACAACACCCAGTCTTCTCGAGGCAGAAAGAATCCCTGACCCCGCCGGGAATCGAACCCGGGACCTCGTGCTCGGGAAGCGAGAACACTACCGCGAGACCACGAAGGGCGGACCTTGTGTATAATACTCTCATTTAAAATTAAATGGAAATTTTAAACAATAAAAACACTACTTTACCTCATTTGCAGTAACAGCTCTAACTTCTTCCAATGTATCTGTCATGGTAGCACTGAAGAAAAGTGTCTGCTTTTTCCTCGGGAGAGCAGAAAAAATAGTCCGCATCTAAAAAGAATTAACAAAAGTACTTTATATTCTTAATTATTTCAGAGCACATGATTAGAAAATAGAAGCAAGATGAAAGTAAAACATACAGTGACAATGCACAAGGTTTTGTAACTCAACATGATAATACAGAGGTGATCTAGAGCTTTTATTGTGAGTATACAAGGAGGGTCCAAATTAACCTAAAACCCCTTTCTTAAGGGTGAATACGAGGTAGTATCCCTACTACATCTTCGTCAACTGATTCAAAACAATGGCAATATAGTTTTGCATGGTGGTAATAGTCAGGGATTGTGATTATGGTGTGTGGACATAAAGCGAATTGGCCACTGACTAGAAAAAGTTAGAAGATGCATTGGCTACGGTCAATAACAATTCAGGCTGCTTTCATAAGCTCCAATGATATGGAGGCACCTGTGTCAACTCTGGTGCTACTTGAATCCTCTGGAAAACCCCAATATCATTGTGTCTTCTCATGTGCATGATCTGACCAGTTTGTCCTCACCTGAGGACTAGTGATGGTTTGTGTATTTCTGGGTGGAAGTCAAGTATGAGAACTGGCTGCACGGCTGTCCCCCTAAGCCTTAACAGCAGATAAGAAGGGCAGCTCAGTACTGATTACACCTCTTAGCACAGAATGCCTTACCTACTGGGCCAAAAAGCTGATTTTCCAGCCAAGTCCGAACAAGCTCAGAGGGTTCCTATGATGGTCACTGAGATCTCGAACATTAGTTTCTCTCAGGCAAATAGCATGCAGATTGGGAAAAAAAGGCCAGAGTGCACTTGGTATGTTTGCCAAGAGGTCTCATCTAATATGTCAGAGAGGATCTGTCAACAGTTACCTAATGGACTTGTGCAGCTAACTGCAAAATTGTAGCTCATGTTGTCACCAATAACACCTGTCACCTGGGTTCTGACATCATCCTTGGTTCCTTTGCATGGTTGGCTGGACTGGTAAAGCCAGCTAGTTGCCCTAGTGAAGTGGAGCCATGACTCACCAACATCATACCTAGAATCAATCACGGTCATCTCGACTGAGGATGGGCTGAAGAGCTCTAAGCACAAGGTCAGACGATTATTCTGCACCAAGAATTGTACAGCCCCCTCAATTCAGACATGTACTAGACAAAGTAGGCAGATATTCAAGTAAGAGATTATATGTGGCATCCATTTTTTTTTCCTTTTTAGATCAAAAGAACCCCACTATACAGCCAATGATGAATCGCCTGCTGTAATCAGAGTAAGATCTAGCATGTTATTTCAGAGAAGAACTTCAATCCTGTAGATTGGAAAGAGACAATATTTATGTGGTGTTATTAAACTGGAGGAGCATCCACGATAGGCCCACAAATTAAAGACAATAATGGCCACACAGTATTAACAACAGAAAGCTAGCTGAAACCAGAATTTCTAGTTGGAATATGCATCACAAGAATGGGTTAGAAGTCATTGATGGCAGTGAATTTATTGCTTACCTAACTCGATAATATCTAGTGCTGCTCATATAGATTCTGAATGTGAAATAATCTGAGAAAAGGTAAGCATCAAAGATAACTGAATCCTTTTATAAACCACCCACCTTGGGCACTTAGTGTCAGGCACTTCAGAAAAATTTGGACAATATCAAAGATAATTTCTATTATCAAGTTAATGACATATGAGTAAAAATACTTTGAGCAATTATAGAACTGACACCTGAGGGCAACATCCTAAGTCTCCTTTATACTGATACTAATGGATGCGAACACAAGCGGATGACCGTTCCCAGACAATTCGCCAGTGTTCAATACCATTCACTTGCGCCTGTGACCAAGCATTTACACTGGGGGGAACATGACAGAACAAGTGTAGTGTCCCAAACCTAGCAAACCTGTGTTATCGTTTTTTGGTGCCATTTGATATGACACTAGTTATAACTACAATACAGAATTGTGGTATTCATATAGGATTAGTTTGCAAGGCAAGTGCATTGGCTTTGAGGAAGCAAGTAAAAAGATGTAGGAAAAGAGAGATATGGAACTAGGTGTCTAAATTTGTATGCAAATGTGATGCATTTGGAGGTAGTGATGGAACACTGAACTGCATCCATGGCACAGATTGCTACAACTTAACGACATTTGAATTCAAACATGTTTTAATCTTGTCGCTGCAGCACATATGACAGTGAAAGCGAGAGCTGTGAGTCTTTTTGGGAAAGTGCTGGAGCAGACACACTGACTGCTATGAAATACTTACCATCTGATTTTATGAAAAATATTTGGTGAAAAAATTTGATTTTTCGCATCTTACAGCTTTATATTTTCGCTCAGTGGAGGACTGAATCTATTTTCATTATTTGTCACTGCTACTGTGCTGCACAAAACTAAGTAAATGAGCGCACAATTTTTTAGACTTTGAAGATATAAAATCACATTGCTTAGACTTTGCGTATTGTGTCAAATGTAGCCAACATACCAAAATTGTATGTAAGGTTGAGAGCAGAATGATATTTCTTTTCATTATCGAGATATTAGTTGTTATAACCACGGACGGGTCGCTCACAGAGCACCTGAATCATTTTCTGCGCATCGAGAATCAAAAGTGATTGTGAAAATCGTCATAATTCATAAACAGTTCAAGATATCAAAATGAGGTTTTTTGGAAATGACAGCATGCAGAAAGGACATAGTTTGTCATATGATTATCATTCGAAACATTTTCGTCAAATGTTTGAGTGGAGTAAATTACACAATGAGTATCTGTCCGAATTTTAATATCCAAACAAAGTGTGAGAAATGGATAAATCGGGCATCAAAGTGACCAGATGAAGTCTAATATAGCAAGAAAATGTTTAATTTCTTGAAAGTAATCAGGACAATTAAAGAAAACTTAATTATCAATTTGAGGAAAAACTGAAATATTTCACAAACGGCTGTTGCTAGCTATTTAAATGTGTTAAAAAGTTCACCTCTTCACGGCTTAGCTCTCTCACGCATAAAAAGATACATTGGAGTAATATTTAACTGTCAGAAAGGCCTCCTTCAAATTAAGTACTACATTTAGGAATTTAGAGAAGACACCAGGAAGGCAAATGAGGTGCCAAAAGGATCAAGCTTTCTGCACAAAACTTATGCAGACTATTTAGATTAACTGAAATGCTTGACCTTAACATTGATTCCTGATGAATTACATTTTCAACAACCAAATATCAGTAATATTTCAGGGTTGTTCAATTTGTTTTATTCAGAATTAATTGCGTGCGACTGTTCTGGGTGGGTGTAGGTGTGCATACGCTTAAAGATCAAGTATTTTGACGAGACCTTAAAAATATGTTTTTAGATGTGGTGTAAACAGTTCAGTAAAACTTAGTACACAGCATTGGTTACATGATTGTAACTGAGTCAGTTAAAATACAAGAAATAGTCAGGATCAAACCATTGGACTCAACAGTGGTCCTGTTCATTAGCCTACCATTAGACCATGGAACCTCACACGAAGCATCACTAGTTTTGTTTATTTATCGCAGTCAGTCACTCTTCTGCGCTTATCGGTTGTTAAAAGTTCTTGGTCACGTAAGAATCATTCAACTTCAATATGTTGCTGAGATAGTTGAACATCTCTCTGCTCATGTGCGTATATTCGAAGCATTTGTCTGGTGATCTTCTTAGTTGATGATATAAATTAATAAAATTCTCCATGAAGATTCCCCTCTTCGTGAAGATTCCTCCCTTCATAAATTTTATGGATGGGGCTCCTTTACAGATTAATTTTCCTAAGCAAAGCTAATTTTGTTATCTTATTCTCAAGCGACAATATTCTATGATTTAGTGGTGCCATTTTCAGAAAAGCTGGTTGGTTGGTTCTAGTAGCCATCTTGAAGTGGGAGATCGTCACTCGCGCACAGGATGATCACCCAATGCTGTCATTTGGTGCTGGAGTGTCACATATCCAGACGTCACTCACTGTCAGTTGCTTCTGACGCTTACATAGAAAGGAGCTTTATGATCTTATTATTAGCATCTTTGCGCATTACTGTTAAATGGTTTCACAATGGAATAGCTGATGCAGCTCAGATTCTACCTGATGTTTGCAATAACACATGTGAAGCAATTCTTCGGTGTTATGTGAATCTACCATACAACCTGTCACAAAAGCTACTTGATAAAATCCTCTATAAAATTTGCTAGGGGGCAGATAGTAGCTCACAGGGAACGGATTTTAGTTATTACTTTAAAAACTTTTAACATAACAGTCACACAATTACAACTACAATGAATGGAGCCAATTAGAATAATCAAGTCTTTTGTATATTATTAATTTCAATCTACATAATTAATGTAGATAATATGCAATGTGCTGACTGACTGATCATCACCACCCAGCTCAAACCACTATAGACACAAAGTTGAAATCTAGAAAGTATGTTGACCTTATACTAAAGGCAACCTATAAGAGGGGATTTTTGAAAATTTCACCCCTAAGGATGTGAAATTAGGGATTTCTCTCCTTTTCTGCTACCTCTCTCTATCTCTCCCCCGCCCTCTGTCTAACCTACCGACTGCACCTAGTTGCCCTATCCTCTCTCCACGTCATCCTTGTGTGCTTTCACTAGCAGCACTTTACCATCTACCACCCATACCCAGACATCCCTCCCCCTCTGCACCCCAGCCTCCACATTACCCCCACCCAGATGCCTCACCCATCATGTGCTGCTGCTCGTAGTGTGGCCTCACCTGCCAGAGACTGTGGTTATGTGTGTGTGAGTTGCATTTGCATGGCGACTCAAAAAGTTTAGATCATGTTGCAATTTTGAACAACAGAAAAATTTTGTTAAACAAAAACAAACAAAAAATCTGTGCAGACCAAGCAGTCTCCACCAACGAAGCAGCAGGAACTAAGCTAGTACACACTTCTTCATTCCCTTCATGCCTGCTGGAAGCATCTGATGTAATTATCATCTTTCTCAAGCCTCCAGATAGACCTACATGTCCTTCAAAAATCTCCAACCAATCATATTTCTTTTTCTTTGGCAGTTGTGCTGTGGATCTCTTCAATCTCACAAGCACCTCTGACATATATATTTTGCTATCAAAAACATTTAATTATCTTGAGACGATTTCACCACTCAAGCACCTTGTACAACAAAAATTCACCAGTAAAACAGCAGATGAATTCTCTCTATGCTGCTACCACCAAAGTGGAGATCTGAACTTTCTTTGACAGTTCATAGCAAAACTGACAATCAGTGGAACACAATCAAGAGCCTGCAAATGTGAATGAACATGACTGACTGATGTCTGTTTAAACCAGACAGAATTCTTATGCATTGATGACCATTCACTTGTATTTACCCATGACAGGCTTTAGATCTCCCAGTAATTAACAATCCTGAACTTTTCAAAACAGTTGTTGTACAGAAAGGAAGCAGTGGCAATAAGGCATCAATAATTACATGTGTTATTATAAATGTTAAAAGAAGGTAGGAAAATGTTTGCGCTCAGCAAGAATGACATGAAACAAATTGCAAAATATCTGATCAGTCAACATAAAATGTCCATCTCTGGAGAAAAGATGTGGAGCACATAAGTGCAAAATTCTAATGTTCTGTACAATAAATCTATGACCTGTATCTGCTAGCAATGTTGTGAATGATGGGAAAGACACACTTTAGCTGAATAGCTATGTCAAAGTTGCTGCAAAAGCAAAGAGACCTTCATTAGAGATTTAAGCAAAGTCAAAGCCTTGACAAACTAAAGCTGAACAAACTCGATATAAACATAAAGAGTGCAATACTAGAAGTATTCTGTGGTATTGCACAAAGAATGAGGTCTCATGTAAAAGTTGGTACCTCACAATGGCACCACAAGGAAAGACAGTTGCTGCAAAATGCAGCAACAAAACAGAGACATTGCCTTAAGACACACCCCCAAGTGTTTCCTCGTACCACCACAGTCAGAAAGTTATTAATGTCTGAGTGCAGTGTTGCTCTCCCGAGACTCTCTGTAATAGCCAAGTCTCTATATAATCGCCCAGTTTCTATGTAATTGTAATTGTTGCTAACGATGAAAGTATTGTCAATGCATAGATCTGGCTGCACGCAAATAGAATGGTTATTCTGAATTTTGTATCATGTTTAAGACAATTGTACTCTGATGTGAACAATAATTCTGCAATGACAAAGTGTTAAATGCTATAATTATGAGCAACAGTATCAAATACATGTCATTTGTGAGGGCAGCAGCTGTTTTCAAATTTAAGTATTTAGCATGTTCAAGTTTTCATAAATTACTAATAATTTGTGTGTGTTGTAGTATCTGCTCGACTTCCTCCTGAAGTAATCTAGTTTCTACAATACACCACATGTTTAATGAATTCACAGGAAAGATACTGCCAACTGATCCAACCAGGAATCCTAAGTAGTTTTGATCTTATGTAAAGGTAGTAAGTGAATCAGAATCACCTATTTAGGTGCTCTACAAAAGCACTAGCACCAACTTTCCACTACGGAGCTCATAAGACAGTTTGTCCTTTCCAGCATGGCTTTAATGCCGAAATGGCAGATACTGAAACTAGTGGACACGTAACTGATAATCAACTAAAACTGCTGAACAGTGTAACAGCATCTGGAAGAATTACACTAAGGAATGTGCTCACCTTCTAATAGTAATTTATTGTAGGCCATATGATTAATTTGAAGGAGGAAAGAAAGAGAGTAACAAATGCAGTAGCCTGCCTCTGAACTGCTTCAATGTCTTCCTTTAATGTGACCTGGCACAGACCCCAAACACTTGAGCAGTACTCAACAATAAGTCACACTAATGTCACCTATGCAGTCTCCCTTACCGATGAACCACACATTCCCAAAATTCTTGCAATAAACTGAAATCAACCATGCGCCTTCCCACCAAAATCCTTACATGCTTGTTCCATTTTATATTGCTTTGCAACATTACACCCACATATATAAACAATGTGACTGTCAAGCAGGACAATACAAACGCCATATCCAAACATCACAGATTTATTTTTCCTACCCAGCCACATTATCTTACATTTTTCTACATTTAGCTGCCACCACAACAACTAGAAATTTTTTCTAAGTTGTCTTGTATCCTACTACAGTCACTCAACTTCAACATCTTCCCATATACCACAGCATCATGAGCAAATGTCCGCAGATCGCTGCCCCTCCCTGTCTGCCAGACAATATATGTGAGGCAATAGGATATAGTTGTAGGTAAACAACTAGAATTCTCTCGGATACAGATTTATTAGCACTTCGCTTCTACACAGATAGAAGTCCAGAGGCTAACTGCGGTTAGCGGCCCACATCCCCCCCCCCTCCAAGCCCTCTCCTCAAAGATAGTACACTTATACACTGAACAAATATCGATATTTATGGCGCTCTACACCACATAGCCCCCCCCCTCCCCCCCGCGCAGTATGGAGTACGTCCTTGTGAATGGGAGGGATGAGAAGTTAGGAAGGTAATGTACAGTTCTTCCGCATCAAGCGGAAGCGGTCGACTGGTAGGAGACCGGGGGGTGAAACCCGGTATGTCGACGGCGAAGTCAGCAAGCGACGCCGGCGGCTGAAAACGACGTCCCGTCCTGGAGTGGAGGTGTAGCACTTTGTCAGCAGGCAGGCGGAGAATCACCTTGCCAGAAGGCCTAACAAAGGCACGTAAATTGCCACACACAGCACTTGTGCTCAATTTAAAGCGGCGCACCACACGAGTTTCTGCACTTCCTCCCTCAACATTGTCACACGCGAGTACCACACACACTGTATCACCATCTACGACAACAGATAATTTATGTATGTCATCAGGTGTACATGTGTTGTGAATTCTTGGGTGGCACCTGAACGAACAATGGTAGGGAGGCAGGGAGGTGTGGGAAAGCCATGGCTGGGGGAAGCATCTGCGAAGAGGAGTGAGTGGCAGGTACACTGGACTGCGCAGGCGACAACCTCGGGCGATCAGCTGACGGACGAGGGAACGTGACCGAAGGCAACGAGGAGCCAACGTGGATTGAACGGTGTGACAAAGAGCTGTCACACGAAGATGGTAACACAATGGTAGAATCCGAGTGGTTGGCAGTTCGACTGCGAGGGCTGTGAGGAGTGAAACCTCGAAAAGATTGGCCACTTCATTTCTTCCTGTTGCAATATTATTATTAATTCAGATGATACCACATGCTTTATATCTTTCTTGGGTCCTTGTTCTGGTGGAAATGATGCCAGACACTGTGCCAATGGCTCAAGATGAATACTGGACAAACAATCTGCACCATCAAAGACTGCAGTCGAGAACACCAGTGGCGCACCTGACTAATGTTCCGTAACAAGTTGGTGGTTGCAGAGCAGGACATAAACACAACAGAATAAAAACACATCAGGATTTCAACACAAATATCAAAATAGTGGGACAATGCAATTAGGGACCATTGAGATATGGACTAGGGGCAATTTATCAACCAAGTTGCAGCTATATTCCCAGCAAGGCTTGGGAAGCAGCCCTGAGACTATGGAGTAGATATTCATCAAACACAGTGAGCTAGCTGCCAGGGTGGATGGAGCACCTACATCCGGACTGCAGCAGTTAGAGCACTGCTGGCCACAGTTGACAATGCAGCCTCAGTCCACCCACACCCTCAAGCAGGCATTATATGCAGGGGATGTGGCGGAGTGGGGGGAGGGGGTCAGAATTTAAGTCAGCTGTGTTCCCCTGGGACATCAGTGCACTTTAAGATGGCGATATGTCTGATTGCCAAAATATCGTGACTGCCATAGACTATAAACTGGTGGTCCACGTATGGACCGTTCGATGTTGGCTGAATAACTGGATAAAATTTTATTGCGACATCAATTAGGGCTACAGCTCAATAATTATTCAAATCTTACCTTCCACTTTTTGGGCACTTTTCCAGTATGTGTTTATGTAGGTTTCAGTCATTGGCGTACTTCATGGTATTGTAGCCAGTTGATACTGTCCTGTTGCTGTAATTCGTACTAATCAATGTAAACAGGAAATATGTGTTTCCTTCACGCAGGAGTAAGTTATATTAACTAACTTACTAAACAGAGCAGACCCAAGCGTAGCTTAGCTATTCAGTGCCACACACTTACTTGCATGCAGGACCACTGAGAAGCCACTAAATAGTTGAAAAGTGTGTATATCCTGTACGATAACAGAATTGATTTTTATTTTCAAAAATTACAAATTTCAAAGCTTAACAACTTTCAGCTATGTTCTAAACATTTTATCTATTGTTCCTGGTGTTTTCATATATTGAGAAATGATCTACTTGTTATATTCAGAAATTCTAGTTTAGTGTCTGCTTAGGAAATCTGACTTGCTTGTACAACTGAACACAAAGCCTGGTGTGTGTGTGTGTGTGTGTGTGTGTGTGTGTGTGTGTGTGTGTGTGTGTGTGTGTGTGTGTGTGTGTGCGTGTGTGCGTGCGTGCGTGCGTGCGTGCGCGCGCTCTCGAAAGCTAGCAAGTTTCTTCTTTCTCTTTTGTGATTGTGCTTGTTGACAACTTCAAGTTTCTGTTATTCGGTGAGTGTTCTCCTTTGCTTCTAAATTATTTAGGTTTAGTCAGAACTTTCCTTACTATATTAACATTAAGAGAGGTGTGCTGGCTATGAATAGAATTCAAATACCACATTGCCGTATTTTACTAATCAGAAAATGCACTTTTTCCACACTACATTGCTGTCCACAGTGCCAGTGAACTTGAACTAAAAGTAATTTGTATTAGAGAAAACAGTTCAACACTTTTGTTAGTAGCTAGTTTCAAAATGGAAAAAAATAAAAGGGATTCATATGATGTGGGCTATAAATTGGAAGTAATAGCAGCTGGAGAAGAACATGGAAACAGAATAACTGAGAGGCATTTCAGTCCTCCACAAACAGAAAAAAACTATTTGTGATTGGCAGGCCAGTAGAGAAGAACTGAAGAAAATGCAGAGGAGAAAATGTTCAAATAGACTGAATGCTAAATAGTCAAAACTAAAAGGTGACAATTTTCTGGGATTTTAAAGGTTTTATAAACTAAGAATTTTTTTTAGTCCAGCTTTGCAATATAATAACAAAAATGATATAAATGTTATTCTTTTTTTAAAAAAGAAAAAACTGCTTAAAAATTAAGGTGTATCAGTCCGTAAAATATGGTACTGACCACCGACCCAACCACCAGCCAGTCTGGGTGTGCTTTTCCGGCAGTTTTCCATGGTTACTTAAGAAAATTCAAGACCAATTCTCAACTCTGCCTCAGAAGCCCAATACACGGACAGTTACAACAAAAAAGCACATAGAACAAAGTTCACAGGACACATATGACTATCCTCAATAATGGCAACTGCTGTTCTTAGCAACAGGAAGAACAACTGTCTACAAAATAAAAACAATAACTGACACACCATGAAACAGTGATTACCTATCAGTGACTGTGTACAACAGGACAGTCACAGACTAAAGAAAAGAAAAGTACACCAATGAATCTCCACAAAAGTTGTAATGACAACTGAACATCCTGACAGGTGGCTTAGTAGGAAATTAAATGTCTTTAATCTTACCTGCTCGTCAAATTGTCCACCAAGTAGTCTATCTGCTTCATCTAACACCAGAAATTGTATCTTCTTAAATGATGTATTGTTCCCACTTTCCAAATGATCTGCAAGTCTGCAAATGAGCCATTTTATGACACGATATCAATGAAAGACCTGAACGGAATAAACTGTATGTACATTATTTCGTTATGGAGAAAATTGGTTATAATACCAGAAAAACCTAACCAGGGCAATGAAATAAGAAAAAGAACAGACTAGCATTTGAGGCTGTTGTGTGTATTAAGCAAAAGTGCACTTATGGTGATGTTATATTAGATCACAAGTTAATCATATCCCCAGAATTTGTGGTAAATTCGAAAGTAAGACATACAACTAGGTGACTGAAACGACAAAGGTAGACCTCAGACTATGCTGCATATCAGTCTGTTATCACAATAATTTTTTGGTGTTCATGTTTCACTGGCTTCACCAACTCGCAGCCAGTTTCTCACATTCCAACCTGACCTAGATCTCGGGCTACACTTCAGATCAATCTGTCACCACCATCAAGGATTTGATGAGGGGAAAGGGGGTGGGGGAGTTTTATACTGTATACTAAGATTAAAATTACCTTATGATTGACAGATTGCAACAGAGTTGCTAGTTCGTTCACAACACGAAGCATTCTCATGTGACATATTGCTGTGCACACACCAAAAATTAAAGAACTCATTTTCTTACCAATTACGAACCATGGGCCTTGCCGTTGGTGGGGAGGCTTCCGTGCCTCAACGATACAGATAGCCGTACCGTAGGTGTAACCACAACGGAGGGATATCTGTTGAGAGGCCAGACAAACGTGTGGTTCCTGAAGAGGGGCAGCAGCCTTTTCAGTAGTTGCAGGGGCAACAGTCTGGATGATTGACTGATCTGGCCTTGTAACACTAACCAAAATGGCCTTGCCGTTCTGGTACTGCGAACGGCTGAAAGCAAGGGGAAACTACAGTCGTAATTTTTCCCGAGGGCATGCAGCTTTACTGTATGCTTAAATGATGATGGCGTCCTCTTGGGTAAAATATTCCGGAGGTAAAATAGTCCCCCATTCGGAACTCTGGGTGGGGACAACTCAGGAGGACGTTGTTATCAGGAGAAAGAAAACTGGCATTCTACAGATCGGAGTGTGGAATGTCAGATCCCTTAATTGGGCAGGTAGGTTAGAAAATTTAAAAAGGTAAATGGATAGGTTAAAGTTAGATATAGTGGGAATTAGTGAAGTTTGGTGGCAGGAGGAACAAGACTTTTGGTCAGGTGAATACAGGGTTATAAATACAAAATCAAATAGAGGTAATGCAGGAGTAGGTTTAATAATGAATAAAAAAAATAGGTGTACGGGTAAGCTACTACAAACAGCATAGTGAACGCATTATTGTGGCCAAGATAGACACGAAGCCCACGCCTACTACAGTAGTACAAGTTTATATGCCAACTAGCTCTGCAGATGATGAAGAAATTGATGAAGTGTATGATGAGATAAAAGAAATTATTCAGGTAGTGAAGGGAGACGAAAATTTAATAGTCATGGGTGACTGGAATTCGTCAGTAGGAAAAGGGAGAGAAGGAAACATAGTAGGTGAATATGGATTGGGGGAAGAAATGAAAGAGGAAGACGCCTGGCAGAATTTTGCACAGAGCATAACTTAATCATAGCTAATACTTGGTTTAAGAATCATAAAAGAAGGTTGTATACATGGAAGAACCCTAGAGATACTAAAAGGTATCAGATAGATTATATAATGGTGAGACTGAGATTTAGGAACCAGGTTTTAAATTGAAAGACATTTCCAGGGGCAGATGTGGACTCTGACCACAATCTATTGGTTATGAACTGTAGAGTAAAACTGAAGAAACTGCAAAAAGGTGGGAATTTAAGGAGATGGGACCTGGATAAACTGAAAGAACCAGAGATTGTACAGAGTTTCAGGAAGAGCATAAGGGAACAATTGACAGGAATGGGGGAAAGAAATACAGTAGAAGAAGAATGGGTAGCTTTGATGGATGAAATAGTGAAGGCAGCAGAGGATCAAATAGGTAAAAAGTCGAGGGCTAGTAGAAACCCTTGGGTAACAGAAGAAATATTGAATTTAATTGATGAAAGGAGAAAATATAAAAATGCAGTAAATGAAGCAGGCAAAAAGGAATACAAACGTCTCAAAAATGATATCGACAGGAAGTGCAAAATGGCTAGGCAGGGATGGCTAGAGGACAAATGTAAGGATGTAGAGGTTTATCTCACTAGGGGTAAGATAGATACTGCCTACAGGAACATTAAAGAGACCTTTGGAGAAAGGAGAACCACTTGCATGAATATCAAGAGCTTTGATGGAAACCCAGTTCTAAGCAAAGAAGGGAAAGCAGAATGGTGGAAGGAGTACATAGAGGGTCTATACAAGGGCGATGTACTTGAAGAGAATATTATGGAAATGGAAGAGGATGTAGATGAAGATGAAATGGGAGATATGATATAGCGTGAAGAGTTTGACAGAGCACTGAAAGACCTGAGTCGAAACAAGGCCCCGGAAGTAGAAAACATTCCATTATAAGTACTGACAACCTTGGGAGAGCCAGTCCTGACAAAACTCTACCATCTGGTGAGCAAGTGAGCAGGTGTTGACAGATGTGAAAATTACCGAACTATCAGTTTAATAAGTCACAGTTGCAAAATACTAATGCGAATTCTTTACAGACGAATGGAAAAACTGATAGAAGCCGACCTCGGGGAAGATCAGTTTGGATTCTGTAGAAATGTTGGAACACGTGAGGCAATACTGACCCTACGTCTTATCTTAGAAGAAAGATTAAGGAAAGGCAAACCTATATTTCTAGCATTTGTAGACTTAGAGAAAGCTTTTGACAATGTTGACTGGAATACTCTCTTTCAAATTCTGAAGGTGGCAGGGGTAAAATTCAGAGAGCGAAAGGCTATTTACAATTTGTACAGAAACCAGATGGCAGTTATAAGAGTCGAGGGGTATGAAAGAGAAGCAGTGGTTGGGAAGGGAGTGAGACAGGGTTGTAGCCTCTCCCCAATGTTATTCAATCTGTATATTGAGCAAGCAGTGAAGGAAACAAAAGAAAAATTCAGAGTAGGTATTAAAATCCATGGAGAAGAAATAAAAACTTTGAGGTTTGCCGATGACATTGTAATTCTGTCAGAGACAGCAAAGGACTTGGAAGAGCAGCTGAACAGAATGGACAGTGTCTTGAAAGGAGGGTATAAGATGAACATCAACAAAAGCAAAACGAGGATAGTGGAATGTAGTCGAATTAAGTCGGGTGATGCTGAGGAAATTAGATTAGGAAATGAGACACTTAAAGTAGTAAAGGAGTTTTCTATTTGGGGAGCAAAATAACTGATGATGGTCGAAGTAGAGAGGATATAAAATGTAGACTGGCAATGGGAAGGAAAGCGTTTCTGAAGAAGAAAAATTTGTTAACATTGAGTATAGATTTAAATGTCAGGAAATCGTTTCTGAAAGTATTTGTATGGAGTGTAGCCACGTACGGAAGTGAAACGTGGACGATAACTAGCTTAGACAAGAAGAAAATAGAAGCTTTTGAAATGTGGTGCTATAGAAGAATGCTGAAGATTAGATGGGTTGATCACATAACTAATGAGGAGGTATTGAATAGAATTGGGGAGAAGAGGAGCTTGTGGCACAACTTGACTAGAAGAAGGGATTGGTTGGTAGGACATGTTCTGAGACATCGAGGGATCACCAATTTAGTATTGGAGGGCAGTGTGGAGGGTGAAAATCATAGAGGGAGACCAAGAGATGAATACACTAAGCAGATTCAGAAGGATGTAGGCTGCAGTAGGTACTGGGAGATGAAGAAGCTTGCACAGGATAGAGTAGCATAGAGAGCTGCATCAAACCAGTCTCAGGACTGAAGACCACAACCACAACATGTAGTGGGGAGGGCAGGGGTGGAAGTGATATATGGCGATGCTTAAGATAGCGAAATTAGACATTATAGGTGTACAACATCAATAAGATAGGCATTCACCGACAGGCAATTTGCAAAGTAATAAATTATCTAAATAAGTGGAGAAAATGGCATAATATAAATTTTTGGAAAGAAGATACTCCACTAAAGGATGCACATCAGTTATATCTGAATCATTTTCTCTATCGCCTGAGTAGACACAAGAAATTCTGTCAGAATTTAATGAAATAATACATTGTTCTACGTTACTTTCCACTACACATTCATTCACCCATGCTTTCATTATTAATTCCCTTCGTGTATTTTACAGCATTGACCTGAAATGAAATGTCGTGTGGCTAGGGCCTCCCGTTGAGTAGACCGGTCATCTGGAGAAAGTCTTTTTAGTTGATGCCACTTCGGTGACTTGCGTGGGCCTATATGATGACAAAGTTTGGTTAATCATGTTCTTTGTCAATCTTTGCACTTCTGCCAGTGTACATTTCTTGTTGTTCCTTGGCACATAACCTTTAACTTGAGTCCATAAGAGTTCAATAGAACTGGCAGTGATATGATGGCAGTCTCAGGACTCTATGCCCATATATTTTTGCCAGTTCATCTGCAACATACAGAGATAAAGTTGATTCCTTCTGAGCCACAATATACAGTAATTCACACTATCCACCATCATCTGTTTTGGGAATGATTGTTTGTTGTAGCCATTCTATAATGACTTTTTTCTGAAGTTACTGGAGGCACCTCATCAAGGGCAGTCAAATGATATGAGGCATTCTCTGTATCTGTTACTGAAGGTCTGCTCAAGTCTGTGACGGCTCCTTGATATCAACAAGAGCTACGAATGATTCACAGATTCCAATCCTATTTGCCTTTAGCTGAGAGAAACTGTGACCACCAAAGGCAATATATGACTTGAGACTATAAGATGTGAAAGAACTGAAGCTTTTAACCCAATAGTTTATTATCATGTGATAAAGATCGTGACTCTGACGTATTTCTTTTCAATATTTTTGTACAGAAGCTAAAACTTTTACCAAAGGCAAACGTACAGGGTGGTCAAAAAGGACTTTACATCTTTAGAATGATACAGAAATTTATTGAGATAACTTACAGAATTGGTAGATGTGTCATTTTGTACCAAACAACCTCAAGTTTCACATAAAACTGTCAAGTGTCATTTTGGCTCATTGCGACTACCATTTGTGATGTGGCAAACACCCCACTGGTAATCAATTTCTTTGCACACTTGTTGCAGCAAATTGTGCGTGACTTAGGCAACAGCAGTGTAGATTCGATTTTTCAAGTTGGCGATACTGTTTGAAGGAGAGGAATATACACATGGTCTTTAATGAAACCCCACAGAAAGAAATCCAGTGGTGTCAAGTCTGGAAAGTGAGGTGGCCATGTGGCTGGCCCTTCAAGGCCAATCTATCAAACTGGCAGTGAACAACCCGTCTCAGCAAAGCTTTTGTGCAAAGAGTAAATTTTAGACCTGTTTGGAGGATTTTTAGCATATCTGCCATGAAATTAATACTGAAAAGTTGTTGCAGAGTTAGTTTCATGAAAACAAAACACACACTGAGCACGCTCTGCACCAGTGTAAGTAGCCGTTTTAACTGTGCACTACAGTGACACTCCTTGTGGCGGAATGGGGTGCTGATGCACTACATAAATCTAATTTGAGGTTCTTTGCTACAAAATGATTGCTACTTACCATAAATATGATGTCAAGTTGCAGACAGGTACAACTAAAAGACACTTAGACAACAGCTTTTGGCCACAGCTTTTGTCAGAAAAAGAAACACACACAATTCATTCACACAAGCAAATACGCCTCATGCACATGACTGCCAACTCTAACAGCTTGGACCAGAATGCAACTGTCACACGGAATGGAAGCAGCAATCTGGAAGAGGGAGGGGGCAATGGGAAGGGATAGCAGTGTACATCTGGGTGGAGAGAGGAGTTCTACCTGGCAGAGAGTGCATGGACTAGATGCCAACAGGCGCACTGTTGAAAAGCTGTGGGGCAGGGAGTGGGGAAAACAGAGCAAAGGAGAGGAGAAGGGAATGATGGGTGGGTGTGTTGGCAGACGGTGGCACACAAAGAGGCGGGAGACAAGAAAGGGGAGGAGGTGATATGACAGAGGGAGTGGAAATTGTTGGGTAGAGGATGTGAGGATGGTACGTTATCATCATTTGAGGCCAGGATAATTTGGGGTGGGGGGTGGGGGGCAAAGAATGTGCTGCAGCTCCCATCCACGCAATCCAGAAAAGCCAAATTCTATCTGAACATCTGGGAGGAGACTGTCAAACAGTATGCTGGAGAATATTCTATGTACCAAGTTTAGTAGCATAATTCTTGATGGTTGTCACATTCCAATGTATCTACTTTCTTGTATACATGGCATATAATTCCTCCTCTCCATGCTGGGGCATTTTCTTCTCGCCCAATACTGAAATGATCAGTTTTAGAAGAATCTGATCTAACTGAATGACACCTTGCTTGAAAAGTTCCGCTACAATATTATCTGTTCATGGTGAACTACTGTTCTTCAATTTCTTCAAAGCAATGATCATCTCCCCCGGGGTTGGTGTGCCAGTATTTTTATTCAAGTCATTTAATCTTTGCACATCTATGGGATATCTCGTGCACGTGTGTGTGTGTGTGTGTGTGTGTGTGTGTGTGTGTAGGGGGGGGGGGGGGGGGCATTCAACGACAAGATTATCAGCACCCAGGGATCTCTTGGTATCATTCTGGAGTTGAGGAGTTTATCAAAATATCAGTTCTGCCCCTCACAGATCTCTTTTCCCTCATTATTTCAATGAAGGGTTTCCTGCAGCACTTACCTCCTACAAAATTTCCTCTACTTACTCTCGTTCTTCATTAGCTTCAGTTCTTTGATGTTTGCTCTCATCAATTCCCTCTTTTTTCATTGATGGTTCCTCTTTTCAGTCCTACTTTCTTTCTTTGAGAACTTCCCCACTGCTTTTGTACAATATGATTGTAATGTTCTGTATGCCATGTTGATTTCCTGTGTTGCTAACTCACACTAAATATCAAACCATGGAGATCTTAAGCACCTAGCTTCAGTCCCCAATGTTCTAGTGGCTTATTTGCTGACACCTCCACTGCATTAGTTATCATTTCCCACTGAACCTCGATGCTGTGATGTGCTTCAGCCCTTCTAGGGATTTGTGTTGCTGGTACATCTTTCTAATTGCAGATGATTCTAGAGCTGATACATTATATTTCTGTTTGTTGGAATGGGTTCCTTTAGATGCATTGGAGATTCAAGTCCTCACTTGTGTCCATACCAAAAAGTGGTCTGAATCGACATTTGGGCCTCTGAGCTTCCTCACGTCCAACAGGTCTGACTTGGCATCTTGCACCAGTCAACACATAACCTATGTGATTAATAACATTTGCATTTGGTGACTTACATATTTCTTATGTGTTATATTGTGCAGGAACAGTGAAGAATCCATAATCAGGTCTCTGGATGCTGTGAATAGGATGAGCTTTGCTCTGTTGTTGTTGCTTGTGATGTGTCTGGTATGGGTTCCAGTTGTTGATTTAAATATCTGTTCCCTTTCATTTAGATTACTAGCAACCATTTTTATGTCACCGCCCAGGCAGTCATCATACGTTCCTTCCAGGAATTCATAAAACAAGTACTACTGTTCTTCCTCAGTTGATGTATGGGTTTTGGTTAAGGAATAATTGAAAAATTTTTCCTTTGTCCTGAGGTTTGAGAGCTTAGGACTGACAAGCATGAATCCAGTCACAAGGTGCTTAAGCTGGTAGTGTACCACAAATCCTGTATCGAGCTCACGCTTATCAATACAACTATACAACATGCTAGCTTATTGCTTTTCTAGGATCCTCTGGTCCAACTTACTTCTTGAAGAGGCATAATACCTCATTCAGTTTCGTTGTTTGACCTAGTGGTGTCCTTGTGCCTCCTGGACACTACGGAGACCTTGCATTTCACCTTCCAATATATGAATCTGATTTTATCTTTATTTTTCTACTATTTCTCCCTTGATTTGTTTGTCCTTATCACTGTCCTTTCCCTTGCCATGTATTCCACTATTTATTAGCCCAGCTTCCTGTTGTTGAAGTTTTGCAGTTTGACTTCTTCTTATGGGTTGGGTTGCCAGCCCTAGCTCCAACCTCTTCAGGAGGATGGTAATTTTTAATTAGAGTTTTGTTCCCTTTGCCTATGAGAAACCAATCTCATATCCTACAAGGCAGCAGCATTTTCACCGCAGCCACATTAGATGCCACTTTTCAGGATCCCTGCTGAGCGCTCTCAGCTACACAAACGCAGTCCCCACTGTAAATCAGCTCATCAGGCAGCCCCTTATTTTGTGGCACTACCTGTCTCCTACAAAGCAGATGAGGGGTTGCACTTAAGGAAGGTGAAAGAAATCATTAGATTCAGTGATTCTCAATTACACCTGTTTGGCTGTTAATAATAACAAATTGCCTACAGCAAATGTAATGGAAGAACTGTGGATACTTAAGTTCACTTTAGACCTTGTAGTGCATCCTGAGCATAAATAGTGGCCAGGTCATCTTTATCTTTATTAATTTCATTACTTCCATTACACATACATCGAAGAACTGAAAACCATTGTAGCTTCCAGAATTGTTATAAGCTCAGTCAATCAGCTCTCTTCATGCAGATGATTTTATAATTATTATACTAATATCAGTTCTGAAAATATATTTAATACTACTATCAATACGTACCTTCCAGGAGTTGCAACAACTATGTGTGGTTTTCGATCAAGCTCCTGTCCTTGTATCATCATGTCCATACCACCCACAATCACAGAATGCTTTAAACTTATTGCCTTTCCAATGACAGCAAACTGGTCTGCAATCTACAACAGTACTCATAACAGTGCTGTATATGGAAAAATTATATATATTATGGAAAAACTAATAACAGTTACATGTAATCTTGTAAACTTTTGGGGATTGTGACTTTCTTGTCTTTATATTGACATTAGCAACTACCCATGCTTTGCATGAGTAGCACTAAGTATCTACAGCCAGACAAATCACCTGGCATAATAGGATAATGTAGGATAAAGTAGTAGGATGAAGTAGTACAAGTTTATATGCCAACTAGCTCTGCAGATGACGAAGAAATTGAAGAAATGTATGATGAAATAAAAGAAATTATTCCGATAGTGAAGGGAGACAAAAATTTAATAGTCATAGGTGACTGGAATTCGGTAGTAGGAAAAGGGAGAGAAGGAAACATAGTAGGTGAATATGGATTGGGGGGAAGAAATGAAAGAGGAAGACGCCTGGCAGAATTTTGCACAGAGCACAACTTAATCATAGCTAACACTTGGTTCAAGAATCATAAAAGAAGGTTGTATACATGGAAGAAGCCTGGGGATACTGACAGGTTTCAGATAGATTATATAATGGTAAGACAGAGATTTAGGAACCAGATTTCAAATTGTAAGACATTTCCAGGGGCAGATGTGGACTCTGACCACAATCTATTGGTTATGAACTGTAGAGTAAAACTGAAGAAACTGCAAAAAGGTGGGAATTTAAGGAGATGGGACTTGGATAAACTGAAAGAACCAGAGGTTGTACAGAGTTTCAAGGAGAGCATAAGGGAACAATTGACAGGAATGGGGGAAAGAAATACAGTAGAAGAAGAATGGGTAGCTTTGAGGGATGAAGTAGTGAAGGCAGCAGAGGATAAAGTAGGTAAAAAGACGAGGGCTGCTAGAAATCCTTGGGTAACAGAAGAAATATTGAACTTAACTGATGAAAGGAGAAAATATAAAAATGCAGTAAATGAAGCAGGCAAAAAGGAATACAAACGTCTCAAAAATGAGATCGACAGGAAGTGCAAAATGGCTAAGCAGGGATGTCTAGAGGACAAATGTAAGGATGTAGAGGTTTATCTCACTAGGGGTAAGATAGATACTGCCTACAGGAACATTAAAGAGACCTTTGGAGAAAGGAGAACCACTTGCATGAATATCAAGAGCTTTGATGGAAACCCAGTTCTAAGCAAAGAAGGGAAAGCAGAATGGTGGAAGGAGTACATAGAGGGTCTATACAAGGGCGATGTACTTGAAGACAATATTATGGAAATGGAAGAGGATGTAGATGAAGATGAAATGGGAGATATGATATTGCGTGAAGAGTTTGACAGAGCACTGAAAGACCTGAGTCGAAACAAGGCCCCGGAAGTAGAAAACATTCCATTATAAGTACTGACAACCTTGGGAGAGCCAGTCCTGACAAAACTCTACCATCTGGTGAGCAAGATATATGAGACAGGCGAAATACCCTCAGACTTCAAGAAGAATACAATAATTCCAATCCCAAAGAAAGCAGGTGTTGACAGATGTGAAAATTACCGAACTATCAGTTTAATAAGTCACGGTTGCAAAATACTAAAGCGAATTCTTTACAGACGAATGGAAAAACTAGGAGAAGCCGACCTCGGGGAAGATCAGTTTGGATTCCGTAGAAATATTGGGACACGTGAGGCAATACTGACCTTACGACTTATCTTAGAAGCTAGATTAAGAAAAGGCAAACCTACGTTGATAGAAGTCGTAGACTTAGAGAAAGCTTTTGACAATGTTGACTGGAATACTCTCTTTCAAATTCTGAAGGTGGCAGGGGTAAAATACAGGGAGCGAAACGCTATTTACAATTTGTACAGAAACCAGATGGCAGTTATAAGAGTCGAGGGACATGAAAGGGAGGCAGTGGTTGGGAAGGGAGTGAGACAGGGTTGTAGCCTCTCCCCAATGTTATTAGATCTGTATATTGAGCAAGCAGTAAAGGAAACAAAAGAAAAATTCGGAGTAGGTATTAAAATCCATGGAGAAGAAATAAAAACTTTGAGGTTTGCCGATGACATTGTAATTCTGTCAGAGACAGCAAAGGACTTGGAAGAGCAGTTGAACGGAATGGACAGTGTCTTGAAAGGAGGGTATAAGATGAACATCAACAAAAGCAAAACGAGGATAGTGGAATGTAGTCGAATTAAGTCGGGTGATGCTGAGGGAATTAGATTAGGAAATGAGACACTTAAAGTAGTAAAGGAGTTTTGCTATTTGGGGAGCAAAATAACTGATGATGGTCGAAGTAGAGAGGATATAAAATGTAGACTGGCAATGGCAAGGAAAGCGTTTCTGAAGAAGAGAAATTTGTTAACATTGAGTATAGATTTAAGTGTCAGGAAGTCATTTCTGAAAGTATTTGTATGGAGTGTAGCCACGTATGGAAGTGAAACATGGCCGATAAATAGTTTGGACAAGAAGAGAATAGAAGCTTTCAAAATGTGGTGCTACAGAAGAATGCTGAAGATTATATGGGTAGATCACATAACTAATGAGGAGGTATTGAATAGGATTGGGGAGAAGCTTAATTTGTGGCATAACTTAACTAGAAGAAGGGATCGGTTGGTAGGACATGTTCTGAGGCATCAAGGGATCACCAATTTAGTATTGGAGGGCTGCGTGGAGGGTAAAAATCGTAGAGGGAGACCAAGAGATGAATACACTAAGCAGATTCAGAAGGATGTAGGTTGCAGTAGTTACTGGGAGATGAAGAAGCTTGCACAGGATAGAGTAGCATGGAGAGCTGCATCAAACCAGTCTCAGGACTGAAGACCACAACAACAACAACAATAAGATAATAAATTACATATACATGAATCAATCTACATACTAGTGAAAACTGTATCAAGATCTCTACAGTGGTTCCTGAATACAGACTAAATACAAGCCAGGGGACTTTAATTTATAATACACTTAGGTGAAAAAAGCCATAGGATAGCGATGTGCACGTATGCAGATGGCGGTAGTATTGCATACACAATGTATAAAAGGGCAGCACATTGGCGGAGCTGTCATTTGTACTCAGATGATTCATGTGAAGAGATTGCTGACATGATTATGGCCACTTGATGGGAATTAACAGACTCTGAATGCTGAATAGTGGTTGGAGCTAGCCTTACGGAACATTCCACTTCAGAAATTGTTTGGGAATTCAATATTCTGAGAACCGCATTTCAATAGGGTGCTGAGAATACCAC
This sequence comes from Schistocerca nitens, assembly GCF_023898315.1. NCBI lineage: Eukaryota > Metazoa > Arthropoda > Insecta > Orthoptera > Acrididae > Schistocerca > Schistocerca nitens. Next base: position 299,184,048 of record NC_064621.1, on the reverse strand, counting down.
ATTTCAGGCATAATCTCACACCACATACAACACAGTGGCCGAAAACCTTCACTTCACAACCGAAAGCAGCCGTGTAGAGTTTCAGTGCTAACAGACAAGAAACACTGTGTGAAATCATTGCAAAAATCAGTGTGGAACATATAACAAACATATCCATTACGAAGGTGCAGAGAAATCTGGCTTTAATGGGCTACGGCAGCAGATGACCCACATGAGTGCCTTTGTTAACAGCACATTGCCTGCAGTGCCTTTTCTGGGGACATGACCACATCAGTTGAATCCTAGACAACCGGAAAACCATGGCCTGGTCAGACGGGTCCCAATTTTATTTGGTAAGAGCTGATGGTAGGGTTCAGGTGTGGTGCAGACCCCACAGTCACGGACCCAAGTTGTCAAAAAGGCATTGTGCAAACTGATGGTGGCTCCACAATAGTGTGGGCTGTGTTTATGTGGAATTGACTGGGTCCTCTGGTCCAAGTGAACCGATCATTGACTGGAAATGTTTAGTTTCAGTTATTTGGAGATAATTTGTGGCCATTCATGGATTTCACATTCCCAAACAAGAATGGAATTTTTATGAATGAAAATTAGACATGTCACAGGATCACAATTATTCACGATTAGTTTGATGGCTCCAGAGGCAGCATGGCTCAATATTTCTGCATGGGACTTCTAACGACTCCTTATGTCCATGCCACATCAAGTTGCTGCTTTATGCCTGGCAAAAGGAGGTCTGATACGATATTAGGAGGTATCCCAGGATTTTTGTCACCTCACTGTATGTATAAATGAGTTTTCAATTTGGGAATTCTATTAAGATAATTCCAATTAATGAATAAGCAGATCTGACTTTAGTTTCCAGAGCTTTAATCAGTTTTGAAAGGGTTGCATTTTTGTGGTTTGCTGTTTGATGAGTAGCAGACTTACAACTTAAATTGGTTTAGGCATTATGTGGTTTTAGTGATGCCAGCAAAGAATGCTGTGTCATTAGCCACAGTGCCATGTGCCTATCCTTGCAGCACTTAAACAAATGCTCCTGTAACTTGCCTGGGACACAGTGCAGTTGGTGGTACTGGTACATATGACGATAGCACTAAATAACCACTGCACAGTGGAATGTGTGCTAGAAAAGGACCATGTTGTGGCACAGAAAATTGTACCAATTATAAAATTACAGAAGAATGCTTTTTGTAACAGGACAACACTGTGTTTCCTTCCTGTATGCATTTAAGTTAGTAGTATCAAGATAAACAGGGCATGTCATGAAAATCTTCAGAGGAGACTTGCAGCACTTTCCGTTGCGTCCTGATAGTAAAGAATAATCTGAAAAAATGATGTAAAGTGCTGTGAGACGCATTCCAAAAATCTCAGCAGTAATCCTTACTGGTTTGGTGCTTCAGTTGGGCATCCTTATGTGTATCTCAGTTCTGCCATTTGCCACTAGATGGCAATGGCATCCTTTTCATTATGATGGGGGACTTTAATTCATACAGTTCAGCCAAATTTCCATTAAATATTTGGGTGTTACAGTGTGTATAAAAAAGAATCATCCAATTTTTAAAAACTCATAACTATTATGTTATTGGAGATATTTGTGTGAACAATGTACAATTGGAAAGAGCAAACTCTCAAGTTTTAAACAGTACACCAAAAAGAATCACCTAATTTTAAAAAATCATAAATATTACGTTATTTGAGATAAGGTGTATGGTCCATTTTCTTTGCGAAGTACACTGTTGCAGGAAGCACTTATCTTGATATCCTTGAGAACTTCCTTTTCCCATAGCTGGAGATCAATTCGAATGACTTCATTTACCAACAGGATGGAAGTGCAGGAATTTTTAAATCAAAGGATTACTGAACCACGGATCCATCGCACTGGACCAAATGATTCAGCTTTACATTACTGGCCTCCAAGGTCACCGGACCTGACTGTATGTGATTATTTCTTGTGAGGGTTTATAAAAGACTCTGTTTATGTGCCTCCATTACCAACAACAATGAATGAACTGAGACACTGCAAAACAGCAGTTGTGGAAGCTGTAACTCAAGACATGCTCATTGCAGTGTGGAAACAATTTAACAATTTGAAAACCGCACTGACATATGCCGTACATCTCAAGGGAGGGGGAGGGGGAGGGGGGGGGGAGCATATTAAACACCTATGAAAAGGAATTAAAAACAAAATTCTAGAGTTTTCCATTCATCAAAAAACAAAATTCATTGTATATGTTCATTAGTTTCAGAAATACAGACATGCCAAATTGTATGATTCTTTTTGATTCACTCCGTGTATAGGTAAGGCTTCTTGAGAATCAATCTATTTATCAGTTCAAAACAGAATCAAAGTTCCTACAACAGTTCCTGAGAAGAGCCCAAACGTACAGACAGAATGGTGTAGGAAGCTTCAGTTTATATAGGTATAGAAGACAACTGCTATCTGAACTGCTGCTCAACTTCTGTTTTCCTACCTATCATCAATGGTACTTTACTTGGAACTAGAAAATATTGTCGAGCATCACCAATTTGCAATTTACAAACTAATTACTCTCACAACTTCAACAATTTACAGAAGGCAAACAGTTAAGCATTTGATAGCACCTTGCCAACTCGCAACCACATTGTCACTTTCCAATGTGATCTAAACCTTGGGCTACCTTTTGAATCAGACCACAATGATAACCTAGAGAATAAAAAAAACTAATTAACTAATTGAGACACAACATACATATTGCGAGTTAGGCCAGTACTATTTGCTCCAAAAAGGGGGTTGCCTTCAAAAATTAATGGAATTTTGCAAAATGTTTTAATAACTCACGTAAGCCTCTGATATAAAAAAAATCTGAGCATGTCCCAATTTCTGAGTGGAGTGCGGTGAAAAGAAAACCACCAAAATGTTGGAAATACCCCCCCACAATTCCTCTGAAGCTACACATGTATCCAAAAAAGCCAAGTGAACAAAAAAGTAGAGTGTTAAATTCTACATCGATTGAGTACCAAAATTTTGCTGTTTGATTCAGTTTTCCTATATAAAAGCTACATCATAAAATGGTGATTTCTCACACTTTTCAAGAAACACTTGTTTCATCACTATAAAATGTGCAGCACCTGAGACTCACCAATCTGACATAAAATTGTATAGAAAAACAGGTGCAAACTATCAAATTAAGTTCTCAAAAAGTAAAAAAAAAAAAATGGCCAGCGAAGTAACTAGTAAGTAAATATCACAATTATTCAATTATAAGTAATTTATTTGGCTAATGACTAATGTATTTTTTTCCTTTCTGTTGAATGATTTCTTCTAATGTCCACTTTTGTTCGTTTCCTTCTCAGAATACTCATTCTCTGCATGTTGTTTTTCCATCATTGTCAGAAGCAAACACTTTTGCCAGGGCCCTTAAGTTGATGTCCCTTGCAGGCGTCAGTCATCACCTGTCCACTGTACAGTTATGTTCATCAGTGGAAGACAGTATAATATCTGAGCATTTTACTTACGGTGAAAGTGTTTTGGAAGGGGTAGATCTCTCAAAATGAAAGAGAAAGCGTGGCTGGTTTGGGGGAAGGGACCAAACAGTGAAGTCATCGGTCCCATCAGATTAGGAAAGGATGGAAAAGGAAATTGGTGGTTCCCTTTCAAAGGAACCACCCCGGCATTTGCCTGAAGTGATACAAGGAAATCACAGAAAACCTAAATCAGTATGGCTGGACATGGGTTTAAACCGTCATCCTCCCGAATGTGAGTCCAGTGTGCTAACTGTTGCGCCACCTTGCTCGGTGAAAGATAAAGCAATACGAATGCCTATAGAGAGGAGTAAGATGAGAAAGTATGGTAAACATGTTGATTTGGTGAACTGTACAGTGTCATTGTTAATAAAAACTACAGGAAATTTTATTCAATGGATTAGTTTGCTAGACTGTGTACAGTGGAAAATGAGCTATACATTTACTGACCATCAGTTCAAAAATTTGATTTTGAAACAAACTCTTTATTTTGTGGTCAACATGTAGAATAGGGTTGCGAGAAAAAAGAGGTGAAGAAATCGATTTCAAAAAGAAAAGTTATTTGTGATGCTATGAAAAGACTTTCAGCATTGTCAATGGAAATGGTGATAAAACGGAGTGATCACAGGGCAACTCAAGTAAAATTTCAAGTTAGATACAATGAAGATACTTACCATAGTAATTGTGTAAAAAGGTGTTACAAATTTGCTCTTGCAATTCACAGTACTGTTGTACAACCAAAAGATGATGAGGTATGTGCCTCTTTGAATTTCATTTGTTTAAGCATTTGGAAGCAAATGAAGATGACTGCCAGTCACACTGTAAGACATTCTAAAGAATTATAATGGATATGTCCCAAAGATTGAAACAATACAGATGTGGCTATACGAAAAGTATGGTGAAGACTTGTCGTCATTCATTGTAAAAATAAATCAGCCCGAGAAAACCATGGTATGCTTTCAAAACAAAGGCTATTACATCATATATGACATGTGATACAATGCCAGAAGGAAAGGGCAACAAGAAAAACACATCTGAATTGCTGAAACTGCAGCAGCCATAATCCTGGACATCAGATCATGCGTTTATGAAGTGGAGACCTAACCCACTTCAGACAGGTTCTTGGATATAGCTGCAAGTGACATTCCAAAAACATTTAAACTACTTCTTACAAAGATCATTTGTTCAGAAAAGAAAGGAGACTCTTCAAAGTTAAATACAAAAATAAACTGCCTTGCACCTGCTTTTTATTTCAGCTACAAGGGCGAGATCCTAAGTTTCTAATAAATAGCTGGGTCTCGAGACAACGGCACATAAAGAAAACAATTATCAAGGGATTTTCTAGCTGTGCTATCAGCTTGTGAATTCTGCAGTTTCTGTAATGATATCAGAAGTCTGAAATTAGTAGCAAGCAAAAATCAGTACAAATCTCTCAAGACAATTCTTTTATCCGGTTTGTGTTCGAAACAAATATGAAAATACTGATGGAAGAAACACTTTTCACACATGGAATTACTCAGCCTCACATATAATGTGCCTGCCCATTGTGAATTTGCCTCTCTCGTCATATGATGCGATATATACAGCACTTCTGGTTGCAGCACAAAAATGTGAGTCACCTAATATGAAGAGCTGCTTCATTACATTTGTCAAACCACATTATATAAGGGCTTGAGACACTGTTGTTACCACTGCCTCCTTGGAGATTTTAACTTATGGCCTTTCACAGAAACCAAGGATATATTATAGATGGAAGCATGTTACAGGACTTGTTCAGTGTTACCTATGCAGCCACATCCATGAACAAAATTATGACAGCACACACCTACTCAATGGCTTGTTGGCACACCCAAGTTTGGCCGCCATTGTATTATTGATGATCGATGTAACAGAGAACAAGCATTCAATATCAAAAGCTATAAAACTGTTAAGGCTTCAAATAGCCCCTTGTTGGCAAGTTGTCTGTTGGCTTCCATCTCAGGTTCTTTGGCCAACACTTGTCGGACAGTCTTTCTGACATTTCGCCAGCACAAGAGCTGTCATTCTCAAAGCTTAACCTCCATTGCTGGTGGCAGACTGGAGATTATATTTACCTGGTGTGCCAGTGTCCAACATTTCCCATTGTCATACAGATCGTGCTCTGTCATGGTCAACTTCTCCATTTGTCTCAACCTGCAATGCTGCTTATGTTCAGTTATTCTGTTGTTGATTGATCATCCAATCTTACCAATATAGACTTTCTCATGTGTACATGGTATACGGTATACGGTATATTCCTCACACTGCAAGTGGATTCCTTTTCTTGTTTGCTGATCTGAGACACTCTCTGATCTTCTTTGTCAGTTTGTGTCGTGTTTGAACAATATATGGCTGCTTCTACCCATCACTCTGGGAATGTATGGTAGAAAAGCTGTACCCGAAATTTCTTCCTCCAATGTGTCACTTCATCGAGTGTTTGATTCTTTGCCATTTCTTATGTAATTGCTGGAGAACCCAATGCCCCTTAAAATGCTTTCTTGGTGCTGCATTTCACATCTGAGGTGATTGTTCCATGTGTGCCAGTTTTCGATATACGCTGTGTCCCAGGTATATTTAGAAAGGGTAGCTGTTGATCCTTTTCTACCTGTATGGTAAATTTTATGTTGGCATGGGCACTGTTCAGATTTACTGACACCTTGACTGTTAATGGAAGAAGAAAGCATGTTTGCTGTCATCTCTCAACCTTCGGTCAGGGTGTCAGAATGAATAGGCCACACCAAACTTCTTGTAATGTAAGCATCTAATCACTGATGCCCAAGTACATTGTATGTATGACGGAATAGCACATGTTTTTCTCTGTGAGTGAATTCATGCAACATAGTGAAACTTGGCAAGAACAGATGAGAAGCATTTTCTATCAACTAAGTGGCAGGATGCATCAAGACATCTCGGATAAAATCAGCAGCATCACCCATAGGAGCACGCAGAATGTACTCAACTTCTGCATTGAGTCGCAAAAGAAGAAATTTGCAAGATGTGGGACGCAGATTGACAGGTTGCTTCCTGACATGTTACGCACATTGATCAACCTCAGTGAATGACCATTGATCAAAGAGGGACAGTCTGTCCTTCAAAAAGGAGGAAATTTCAATACCACCACATGAACTACACCAAGAGCAAAGCTGCCATTCGGACCCTTTGTTAGGAAAGAGCTGAGGTTATATGCGTTGAAATTGCCAGGATACTGCACCGAGTAAAACTGCCAGCTTGCAACCTGAGAAAATAAGAGTTACAAGCTACCAAGAGTTAATGCTGACAAGATTATATTGGTATTGCCTGCCAACAGGGGAAACATGACAGTTGCAATGAAGACCATACATTATGAGCAGAAGATTTGGGACCTATTAAGTCTGACAATGTACTGAAAACAAAGCTCAGACCTGACACAGTGGATCACATGGAGTACGAATCAGTTAATCAAGGCATCATCTCTTATGGTGGACATACAGAGGAACCTGCATAACACAGATGCCCCACCACTTAGGCTGTATGTATTACCAGAAATCCATAAGGATATGTATAAACTGGCAAACGATTGGCCCCTCTGCTTGAGCCACACAAGGGAAAGACCAATACATATGTAAAGGATTCGGGGCATTACACATCTGAGGTGATCGTTCCATGTGTGTCAGTTTTCGAAACACGCTGTGTCCGAGGTTTTCACCAGCATACTCACTTGGATGAAACAACACCCTGGTCAGCTTTGATGTCGTTTCTTTGTTTATGGCAGTGGCACTCAGTTACTCTCTGGAGTATAACGGTTCTATTTCCTGAAAGACATCATCAAGCTCTTTCATGCGTAACTGACCACGAGCTATTTCAAATGGAATGGTAGCTTCTACAAACAGCAGGAAGGTGTCACCATCGGCAGTCCACTTAGTCCACTGGTGGCCAACTGCTTCATGGAACATTTAAAAGTAGAGATGATGGACTTGGCAACTTGCAAACCAAATGTGTAATACATATATGCTGATGGTACCTTGACTGTGTGGAGCCATGGCGAGCAGTAGCTTGGTGACCTCCCATGACACTTGAACAGTCTCCACCAAGTCAACATAAAATTTACCACAGAGGCAGAAAAAGATTAACAGCTATGCTTTCTAGATGTGCTGGCTCTCAGGGATGGTGAAAACCTAGGACACTGCATGTATTGCAAACCAACACACATGGATCGACAGAACCTCAGAAGCAAGATGCTACACCTAGAAAGCATTCTGAGAAGGAACAGGTACTCTACCAGTTACATAAGAAGTATCACAGGATCAAACACTCGGTTAAGTGACACATAGGGAGAAGAAATGCCAGGTATGGTCTTCCTGCCATGCATTCCCAGAGTGGTGGATAGAATTGGCTGTATATCGTGCAAACACAGCTTAAGGATTATTTATAAACCAACAAAGAATGCAAAGAATGTTTCAGATCAGCAAAGGAGAAAAGGGGTCCACCTGCTATGTCAGGAATATACCACACACCATTTATATGTAGGAAAGTCTTAGTTGGAATGTCTGGACGATCAGTCAATACCAGAATCAACAAACATAAGCGGCATTGCACAATGGGTAGGTGGAGAAATCAGCCATGGCCAAGCACTTGCTGTGTGAGACCGGCCACACAGTAAAATTCACTGATACAGGAGTTCTTACTATAGAGAAGAGCTACCACAGCCACTTGTTCAGCAAATTTATAGAAATCCACAAACATGACTACAGCTTCAACAAGAAAGAGGAAAGCCCTAAGGTGAAGGAATTTTGGATTCCTGTGTTGCAGTGAATGACCTTTGCATGTAGCGAGGAGAGAACCACAGCAGTAATCATGGTAATACCCTCTGAACCTGGTGTGTCAGGTACATGTAATCTGCAGTCGAAAGCTGAACTTCAGATGCCACTAGGAATGGAAACATCACAAAAATCATCAAACAAATAATGGCTGAAGGACACAAGACAGAAGCCAAGAGGCAATTTATTGCCAAAAACTATCCTCAATGACTGGGACACTAACAGTCTAGATGTAGATGTACCCTTGTTAAGTGCAGTGGCCAATGGATTTTCTCAAAAAGTTGAAGAAGTTCCTATCAATGGAGATACAGTATGATTAAGGGTAGTACTTCAAAACTGTAACTATAGTAAAGAACTTTATGGGAAGCTTAGAGGAGTGGAGATTAGCAGCTACATTTCCAATAGATTAAGACTATACATCCATATTTTCATGCCAGTAGTCACTAACATTTTGCAAAATCATGTAATTTATACTTACAAGTGAGAATTGAACTGGAAATGAAACTTACTCAACAAGAACATGAGCTTTTGGTAACTCAAGGATGGTTCACAATCTGAAGATCAGAAAAATTATGGGCACAAATTTGGTCTGACATGACAACTGAAAAATCTCACTACATACAATAACGAGTAGTCATGGCTTAACACATGATAGAGGATTAGCAGACAGCACTCTGGCCGGATGCACTGCTTTGATGCCAACAGCAGCTGACAACCCTGAGTAAGCTGAGCAATTTTGAGATGTTTCATTTTCAGCTACTGAGCAACATATGGATGCTAGAAATGCAAGAATACAAAGGGACAAAGTAGATGTCAAAAAGTACCACTGTTTTTTGTCACATGATTCTTTTCCCATTCATGAGCCTGTAATGTCCACTAGTGCTGTGACAGCAGGTGATGAAAAGATCTATTGTCACAAAGCTGATGAACTTGCCAGCAGCTTTGACAGTGCGAAATTTGAAAGACGTAATCAAACCCTACCTGTAAAGTGTATGACATCTAAAGTCGCAGTGCACAAAAAGGTCATTCCTGTCAACACTGAAAAAAGTTTTCACAAAAAGTTCAATGACAAACTTCAGCACTATTTTGAGTATCTGAGAATGAGCTGACTCCCTACCCTCTATATTTGGCCATGTACCTACAGTATGCGGAAAACACAAAAAGCCCTGTCTTACCAGTTTGTGGTGCCCTTAAAGGCAGAGTTCATGGGAGATGGAGGATTGATGTTGCATAGAATGACATGGCAGCCAAAAGAATTATTTCCTTCCATAATTACAAGAATGTAGATCGCATCAAGCACTGATATGACAGAAAGGTCACAGGCGTGTTTGATGGATACACTGATGTGACACATTGCAGGAGCACAAAATCAGATGAGTGGCTGCCAGAGCCACCACAAGAATTGCACCAACCCTCATGTTTAATGAAGCAATGTCAGTTACCATGGCAAAAGATATGCTTCTGTCCAATGAACAAAATAAAGAATGCCTCATTTCTTTGCTGACTGCACAACTTGAGGGTGACCACTATTGATCAGTTTATACATACAAGTAGGATTTCTTAGGGAGATGTGGAGGTACTCTATCACACTCCATTTTCAACTGCTGTTAGGATGCTTTTTAGGAATTTAGTTTACAATGATTCAAATTCAATACCCTGTGTCTTACAGTAGCTATGATCAGGGACTGATTACTATTGGCCTTTACCATTCTCAGGAAAAAAGGGGGGGGGGGGAGAGAGAGGGGGGGGGAGAGGGGGGGGGGAGAAAACGAGAGGCAACAGAGTTGTGGATATGAAAAAGAGTTACCAATCATCCTTAGCAGAAAGAACATCTAACATGTTGGGGAGGGAGGGGGCAGAAATTGGATATCAAAAAACACTACTCACCTCGGAAAAAAATGTTATAAATGGCTACCTAATTCTGTACAAAGAGTTCATACAAATCATACAAAGAGTTTATACAGTCAAGACAAAAATTTTGGCATGCCCAGGAAATCAATACTGTGAGTGGGCTAAAGTTACATACTGGACCTCATCCAAAATTTTGGTTGTGGCGACAGACTGATATGTAGCACAGCCTGAGGGCTAGGTTACGTTGGAAGGTGACAATTTGGTTGTGAGCTGGTGAAGCCGATGAATGTGAAAGCAGGAAATCTGACTGCAGTAACAATTGACTGGTAGCGAAGCCTAATGTTTACTTCTGCACCATACTTTAAAATGTCACGGGTTCTTGATAGGTAACTTTTACTGCAGACTATAATCCGTGGAATGAACTACAGATAGTAACCAAATATTACAATACAATGGAAGTAGACAGAGGAGGATGGCTACATCAACAATTAATTGTCTTCAGCTTGGTAACGAGTTAATTAAAAGAGTGAAATATAACTTTATTCTTACCTGAAATGCAAGTTCTCTTGTTGGTGTTAAGACAAGTGCAAATATACCATAAGGATCCTCACAAAGCTTTTGCAAAATTGGAAGAGCGAATGCTAATGTCTTGCCACTTCCAGTTTTCGCACATCCTATACAGTCCTTGCCAGAAAGTATATGTGGGATACAATTAGCTTGAATTGGTGTTGGTGTTTTAACACCTGAAACGAAAATATTAAAAAAAGAGTGGACACTACATTTAAATTCATTTCTATTGATAGCTATGAGCTTTTAATTTTCAATGATATTTTGGAGAACTTCATAAAATTTTTTAACAATCTATTCTACGAAAATGTTTTCTGTGTACATAATATACCCTCTGCATTTCACTTGAAATGGTTCTTCACTTTAGTCTTAATGATTGACACAGCACTGCGAAATGATTATACACAACCTATTCCTTGTCTGTACCAACAATAAACCCTTTTAGGTTTGCGGAGATGACTGCAACACTGGACACAAAACAGATACCATAATACATTTTGAAAATTAAAATGTAGTTGTTTAGTAAAAAACATACGTTTTCGGCAAGTAAAATTTTGGCTGGTACGAAAACCGTGGTGGAAAGGACTACGCCTTGAGTTAAAGGGTAAAGCCATTACGAAAATTACACAGTTTTCTCCAAACAAAACATTTTGGGGGAAAATATTCTAAACGACTCGAACACGACGATATTTCCAAATTGTAATTAAAACAAAAAAAACTTACCAACGCTTTCACACTGACGGCAAATCCAGCTATTTAATTTTAAATCCGAAAACCTCTTTATCTGCTGCATCTTTAAGCAAAAATTCAATTAACAAATACACGTGACTACCACATGTAAACAAACCTTTCAAACTACCTACAAAATATAAACATAATGCAAAGATGTTATACATAAAAAAATAAAGCGAAGAAGATCTTTGGAACATCTGATTGATTTATTCAATGATTCAACATCGAAATCCAACGAGTTTACATTATTAATTTATTTCTTAATTTTAACTCTTAGTCGAAACCTCATTGGGAAAGAGAGTCTACAATAATGTAGAAGGAGTCGAGTCATAAATCAAAAGGCAGAAAAAGCCAATGTAACAAATGCTGTGAAGTACACTAACAGCAAATAACGAAAAGCGCTCAGTACATTGAAAATTATGGGGTTTGCCTACATTTAATGATTAGGAGAAAAGCAGCTGGTGTGGTTATTATAATTATGCTACTTTATACTAAGTATTTATGTAAGTTTATTGATTTTACATATTACAGTCAGCTGTAAATATATTGGAAACGTTAAGTTACCTACTTTATGTTAATCATAATTTACACACACACACACACACACACACACGCACGCACGCACGCACGCACACATACACTATAGGTGTATGGCATCCATTAAGGAGCGAGAAAGAAGATGGCTTAAATGCTTCTGTGTTTGTAGTAGGCGTAAATAGTGTGTATTGTGACTTCATGCTCTCTACATAAGCAGAAGAATACCCCCCAATACTCCTACATTCTTCATATAATACAGATACTTTAACTAGAATCTTGAAAGTAATATTTCGTGGGATAATTTGCGCCTATGTTCAAGGGTCTGGCAATTCAAGTTTTTCGACATTTCCCTGACACTCTCCTGTAAGTCACACAAACATGTGAGCATTTCCGAAGGCCTTGACTTTGTACGTTACACATCCTATACCAATCCTATTTGGCATAGGTCACACACAATGCAACAATATTATAAGATGAGACACACAGGTCAGTTGTAAGCAGTCTCCTTTGTAGACTAACTTAATGAACAGAAGCCTACAGCCTACAGCCTGCATTATCTATGACTGAGTGTATGCGATCACTCCATTTCATACCCTTGCTGTGGAGGGTTGCAATTCAAATCTGCACACTTAAGATCTTCCAGTTTGTTCCCTTCCTTTTAGATGATAACACTGCGATATATTATCTTTTTATTTAGTTTGTTGATATGTGATTTCTATGTGATTCAGCCTCTTTCTGATTATTCAGAAGTTGCTAAATTTAATCAAAGTTAATTTAATAAAATCTTATTATTACAAGTGATTTATAATTCGTGTTTCTGAGGAATGCTCACAGCTCTCTAAACTCATCAGGTTATGGGTCAGAACTACGTTGATTTACAGGAAATCTAATTTGCTAGTGCTATTTTTCTTTTGATGAATATATTTTAATCTAAATATATTGTAAAACTTGTTATTAAATGTGTTAATCTACATATACATTTTAAACCTAAAGGTATGAAAAGAATCGAAGCAAATTTTAAACTATTGGGCCTCATAAGAGAACAAAACTTCTTGTGAGATGAGTGTACAGAACATCTGACTGGTAAAATTGCCCATGAGATTTTTCTTCTATATAAACTAAGATATTCTATCAACAAAAAGTTACATGACCTCTATTATTATGTAGACACAGTTGTAGTATAGGACACTTCTTTTTCTTAAGCGTTTGTCCTGCCTGGTGGCATGGCCCACTGAGTGGAGTCGCTGTTTCCAATTTTGTTCGATTGTAGGCCATTTCTGGGTGAAGATTCACAGTGGAGGAGGAGGAGGAGATTAGTGTTTAACGTCCCGTCGACAGCGAGGTCATTAGAGACGGAGCGCAAGCTCAGGTGAGGAAAGGATGGGGAAGGAAATCGGCCGTGCCCTTTTAAAGGAACCATCCCGGCATTTGCCTGTAACGATTTAGGGAAATCACGGAAAACCTAAATCAGGATGGCCGGAGACGGGATTGAACCGTCGCCCTCCCGAATGCGAGTCCAGTGTGCTAACCACTGCGCCACCTCGCTCGGTGAAGATTCACAGTCTTCAGGTCATTGTGTGGGGTGTCGGCCCATCATTGCCTAGGTCGTCTCTTGGGTCTCCTTCCCATAACTTCCATTGTGTATGCTGTCTTTACAGTGCTATCATCCTCTGCATGCATCACATGTCTGAACTACCATTAACGGGTTTCTCGCATTTCCTTCTGGGTTGGTACGACCTTGAAGCGTTTCCTGACAGTGTGGTTCGAAATGTGATCCAGTTGTGACACCACCTGTTCACCTAAGTATCTTAATCTCCATGACATCCAATCGTCGTTCTGTGTCTTTTGTAGCTGGCCAATACATGGTGCCAAAGGAGCTACAGGACAGATGAGAGTCCAGTAGATCTTTGACTTCAGGCAGTCCTTAATCTGACGAACACAGGTAACACCTGTTGTCGTTCGCCACTTCATACAGCTGCCTGCGTCCTTGCATTGACCTCATCTGCTAGTTGGCAATAGCTAGAGATTGCAGAACCGAGATACTTAAATTTTGTTACTATTTGCAGATCTTCATGCGAGTCTGCCAGTCCACTCTTGTGTGTGGTGCTAGAGGTCAGACTTGTTCTCCAGAGCCAACATGACATTGTCATCATAGAGAAGTGTCCTCATTAGTGGCATGTGCATATCTGATGTGACAGTGTCCATCACAAAAATAAAAAGCATTGGTCATAAGGTCGAGCCTTGGTGGATCCCAACTGTGAAGCGAAACTCATTTGACAGTTCTGCAGCTGCTTGGACACAGATCCTTGGTTCTGCATACAGAAGCTGTACCTAGTTGACAAGGTACTCTAGAATGCCATGATTGCCAAGTACTAACCAGATTAGGTCATATAGTACACAATCAAAAGCCTTGTCCAGGTCTAGAAAAGCAAGGTTGTTCTTTTCGTGGTATTTTTCAACCAGCAACCACACAACATAGATTGCGTTATGGGGTAATTCACTAGTTACAAACTGCATGTCCAGACAGGAGAACACAGCCATGAAATGTTTTCAAGGATTGTGTTCTGGAGAATCTTGTAAGATATACCATATTTTACAGACTATAAGACACTATGGACTTATTTCTTAGCAGTTTTATTAAAAAATAACATTTTTACCATTTTCAATATTAGATTGCAAAGCCAGACCAAAAAATTGTTAGGTCATAAAACCGAACTGCCATTTAAAATCAATGAATATCGTCACCTTCCATTTTTGGTCATTTTGTATTCAGTCTTCTATTCGCACCTTTAGTCTTCCTCATTTTTGTCAGTTTTTCTTTACCATCCCACCAATTGCGAATGGTTTTTTCAGTTGGTGGAGGGTCAAAATGCTGCTCAGCTGCATTGTTTCCATTTTCTTCTACATATGCTATACCTTTCAATTTATAGCCCACATCACAAGCATATCTTTTATTTTTTTCCATTGCAAAAGTAGCTTCCAACAAAAATAACATACTGTTACCAATAACGAAAATCACCTTCAGTTCCTGGCACTGTAGACTGCAGTGACACATCATAGGCTAGCCAGTGTTCTTGGTTTGTGATGTCAGGACAGAAGGGAGACAGTGTAAGGTAGCCTGAGAATCTCCACAACTCATGTTCATTGCATTGGTGCACTGCTACTGCCAGTTGAATCCATTGTTGCCAGATAAGGGTAGGTTTCCCGCAGCTTCAAATATATGGCCATTTTTAATACTAGTGGGAATTTTAAATCAAACACTGAACACTTTTATATTAATTTCGAGTATAAGACGCATCTGAATTTTGGAGGCAATTTTGCAAAGAAAAAAGAGTGTCTTATAGTCCATAAAATACGGTATTTCAGTCAACTCAATATAATGACACTCCCTAGTCTTTGCATGTATACCTGCTTAATAAATGACAAAGAATATATACAGATATTTAATGCAAGAACGATAGTACATATGCACAGTACTAGAAACAACTACATATGAGACATACCGTATTAAAGGCTACTATTGATACATAATAGGCACAAATAACGAAGACTGGAAATAAGAAACAAGCTGCACACAACCAGTAAAAAACCTCACTCTAAGTAAACATAAAGTAATATTAGAGGTATGGCTTAATAATATGGCACAATATTCATGAAAGGAAACTGTAAAAGTAACATGAGGGATGGTCATAATTAGGGAAAACTTCTAAGTACTAGTAAAAAAGAGTATTGTAGCTGTGTACTTATTCAAATCACATCATAATGTACTTTTTCTTTCAAGTAAAATGTATATATACCATCATAGAACATAAAGAAAGTCTGTGCAGATCTGTTGTTAATAGCAGATATATAATGGAAGAGGTCGTATATTTATTCAAATATAATTTTGTAGATTTGTAATGAGATATACTAGAAATTAAATTATGTAATTAAAGTCACCAATTTGTAAATATCTTAAAACTGTGTATATTTCACTAAAAGCTACATGTACGTATGTAATTTCAGTTGACAAAGGTAACTGCATGGGAAACATGCTGAAAGGATAATAAAACAATGTAGTTGCACTGTTGACCATGCTTGATGAGGCAGAGAAATATAAAACTCCACCTTTCGATGGAAACAATCATAGTAAGAGGAAATTTCGAATTGAGATATATTTACATGAGATGGATCTGATGAACTTTATTCAAATGCAATATTCTGAAATGGTCTTATATGGGAAGAACGATACGGCAGAAGTTTTCACAAAGAAAGGCAAGCAGTTCGCAATATCGAAGCAATTGGACAAGTCATAGTCTCAAATCAGACATAGAACTGTGGATAATTATCTGGAGTATTTCAAAGCTGATGTTAGCTCATTTGATCTGTGGTTGTTAATGTGCAATGTTTATGAGCAGAGAGGAATGGAAAGCCATTGTTAATTTGAAAAACATCGCTAATGACGAAATTTTACTGAACAAATAACTTGCTTACCGATCGTTTTCTGCAATTAGAGAGATGCAAAAGAGAGTTATGATGATTCAGAGCCAAATCACAGGGCTAGAAACATTGTAATCAGATATGTTGAACCTAGTTTTCTTGAAGAATCGTCTTTTGGAGGAAAAAACAAAGAGGAAAATTGTCAAGGAAGACCATATTAAGTAATCAAGTGTTTTATTTTTGCTGAATTAGGATGTACAATGAAGTCTGCTAACAATATAAGTTCAGAAAACATAGATATTAACCATTTATTGTTTGTGTTATAACTGTGGGCTGGAACACCACAAAACATAGATTGTTGGCTGGGGGAGGACAGAAAACGCAGCTTGGAAACGAAAACACGTTTATGCTGGCGCAGCCTTTGATGATCAAGATAGGAAAGAGAATAATTGCCGTTTCCCTGCAGCTAGACATGAAAATTCTGCAACACGAAATGATATTAAGTGGTATTTGTATTTGGATGCTATATAGCATCTAATAATTAGTAATATATGGTTGAAAAATGAGAAAAGGTTGTCATAACTAATTATAAATTTAAGTTTCCAAATCTGGAACATATCTATGTGCAAAATGTGTTGGGGAAACTGAAGTTTTAAGTTGAGTAAATGGCAAGATTTGAGACTTTTATTTGAGACATTTTCTCAGTTTCAGGCCTCAGCTATAACCTGCTGTCATTGTGAATCAGAAGATCTGCGAGTAGTTTCTGAGGACTGTAGAGGTATTATCCATAAGGTTAATGTGATGTCTGTCACTGTCTGGAGAATTGGGTCAAACATGTATACACCAAAATGTATACACAAGGACCTTTAATGTCATCTAGGTTCACCAAAAAAGATGATTGGATTGTGGTATAGAAGGTTGGCACACCTGAGTTACTTTAAATTTCCTAATTTTCTTATTATATTTATTGTGTATTGAACATACATTTTATAATATACACTGGCACACTAATTAATGTTTATACATACATAAAATGAATGAATTAAACTGAACACTTTATCAGATCATTGAACTCTTTTACCACATTACTGACACTGCCTTAAGCTACACTCAATAATAACAGTGCCTTAACCTACACTTGATACTAACATTGCTAGTTACAAAACACCAACTTCTGTAACAACTCGCTGTATCAGTCAAGTCAATGCACCAAGTGCCAATAGCTACATGTAACTTGAACTATAAGAAGTCTGCTGAAATACCGAAAATTTTGTTACTCATTAACTCTGTTAAATCTTTCACTTATTAACATTTCAAGAAGTAGATAGGGTCATAAACTGGAGCACATGTATCCAGATAGTTTCATCGGTGTTGAGAATTTCTTCAAAAAAGGTTCTACAGTGCACATGAACTTCCAATATGAGGGACTTTTCAAGGGAGGTAAAAGTAGGTCTCTGTATATTTTGTGAATGGGATGTGAAAGTGTAATATTCTGTCCATCTCATCTGGTGTTTGCAGCAAATATTCATGGGAATCTCTATGTTAAACAATACTATGATTGAGGCTATGGGATTAAAAAAATCGGGAAAATCGTAGTGCAGTTTCTAACTATGTCTCTAATGTGTCTCTGAGTGGTGAGATACAAGGGCTATGAAATTACATACATATTGAGCCATTCTGTTTGTTTGAAATACATATGTTCTTTGATTAGTACAATCATTAACTGTTCCTGTAAGTTCTCAATGACTAATTCTTGTTCATTATTAGAAAGATCACTTGGAGCAGCACACAGGGTGTATAAATGGACAAGGAAGAAAAATTCCCGGATTTCTCCCGGATATCCCGGATAAAAATACACTTTCTCCCGGGTGAAAACATACTTTTTCCCTGTTAACTGACAGTGTATTTTCTCTCGGAATTGTATAACTTATTGAGTCATTTGAATGGTTGTGGTTTTATACACGGGAGCAGCATTTCCCGGCACTTTAGAAAACTAAACACAGGGGAAAAAAACCCGTTTTGGGAAGATCTTTGATGTGCACCAACATGTACGCTGCATATTTTCGTATTATGAAAGTATAAATTCGAATTCCACCAAGCACCGCATGTTACTTTCCGAAGCACTGAAATCGAGATTGAAATGCGCTTTTGTAAGCCAGTCATAGTTCATGTCACATGATCTCGCCAGCCGATGACAGCGGGTATTCAGAGTTTAGGACATAGTGCGCCAATAGCAACATCACTGTTAAGTAGCGCGAACGAACAAA
This sequence comes from Schistocerca nitens, assembly GCF_023898315.1. Classification (NCBI taxonomy): domain Eukaryota; kingdom Metazoa; phylum Arthropoda; class Insecta; order Orthoptera; family Acrididae; genus Schistocerca; species Schistocerca nitens. Next base: position 299,165,360 of record NC_064621.1, on the reverse strand, counting down.
CAGAAAAAGTTAATGGTTTAAATTAATATACATAGTGTTGCTACACGAAACGCAAAGCTTTCACAAATAATATTGGTCTGTAAGATTGATACACTGCAAGAGAAGCTAAGCTTTCACATACAATGTTGGTCTTTTATGCGCGTATTACAATTTAAGATATATCACACAAACGTGCCCGTAAAATTTTTAATAACGACATAAATGTCTGATCCTCTGGGCTCAAAATTCATCTAAATGGCTCGTCATCGAAGAGTTTATTTTTAAATGAGAGTCAAACGCTCTATGATTTAAGAAATTCATGGTACATTATCGCACATAGCTCTGTTGTAACTGCCAGAATAGTATTTGATGGTAACGCTTTCAAACCACCATTCGGAATATTTTCCCTTGACCTGTTAGAAATAGGTTCGTTTCTGCAGTTGCAGGAGAGCGCCAGCAGCTACGATGTCGTAGGGAGAAACAAGACATCAGAGGATACTCAAAGAGCATCGGAATTACGTGACCCATACCAAAATGTGCACATCTAAAGTGCACATTCGTATGTCCATACTCCCAGTTAAGTAGGCCACAACCTTTTCAATGTGGTTTTCGGGATGTAAATTTTCTTGGAGTACCAGTACAGTGTTATCTCATGTTTGGTTCTTTATTATGACATAATGCCATACGTGCTAGAAGTTGAAAACGTGCACTTGAAGTGCAATGGACAGTGTGTGGAATTAAACACTTCGTTTCAAATCTCAGCGGAAAAGATTAATAAAAGAAAATTTCTTTAGCAAACCGACAAAAATAACTTCATTGTTCTTCAAGGTAATTAATACTTGACTGTCGGAAAGGTGGAAATCAGAAATCTGTTATGTTTTCATTTGACATGAGAGCAGTAAACGAAGAGGCAACAGCAATATCACTAAACGTAACCACGGGTCACGTTGAGACTACCCACTTCCCCACTGTAGCTCAGACTGCTCTGCGCATCAGCCCCGGATCTATGATGTTTCTGAACCAGTGCAATTCCCCGCCACTCCCCCAACCGTTTGAGATAGGACGTCAAAATTTAAAAAAAAAATCGAGTTTTCAAAAATATGTTCATTTTGTAGCGCACATCTTTCTGAAGAGTCTGATGCATAAAACATATGTGTTTGAGGAAATGTAAGACATGTTATTTGGTCGTAAGTGTGCCAAAGGGCAGTGCCTCGCATCCTCGTGCAGCATTCTTCTATCGCACGTCACTCCACTTCGCTCCGTGGAATTGAAACGTGTATATTTTGTAATGGATGCCATCAAACCATATTCAGGACAGTGGTAATTAAAATGTCCTGTGGTGCCTCTTCTTCTTACAATCGGCCAGTTTGATAACCTATCCCTATTTTTTTTTGTAAAAAAAAGATCTCGTCAGAAAATTTACACTCTTTATTTCCTAATAGCTAACAACTTGCTGCTTTGAGTGACATAAAATTAAATATATAATACATAAACCCAGTAAAGATATGAGACAAGCAAGACAATACACATTTCTTCAATCCTTAGGGCCTAGAATTTTTTTCTCTCCAATTTTGCTACACCTTTACATGGCGTGCTTTCATTTCTGCGAAAGAATCTATTACCTCATCAAAGTTCGTCAAACATTTTGCTATACGAAAAGTCGAAATTTCGTTGTTGTTGTTGTTGTTGTGGTATTCAGTCTGGAGACTGGTTTGATGCAGATCTCCATGCTAATCTATCCTGTGCAAGCTCCTTCATCTCCCAGTGCCTACTGCAATCTACATCCTTCTGAATCTGCTTAGTGTATCCATCCCTTGGTCTCCCTCTACGATTTTTACCCTCCACGCTGCCCTCCAATGCTAAATTTGTGATCCCTTGATGCCCCAGGACATGTCCTACCAACTGATCCCTTCTTCTAGTCAAATTGAGCCACAAACTTCTCTTCTCCCCAATCCTGTTCAATACCTCCTCATTAGTTACGTGATCTACCCACCTAATCTTCAACATTCTTCTGTAGCACCACATTTCGAAAGCTTCTATTCTCTTCCTGCACAAACTATTTATTGTCCATGTTTCACTTCCATACATGGCTACACTCCATACAAATACTTTCAGAAACGACTTCCTGACACTTAAATCTATACTCGATGTTAACAAATTTCTCTTCTTCAGAAACGCATTCCTTGCCATTGCCAGTCTACATTTTATATCCTCTCTACTTCGACCATCATCAGTTATTTTGCTCCCCAAATAGCAAAACTCCTTTACTACTTTAAGTGTCTCACTTCCTAATCTAATTCCCTCAGCATCACCCGATTTAATTCGACTACATTCCACTATCCTCGTTTTGCTTTTGTCGATGTTCATCTTATATCCTCCTTTCAAGACACTGTCCATTCCGTTCAACGGTTCTTCCAAGTCCTTTGCTGTCTCTGACAGAATTACAATGTCATCGGCAAACCTCAAAGTTTTTATTTCTTCTCCCTGGATTTTAATGCCTACTCCGAAATTTTCTTTTGTTTCCTTTACTGCTTGCTCAATATACAGATTGAATAACATCGGGGAGAGGCTACAACCCTGTCTCACTCCCTTCCCAACCACTGCTTGCCTTTCATATCCCTCGACTCTTATAACTGCCATCTGGTTTCTGTACAAATTGTAAATAGCCTTTCGCTCCCTGTATTTTACCCCTGCCACCCTCAGAATTTGAAAGAGAGTATTCCAGTCAACATTGTCAAAAGCTTTCTCTAAGTCTACAAATGCTAGAAATATAGGTTTGCCTTTCCTTAAGCTTTCTTCGAAGATAAGTCGTAAGGTCAGTACTGCCTCACATGTTCCAACATTTCTACAGAATCCAAACTGATCTTCCCTGAGGTCGGCTACTACCAGTTTTTCCATTCGTCTGTAAATAATTCGTGTTAGAATTTTGCAGCTGTGACTTATTAAACTGATAGTTCGGTAATTTTCACATCTGTCAACACCTGCTTTCTTTGGGATTGGAATTATTATATTCTTCTTGAAGTCTGAGGGTATTTAGCCTGTCTCGTACTTCTTGCTCACCAGATGGTAGAGTTTTGTCAGGACTGGCTCTCCCAAGGCCGTCAGTAGTTCTAATGGAATGTTTTCTACTTCCGGGGCCTTGTTTCAACTCAGGTCTTTCAGTGCTCTGTCAAACTCTTCACGCAGTATCGTATCTCCCATTTTATCTTCATCTACATCCTCTTCCATTTCCATAATATTGTCCTCAAGTACATCGTCCTTGTATAGACCCTCTATATACTCCTTCCACCTTTCTGCTTTCCCCTCTTTGCTTAGAACTGGGTTTCCATCTGAGCTCTTGATATTCATACAAATGGCTCTCTTTCCTCCAAAGGTCTCTTTAATTTTCCTGTAGGCTGTATCTATCTTACCCCTAGTGAGATAAGCCTCCACATCCTTATATTTGTCCTTTAGCCATGCCTGCTTAGCCATTTTGCACTTTCTGTCGATCTCATCTTTGAGACGTTTGTATTCCTTTTTGCCTGCTTCATTTACTGTATTTTTATATTTTCTCCTTTCATCAATTAAATTCAATATTTCTTCTATTACCCAAGGATTTCTACTAGCCCGCGTCTTTTTACCTACTTGATCCTCTGCTGCCTTCACTACTTCATCCCTCAGAGCTACCCATTCGTCTTCTACTGTATTTCTTTCCCTCATTCCTGTCAATTGTTCCCATATGCTCTCCCTGAAATTCTGTACAACCTCTGGTTTAGTCAGTTTATCCAAGTCCCATCTCCTTAAATTCCCACCTTTTTGCAATTTCTTCAGTTTAATTTCGTTGTATAATATTGAAAACGCTGATAATGCAAACAGTGCCCAAGACTGGTGTGGTTTCCCGATCTGATTATGTCTATTTTGTCACTGTCTGCTAGGTAAAACAAAATAGGCCTTTGTAATACTGCAACAATTGTAATACACACCAAATAAACGAGACTGTTTTGGCACAAACGGTCTTTTTGTAACGACAGAATATAATTCACAAAGTACCAATATTAAATGCCTATTAGGCCTACTACAAGCAAAAAGCCTTACGTTAGGAAATAGTTTCACACTTCATTCATACGCTCTAGTTTCTCAAGTATGGGATCGAAAAGAAGTAGTACGAAATTTTTATACAAACTTGGAATCGTCATATTGTTCCATAATTTGTGTGATGTTCCCGTTTCTTCTCCTTCCTCGTTCTAACAACGGATTCTGTAACTATTCCTGCCAATGTCAAAGCTTATTCACAGGTTAACTCCACTAACTCTGCCAGAATCACCGGTTTAGTTATCCCGCGATTATTCTCCGGTTAGGCGTTGCTACATGTTCGTACAACGCGTTTTCCGCGCTTTGTCCAGAATAGAATTTAAAGCGGCTGCTAGCCGGAGACTGTACAACTGGACCTTACTAGTATAGCGATCTGGCCAAAAATTTTCTGTAAAAATTTCATTATCTTGGATACACCGAGAAGGTAATACGTAATCTTTCTTATCTGTTGTTCGTTTATTTCCACTCCTGTAGTCTGGATCTATGGATTTCGCTAGTAATTATAACAACGCTCATCATTCACAAACTCAATCAACCACACAATCAGACAGTGGTTGGCATTCATCCGTTTGGTCTTACTCTGCTCAGCTCGTATGAGCCCTTTTGTCTGTAGGAAATTTTGTTTCTACATGCGACGAGGATTCCCCTGACAGAGACATCATGTACACTATGCACGTATTCACAAATCAACTTATGATTCATTCAGAAATCAACTTAGAATGTGTTCAAAAATGTTCAAAAACCGACAGGGATGCGTTTCAAAGTCATATGAATAATCGATAGACTAACGTGCGCTGGATGCTAGTCGCTTTGTGAAACAAGGTTTTTTTCCCTCAAGAGTATGAATTTGGCCCCCACCCCCCTCCTAGAACTGGGCCTGCTGTGCAGCTTGGGCGCTCCAGTAAAATTTTTCCTGGTAGCACCTAGCTGCTTGCTGCGACTGCTTACACAGCCAAAAGCCACATTTCTGTAGCCAGAAGCGGGAGAAGGTACTACTCAATTGCACATGCACATGATCCCGCTTGTAACTGCTAAAACGAATCTAATGTAAACAGTTGTAATGTCACGTTCATCGGAGGCAATTTGTTGTTAAGGAACACTGCATAGTCTTCCTAAAGCCTTTGACACATTTTGCTGTTGGCAGACGCTTGTATGAGCACTGTGTTTTGTTGCTGTATATGGCGCATTTCCTTTGCAATTTAAGTTTTATTTTCGTTTTTTCTCTCGTTCATGTTTTATTGCTGCAGTATTATTCTGCAGTAGAGAGATACAGTAATATCCTTTGTTAGAGTATCGGCTCTTGCCAGTCAAAATTACAAAAATTTAACTCAATACAAAAACAATGAAAAATTCCCGGAATCCTAAAAAATTCCCGGGTTTTTCCCGGTTTTCTCCCGGATGAAAAAATTCCCGGGTTTTTCCCGGATCTCCCGGTTGTCCCGGGTCGTATACACCCTGAGTACATCATGTTGAACAGATTTGATGGATCATTATTTGTTGAATATTAATGGTTATTATGTTTTCTCTAAATTTAAGTTAATGAAAAAAGTCAACATTTAGTACAATACAAGATATTATTTCTCAAAGAATAACTTCCAGTTAAGCTCAACAGAGCGGTTACAAAGATCAGTACTATGCCTGGTTAGACATAAAGCTGATTATTTGCTTCTAGTGCCAGGATATTGTTACTTAAATATCCCCTCATTCGGGTGTGGTGCTATGGAAAACTGGCAAAAAACACAGAAGAAAGTTTCAACCTCATGAAATATTTACTCACAGAAGTAATTTACAAAACTGGAGATTCAATATTTGTGTTGGTCCTTAGTAAACTACTGTGACATATGTTTCCATCTTAATTTGGTGTTCAGAATACTGTGGGTATGAATTATCATTTTCCCTGCATATGAACTGAATATTGGTTTCCTGGCAATATCTCGTATGGCGTAAATCTGGCCATCAATCAAAAATATACTATTGCCTGTGGTCAGGTTTACTGTAGTCTTCTTCCCCTGGAGTTAATGCAGTCCACAATTAACATATTTACAGTTTTATTAGGAACATTCTCATAATTGCCACATTTCCTATCATTAGCTCCAGCTCTGGTGGTCTAGTGGTAAAGTGCTCTACTGGAAACCGAAACGTCACAGGATCAAATCCTGATTGGATCTTGGATTTTTCAGTCTGCATTTCAACCCAGCCTTCACCTCCTAATGATGTGAGGAATAGCCAGGAACGAAATGTAGTTTGGATTCCACATTGAACTGTAGATCCCCTGCCACAGTTGCATAACTGGCGGAGGTTAAGATACACAAGTCGCCGAAGTAGCACCCAATTGAAAGACATGCACCAGGCCAGTGAGCCGCAAGAAATTATTGATATTGTTATAACCTATACACAGCCATTTAATATTTTCGGATCGCGATCCAAAGGCTCGTACAATTACTGACGTGCAAAATCGCCATTTCCACTGTTTTACATAACCTTCCATACAATCCATATGAGACAACACTAGCTACAGCACCTGTATCGATTGTAACCACCACATACATGTCCCCTACTACAGAATATATCACTGAGTGAGGAACTACCTGAGGTAGATTCTGACAACATACATTACAAGAACATAATTCTTCTCGCATATCTTTTCCATTGTCATGCCAGATTAGCCTAAATTTTCAAGTACCCCTCTCCCATTCTTTGACCAATCATTCAGGGCTAGATGTGGTCCAGGTTAGTTTTCCAAATAAGTAGCCAGTGGTGAGTTAAGTACCCTCTTCCATATCATTTTCGTTTGAACTACACTGAGGTGACAAAAGTCATGGGATATCTCCTAATATCATGTTGGATCTCCTTTTTCTGGGTGTAGTGCATGCAGCCACTAGATGTGGCATGGACTCAAGAAGTTGTTTCAAGTCCTGTGCAGAAATATTGAGCCATACTGCTTCTACAGCCATCTATAACTGCGAATGTGTTGCCATTGCAGATCTTGTGCACGAACTAATCTCTCGATTGTGTCCCATAAATATTTGATGGGACTCATGTCGAGTGATATGGGTGGACAAATCATTCTCTCGAATAGTCCAAAATGTTCTTCAAACCAATAGTGAACAAGTGTGGCCCAGTGACATAACATCATTGTTCGGGAACATGAAGTCAAACGAAATTTCCAGTCAATGGTCGGTTCAGTTGGACCAGAGGACCCAATCCATTCAATGTTGAGATCTTTAGTCCATGAATTAGTGGGGTCTGTGCCACACTCTCGAACCCTACCATCAGGTCTTACTAACTGAAATAGGACTCATCTGACTAGGCCACGGGTTACCAGTCATCTAGGGTCCAACCAATGTGGTGATAACCCTAGGAGAGACAATGCAAGCAATGTCGTGTTGTTAGCAAAGGCACTCGCCTCAGTCGTCTGCTGCTATAGCCCATTAATGCCAGATTTCGACACAATGTCCTAACGGATATGTTCGTCCTTGTCCCACATTGATTTCTGTGGTTATTTCACTCAGTGTTGCTTGCCTGTTATCACTAACGAATCATCGCAAACGCCATTGGTTTCAGTCGTTAAGTGAAGGCCATCAGCCACTGCATTGTCTGTGGTGAGAGGGTCTTTACCATTACCAGAACTCTCAAACAAATTGAAAAATCTGATTTCATCCATCAGTAAATTAATAATAACACAGATACAGCACTAAGGTTTGCATCAAGGAAAAATGCTGCTGACATGCAATCAGTACACATTTACAAAAACAATCTTGTAGCAATTCTGTAATTATTATGGGACGATAGAATTACAATTGACTTATGTACCACTTTATAGCACCTTTAAATGGTGAATCACGCTGCAGCTGAGACATAATCTATTGCTTGATAGAAGCATTCATTCTGAAAGAATGTGAATATATTTGCATGATCTTGCTGCTTCACTGACGCCATTCTCCTTCATTCTCTCTAGATTCCCCTTTTATGGATATTATCTCTAATTTGGGTTTTATGAAGCAGACAGTGAAATTGTGTTAATATACAAGAATAAGGTACATATAAGGGTTTTAAGCGTCTCAAGAGGGCGCTGAATAAAGTAAGTCTCTGCTTATTTTTCAAATGGAATGTATATGTGCAATATTCTGTCCTCGTCATCTGGTGTTGGTAGTAATTATTCATGGGTATCTCTGTGTTCAACAGTACTATGACAACAACTATTGTACTAAAAAAAACTGAAAAATTGAAGTGCAGGTTCTAACTATTCACTAAATATTAGCAATACTAGACTTCATTACTGGAAATCACGCCAGACAAGCTAATAAACATTACATACTTTAATATTTATCTACCACACAGAGAGATATAGTTTAAGTATTTCTGTATGCCATAAATAACTCATTAATTCTGATCATCCAAGGAAGGGTTATGGTCTACTCGAATGAAAGCAGAAATTAACTAATATTAGATTTATTACACAATCAGATTACATCACACCTTTTGTAATGAGCATCAGAAGAAGAGCGAATAATATATTATTATAGACAGCATTATGTTATATCCTAGGAGAGCCAACCAGTTACAAATAGTTAACACAGGAAATATATCATGACTGTTCATTATATGTGGCAAACATCACTGTTAGTGTGCACAGTGCATCAGATGTTGGGAGCTCCAACATTAGGCACGTAATGGGGCCTCTTAGGAAGATGGCTGCCAAGGAGGGGAAGGAACCCAGTGTGCATACCAGGAGGAGTCATTATGGATGTGGAATGGGTGCTTCTGGATTCCATGAAGAGTACAAGGTGCAGGTGGACGGTTCATGTCGGTACGAATGATTCTGTGACCGTATAGGCTGCAGATTCCTTGACTTGCGCCATTGGGTGGTAGGTTTCCGGGTTCGACTTAATAGGTCAGGAGACCACTACACACAGGAAGCTGCTACACGGGTAGTGGGGGCTGTATGGAAGCGACTGGGCGGTTTTTTAGGTTAGAGGGTCTCAGGAAAGCATAGAAAAGCTATCCAAAGAAGCCATAGAAAGGCCATCCATCTAAAACGGGGCAGGTAAAAGACAGTAAGGTAGTTGTAGAAACGATCGGTATTGTAGTTGTAAATTGTCGTAGCTGTGTTGGGAAAGAACCAGAGCTCCAAGCCCTAATAGAGAGCAGTAAAGCTCAAATAGTTATAGGTACAGAAAGCTGGCTAAAGCCAGAAATAACTTCAGCCGAATTTTTTTCAAACGATCTAACAGTGTTCAGAAAGGATAGATTAAATACAGTTGGTGGTGGAGTATTTATTGCTGTAAGAAATATTTTGCCTTATAGCGAAATTGAAGTAGATAGTTCTTGTGAAATAATATGGGTAGAGGTTATACTTGACAATCAGAATAAACTATTAACTGGATCCTTTTACCGATTCCCCGACTCAGAAGATATAATTGCTGAACAGTTCAAAGAAAACTTGAGTCTCATTTCAAGTAGGTACCGCACTCCTCCTGGTGAATTCAATCTACCCTCCATATACTGGAAAAATTATACGTTTAAAGCCAGTGGCAGGCATAAACCGCATCCAAAATTGTACTAAATGCTTTCTCAGAAAATAATGTTGAACAACTAGTTTATGAGCCCACTCGAAGCATAAATGGTTGTGAAAGCATACTTGACCTCTTAGCAACAAATAATCCATGGCTAATAATGAGTATAGTGACGAATTTAAGTATTGCGACCACAAGGCAGTTGCTGCTAGGCTGAATACTGTAACACCGGCAACCATCAGAAAGTAACCCAACGTATATCTATTTCAATAAAGCCGATAAAAATGCTCTTAACGCTTTTTTAAGAGACAGTCTTTACTCCTTCCGATCTGATCACGTAAGCGTAGAAAAGCTGTGGAATAATTTCAGAGAGATACTATCGATGGAAATTGAGAGATATGTACCACATAAATTAATAAGTGATGGTACTGGTCCCCCATGCTACACAAAACGGGTCAGATCGCTGTTGCAGAAGCAACGAGAAAAGCTTGCCAAATTTAAAAGAACGCAAAATCTCCAAGATTGGCTAAGTTTTGCAGAAGTTCGAAATATGTGTACTTCAATGCGAGATGCTTTTAATAATTTCCAGAACGAAACACTGTCTCGAAATCTGGCAGAAAACCCAAAGAGATTCTAGTCATACATAAAGTACACCAGAGGCAAGATGCAATTAGTACCTTCACTGTGCGATAACAAGAAATCACTGATGACAGTACCACTAAAGCAGAGTTATTAAACACCGTTTTGGGAAACTCCTTCTCCAAAGAAGATGAAGTAAATATTTCTTAATCCCAATCAAGAACAACTGCCAAGATGAGAAACATAGACGTAGATATCCTTGGTGTAGCAAAGCAGCTTAAATCACTTGATAAAGGCAAGGCCTCTGGTCCAGGTTGTATACCAGACAAGTTTCTTTCAGATTATTCTGATACAATAGCTCCATATTTAGCAATTATGTACAACTGCTCGCTCACAGTAAGATCTGTACCTAAAGACTGGAAAATTTCTCAAGCCACACCAATACCCAAAAAGGGAAATAGGAGTAATCCGCTGAATTACTGGCCCATATCGCTTACGTCGGTTTGCAGCAGGGTTTTGGAACGTATACTGTATTCGAACATTATGAAGTACCTCGAAGAAAACAATTTATTGACATATAGTCAGTGCAGATTCAGAAAATGAAGGAATGAGTGCTACCGACAGGGGATTTTAAAACTGATTCCATATTTTTAGATTTCCAGAGGGTTTTCGACACTGTTCCTCACAAGCATCTTCTAACCAAACTGCGTGCCTATGGAATATCGCCTCAGTTGTGCGACTGGATTCTTGATTTCCTGTTAGAAAGGTCACAGTTCGTAGTAATAGATGGAAAGTCATCAAGTAAAACAGAAGTAATATCCTTCGTTCCCAAAGATAGTGTTATAAGCCCCCAATTGTTCCTGATCTATATTAACGACATAGGAAATAATCTGAGTAGCCATCTTAGATAGTTTGCAGATGATGCTGTCATTTAGCGTCTTTTAAACTCATCAGATGATCAAAACGACTTGCAAAATGATTTAGATATCTGTATGGTGTGACAAGTGGCAATTGATCCTGAATAAAGAAAAGTGTGAAGTTATTCACATGAGTATTAAAAGAAATCCGCTATTCTGGAGTATCGGAGTTTGGGACCCTCATCAGGTGGGATTGACAGATGACATCGAAAAAATACAGAGAAGGGCAGTTCGCCCACCTCTATCAACAAGAAGTGATCCCATGTATCTCATCTAGTTCATAGGCGTCCATTTTAGTAGGGGTGTACAAACCAAACGACTTCCTACGATTAAGTGGAGATTTTCTTCTTTTTTCTTTTTCTTCTTCTTCACTTCATGTATTAGGTAAATTGATTGTTAAAGTACTCCATCACTTGTATGGTTTTCCCATATTTATTCTTCCAGTGCATTTACGACTGGGAGTCTTTATCTTTCTGCACCCATACATTCTACATGTTCCTCCCATTTTCTTCTATTTTCCTTTATTTTTCGTTTAGGTTACAGATTCCTAAATCTTTCCTTACAACCTCATTAATTTTTTTATCCTCCATTGTACGTCCTTCCAATCTTCTTAGAAATCTCATTTCTTGAGACTGTATTCTACTTTCTTAATGTCTTATTGTTGTACATGCCTCACTTCCATAAGTAAGGGTCGGTACCGCTATCAGTTTATAAAACTTCTATTGGATTTCTTTCCTGGCTTTATACTGCAAACTATTTACGATGGTTCCATGTATGGAAGTAAATTTATTTAATGTGAGCGATGTCACATACTAGATATTTAAAATGTTTTACTTCCTACAACATTTTTACTGTTCAAGACTATTTTAGATCTTACTGGCTGTCTGCCCTAAATACTATCACTTCCGTTTTATCTACTGACAATATTAGGTTGTAATTTGAGGCTGCCTGTTGAAACATTTAGACTCCCATCTGAAGGTCATCTTCATTCTCTGCAGTCAGAGATAGCTCAATACATTTAGTCTAGTGTCACAATCTAAAAAAAACTCCTTTGATGATCAACATTTTCATTTTGGTATTTCTGTACAAACTCTGCACAGCATTTCTCAGGTTAATATCTATTTTTAAAAAGGCTGATAAAAATAAAACTAACAACTATCGAGATGTTAGCCTCAAGTATTCAGCCTCTAAACTCTGAATGTTATATTTAAAAAAATCATGGAAAAACTAATATCTGAAGAACAGTCAGGTTTTAGAAAGGGACAATCAATTATTGACAATGTTCTTACACTATAAAACACAAAAGTGACGAGAGTTCAATAGGGAAACCCATATTGCTTTTGTTGGACTTTTGTACAAGCATTCGCTTGTGTGAATAGGGAAATGCTGTGGAATGTCATAGCTGAACAAAGTTATCCACCTCACCTGACAAATGCTGTTAAAGACCTATAGAGAAACATCGAAATTGTGGAGATTGCATAGGAGCTAATTTTCAGGTAACGACTGACACTTATTCAATTCCATCATGCTCTGAGGACCTCTTTCAAAATTCATTGCTTGTTACTCCAAAATCAATTTATTGGAAGTGTGCTTGTGACTACTTTTGGAACTGGACTCCAAACAAGTTCTCGTTTTGAAAACCTCATTCGGCCTCTACTGACACCAGCAGCTCTCTTTTGGCGTTTCTAGCTCTGTCATGTTGTAGCTATCTCGATGATATATTCGTTAAGGGGTCTAACATTTGCGCGCATCTCGAAAACCTAAGCTCGCCTCATGTGCAGTTTCAAGAAGTGTCAGATTTGTCAATATCTGTTTAAGTACTTGAGTTTCATTGTAAATGGAATATTTCCAACCAAACACCACGCAAAGGCTATAGACGGCATACCCCCATCACAGAAGCTAACAGAACTATAATCCTTTATGATCAAGGTGAAATACTACAGAAAGTTTATAGGGAATCTAGTGCAGATTTCACAACCCCTCAGCGCCCTCTGAGAGAAGGTTGTTTGATTGCCTACATGTGACAATGCATTCTGCATGCATAAACAGGTGCTACAAAAGGTGCCTTGTTTCATGCCATACTTCCCCTCTCACCCAACAGCTTTCGTTTACTAAACGTTAAATAAGGCGCAACGGAACTTCCCAGATAGAGGAAGAGGCCCTTGTGGAGTACAAATTTCACATCTACTTCTGCAGTATTAAAATTCCCTCTACTAATAAATCACTAGCCTCTAGTAATAAATCACTAGCGCTTCATTTGGCTCTTATTTATCATTGCCCAACAAAATGGAACAACATTTGCAGGAGTAGGACATATAAAAATGTCATCTCAGACAAACCAACACACTAGTACATCAGTGCGTATGACCTTCCATAGCTCCTTGCTGGCCCCAACGCAGAATTTGGCCAACAGGAGGTTATGTCTATTGCATCAACTCCAAGCCCCTGTTTGCTTTAAATGATTTTCCAGCCATGGCATCTGCCATTGCTTCAGAATCATGAAAGGACGCATGATGTGTGGTATCACATATCGATACAATCCCACAGAGTAATAAGGTTGTTAATGGAATGGCAATTTTCCATCTGACGCCGACAGCAGTTGTGGTGGATCTGGCAGGTCCAATGCCTTGCGTCCACAGAGCCACACCTCCAGCAACTCTGTACCACAAGCACCCTCTGTTGCTGCAATACAGGACAGCCCCTCACCTGACTTGCACTCAGAGCCACCTCGCCACATGACACTATGAGGACCTGATCTAGTTGCGGTTCCAACACCATAGTTCATGTTTTGTACAGTGGAATTCTTCCTTGTTGACACTGATGAGCTGGACTCTGTTTCTGGCTGCACTATTTGTAATGAGTTTTCGTTCGTTTGGAGAAATATAAGTTAGGTAAATTTTCTATTTACAGTGTTAACTTGATTGCTAATTATTTCTGCTCCTGACGAACCTTCTTATGACAACAGTTGCCACAACTTTCTAAAGCTCACCTCTTCTTTCCATTGTGTACAATGTTGTACACTTCGTGATGTGCCAAAATTTCAAATGGGTTTAGTAGAAGTGGTTGGACCACCTGTCTCCAGGATCGAAACCATCGTTCATATACTATTTTGATTTGAAAAGCAGGCTGTCAACACAGGATGGTATCCATCTATTCACTCACATCCTTGCACTATTTCATTCAAATCATTGAGATGTCAGGCAGATAAATACCTAGGCCCACTGCTGTGGTTACTGTCGACAAATATATTGAGGTACTCGCCCATTTACATCCCGACCCTACCACCCAGCAGACATTACCTCCAAAAGTCTTTTCATTCTGGCGCCAGCCTGCTGCTCCTTGAGAATAGATTCAAGTAAGCTTTGCAGATCCTTTTCTCAACTTTATGTGGCTACTTATCGTTGAATTGATCTCAGAGTTTCCATTTGCCACCAGGGTGTCTTCAGCTATGACACAAGAGACAATTAAAGCACTTGCACATGTGTTTGTCTGAAGGTCTACCAAGCATCATGGTGATTATTAACGCACAAGTTACCTCCGCCCCCTTTTTAGCATGCAGCATCTCCCCACTATTCCTTTTAATCCTAAGTCTAATGGAGAGGAGAAGCAGTGGTTCAAACTTTTAAGGAAAAGATGACAGCTGCAATACAGTCTTCTTATAGTGAAGACGCTCTAACCGTTTTTTCCTCTAGTACATACAGAACAACGTTTGTCACATACAAGTGTCTGGTGAAACTTCTGCCTAGCAGACAATCTCCAACCATCCTCCACCTCCTCTGGCTGCAACAACGCCAACATCACCAGCTGTATTGAAGAAGCTCCCATGGTATGGCATAGGTGCGGCCATTGAGATGGCCTCTGGGATGAGTCCTTGCTATCAGCATGGTCGCACAGCGTTGCCACCTTTGCAAAGTGGACGCCAAGAGACTCCAGTGGTGGCTCCACCAAAACCAACTGCATTACAGGCCTTAGCCTGGGTCATCTTTCCGCTATGACCTTTGGCTGAGACCATAAATGTGGCACCTGGCGTTTCATCCTCCCTTGCAATCATCTTCAACAGCATCAGTAGGAAAACCATAGGCACTACCACTGCTCCAAGGGAACCATTAAGTTGTTCCCTGCATCTACATTCAAAACAGTTCTTCATATCCTGCTTGGCTAGCCATACCATGATATCGTCGCCATGATGATGCAGGGTAATACCCCCTCCTGCAGAGTAGTCACAAGTAAGGTCATTTTCGGCCCTATGTCCCATTTCAGAGGTGGAGAACTGCAGATGATGTAACCAGCGAGTCAGAGAGCGAGACTATGTATTTGCTCCCACAATTGGCGCGTCATATAGTTGCAGCAGGCAACCAAAGACATATAATCCTTTGCACACATCATGTCACAAAAATAAACCCTTGGTCGCTGGAACAGGATAATAGTTTTCAGCCCTGCATGCTTTCCAGATATTCTCTGGGTATCATCCTTGTTCATGACTTATGCTGTGAACTTGGACCAAGCCTGGTGGTTACCTCTGGCTGGATTTCTCGTAGTATTAGGATGGTCTGTAGAATTTCGCAGTCTTCATCCTTTGCGTAACTACAAGATAGTAGCTTCTGTTGTGCACCAAACTCTTAACCTGTACAGAACCTGTAATTTGTTTTTGTGTTTAGGTAACAGGAATGGAAACACAGTTCCAACAGAATGTTTTACCAGTCGGAACGTAAGTTTATTCCTGAGGTATAAGTTATAATGTGACCATCTGTTTTTCATTGTTGAGACAAGATTTAATTCAACCAAAGGCAAAGCTTTAACTCCATACCATTTTAGTTCTTCCACCAGAATTTTGTGAGCTAAATAATCAGAATCTTGACAAGATCACAGTCCATGCCAAAGGGGCAAATGTTTCTTATTTAGTACACAAAAAGAAGTTATTCACATGAGTGAGTCACAAGAAGAATGACTGTAGCAAAACCGACAATCAACAAAAGTAGGTAGCATAAATGAATAGCAAAATGAAGTGTTAGTGAAAATTACATTAGTTGCAGAGTAGATAAATAATATAGATAGTAGCAATTGAAGATATGTTGACATCAAAATATAAGGAAAGTGGACAAGGTATGTTGAAAACTTTCCAGAAATAGTAACCACAACAGAAATGGAGTTTGACGCATGGATAGAACAAACAGATGAGCAGTTGATGGAAACGCTTGACGCAAATTTTAGAGGAGAATGGCACGAAATACAGGATAAAACGTTCTACAAGTGGAGAAAGGCACGAGCCAAAGAATTACATGATGATTTTCGAGAGGTGTTTGATGATTAAAAGACGAGAATGCATGTCAATTTGAAGAATTTATGAGAACACAAATATACAAAAGTAGATGAGATTTATGAAGGAACAGAAATTTTTCAAAGATGCAGTCACAATTGACAAGGGCAACGTAACAGGATGTCAGTTAAATTAAAGCCCAAGTGAAAGAAATAGTTGTCAGTACCATTAGAGTCAGTTATTTGATAATGTAATATAACTGGTCTGAATTGACGCTGCGTTTATGAAATGCCACAAATGGAGAAAATACTACAAGAAACACCACTGGCATGGGAATAAAATCATTTATAATTATGTACATGCTGAAAGGTAGTACGTTACGGTTCATCAGATTTTGCATATTTGAGCCTGGAAGTGGTTTTCTAAAAATCGTCCGTGAGTACTGTCGCAAAACCGCACAGAAAATCAGAAGATTAGGTTTGTTGGATGTTGTACGGAACGAGATGTTCCATTAAGCCAGAATTCGACATGTAGCAAATGTAACGCCACAGTAAATGGCACGGAACTGATACGACAGTGGCACTGTGTGCTGCAATTTCCACACGCCCCTGCCAGAACTGTCGTGGCACTGTCTTCAGTGTGGGGTCAGCTGAGATTATTAGTACAGATATTGGTGTTATCATTCAGTTTATGGTATTACAACTAAGCCAAGAATCCAATAAGGAGAAGGTAAAGTACAAATGTTGGATTTGCAAATGGAATTTACGTACAACTAACACAGTGGCATCAGACAATGTAATTCCCATAGCACTCGTAAACAAAGACCCATATGTGCAAGACTTTCAGGTAACGAAAGCTGATTTTGAGTATTTGAAGACGTGTGATTCGAGTTCTATTAAACATTCGATACTTACATTAAAGATGCAGTCCAGGCTCAAGTAAAACTAGAAGTGACACTTTGGCATTTGACATCTCGCGATTATATCATTGCAATATTTAGTCCTATGACATGCTTTCAAAAGTATAATTTGAAAGTTTTTGTGTGATATATTGGATGCTACTTACTATACCCTAAACACTGACTTAAAGTCTAAATTTTTCACTCTTGCAACCGTCATCAGTTAAGATGACGAAATATTAAATTTATTATGCACTGAATTCTGGTGCTATGATTCATGCAAGTGCACTAAAACCCACTGTAATATAGTTTATTTCATTTATTAAAAGCCACAGAAACCTTTTTATTTCCTTTCTCTAATTCATTAGGCAAATGTTCAAAGGGTATTGAAGTTTCCAGTACTAGAACATGATTATCTTAGTGTACTGCCAGTAATGCATAAATTTTCACCTCTTTAGAATAAAGTGAGCTAGTCTGAAACCACATATCACCTTTAACTAATTAAATAACACCTGCCTATGACACAAATTTTATGCAAGCGTCATATAATACAAAAACATCATAAACCTTCATGATGTAAATTAACCATAATGAGCTCATAGCAGCACTGGCAAAACCTTTATACACCAAAGTTGCTCATCCAACCACTGTAACAATCCACACTCAAAACGACGTATTATGGAAAGATTATTAATGCACTGTGCCACTGAAACTACATATTTTCGTGATACACAAGTGTAAATATGAAAAACATCAAATACAGCATGTTAGCTTCAAGTATGGCTGCCCCTTCTAATGTTAATCGATGACAGGAGAAGAAAAGTGGCATTACAGAGCTAGAGCGTTTGTGGCACTGCTAAAAGTGATGCCACTCAAATGGCGCCTCAGGAATTTTGCTGTATCCACCAGATCGGTGACAGAACTCGAGTGGTGGCCAAATGGCGTCGTTTTTGTTGCACGTGGAAATCCAGCTGTATGGGCGATAGAATATTGGTCACAAAGAGTGCAATACAAGGTCCACAATGAGGTTTGGAATCCAGAGCAATACAGTGTGCGACAGAGCACGTTTCGCACTTATTTTGAGGAATACTTGAATAAAGCCAAGTACGGCGGGCAAGGGATGCCACAAGCTGATATTTTATGGACCCTGAAAGGTGTACTGCATTTTGAAATTAGTCAGTAATTTCTAACGGTATAAGATAACTATTTAGAAATTTTTTTAGATGGCAGAGACTTGCTCAGATAAGATCACAATGCAGCGGAATTTCTGAAGAAATTTACTAGTGCAAACAGCCACAGAGGCTGGATTTGTCCATTGCTGGGGGCTCCAACATTGGGCAGGTAATGGAGCCCCTCAGAGAAATAACAGATGGGTCAGGAAAGAAGGGCAATTTACATTCGGTATGCTTGCTGGGGGTCTTGATCGAGGTGTGGAGGAGGATCTACCAGGATCCACTGAATACATTGCGTACAACTGGCTATAAATAGTAGCTCATGTAGGTAGGAATAACGCTTGCCGCCTCTGTTCTGAGGTCACCCTTGGTTCATTTACAGTTTAAACAGTTAGCTGAATTACTGAAGACAAGCAATTTCTCCCGCAGACTGGAAGCACAATTCTCTATTTGGAGCCTCATACCGAGGAACGATCGCAGTCCTACGTTTGGAGGCGGATGGGAAGTCTAAACCAGAGGCTCAGACGAGTCTGCGTCGATCTCGGGTGCGAATTTTTTGACTTCTGCTATCAGGTGAAGAATTTTATGGCATGCTGAATCGGTAAAGTGTGCACTACAAAAAAGAAGCAGCGAGTAGATTCTTAGGAACCTGTAAGTTACCGATCACATCCACATGGTGCTGTGTGTGTGTGAGCCTTTTCTTTAGTTAATATCTGAACTTCGTTCAAAGAAATTACGGTTGTGGAGGCGACTACACAGGCGCTCAAACAACATCTGTAGATTTTGCAGGTGAAATGAGCACCGGTCATTGGCAAGTCAGTAAATAATTGATACAATTGGGGATACGTTGGATGAGTTGGTCGATAGGCGCGGCAGGTAGTTTTCATACTGGGGAAGGCTGCAACATTTATCGATCGGAATAATCTGGATCTCAGGCTACACCACAGATCAGTCTGTCACCACATCCATTATTTCAGGAGGGGGGGGGGGGGATAACATAGTCAGACGTTTACATACTGTATCTTCTTTCCATTTCCTAATCAACTACTAAACAATATCAAAAGCTGACTCCAAGATAAAATCCATACGCAGCTTATTATCTCCCCATGTCACATTTCCCAACAGTTTACCACAACAAATCGTACTAAAAGCCGCGTTTTGGAGGGATATTTAACGTAGTGTATGTTAGCTCCGTTGCATGCTTACAGTGTCCGGTATTTTCATGTCTGAACTTCACACATGTAACGTTTTGTGCCCTCAAACTGCGATGTTAATGACCTCGCAAGACGAAACAGTGATGTTTCCATGATGTCACGGATTTGTGCTGTGACTGGACGACGTGAGCAACCTGAGCAACCGGCCTGGAAATGTACCGTACCCAAATGTACAGATCGTATTTACACCTGTGAACTACAAAGATATGCATTTTAAAGTGATATAGTGCAAATACCCAGTCAGTTACTTTGTGCATAGTTGTGTTAAAATTTTGTGTGCACTCTCGCCTCGATGTACACTGTTTTTGTTCCAGATTCTGGGTGCACCAATTCCTTCACTTTCATCCTGACTGCATGTTCCAAAATTTTACCTGATAAATTGCACACTGAATTTATATTGCGTTGTTTTCGAACTCGTGGTATGCTGCTGTTATTTGCAAGAACGTAAAACTCACTAAACTCATGCGTAATACACTCGTAAAAAGAAACTTGCAATAAAGCATGTTACACGCGATCAGCAAGCAAGGAAACTAAAGTAATGGTACGTATTTTGCGCAAGGGATGTATTTCGCGCCCTTTTTTCCTCAATCATTCGCGAAACGCTCGCTAGGTGGTGATACGATACCGTACTTAAGTGCACTCTGGCTTTGCAAACTCATTCCATCGGTGAATAGAATTGCCAATGACAGAAACCAAAACAATTGTCTAAAACACTATCAAAACAATAATATTAAAGTCGATTAAAGACGCATTAAAGCATAATAAGAGATATACAGAAATAGAGATTCGATAGCGAAGTTTCAGCAACTCTGTTCATTTCCTTTTGATTTAAGCAGTGGAGCGTGAAAATTGTGTGCTCAGTGTTCACCGTCACACTCCATTGTTCACCAGTGCCATCGTCTTCTTCGGTGTTTGTGCGTCGTCTCAACAGTTTACAGTGTGGTTTTTATCGTCGAGTGTGAACGGCTCCGTGTTTGTCTCTCTGTGTCTCCTGTTTTATCGCCCACCATTTTGCAACTTTTATGTTTTTCTCATGTTTTTGCTGCTTATGACTTCTTTGGCTGAAGAGCAGCGTAGTGTGCTGCTGCCAGCCTGCCTATTGTATAGGCTTTAAAATGACAATAAAGTAAAAAAAAAAAAAAATTGTGTGCAGGTTGGTTGGACACCCTCAGGCTGAAACATCCGAGCGCTCAGGACGTCCATAAGAGCTGTACTCCCAGGAAACCACGCCCCCAAACGTCTGCTTTGGCTTGCGCAGCATTCGGTGGCCAATGTGCAGTGACCAGTTTTCGTCCAAAGTGCTAGGCGAGTTCATTCGTTTGTTCGGAAGTGGAGGCTGATAAGCGAGCTAACATATTGAGTTTTTCCTTAGATATCTACTCGTCACGAATCTCGCTAAAACTGACCTGACGTAGTACACTCATTTGCGATCACGCCGCGCCAGCGATAAAGCCAGAGTGAAATATCCACAACATTCATCATGTTTCATAAATTCTTTCAGATATCGAAATGAGATTTTGGCAAATGATAACACGCAAAGAGAAGAGTATTTTACCACATCATTATTATATAAAACTTCATTATCTACCGTGTTATAACAATAACTACAAACTTTTTCGGTGAAAGAATATAATTTTTAAGAGCCATCGATAGCTGGTGAAATGAGAAATGTTATGGATTTTGGAACAACATATGTGAAGACATTACACGTCTTTGTGTACCGAGGATGTGCTTTTTTATAAGCTACTGGCTCTACTTTTCCCCAGTTCCTCGCTTAATAAATTTTTTAAACCACTGATTCAGGATTTTCTCGCAACATGTCAGTGATGTGAGACAGTGTAAAACTGCACTGTGTTTTGGCAAAAGAAGCAACTTTTGACATGGCAACCAGAGAAATGAGTAGGTTTTACTCAAAATTTGCCACTCATGATGCTTCTCTGAAAGTTACAAATGGTTAACAAGCCAGGAGAAAATAAAGAGGTTGCATTTTCGGCGGAATTCTTTTTAGATACTAACGAAAGCAAATGTGACTGTAGATCTTTTTGTGTGGTCACCATGCTAGTGTGGACGTGGATGAGCACTACTTAATATTTACAAAAAATGTAAGTGTAGGCTTCAGTTTAGAACGGCATTCTCCTACAGCACTCTGAGCAACTATCACTGCCATTCTCCTCACGCTTCCCCAGCCGACTGTGCATCTAGTGCGCACGTAGAGCTAAGCGAGATTTCAAGGCGCAGCTTTTAGACCAATTACTACCTGTTTGAAAACTATCACATATCAACAGTTCCGAAAACGTTGTTTAAATCCATGTGGGAAATGTGCGAAATACTGGATTTCAAGGAGCAGGCTTCAGACCAGCTACTACCTGTTCGAAAAACATCACGTGACATCAAGTATGCCGGCCAATATGACCGAGCGGTTCTAGGTGCTTCAGTCCGGAACCACGCTGCTGCTTCGGTCGCAGGTCCGAATCCTGTCTCGGGTATGGATGTGTGTGATGTCCTTAGGCTAGTTAGGTTTAAGTAGCTCTAAGTCTAGGGGACTGATGACCTTAGATATTAAGTCCCATAGTGCTTAGAGCCATCTGAACCATTTTGAACATCACGTATCAACAGTTCCAAAAACGTTGATCGGCATTGTTTAAATCCATATGGGAAATATGCGAAATGTGATCTGATAACTATTCTCTAATACGTTATTGAGAAATGTATTTTAATATACATTCTGGAGCGACTACGCCTCAGAACCTTTAATTACTAGCCACACCTGTGCTCAAAGTATCTATGAAATATTGTGTGAGCTCTTGTAGCCTAAAATAGCAGTTTGTTACAATGATTGATGCCGAATGTCACATTAATTACTAAAATAATTGTTTTGTCTGATCATGTACTGGTAACTGAAATCTTTCTTGCCACAATAACGGCCCATCGCCAAGTTTTCCAACAATTCCTCTGGCCTAGGATTTGGATACAGATGTACATTAGCTTGAGCATTGATATGATAGACTTAAAATCACAAATCCTTAGAGTTCCATTTGGCTTGATAATTACTACCATGGGTGTTGCCAACTGGCTTGATGATACTGGGGATATTAATACTACACTTTGCAATCTATGTAGTTCCACGCACAGTGAAGGGCACCGGATATGCTCTACAAAGCTGAAACTGCTGTCTGCATTAAGGATACATGGGCTTGGAACCCTGTGGCATAATCTAATGTAGGTTCAAACATTTGCTTATATTGTCTATATAAATATCAAGTTATTTGAATGGAATCATAGTTGAAACTAGATTCACTTGATCTTAAATTTGGAAACTAGAAAACGCAAAAGTATACAAGCGCAAAATATTAGCGTCCTCCAAGAGTTTACTACCAGCAGGGTAAATTGCAAAGTGACATTTTTTTACTTTACCCAGTGAGGATACCGCAGCTGTGGGGAGGCAATGCACAGTACGTGACCAACTGGAATTCTGCCGCTGCTTCATTGATTTCCAGCTTGAGCTCATGCATTCCATCTTTCCATCTGCTGCTGGTATTGGCACCCACAAGATAGCGTGCAGTGCACGGACGGTTGCTGTGTCTTCCACTGGCCAAAGCAAACACTTGCTAGATGCCTGGTTTGCAGCATGCCAAATAGGTGAGGTCACAGAACAGAAAGGAGGTTGTTCATGCCTTGTGTCGCAATCTGGACATGATTTGATTGCACTAACTTCTCTGGTTCTCTTAGACAACGATGCAGAGGTAACGTTTGTATGAGCTTCCACTCACTTTAGGACATATCTATGGTGAAAAAAACACTTCAATTGTGTGTGTCTACCAAAGGTAAGAGCGATGGACCGCTAACTACAGCTCCAAGTACTGAATACTGGTTGCCAGACTACCGGACGATCAGGTGCTCAGTAAATGGGATGATAACGTTGATTCGTTCTCATCAGTTGATAGCAGAACACGTCGGGGTCATTTACTATTAAGAAAATCGAGAGCAGAAGTATTGTGAAACATACATCGAGCTGTTATGTGAGCTCCGGCAATTTTTGACAGATTGCTCAGGATTGAATCAGATGATCTCAAGCCTTCACACTAGCTACCCTATCAAGGGCTAGATGTATAATAACATAATAGACTAATGATTCAGCGTATGATATACCACATTGTTTACAGGAAAAATCACACCTGCATTTCAAGCCTTGCAAAAAATGGTTCAAATGGCTCTGAGCACTATGGGACTTAACTTCTGAGGTCATCAGTCCCCTAGAACTTAGAACTACTTAAACCTAACTAACCTAAGGACATCACACACATCCATGCCCAAGGCAGGATTCGAACCTGCGACCGTAGCGGCCGCACGGTTCCAGACTGTAGCGCCTAGAAACCCTCGGCCGGCTCAAGCCTTGCAAATCAGCAGCCTATGTTGCATATATATCTGCTTACATTGCTTAACACACGAATTAAAACTGAGACTGGCAGATACTACATGCGTTTGGTGACCGCATTAGTTAGCAAACCACAGACACCAGAAAAGTTCAAATTATTGGAGTCCATAGAGTGAGTGAAGTTTTTTACTGGAAGACAGCAAGAGTGCATTCTGACGTTCAGAATCCGTTATTTGACTTGTCTTGTAGCGATGAACAAAATGATGTATATAGATCTGCCAACACTCATTTGTCTCACTGAATCAAGCAGATGGTTAAGAGGGTGACGATGGTGTTACAACTGCAGATTGCCGTTAGTTTTGCAGTAGTTTTAACAGCAATGACTCCTGCTGCAGTTGGAATTCCCAGAGCTTTTCTTGGTGTTGCTGCATTTGCTGCTGTTGTAGCTGCAACTGTTGCTGCCATAACTGTGGAAACTCAGGATCCATGATTCACACTGAATAGCTGCCTGGTGAGAAAGTTATCATTGCCATTTTTCTATCCTGCTCGGCGTACATCGAACAGAATTTATGATCACACACAGTGGTAGCGACAAGGAGACGAATGTAACAGTCATGCAGTTCCTGACGTTAATGAAGGCAGAGTTAATGAATGGAATGGCTAACCAGAAGCAAAGTCCAGAATGCAGCAAAAGTTTTTGCAAGCATATGTATATAGTCCAGGGAGTGATCCGAATGGAAACACATAAACTCAGGCATTGTTGATCATTCTGCTATCACTAGTTTATATCAAAGGCTTCAGAGAACAGCCAGAACGATGGGCAAGTGCCCAGGCACGGTCACGTCAGTTTTTCACGCCAGTTTATGGACACGTGCGATATGCCAATGGCATCAACGGTGCCCTCCATGGGTGAAGCTGTGGGTGTGGCACAAGGCCTGAGTATCCATGATCTTTCCTCCATATCGATACTCGGTCTGCGTGAAGAATCGGAATCACTGTGGGATATATAGTAAAACATATCGATATATCGATGTATCGGAGGAAATCGTATCAACGTGCGCGCTTAATGCTTATAAAAATATCGGCTGCACATTGTAAAGACACGCCAGTTTTAGAGCTGTATATTTAAGTACAAATTTATTATTAGATATTCTGTAAATCAACAAGCGAACAGCCTGCGTAGCACCGTTGAATCAAGAATTGAAAGAAAATCAATGCACGTTCACAAAAATGGTTCAAATGGCTCTGAGCACTATGGGACTTAACATCTATGGTCATCAGTCCCCGAGAACTTAGAACTACTTAAACCTAACTAACCTAAGGACATCACACAACACCCAGCCATCACGAGGCAGAGAAAATCCCTGACCCCGCCGGGAATCTAACCCGGGAACCCGGGCGTGGGAAGCGAGAACGCTACCGCACGACCACGAGATGCGGGCAATGCACGTTCACACTTGGCGATAATCACTTTGCTAATAATGATAACTGCAAGTGGCACAATAAAAGGTGTACTACGCCTTCCACATCGCTGGAAACGGGTTCTACACAACGCTGGTGACTACTTTGAAGGACAGTAACTGGTGCAGACATGGATCTCTTTAGTACTGGTTGTGAATAAATAGTTGCCACTATTTAAGTTCCAACCCTCGTATATGTGGACCTCAGCCAACATAA
This sequence comes from Schistocerca nitens, assembly GCF_023898315.1. Classification (NCBI taxonomy): domain Eukaryota; kingdom Metazoa; phylum Arthropoda; class Insecta; order Orthoptera; family Acrididae; genus Schistocerca; species Schistocerca nitens. Next base: position 299,139,705 of record NC_064621.1, on the reverse strand, counting down.
CCTCATTCAAACATTAGTCGATTTGTGTCTGCATCATAAGGTTGTTCTTGATTGAAAATGTCAGTTTAGGAGCTTAATTCTTGTCATTTGCGGGAGGTGTTACTGTTTTGTTTCAATATGAAGAAAACAGCGGCTGAGTCTCACCGAATGCTCTCAAGTACGTATGGTAAGGACGCTATTAGTGAAAGAACGTGTCGTGAGTGGTTTCAACGCTTCAAGGATGGTGATTTTAACGTCGTAGACCAGCATAGTGGTGGAAGAGAGAACGTTTTCGAAGATGTAGAAGTGGAGACATTGCTGAGTGAAGACTCATGTCAAACTCAAGAAGAATTGGAACGATTATTGGGAGTGACACAGCAAGCCATTTCAAAACGTCTCAAGGCTGTGGGCATTACTCAGAAAGAAGGAACATGGGTTCCGTGTGAGCTGAAACCAAGAGACGTTGAATGGCATTTGTGTGTTTGTGACAGTTGCTTCAGAGGCAAAAACGGAAGGAATTTCGGCACCGCATTGTGACCGGGGCCGAAAAATGGGTTCATTACGATAACCCTAAACGCAAAAAATCGTGGAGATATCCCAGCTATGCTTCCAATCTTCCGCGTCGTCGGCTAAAATGAATATTCACGGCACCAAGATCATGCTCTGCATTTGGTGGGACCAGCTCGGCGTCGTGTACTATGAGGCGATAAAACTAAGTGAAACAGTCACAGGTGCTCGTTATCGAACACAATTAATGCGTTTGAGCAGAGCATTAAAAGACAAACGTCCGCAATACAGTGAGAGGCGCGATGAAGTGATTTTGCAGCACGACAACGAACGACCCCACGTTGCAAAAGTGGTCAAACGTACTTGGAAATGTTAAAACTGGAAGTCCTAACCCACCCGCCGTTTTCTCCAGACGTTGCTCCCTCTGACTATCACCTGTTTAGATCAATAGCGCATGGCCTGGCTGACCAACACTTCCGATCTCGTGAAGAAATCACGAATCGGATCGATTGGTGGATCGCTTCAAAAGATGAACAATTTTTTCGACGCGGGATTCGTACACTGCCCGAAAGATGGGAGAAAGTAGTGGCCAACGATGGAAAACACTTTGAATGTTACATGTGTAAACAATTTGTTTCATTAAAGCCTCAAATGTTGGGGAAAAAACGGCGGAAGCAAAGCTGTACACCTTGTACATATTTATAGAGTCATTTTTTGATGAAATATCTATATTTCGATAAATCGATGTACCGATATTTTATCAATAGGCCTACTCAGCACTAGTCGGTACGTATTGGCTGTGCTCAGTCCTTTTCGGAACTGCCAGTACGATGCAACGCTATTTCTTCCGACATTAGTTCCAACATTATTCGGACGGCACAACTTTCTTGAGTTCGACAGAATGGTAGTGTCAGCACTCTTTATCCATCGGTATTCGTTCGTGGTATAAAGATAGTTCACTGGTGCTGTGGCGGCTTGCACAAAAATAGGCAGTCTAACGATCTATCTTTAAAGTTAATGGGTACCACAGAAAAGAAGGATGAGAATTCTCAAAATCTATTATGCATTCGCATAATCGATGGATGCCTCAAATTTGTTATGGAACAACATTAACACACCATACAGAAAGAAATTAAAGATTTAGTTGACGATGAAAAAGCAAAAACTTACAAACGATCGACAGGCAATTTGTACGGGAATCATTGTCTCGTACATCAAGGCAGGCATGGAGCGCACAATGAAAATTAGTGGTTAGAAGAGTAAATTTTCTGAAGTCGCACTCATCATTATATCATCAGCGCAAATATTTTTGATGAAATTGAACGAAGGGTATGGAGACGTTATACATGGTATTATTTTAACTTGAGACAAGTAAATATCTTGAAAACGACCATCGTACGAAAAGAATGAATGTTCTAGGTGAAAAGTTAATGTACTGGTATGTAAACAGGACATCTCTGTGCAAGAACTGTTCATCTACTAACCACCCGTCCTGCGTTGACGGCGTAAACTTTCTGTTTTCAAATGGGAACCCATCATTTATAAAGCATATTCGGAGTCTACGCCAAAAAATACGTACAGTTCACTCACACCATTGTTTCCCATTCGTGGTAGATAGTACTGTAATCGACAAATATCAAGTGTGCCTGATTTTACAATTAAGAACTGACGCATTTGATTCTATATTTCATTTACAATGTAAATGTAAACCTTTTTGTTTTAATGGTTGACATTTATGTTCGAAATCTGCTTTAGTGTTGCAAATTTGAATGTACAGTACCATATGGTTAGCCGTTTTACTGTCTATGTAGAATCTACGTTTAACCTGATCCAGGAACAGCAACGTGAATGTAATATTTTTTTGTTCCCCTAGAGAAGCTTGATATCGGTGAGCTGCCTTGCGTCTCACCATTCGGGTGCTTGATTTCAGTGAGTCCCCTTGTTCCCGCCATTGGCGAGCTTGATTTCGGTGAGTATCTGTCACTATCAGTACAAGGACATTTTACCTGATCACAGTGGTTATGGCTTGTAATCCTCTGCGTAGCGAAAAACGCGAGAACTACGGCGGTTGGATGGAAACAGACAACGAAATCAGTCACCCTGATGCCAGGGTTCGCGGATGGCCATCGAAATCAACCATTCCGATGGTTTGGGTACTCACCACAAACAACCCCGTACGGAACAGAAAACTACGTTACCATACAAGTGGCTCTTTGCCAGAAGTGTCAAAGGCTAGACACATTACTTGTATTGTACAATCACATTTGGAACACTCAAGTAACCTTTGAGCACCAGTATCAACCGTCAGCACACAATGGTTTACATTTACATCGTAAATGAAGTGTAGAAGCAAATGCGTAGGGTCGTAATTGTAAAAACAGTGACACTAGATATGTGTCGATTTCAGTGTCATCCACCATGAAAGAAAAATAACGATATCGGTAAATACTATGTATTTTTCGGCGTAGAATTCGAGTATGCAATAAAAATGGTGGGCTCCCATTTGAGAATACAAAGTTTACCCCGTGTATTCTGGAGAGGTGGTTTGGAGGTGGCCAGTTGTAGCACAGACGAATGTCACCTTTGCTTTTATTAACTTTTCACCTGGAACAGTTTTTTCGTACTATGCGTCATTTTCGAGATATTTAGTTGCCCGTATATTACTACGAACTACGTTGGTTAAGTCAAGGATCTTTTTCGAATTAACATCTGCTATTGTTGAATTTATGAAGGAAAAAGGAAAGCAGGAACGAAAATTAGAATGTCTGGGATCAACTCAGACCTCGTATCTGAAGGGGACTTTACTGAACACTGCCTACAGTTACAAGTTGCGGGCGTGGGCATGCATTTAAAAAGAAAATCACATTGAGGAAGCGAAACTTCTGATGGAAAATACCGTCCACTTTCCTACACTCACTTAGATTAAAGGCAATGTGAATATTAAAGAATTGTGGCGTTGAATGAATCACAAGAACTGTTTTCTAAACGCTTTGAAGACATGCGTTTTTGAGCTGTTTTCGAGACAGTTTGGCGTTTCAGTTGAGAGCATTACTGTGTATGTGCAAAGGGAACTGATTACTCTGCAGTGTAATTCCCACTTAAAAGACAAATCCTTTTACACTTAAACTGTCGAAGAGCTCTTGGTTGTTTTCCTTGAAAATACACTCCTGGAAATTGAAATAAGAACACCGTGAATTCATTGTCCCAGGAAGGGGAAACTTTATTGACACATTCCTGGGGTCAGATACATCACATGATCACACTGACAGAACCACAGGCACATAGACACAGGCAACAGAGCATGCACAATGTCGGCACTAGTACAGTGTATATCCACCTTTCGCAGCAATGCAGGCTGCTATTCTCCCATGGAGACGATCGTAGAGATGCTGGATGTAGTCCTGTGGAACGGCTTGCCATGCCATTTCCACCTGGCGCCTCAGTTGGACCAGCGTTCGTGCTGGACGTGCAGACCGCGTGAGACGACGCTTCATCCAGTCCCAAACATGCTCAATGGGGGACAGATCCGGAGATCTTGCTGGCCAGGGTAGTTGACTTACACCTTCTAGAGCACGTTGGGTGGCACGGGATACATGCGGACGTGCATTGTCCTGTTGGAACAGCAAGTTCCCTTGCCGGTCTAGGAATGGTAGAACGATGGGTTCGATGACGGTTTGGATGTATCGTGCACTATTCAGTGTCCCCTCGACGATCACCAGTGGTGTACGGCCAGTGTAGGAGATCGCTCCCCACATCATGATGCCGGGTGTTGGCCCTGTGTGCCTCGGTCGTATGCAGTCCTGATTGTGGCGCTCACCTGCACGGCGCCAAACACGCATACGACCATCATTGGCACCAAGGCAGAAGCGACTCTCATCGCTGAAGACGACACGTCTCCATTCGTCCCTCCATTCACGCCTGTCGCGACACCACTGGAGGCGGGCTGCACGATGTTGGGGCGTGAGCGGAAGACGGCCTAACGGTGTGAGGGACCGTAGCCCAGCTTCATGGAGACGGTTGCGAATGGTCCTCGCCGATACCCCAGGAGCAACAGTGTGCCTAATTTGCTGGGAAGTGGCGGTGCGGTCCCCTACGGCACTGCGTAGGATCCTACGGTCTTGGCGTGCATCCGTGCGTCGCTGCGGTCCGGTCCCAGGTCGACGGGCACGTGCACCTTCCGCCGACCACTGGCGACAACATCGATGTACTGTGGAGACCTCACGCCCCACGTGTTGAGCAATTCGGCGGTACGTCCACCCGGCCTCCCGCATGCCCACTATACGCCCTCGCTCAAAGTCCGTCAACTGCACATACGGTTCACGTCCACGTTGTCGCGGCATGCTACCAGTGTTAAAGACTGCGATGGAGCTCCGTATGCCACGGCAAACTGGCTGACACTGACGGCGGCGGTGCACAAATGCTGCGCAGCTAGCGCCATTCGACGGCCAACACCGCGGTTGCTGGTGTGTCCGCTGTGCCGTGCGTGTGATCATTGCTTGTAAAGCCCTCTCGCAGTGTCCGGAGCAAGTATGGTGGGTCTGACACACCGGTGTCAATGTGTTCTTTTTTCCATTTCCAGGAGTGTAATTTCCATGTCTCCATATTCGAAGTTGCAAACGTGATACAATGTGTTGTTCCGATTACGTGACAACCTGAGTGACGAAAATCTGCGAAATTGTCTGTATCTGCCCATATATCGACGTACGAGACATAAATTTTAATTATGTCTTCAACGAGCCAAAAACTACTAAATAATAATGAAAATATGTTTTTTTGTGATTTGTGTTGTTGAGAAACGTGAAATATGAAACGAAGCCACAAGCAAGCCATTTAAGTTTCCCCAGAGATTACATTGCCATGAAGAGTGCTCCAGTTTCTCTTTCCCCTCTTCGTGTACAGCCAGCGTTGCATGATAGAGGAAGGGGGAGATTGGCGACAGCAATCCCCACAAGTGTGCAAGATCTTCGCACCTGTGCAGAATTTTTGGCTGTCCCTGATTTAGAAGAACTATGAATTAAGTCTAAAAGAATAGATGACCTTGCATTGGATAGATATGAACCTAATAGATGTACCTAATAGAACAATCCTTGGTATTTGATCACAGTTTAGAAACATCTGAAGATACAAAGACTACTACATAAATGGTGTAAAACAAAGCATAGGTCTATAAATGGGTAAATATTGAAGGAAAAATGTTTGGTTGTTAAGGGGGCATAGCATGAAGCATTCAGTGACTAACGTAGCACAATTTTATCGAAAGACATCTGAAAAAATCCAAAGAAATTTAGGTGATTCGTGAAATTTGTTAGTGGCACGAAAGTTTGTGTCCACAGAATCATGGATAACCCAGGAACTGAAACTGAGGGCGGCAAAGCAAACGCGATGATTCAGCTTTCAATTGTTCCTTTACTAAGGAAGATACACAAGTACAGTCTTAGTTCACATCTTGCACCATTGTAGATATGAGCGATACGGATATTAGTGCCAGTGACGCTGAGAAAGAGTTGAAATCGTTAAAAGTAAAAGTCTTATCGTCCGATGGAATCCCTGTCAGAGGCTATACAGAATTTGGAGTCTAGTTACCTCCTACTTTAATCACAATATCCCTTATATCCCTTGAGCAAAAATACTGTGCCCAGCGATTGGAAGTAAGTGTAGACCACACTCGTCTACTAGAGGGGTAGCAAAAGTGATCCACAAGACTACTGTCCTATCTTATATCTTATATGGAATTCTCGGAAATACTCTGAGCTCTAGCTTGACGACATATCTCGCACAAAATGTCCTTTTTCAGTTCAGCCAGCATTATTTCCTAAAAGCTCACTCTTTCAAACTCATCTTGCGCTTTTCTCACATGACATACTGAAAGCCATGGATCAAAGCACTCAGGTGGCTGCAGTATTTCTTGACTTACCGAAAGCGTTTTACTCATAACACACTAACGATTATTAGCAAAAGTAAGATTATACAGGATATCAAACAAAATTGGCGACTGGACTGATTATTTCTTTGTGGGCAGGATGCATATGTATGCTTGGACGGAGATTCATTGACAGAATTGGAAGTAACCTCAAACCTGTGTGCTGGAGTTCCTGTTGTTCCTACTGCATATTGACATGGCGGATAATATTAAGAGCAACGTTAGACTTTTTGCATGTGATGCAGTTACCTACACTGGCGAAAAATTGGAATACCCTCAAGAAATGTGTTCAGTTGTACCACTGGTACCAGTGGTAGGTGCATACTGAGGGGTTGCAGTGTTAGTAACTCATCTGTGACTGTCAAATTGTACACAAAGAAGGGCAGTAAGAATGGTCTCAAGTTCGTTTGATTCACGGGAGAGTGCATGGAAGTGTTGAAAAACTTGAATCAATAGACTCTCGTTGAAGATAGACGCAAATTGTCCCACGATTGTCCACTTGGTACGAAGGTCCAAGAACCAGTTTTAAGTGAAGAATTTAGAGATAGTCGACGTGAGATTAGACTAACAATTACAGCACGCACAGAGTCATTTAAGTATTCTTTCTTCTCGCTCTCCACACGCCACTCGAATGGGAAGAAACCTTATAGAATGGTACCATTCGAAGCAATCCTCTGCCTTACACTTCACAGTGATTGCAGTGTAGGTATTTAGGTGTAGATGGAGTGTACTCACGGGAAAAAAGTTGGTCGAAGTGTGTTACTTTACAAGAGAAATACCTCAAACAATAAGCGCATCTTTGGAAAAAAAGTACTTCACCGCTAGTCTGAGAACGTTTCACTTAGATCTCATTATGTTCCACACATCTAGTCTATCAAGCAATGCTTCATCAACATGCAAGAAAAGAAGTCTATGTTACTCATGTTTGCTGCTGCAAGTACATTGCGCGCTGCCCATACTGTCATCATAGTTCTCTTTCCAAGTATTGCTTATCGCATGCGGTGAGGCTGGGTTGCGTTATCTTCCTTTCCGCATCCTGGTCTCTTTGACACGCCACAACTGTGCAGTGTCCAGCAACCTACACTACGTGTTTCCTCGTCGATAGGAGGCTTCTGTTAGAGATCAGAATAGCAAAAATATTTTCAGCGTTACATTACGAATATGTCTTTCAACAACAATGGCGGGTACGTAAGGAATCGGCCCTTGGTCTAGCTGAGTGAACCATTCCAACATCCATTTAGCAGTTGTGGGAATGAATGACTCAATCAAGATGTCAGGAATGTATTTGATAGCTTCTCCTGTCAGTACCTGTCCTGTGTCTTTAATACCGCGCCACCTTGGTGGATAAAATTTAAATAAAGGTTTTTAAGGTTCGGTACCGCAGTCGGTAAAACGGAGTCCTTATAGGCTCACTTCGTTGTCCCGTCAGGCTGTCTGACACTAGTTTTTCTCAGGGGCGGGTGGACGTATTAAGTTGAGATTTATGTCACACACTAAGGTGGCGGTGCACAAAACTTAAGTTTCTAAGTCAATGCTGTCAAAAGATACGGCCATTTATGTCACATATTTTGATAATCGCGAATTCATTCACCAAAACCCTTGACCTATAGTCCCTGGTCAATTGCCGGCCGGAGTGGCCGAGCCGCTCTAGGCGCTACAGTCTGGAACCGCGCGACCGCTACGGTTGCAGGTTCGAATCCTGCCTCGGGCATGGATCTGTGTGATGTCCTTAGGTTGGTTAGGTTTAAGTAGATCTAAGTTCTAGGGGACTGATGACCTCAGAAGTTAAGTCCCATAGTGCTCAGAGCCATTTGAACGATTTTTGAACCTGGTCAATTTATTAGACGCACTGCAGTTTTTAAGCAAATTTTGATTTAAGCCTAACGACTTTTTTTTAATACATGAATTGAGATAAAATGATTGTGTGTAGTCTACTTCATAATTAAGGCGATATAACAAACAAATAAAACGTAGTATTTCTTTATTTGTTGAAAATATTTTATTTCAATAATTACATCAAAAATTAAAATATTGTGAAAGTGAAAACATTAATTTTAATATCTTGTTGAGCCACCTTTAGTAGCTATGAGAGCCTTAATACGACGTAGCATACTGTCGATGCAGGGCTGTACTGTGTCCTGCATTTGTGGACAATGACACCAAGTATGGATGATCTTCTCCAAGAGCTGTGTTTTTGTTGTGATGACATCTTTTGCCACCTACCGCCTCATTAGTTCCCACACATTTTCTGTGGGGTTCATGTCGGGACTATTACCTGCCCAGTCTAGCAGACTGTTAACTTTGGTTTTCTAGCTGGTCAACAGGCCTTCAAATCAATATCCTTCAACTTTTTGCGAACAGTTGAGATTTTATCTGTTACGTTGTTGCGGATGTGTTTTCTGGACAAATTCTTTTGAGAAATCTTTCTGACCTGGGGTTGAAAATTGGTTTTCTTCCTTCTGGGGCTCAGTTCTTCACCTGAATCACCTTTCTTCTTTATGCGCCTCACGTTAGCTTCTGACATTTCCAACCTTCGTGAAATTTCCCCATTGTAATACATCTTCGTATTAACAGGGACTTTGGCTTCAGCTTTTTAAGTGGTGAAATGTCCCCTCTTTTACCCATTTTTAAAAGTCACAATTAGTAATATCTGGCTGTTAAACAATCACTTGTGATGTCGATATTAAGAAATTGATAACCAAAGCGAACAAAGTACTATACCAATTACACGCGATAATGCCACTGAACAGGCCTTTCCTGTAAGCTGTACTCTGCACATTGATACCTACAATAAGTCAACAATCCGATGTCACGTAGCAACAACAGACAGAAAATTCAACAATGTAACAAATGCCTTGAATAATTGCCATAAATTTTCCGATTAATCGCATTAAATATAGTATTCAACACGTAATTATTACAAATAACATTAAAATGTGCAGTGCGTCTAATAATTTGGCCAGGGACTATATAATCATGAAATTTGGCAGGAAGCAAGGTATTACAATACAGCTAAAGGGAAAAGGGAAAGAATTATTAATCTGAATTTTTATGTCATGTTATCCGACTGTATTTTTTTGCGGTTGGTCTGTTAAGACCTCTTTATCTCGTGATATCAAGTCGATATCTATGTCAGTAAAGTCAGCGGTCCATTTGCGGTGTAAAAAATTTAAGATTGTGAGCAGTCAAAAGATACAGTCATTTATGTCACATATTTTGGTACCTGTCAGTATCGATATCGATAACAGGCACAAATCGTCGTAATTCTCGTTCCCGAAATGGATGAACTACCTATACATAAAATTAAGTTTGTGCAGAACCCTCGGTGTGCGGGTCCTAACTGCACTTACGAAGGGTTTTTTTTTTTTTCATTTATACACCGCTGTACTGGGGAACGCTAATGAAAGACAGTAACATGGGCTTCGAGCATGGTAGCAGTGCAAGAAGTTTTTTGTTATCGCTGTTTGCCTGTCAAGGACCAGGAGGTTGTGCAGTGCACATCATCGTTGCTTACTGTGCGCTAGTGACCTTGTTTGAATTAGAAAACTTGCTATAGTACCTAACAAACTGACACTGTTGAGCTGTTTCTCGAATGAGGAAGATAAGATCGCCGAGGAGCGGAAAATGTAATGGCAGTGGGTATCATCCGCCCCCTTCTCTCATTAAATCCACAAGCAGAACATTAAGCTAAACACGCACTCTTCACATTTATTTGCGATAAACATGTACATTTCAAACACTACACTCACACATCGCGAAGGAAGAAAGCTTTTCCAATTACGTGTTGGAACGAGCTCTCACGATACTCCAATAACCCATTTCCACCTCTCTCTCTGTCACTCACTCACCTATCGTTGGCGCAGTTGCATAATCCGCACTCAACTGCTGTCTACATGGTGATTTGGGTTCCTGTAGCCAGACGTTTTAATGCGCTTGTTTTCGTTCCACTACACTCAAAACATGTACTCGTAACATAAAAATTTATTCGCGTCTGATTAATTGAATAATTTTTACAATTTAATCCCTTTTGAATTTGAAGGAATCATATCCCTTTGTTCAGCAACAAAGTTAAGAATAGCAACCGATGAATTTGTTGCAACATACATATTCGTAATTGTGTTGTGGTCTTGGTGCCCTCAGTCCGAAGACTGGTGTGATGTAGCTATGGAGAGCTGTCTATCCTGTGCAAGCCTCTTCATTTCCTGCGTAGCTACCGCGATCTACAACCACTGAAAATGAAGTGATCGTACGGCATTGCTGGCCGGAAGACCCCATGCGGGGTGTTCGGCCACCGAAATTGCAAGTCCTTTTTAGCTGACGCCACTTCGGCGACTTGTGGCTCAATGATGATGAAAGACATACAACACCCAGTCATCACGAGGCAGAGAAAACCCCGACCCCGCCGGGAATCGAACCCGGGGAGAAATCGGGACTGTATGAAGGATGTGTAAAGGCTTCCCAGCGAAACTTTTGCAGCTTACTCGGAACAACCTTGGTAACATGTAGTCGCAAACCACCTTGGCAACACCGGACCCGCCAACACGTTGCCAAAGTTGCCCCCCCCCCCTTTCCCAAAAAGGTGCATTTCTGAAATTTTTTCGAAGTATATGTAACAAGTTTTACGATTTTCTAAGTTTTTTTAGTGCTTCAGTACGAAGACTGGTTTGATGTGGTTCTGCAAGATACTCTATCCTGTGCAAGCCTCTTCATCTCCGAATAACTATTGCAACCTACATGCTTCTGAATCTGCTTACCGTATTCACCTCTTGGTCTCACTCTTAGATTTTTATGCCCCCCCCCCCCCTCAAACACACACACACACACACACACACATGCCTCCTATACTAAACTGGTGATCCCTTGGTATCTCAATACTTGTCCTATCATCTGATTCCTTCTTTTAGTCAAATTGTGCAGCAAATTTCTTACCTCCCTGATTGTGTTCAGTACCTCTTCGTTAGTTACGTAATATACCCATTCAGTCTTCAGCAATCTTCTGTAGTACCATATTTCAGAAGCATCTATTATTTTCTTGTCTAAACTTATTATTATTCATATTTCACTTCCACGCATGACTACACTCCAGACAAATTCCTCCAGAAAAATCTTCCTAACACTTCAATCTATATTCGATGCTAACAAATTTCTCTTCTTCAGAAATGCTTTTCTTGACATTTCCAGTCTACATTTTATATCCTGTCTGCTTAGGCTCTCAGCCGTTATTTTTCTGACCAAATAGCAAAACTCATGTACTACTTTAAGTGCCTCGTTTCCTAATCTAATTCCTTCAACATCACCTGATTTACTTCTGCCGCATTCCATTATCTTTGTTTTGGTTTTGTTGATATTTATCTCACATCCTCATTTCAAGACACTGTCCCTTCTGAACAACTGATCTTCCAAGTCCCTTACTCTCTCTGACAGAATTATAATGTCATCGGCAAACCTCAAAGTTTTTCTTTCTTCTCCCTGAACTTTAATTCCTATTCCAAATTTTTCTTTGGTTTCCGTTACATACATTTTGTAAGTAGGTTTAATAAAAACGAAGCACAGCGAAAGTAATTGTCCAGTGAGATCTGATTCAAGAACTACATGGGTTACAAATTTAGGACAGTGATTATCAAAGGAACTTATTACTTGCTATGTTTTAACATATGTCAGAGTTTCAATCATAGCAACAAAATACCTAATGCAGTAAGATCTACAATCAGTGATTCTAAGATACTCAATACCTGAGCAATGCAACCAACAACTAAGATAGAGCACACATTTATTTATACGAAGATGCAACGTAGGTGAACAGAGTACAGCTGTCTATAACACAACGAACAACTCCTGTAATATTGTTAAACAGACACATAAGACTTATTTTTTAATTCTTTATTGTTTACACTGCAGATCGTAGCAAACGAAAGTTGGAAGCAGCAAAAGCTTTTTTTTCCCTTCAGTTTTCGCGTCCTATCTGTGCCTGCGCCCTTGGCGGAGACCTATCTCGTCCCCCCTCGCTACGGCCCTGCCCATTCGATTTCCATACTTTTGGAAACCTGAAGAAAGACATTCGTGGCTGTCGATTTGCTTCGTACGAAGAGGTACATGCCTGGATACAATCATGGTTCCGTAGGTAATCACAAACAATTTTCCACGAAAGAATTGACCCTCTTCTCTCAGGATGAGCTAAATGTATTAACAGCTACGGCGATTACTTTTGAAATAATACACAGTTAACCAACATGTTTCATCCATCGCCTTTCATTTGACTGCCCTTCATAATTCTATCAAAATCACCTGATCCTTTCTACTAAATTCCATTGCCCTTCTTTTACTTCTATTGATATTCATTTTTTATAACATCTATTCAACACATTAACCATTCCGTGGAAATGTTCTTCCAGATCATTTGCCTTCCTTGACTGCATTACAATGTCATTCGTAAACCAAAAATTTTTATTTCTTCTCTCTGAACTTTTATTTCTTTTCCAAATATATCGTTCGTTTCCTTTACTGCTTGCTCAATGTTAAGACTGAATAACGTTGGAGAGAGGCTACAATCCTGTCTGACTCTCTTCTCAACTACTGTTTCACTTTCTTCGAGTGTCAGAAATGCAGTTTGGTTTCCGTACAAATTGTAGAAAATTTTTCGCTCCCTACTAGCACCAAAATTTAAAAGAGTGCATTCCAATCAACACTATCCATCTAAGTCTACAAAAGCTACAAACTTAGGTTTGCACTTTTACGGTCTATCGTCTAAGATACGTCGTTGGGTCACTATGGCCTCGTGTGTTCCTACATTTCACCGGAACCCAGATTAATCTTCCCCGAGATCGGTTCCTACCAGTTCTTCCATTCTTCTATAAACAATTTGTGTCGGTATTTTGCAACTGTGACATATTAAACTGATGGGCCGGCCGATGTGGCCGTGCCGTTCTAGGCGCTTCAGTCTGGAACCGCGTGACCGCTACGGTCGCAGGTTAGAATCCTGCCTCGGGAATGGATGTGTGTGATGTCCTTAGGTTAGTTAGGTTTAAGTAGTTCTGAGTTCTAGGGGACTGATGACCACAGATGTTAAGTCCCATAGTGCCCAGAGCCATTTGAACCATTTTTAAACTGATGGTTCGGTAACGTTCACATCAGCAGCTGCCTTCCTTGGAATAGGATTTGTGACATTCTTCTTCAAGCCTGAGGATATCTCGCTTGTCGCCTGTCTGGCACATTTGGTTTACGAGATGGCTGGCTATGCCAAGTATCTCAGTAATTCTGTGAAAAAATCGTCCATTCCAGGAAATTTGTTTTGACTAAAGTCTTTCAGAGCTCTGTCAAATTCTTCTTGCAGTATTGTATTTCCCACTCCATCTTCATTTACTTCTTCTTCTCAATCCACTCTGCCTTTAGGTATACGGAAACAAAAGTAATAAAAATAAATTTATACACTCCTGGAAATTGAAATAAGAACACCGTGAATTCATTGTCCCAGGAAGGGGAAACTTTATTGACACATTCCTGGGGTCAGATACATCACATGATCACACTGACAGAACCACAGGCACATAGACACAGGCAACAGAGCATGCACAATGTCGGCACTAGTACAGTGTATATCCACCTTTCGCAGCAATGCAGGCTGCTATTCTCCCATGGAGACGATCGTAGAGATGCTGGATGTAGTCCTGTGGAACGGCTTGCCATGCCATTTCCACCTGGCGCCTCAGTTGGACCAGCGTTCGTGCTGGACGTGCAGACCGCGTGAGACGACGCTTCATCCAGTCCCAAACATGCTCAATGGGGGACAGATCCGGAGATCTTGCTGGCCAGGGTAGTTGACTTACACCTTCTAGAGCACGTTGGGTGGCACGGGATACATGCGGACGTGCATTGTCCTGTTGGAACAGCAAGTTCCCTTGCCGGTCTAGGAATGGTAGAACGATGGGTTCGATGACGGTTTGGATGTACCGTGCACTATTCAGTGTCCCCTCGACGATCACCAGTGGTGTACGGCCAGTGTAGGAGATCGCTCCCCACACCATGATGCCGGGTGTTGGCCCTGTGTGCCTCGGTCGTATGCAGTCCTGATTGTGGCGCTCACCTGCACGGCGCCAAACACGCATACGACCATCATTGGCACCAAGGCAGAAGCGACTCTCATCGCTGAAGACGACACGTCTCCATTCGTCCCTCCATTCACGCCTGTCGCGACACCACTGGAGGCGGGCTGCACGATGTTGGGGCGTGAGCGGAAGACGGCCTAACGGTGTGCGGGACCGTAGCCCAGCTTCATGGAGACGGTTGCGAATGGTCCTCGCCGATACCCCAGGAGCAACAGTGTCCCTAATTTGCTGGGAAGTGGCAGTGCGGTCCCCTACGGCACTGCGTAGGATCCTACGGTCTTGGCGTGCATCCGTGCGTCGCTGCGGTCCGGTCCCAGGTCGACGGGCACGTGCACCTTCCGCCGACCACTGGCGACAACATCGATGTACTGTGGAGACCTCACGCCCCACGTGTTGAGCAATTCGGCGGTACGTCCACCCGGCCTCCCGCATGCCCGCTATACGCCCTCGCTCAAAGTCCGTCAACTGCACATACGGTTCACGTCCACGCTGTCGCGGCATGCTACCAGTGTTAAAGACTGCGATGGAGCTCCGTATGCCACGGCAAACTGGCTGACACTGACGGCGGCGGTGCACAAATGCTGCGCAGCTAGCGCCATTCGACGGCCAACACCGCGGTTCCTGGTGTGTCCGCTGTGCCGTGCGTGTGATCATTGCTTGTACAGCCCTCTCGCAGTGTCCGGAGCAAGTATGGTGGGTCTGACACACCGGTGTCAATGTGTTCTTTTTTCCATTTCCAGGAGTGTATAATATTATATTCAAATTCATTTCCCTTGTTTAGTCCGTCTGCCATACTCCACCCACCTCTGAGCACTCGTTTCAAACATGTTCAATCAACAAACTGGTTACTTTTATGTTCACCACTTTCAAACATCTAAGTAACTTACATTCATTAACACAGCTTCATCATTAGCGATCTCTCTCATTTGAATTTTCTGGATTCTGTTTCCTGGCCATACAAAAGCCAAGGAAGGTGAAACTCGATTGATGCTACAACACCAAGAACTCTACGTGGCCGAAATATCGGCCATTCCAAGTACGCAAAGTAATAGCACACGAGGTACAGATCCTTTTTTTGTTCCTACTGTTTAGTTAGAACATCACGAAAGGCATTATAGAAAGTTTTGAAAAACTGAAGGTGAAAGTTATTTCCTTTTTTCCTCAGGCGTAGTAACTGTTGTCACGTTTTTCAAAAAATGGTTCAAATGGCTCTGAGCACTATGGGACTTAACATCTGTGGTCATCAGTCCCCTAGAAATTAGAACTACTTAAACCTAACTAACCTAAGGACATCACACACATCCATGACCGAGGCAGGATTCGAACCTGCGACCGTAGCAGTCGCGCGGTTCCGGACTGAGCGCCTAGAACCGCTAGACCACCGCGGCCGGCTGTCACGTTTTTAGCAGAACATATCTAGCGCCCAACGGATTTTCTAATTCATCGAAAAGATGATCGATGTTGTTTCCGATCGCGGCCTTCAAAGTTTTTCCTGTAAATCTACCTGATTGTCTTCGAACTGAACTGCACTGATGCGCCATTACCATTTTGATACGGAATAGGACCGTTTCTACTGGTGACGGAATGTCGGAATTTCAGTATTGTCCAAAACGTTTTCGTTAATACCTGCTATTATTTTTGTATTCGTAGAAATGTAACGAGGCAAACACAGCGCAAAAATTGTACAAATAGCAGAGAAGCCTGTACTAAATGTGTTGGGATAAGGAATCGTTGGTAGGAAATGAATATTCCAGATGTAGAGATCTTGAATGCATGTTGCATATGACGATTAGGCATGTGTCTGTAAACTGCGGAAGTTACGTAACAAACAACTACTTGCCACATCACTGTCAGAGATGTGTCTGCCGTGGAGGTACCTTGGAGTTCAGCACTGCTTGCACGTGACGACCGTTTGCCGAATACGGAGCGCTACTCATTACAGGAACGTGCAATTAAACTATGGTGCAGCAGTGTGTGATGACTGGAAAGCCGACGATATGTACAGAGAAACGATCACCTCAGGTACTATTCATCACCCCAGTAAATCTTTCACTGCTCGACGAACCTGTAGCAATGTTAGCCACGCCACGTATGCCTTCTTGTGATCGGTAGCTTTAGGGCAACAGATCGTGAAAATCTAACCCCATCTTCTCTCATTGGATCGTCTATAAATGATCTCTGACTCGAGTTGTGGCGGAAGTGTTCTGTAGTAACTGATAAGGAAGCATGAAAACTAGTTTGGATCTTCCGCTTTAGAATGGGACGCAACCTGTCAGTCATTTCGGCGTGTTACAAGGAATGATTTGATTTGTTGCTTTCCTCATCTCCCACGCCAATGATGCCTGGATATCTGTTCCACCCAAGTTTTATCACCCCTTCGAAGGCCACAACCACCGGCTACTGTGATGGGGAATTACCCTTATCTCTATTTTTACCCTTCCTTTACTATTACTGATTTTTAGTTAGATGTCTCCAACTTTTATGCACAGTTTATATCTTTTAGATTTAATAGTAATAACCTACACAAATCACTAACAGAGCTGTCATTCTTCCACTTCTTTTTGTACTATCACATAAAAATATGAAGATGGTATCTGTTCCCCAAAGAACAGATACCATTGATGACCGTGCAGCTTCACTAGAATTAAATAATGTACATCAATGGGGACAGCTGAAAATGTGTCTCCCGACCGGGACTCGAACCCGGGGCACACATTTTCAGCTGTCTCCATTGATGTATATCAACATCACCCCTCGGCAGCTAATGGTTTCGATTTAATTATCATTTAATTCTAGTGAAGCTGCACAGTCATCAATGGTATCTGTTCTTTGGGGAACAGATACCATCTTCATATAGTTAAAAGGCTACCCGGCCATTGACCTTATTCTGTGCGAATGTCTGGCGTGAGTAATGAGTGAATGGGCAAATATATATTAGGAACACTACGAATGTAGGTTGTGGACAGTTAGGAATGTGGGTCCCACGGGAAGCGTGCAAGCGATAAGTCCCTGCAGGCGTACTCTCCTCTGTGCTCTCGGTGGCTCACATGGATAGGGCGTCTGCCATGTAAGCAGAAGATGTCGGGTTCGAGCCCGCATCTCGTGGTCGTGCGGTAGCGTTCTCGCTTCCCACGCCCGGGTTCCCGGGTTCGATTCCCGGCGGGGTCAGGGATTTTCTCTGCCTCGAGATGGCTGGGTGTTGTGTGATGTCCTTAGGTTAGTTAGGTTTAAGTAGTTCTAAGTTCTAGGGGACTGATGACTATAGCTGTTAAGTCCCATAGTGCTCAGAGCCATTTGAACCATTTTGTCGGGTTCGAGTCCCGGTGGGGGCACACATTATCAGCTGTCCCCATTGATGTATATTAACAACACTTGTCGGCAGCTAAGGGTTTCGATTTAATTATCACATCACATAAAAAATGCGCACTATCTTTACGAAATACGAGTATATCCGGACACCTATTTGTGAACATTACACTGAGGTGACGAAAGTCATGGCATAGCTCCTAAAATCGTGTCGGACCTTTTTTCTCCCAGCGTAGTGCAGCAGCTGGACGTGGCATGGACTCCAGAAGCCGTTGGAAGCCCCCTGCAGAAATACTGAGCCATGCTGCCTCTATAGCCGTCCATAACTGCGGAAGTGTTGCTGGTGGAGGATACTGTGCGTGAACTGACCTCACCATTATGTTCCATGGAGGGCTATCTGAGTGGCCAAATCATTGGCTCCAGAATGTTCTTCAAACCAGTCGCGAACAATTTTGGCCCTTTGACATGGCGCATTGTCATCCATAAAAATTCCATCGTTGTTTCGCTGCAAATGGTCTCCAAGTAGCCGAACACGACCACTTCCACTCAGTGATCGGTTCAGTTAGACCAGAGGACTCAGTCCATTCCATATAAGTCAGTATCATTATGGACCCACCACTACATTGCCTTGTTGACAACATGGTTCCGTGGCTGAGTAGGGTCTACGCCACACGCGAACCCTACCACCAGCTCCACTCATCTGACGAGCCCACGGTTTTCCGATCGTCTAGGGTACAACCGACATGGTCAAGAGCCCAGGACAGGCGCTGCAGGCGAAGTCGTGCTGTTAGCAAAGACACTGACATTGGTCGTCTGCTGCCATAGCCCATTAACGCCAAATTTTTCCGCGCTGTCCTAACGGATATCGCCGTACGTCCCACACTGATTTCTGCAGTTATTTCAAGCCGTGTTGCTTGTCTGTTAGCACTGACAACTCAACGCAAACACCACTGCTCTCGGTCGTTACGTGAAGGCTGTCGACCACTACGTTGTCTGTGATGAGAGGTGCTGCCTGAAATGTGGTATTCTCGGCACACTCTTGACACTGTGGATCTCAGAATATTCGATTCCCTAACCATTTCCGAAATGGGAAGGTCTATGCCTCTAGCTCAAACTACCATTCCGCGTTCAAACTCGCCGCTGTGCGGTCATAATTGCACCGGACACCTTTTCACATAAATCACCTGAGTACAAATGACTGGTCAGGGAATGCATTGCACTTTTACACCTTGTGTACGCGATACTACCATCATCTGTTTAGGAGCATATCGCCATTTCATGACTTGGCCAACTCAGTGTGATATAGGGTGCGACCATCTTTCGCCTTTATGACGGCTTGAATTCTGCTTGGGACACATTCGGTGAGGTGCCTGAATGTCTGTCGAGGAATAGCAGCCCATTCTTAGCAAGACAGGAAACTAGAGAATGTAATGATGTCAGACGCTGGAGTCTGGAAAAAAGTCGACGTTCTCGCTCATCCCAAACATGTTCCATTAGGTCCAGGTCGGAACTCTGAACAGAATAGTCCATTTGAGGAATGCTGTTGCCCGCAAACCATTCCCTCATAGATGTTGCTTTTGGTAGTGTGCATTGTCACGCTGATACAATGATTGTTTTAGAACTATTCCTCTGATGTAAGCAGTACACAATGCTCTAAGATGTGTTTATACCCTTCCACAGTCAGCGTCTTTTTTAAGTACAATAAGGGGACCAACCCACAACCACGAAAAACACCCCCATACTGTAATACCAGCTCCTCCATACTTAACAGTCGGTATTGCACATGATAGCGAGTAACATTCTCCAGGCATTCGCCAAACCCAAACCTATCCATCGGATTGCCCCAGGGTATAGCGAGATTCGTCAATTCGAATCACTCCTTTCCAGTCATCCACTGTCGAGTGGCGTCGCTCTTTAAGCCACCTGAAGCGTCACTTAGCAATGACTACAGAAATGCGTGGATCATGAGGAGCTGCTCGAGCATTGTAGCCCATTCTTTTTAACGTGTAGTCATTGTGTTACCTGGAATGCTAGTAGCACTCTGAAACTTACGAGTGACTACTTCCGCTGATTCCATGCGAGTTTTAGAACCATCTTCCGTAATGCTCGATGGTCCTTGTTCGTTAGTACACGAGAGCCGGCTGATCTTACATTAGCTGCCGTTTTTTGCTTCGCGTTTCCATTTCTCACCAACAGTAGACTTGGGCAGCTTTAGAAGGGTTGAAATGTCCAGGATGGATGTGTTACTCAGGCGACATCCAATGACTGGTCCACGTTAGGGGCCACTTAACTGTCCTGACCATCCTGTTCTACTATTTCTGCTTCTCCACTGACAACGAAATACTGCTTGCCTCCTTTCATACTGGTAGATCCGTCTCTTGTACGGTATACTGGTTAATTCCATATTACATAGAGGTGTCAACATACTTTTGATCAGGCAGTGCATATGCTCTCCTGATTTTCAACAACTCCCGCCATATAATGACACCCGCAGTCATAATATGTTAGCATTCAGATAATTTGTAGTTGATCCAACCACAGCTAAAATATCTCACAGGATATTTCGCACTGATCTGTAGGCAACCTAATTGTGAATTCCGTCAACTGCCTTTAGAGGAGTTATTTATGCCAATGTACATCTCAGGTCACAGTTTCATCAACAGGGCATTCTGTCCTTATGTAAGGACCCTCATTGCGACGTCAACACATGGTAGTACTCCACTGCTGCTCTCCGCTGAGATTAGTCACTTACACATGGCTCCGGCTGCTTCTGTACAGCTAGCTGAAATAATACGTTAGCCTGGTCAGTTCGGCTCATGCGTTTACTGAATGAGTAACCATGCACATTAATCGAAAGAAAAATGCTCTAGATCAAAAGTCACCCATTCAATCCTACTTGCAGCATGGGACAGTAATACACTGTCCTGTCACATTAACGTGACCACCTGTCAAAAGCCTGAATGACCATCTTCTGCACCACAGACCACTGCAAGACGTGCAGGAACAGAGTCATTGAGGTTCAGGAAGGTATCGACATGGATGGGGACCAGGCCGACTTCACTGCCATGGCCAGCTGCGCTACATTTCTTGGTTGAAGATGCATGGTGTGCACATCCCGATCGAGGTGGTTCCAGAGACAGGGTTTATATTCGGCAAGTTTAGTGGCCAGATGAGTACGGAAAGCTCAATTTGGTGCTCTTCAAACCATGCACGTACACTGTGATATGTTGCATTGTCCTAGTAAATGCCATCGTGCTGAGGAAAAACAAACTGCATGTAGGGGTGGACATGATGTTCAACAGTAGAGGCGTACTTCTGTTGATCCATTGTGCCTTCTTGAAGTCGGGATCACCCAGGAAATTCCACGAAAACATTCTCTAGGCCATAATGCAGCAATGATTGTTGCAAAGTGTTTCCTTTCAGATGTTTCACACAGCACACATCAATGGCCATCTGTCCAATTGAGCATAAAACGTAATCATCTCAAAAGGCTACATATTACCTCTCAGTGGACGTCCAGTAGCAGCACTGACATTCAAATTCTAGCCTTTGTCGCTGATGAACAGCAGCCAGCATGGATGCATGAACCAGGCACCAGCTGCAGAGGCCCATATGCAGCAAAATCTGCTGAACAGTCGTTGAGGAGTCACTGTTGGTAGCCCCTAGAATAGGGACAATGACAGTTCTGGCACACTTTTGATAACAAAGTGAATGCTAATTAATTAAATTGGTCAATTAAACCACCTCCCCGCTGTATTTAACCTATTGTTATGATAAGACGTTTATGAACCATGGGGAATGATTTATGATCCCCTGGGGATAGTCTGTCCTACTGAGAAACCCACCACCCCTCTCCCTGCCCCTCCCCCATCCCTCTGGGAAAAGGGGCACATTTTGGTCACAGCCTCCCCAGTTCTGAGGGTCTTTTCCCCCTCCTGGGAACTCCCCCCAGCCCTCCCCTCCCAAGAAATCCCCCAAAACCTCACCTCCCCTTCCCACTTCCCTCTCCCCTCCCCCATCTGTAAATTGGCGGGCAAAAAACTCTGCGTATGTGGTGGAGAAGAAGGACCTCATGACATGTCAATAATATATTGTTCAAATAAATTTGCATATTCTTCATTTAACCGTTTTGCAGCAGACAGGGCTCCCACACTTGGGTAGAGCTCATGTCTACACCACTCCTTCCCCCCCCCCCCCACTTTGCATGATATAATAAATGTAAGCACCAAGGAATGGAATGAAGTATGGTATGTTAGCTGCACATGTCATCTGAGAGACGTCGGGCTGCTACTGAGGCTCTAATTCTACATGCCACTGCCAGCTGGCAGCAGTGTTCTCATTGGATCCCATTCCTAAATTGCTCAATCTGTGTTAACCAGTCAGACATGAAGGATCTGAATACAGAGTGCTCATGCAATGATAATATAAAAAGAGAGATGTTGTGTTGTAGTATGCGTTTTGCTGGTATTTTAGCTCAGTTCGGAACTACGTTACTGGAGTGTCTTAGTATGTAGTCTTCTCCTGAAGAGATACTGACATAATGTGTTCAATTGAGGAGATATTGGGGTTGGACAGAGAGAAGTTTAGTAGGTATATTATCCATAAACACATAGCTGAGGACTGCATCTGCAGCCTCATACATCAAGAATGGAAGGAGGTGATAATGGATGAGTGTGAGGTGAATACTTTTCAGAAAATAATAGTGGTGCAGAGGGATGGGCTGAAGATACATTTTGCAACTCTTAGAGACAACTGCCTGGGTTGGAGCCATTTGTGTCGTGGCTGGTCAGTCCACAGTGCAGGAGACAGCTTTGTCCTATTCCACTACCTCAGACAGAATGAACCAGAGGCGTTCGCCTTAGTGTATGGTCCTCATTCAGTTCACGAAACTGCCACAGAGGACACTTGAAAAGGGTCCCCCCCCCCTCAACTCCCCTCGGGAATCAATCGCAATGCAGGATTCCCCCTTCCCCCACCTGAAAATTGGCAAGAGAATGTTACATCCAGTCACGTGATCATGACATCAAAGGATATAAGGCAGATGCAGTCTCAATCATATTCAGTCAGTGGAAGAACCATGAAATGTCAAAGCAACTGAGATCGTCACCATCTCCGACTCGCAGAAGAAGCATAAAAGTAAATAATATGTTTTTTTTTTAGTTCCATGTCTTTGTTCAACTCTGTGTCTTTGTATGTGGATGCTCATTGTTTCTTCTTCTTTGTTCAGCGATTTCCAGCATCTCCAGACAGGCAATGACCTCCGGTGTATCCAGACCAGCAGCAGCCATGACTGGTTGGTTGGGACGTGCAGCGACCTTCGACATGTTGAGGCCAACAGCGGCAGCAGCACCACGGGATCCTGTAGCGAAGCTGACCGGCATGTTGGAGCAGGACAACGAGCTGCTATTATCCATCCCACTCCTCCGTTTGTGTAATGAAGACACCAAGCAGTCCCAATTCTGTGTTTGGGGCCGTACACCACACGGTGCAGTTCAGTACTGGCCCTGACATACACACCGTCCTAGAACATTCCAGTGTTACTAAAAGGGCAGATTGTTGATACGGTGGATGAGAAGCTGCCCTTTCCTTCAAGTGCTCTAATTCTTTTCACTTTAACTTATAATTTAACACCTAGCAGTTCAAAGCACTTAAATACTGATGAAGAAGCATCAATGGACAGTGACTGGCGTCTTTTGTTAGAGATTGGAAATGCGTCGTGAAGTGTTAAAGTGTGGTTTACAGAGTTGGAATGGGATGAACTGTGTCATGCAGAACCCTACATCAATCAACAGATGACCTCCGAGTGTTCTCCATTTTGTCCATCCCTGGTCATTTACTGTACTGGCCTGATGCTATCTGTAATATCATGCAGACAGTGTATAGCACTATGTCAGTATAGCTCAACATAGACTAAGTGGTTTAGGTTTGGGAGCCACTTGGAACGCTGCTGGCACATGGTGGTGGCACATGGAACTAGAGCCTCAGTAGCAGCCCAGCCTCCATGGCACGCAGATGGATGCTTAGCACTCCGCCCGGTGCCTGGCGGGCGACCCTATACGGTATCGAATATGTTGCACTTAATTCCATTCCTCAGTGCTTACATTTATTATGCCATGAGAAGTGGGGTGGGGGTGGTTTAGACATGAGCTCTACCCAAGCAGAGAATCCTTGTCTCCCGTAAATTGATTAAATAAAGAATACGCAAATTGAACTGAATAATATATTATGGACAGTGATTTGAATTTCATGTCATGAGATTCTTCCTTCCTGATGCAGACTGAGTCTTTTTCCCACCAGTTTCCAGCTGGGGGACACGTAAGGGGAAGTGAGGGAGTGGGAGGGGATGGTTGGGGGATTTCCCAAGAGAGGAAAAGAGGCTCAAAACTGGGGAGGGTGTGACAAAAAAAGGGATGAGGAAGGAGGAGGGGAGGGGGTTTTCTCAAAAAGACAGATTATAGCCAGGACGTCGTACCACTTATCAGAACAATAGGTTAAGGGGAGGAAGAGGGTTTAATTGATGAATTTAATTAATTGGCATATCAATTTGATATCAGAAATGTGCCAGAAATGGCTTGTCCCAGTACCATCCCTTGGTTCATCTGGGTGGTCAGCAGCTCAACAGTTATACATATGTTCACCATACACATCTCTGCAGCTGTCATTCACCTCTGTTATCTACACCATGGTGCTCCACAGTTGCCTCAGCGCCTGTTTTCTATAGGGCCAGTTTGCCAAGCAAGGTACACTTTACTGACGGCGGCATGTGAACAGTTTACCAACTTAGACGTTTCGGAAATGCTTCCATTCTTGGCCCGAAAGACAATGGTCATGGCCTCTTGGACGTTAGATTAATCACTCTATTTTTGCTTTATGGCAACGACTGCTCTGTTTTCCTTGTTCCCTTCAAAAAAATTGTTCAAATGGCTCTAAGCACTATGGTACTTAACATCTGAAGTCATCAGTCCCCTAGACTTAGAACTACTTAAACCTAACTAACCTAAGGACATCACACACATCCCGGCGCGGTTCCGGACTAAAGCGCCTAGAACCACTCGGCCGCAACGGCCGGCTCGTCTCCTCCCCCCCCCCCCCCCCCCCCATGTTTTATATACTCTCCAGTACTAATGTTGCCACATATTGTCTGTTACCAGTTATTGCATGTTGACGTCGAACATTGGCAGTGATCACATTAATGTAGCCATACTGTGTCTTATGAATGTAGATACATCCCAGAAGCTCAAAATGAATGGGTGTAGTGACATGTGATCTATTAACTGGGTTTGTTGTGTAAAAGATCAGGAATTCTGGTAAAAATTGTGTGTATTCGTAATGCATTTCAATATACGATATATAATAACTATAAAAACGCACAGAGATCCGATAAGCATGAGACAATTGCCACATGGTTTGGAACACACGAAGAATATACCTACTTATTGCAACATGGTTTGCTGTTGCCACAGTGTCCTTAATGGCACACGGACCGGGCGTCGATAACAGAGCCCACTCTTTATGCAGACGGCTGTAAGGCACAAGTCGACTCCAACACTGCGTGTCTACGAATGAGAAACTGCACTATATCGAAAAGCACTGACCTTTCTTCAGAGGCTGACTTCAGGGAATTAACTGCACTTGCTCCTCCCAGGCTGCCAAACCAATTGGTGTCGCAGGCACGCTCCTTCCTCAGGAACAAAAGCAGAATTTGTCTATGTTAAGTTTCTTGGTAAGGTTTATTTTGTCAGAGGCCTGAGAGTGACTATATCTTTGTCTCCTTCGTCGAGTTTGAACTCAACAGCATCGCACTCGCTTTCTGTCCCACGAAGCGGCCATTGCACCACATTCTCTCCAAAACGCGACCATGAGCCATGACTCGCTAAATGTGCACCATGCCGTTGCTCTGTCATCTATGATAGTTTTAAATCGATAAATCTATAAACGCATGATTGTCTCAATACCACACATCAAGATTTGTGACTACGAATAACAACGATGACGATGCTATGATTTCAAAAAGTATATCTGCATAAAAAAATGCTGTAAAGGCAATGGACGGAATTTAATACTGATTTTTCCATTTACACTGAGATAACAAAAGTCATGGGAGAGTGATATTTACCTATACGGACGACGATTATATCGCGTATACATCGTGTGACTAGGGCCTCCCGTTGGGTAGGCCGTTCGCCGGGTGCAAGTCTTTCGATTTGACGCCACTTCGGCGACTTGCGCTTCGATGGGGATGAAATGATGACGATTAGGACAATACAACACCCAGTCCCTGAGCGGAGAAAGTCTCCGACCCAGCCGGGAATCGAACCCGGGCCCTTAGGACTGATATCCTGTCGCGCTGAACACTCAGCTACGGTATAGAAGGGCTGTGCATTGGCGCAGCCATCATTTGTACTCGAGTGATTCATGTGAAAACCTGTCCAACGTGTTTATTGCCGCATGATGCGAGTTAACAGGTAAGGAACGCGAAGTAGTACTTGGAGCTAGATGCATGGGACATTCTATTTCGGAAATCGTTAAGAAACTCAATATTCCGAGATGTACAGTGTCGAGAGTGCATCGGTAACACTTTGATATTTATGGACGGCTATAGAGGCTGCATGACTCAATACTTGTGCAAGGCACTTCCAACGGCTTGTCGACTCCATGCCAGGTCGAGTTGTTGCGCTATGCCGGGCTAAAGGAAGTCTGACGTGATATTAGGAGGTATCCCATGACTTTTCTCTCCTCAGTGTATTTCACAGCTACTATAGCTACCACGAAACTTGTAATTCAGCGGAATTCAAAAATTGAGTGAGAACACCTGTCCATTTATAGAGAAGTAAAATCATTATTCCCCATCTGGTGTCGAACTCTGGCATTCTGTGCACCGTCACTGAACTACGGCGATCATGTTATGTAGCAGTGACGATGAAGTCATTACAAACAGAACACAAGATGGATTTGGTGGTGATGAAGATTATGGACTTGAACAGGCTAAACACATATGGTCATCAGTCTCTTGTTCCTCCCCCACCTCTCCCCACTCCCCACCACCTTCTGCCTGCGTCTAGATTAAGTCTCATGAGCAAATACTAAACGTTTACTAAATTTTTGCATAGTGTGTATCTGACGCAGAGCATGGGTACCAGTCCGGTATTAGGGTAAACAGAAAGTAACGTCATTTGTTTACATTAAACTCAAACAAATAAATTGTTAACAAGATTTTATTTTTTACACACTGATGTAATCACTCTCGTTATCAACTACCTTTTCCCATATTTTCAGTGCCGTAAAATAAAAATCAATTGCTTTTTGAGCAAAATATCTGAAGATGGCATTTCGGACACCATCCACTTGGAAAATGTTTTAACGATCGGAAGAAATGGAAATCCGATGGCGGAATGTCGGGCGAGTATGGAGGATGAGGCAATGCCTCACACGCCAGTTCATTAATTTTTTCCACGATTCGTCTTGCGCAGTTCGGTCTTGCATTAACGTGTCGCAGAATGACGCCGTTTCTGTTGACAATCGCTGGGCACTTTTGAAATAAAAACTGGTTTAGCGATCCAGTTGTTGACAGTAATGGCCTCCATTGACATTTTGTCTAGGTTTCAGCAGAACGATGCCGCGAATACACCAACCACACAAAAGCACCTCTTTGGGATGTAAAACTGGCTTAGCTGTATTTCGTGGTGTTTCATTTGGAGAGAGCCACTGCCTTTTGCATTCTGGACTATCACAGAGGATCCATTTTTCATCTCGAGTGATCAAGCTATCAAAAACGTTTCCATATTGTGCTGCTGAAGCAATAAGCTGCATGTGGTGGATCAGTTAGCTTTGTTTGTCTTTACCATTCTGCCGCAAAGGAAAACACAGACTAAGAGTAGTGTCTTAATCACTGACGGCCGTTGTGGCCGAGCGGTTCTAGGCGCTTCAGTCCGGAACCGCGCTGCTGCTACGGTTGCAGGTTCGAATCCTGCCTCGGACATGGATGTGTGTGGTGTCCTTAGGGTTCACGCAGTTCTAAGTCTAGGAGACTGATGACTTCAGATGTTAAGTCCCACAGTGCTCAGAGCCATTTAAACCAATTTTCTTAATCACTGCGCCAAGTTGACAAGCCTGGTTTAACCCAGACAAAACACAAGCCCATAATGTTTCAAGCGAACTAGAATTCTTCCTGGTGTAAATAGTAGGCACGCAACAGCATTCAGCCGTGCTCGGTTCGCCTTCGCTGGCGGTCGCCCGTGTTCCGCTGGTTGTAAGTCTTTTAAACAGCTATCCAATGGAGTTCGCGACCTCTCCGCAGCGGCGCCAAGAGTACAGAGAACATTCACCAGCCGTATGTTTTGGGTTTGAAGTGCTAAATTCCTATTGTTGTTGACAAGAGTTGTGTGAGTGATGAACTGAAATGAAGAGTGTGGTGACAAAAAATATACGCTGTACAGCCAGAACATTATGACCGCTTACCTAATAGCCGGTGTGTCCACCTTTGGCACGGGTAACAGCGGCGACGTGTCGTGGCATAGAAGCAATGACGCCTTGGTAGGTCTCTGGAGACGCTGACACCACGTCTGCACACACGTCACCTAATTGCCGTAAATTTCGGGGAGGGGGCGATGAGATCTAACACAATGTTCAATCACATCCTCCATCTGCTCGATCGGGTTCAGATCTGGCGAGTTTGGGAGCTAGTACTTGAACTGGAACTCGCTGTGTTCCTCGAACCACTCCATCATACTCCTGGCCTTGTGACATGGCTCATTATCTTGCTGAAAATGCCACTGCCGTCGGGAAAGATGATCGTCGTGAAGTGGTGTTCGTGATCTGCAACCAATGTATGGATGCCCACGTGAAAGTTCTCCAGAGCATAATAGAGCCACCGCCAGCTGGTCTCTGTCCTGCAGCACAGGTGTCAAGAAGCTGTTCCCTGGAACACATCGGATACGCGCACTCCCATGGGCGTGATGAAGAAGGTATCGGGATTCATCAGATCATGGAACAAACTGATACTGCAACAACGTCCACTGCCCATGGTTATGTGCCCATTTCACTCGTAGTTAACGATGTCGTGGTGTTAACATTGGCACATGCATGTGTCGTTGTCTATGGGGCCCATAGTTAGGACAATTCGGTGCACTGTGTGTTCAGGCACATTTGTAATCTCCCAGTATTAAACTCTGATGTTAGTTCCGCCGCAGTTTACTGCCTCCCTGATTTACCAGCCAGTCCAGCTTACGACGTTCGACATCTGTAACGAGCGGTGGCCGCTCAACCCTCTACAACGTCTGGACGTGGTTACACCATGGTTTCGGCACGTGTTGAAAACATTCACCACATCACTCGTCGAACACGCGACTAGTCGTACAGTTTCCGATATGCTGTCCCGAGCCTCTGGGCCATCACCAAGCTGCCCTCGGTCAAACTTTCTTTATTCTACACACGGACAGCACGCTCTCTGATACTACACGCACCGTGCTTGTTGTGACTAGTGTCACTCCTAGCCAGTTGACGCTGCAATCGCCTGGACGAGTTTATATCGATAGTAGCTCGGCGGTCATAATGTTCTGGTTGATCAGTGTAGATATCATAGGTGCTTGTGGGATACAAGAGATCCATAGCACAAATGCTGAAGAGAAATAAATATGATTGACGAGAAACTTCCGAGTCATCCAAAGGCGCCACTGCACACGTGAGAAACATAATACGTGCTACCATCAGGCAGGAAAGGAGTGAATAAACATCAGCTTTGTGCTTCTTTTGAAGAGCACCATCAATTTCCTTGTAAGTAAACAAGTACGACTATGTTTACAGGGTAATCAGAAATAGTCTGAAAAACTTTTGAGACTGTTGTCGGAGAGTTTCTGCTGAGAATTAATTATTAAGAAAAAATTCGATACGTTGCCCCGTTTCCGAATTATACACCACTGAAATTAGCCAATGAGGTCATTGCGCGCGCAAATTCAAGCACTAATACTTCGGGGTGAAAGGAATGGAAAGAAAATGGAATGGAAAAGAGATAGGAGGTAAATAATGATTTCCAGCCGTACAGAGCACTGTAGCATTGCAACGATAAAGAGTTGAAATTGTTGCCAGACAAAGACTCAAATGTGCACGTTCTGCTTCTCTAGAATGGTTGTCCTAAAAAGCCTTTTTTTATTAATGAAAGGCACTACCCATTTTTTATACAGCACGTACTGTAACCACTTTTTTATTTTTAGACGCTAACCCATTTGTCCCCTTTGTTTGTTCTATATTTTTATAAAGAATTGAGTGTTCAGGTTTGAGGCGGTCGAGACATTGTGGGCAGGGGTCGAAACTCGAGGCCTGACCATGATGTCTCCCCCTTGCCAGCATGTAAGGGTTTAATTAAACAAAACATCTTTTTTTCTACAAGCCTAAATACAATAGAAAGGCCATCCTCCTGGCAAAAACAACATGAGACATTACACTCGAACAAGGCGAAAGTCACTATTAACAAGGTGCGGATAATAATAATGATTATTAAGTTTAGCTAAGAAGTGCGAGGCCGTAGATAAGGGGGGAAGGAGGAGCGAGACTTGCAGGCATCCCCCTGCTCGGCAAATGAGGCGTGGAGGCAGAGTGCGCAGGGGTCAACATGGGGGAATGAGCAGTGTGCTCTGGTATAGCGTTTACAAGAAAGAGGCGAGTGTCCATGCGCCTACTCTGCCGTGGTTTACGATATATAAATGTAGCGCGGAGAGTCTCAGATGTCAGTGGAGGAGTGGGGGGGAGAGGAGGGGGGGGGGAGTATCGTCCGCGTGTGGCACCATCCAGCTGAGCGGGGATGACGTACAGAGTGCGCGAGGTAATTGGTGAAGAAGGCGCGGTAGCGAGGTCGTGCTCGACTTCATTGTGGGTGGTTTGTAAGTACTGCCAGAAGTCAAGGCGTGATTTATCGCCATCATTATATAGATAAGTGATTGTCCACCCCTTGACCCATACAACCGCATGATTTTTGGTGGCGGGGAAATAAGTATCTTGAGGATGTACAAAAGTCCATGGGTCAATCGAGCCCGGCGGAACGCGGAGGTAGCAAGCCACGAACTGTGGACCCACTTTCCAGACGTCACTAGTGGCAGACAAGTCAGGTGGTGGGCGTCGCCATCCACGAGGTGGCAAACTGAACAAAGCGAAGAGTCCATTAGTGCGATGGCGTGAAGACGTTGATTTGTGGCGAATACGTTGGTGGTAAGAAAACGCTGGTGAATATGACGCCAAGCCGTGGACCACCGCGTCGATGGATGTTTGACTTCGACGTTGTTGCTGGATGTGTAACAAAGCAGTGGGGTGTAGAAGTCTTTGGTTCGAGGAAGACGCCGTCCTCGGTAAGTGCGTGTGAGCATAACTGAAGTCGACTATGAAATCAGAAATGTGTGTCAGATGGTGCATGATCTGACCGACTGGTACTGGCGGCGACATGGTCGCAGGCTTAAGAATTTCCAGTGAGCTTCGAGTAAGGGAGGCACCCCTGTTCCACTGCTTGTGCTGATGGACATCTACAAAGACGCCGCTCGGAGTCGCTCATTGACAAGGCCCAGGTCCCCCGCTCGAGGGGGTCGGTGAACGTTTCGTAACGGACCTTCGCAAGCGCACCGGCCGTAAGAAACTATCCGAACGCGGCCTGGATGCTGCGTCCAATAGTTGATGGGGAAGTGAGTACCCGCGCGATGTGGACCATTCTGGACGCCACATGTTGATTGAGGTACTTGGCCATCTGGATACGTTTTTCGCCAGACCTAAATTTTCTACTTCCCACTCGCCGCACCACAACAACCACCGCAAATTATTCCCGTACTTTCAGATTTCTGGTTCCTGTAGGAGTTCAGACGGCGGTTATGCTTCTGCACGGAAACCTTTTCATCAAACAGCCTTCGCGCGCATAGAATGATCGATACGAGTGGTGTCTGTTCTGTTGGACATGTCCAACAGAACAGACACCACTCATCTCTACAAATACGAGCAACCTGCCGGGTGATATCGCCAAACGTGTAGTTTCTTTGGTCTCCTCAAACCGAACAAACGTAGCTTCTGCTCCTCTAGCTTAAATTTATAACTTCTGAAAAACGCACCTTCTAACCTCTCCGCACGAAATCTAAGGATGATAATTTACCATAAATCACACAATAATATCAATTAAATAATGAA
The DNA here is from genome assembly GCF_023898315.1 of Schistocerca nitens. Taxonomy (NCBI): domain Eukaryota; kingdom Metazoa; phylum Arthropoda; class Insecta; order Orthoptera; family Acrididae; genus Schistocerca; species Schistocerca nitens. The sequence goes on along the minus strand of NC_064621.1, from coordinate 299,107,734 downwards.
CCATGAAGGAAATGTAACCTCCTAACAGAAATAATAATATCTGGTAAATTTTATAAGGACAGCAGCGCTGACCTTCGGCCATGTATTCTGAATAACAAAAGCAAAATTCTTACCTCAATAAACTGCAACTATATCTGCTCTTATTTATCGACACAGCTTCGTGCAATGCTGGCATATATATATATATATATATATATATATATATATATATATATATATATATATATATATATTTTATTCTTGGAAGGAATGCATAGGAAATATTCTTTAAATTGAAATGAATGCTTTTTCTTCAAAAGAGTGGAAAAATTCTTTAAATTGAAATGAATACTTTTCTTTAAAAGAGTTACTCTATAAAAAAAAATATTATTGGGGCATTTTTTCTGAACAAATTAAATTACAATTAACATACATTATTAAATATGCGCAAGGCTGCTTCTTTACCTTCTACAACAATACTCATCCTCCAGAGTCCTGACCAGAGTCGCGACCAGAGCACACAGCCGACGCATGCCGACTCCCTACTACCGTATCCGACTGACTACTGTATCCGACTGACTACTGCAGACTACCGCAGACTAGCGCAGACTGACTTCTACTGTCGACTCGCGCAGACTAGCGCAGACTCGCGACAAGCAACAACTAACAATAAACTACTCTCTGGTCAGAGATTCTGTCATGCCTCGCCCATCGCCGGCGAAGCATACACCTTACATAACCCTCCACTGGGGGGGCAAAAATTTGGCAACCATGGTGAGTCAATTGGACTTGCCATGAGCAACAAATTTTTCTTAATTAATTAACTTTACAATCACAGAATATTTACATATATATAAGTGCAGAACATGAAATAAAATATAGTGCACACGCACTGAGTACAGACATATCAAGCAATGGCAAAATGTATACACAATGAGTACAAAACATATTAACAAATGGCAAAAGTGCACACGCACTGTAGTACAGAACATATCAGCAAATCACAAAATGCATATGCAATGAGTACAAATCATATTGATAAATGACAAAAGTGCACACGCACTGTAATACAGAACATATCTGGGAATCACAAAAAAATGTATACATAATGAGTACAAATGGCATAAAGTGCACACGCACTGTAAAACTCTCTAATAGTTTTACAACAAATAAACCTAATGAGTACAAATCATATTGACAAATGACAAAAGTGCACACACACTGAAGTTCAGAACATATCTGGGAATCACAAAATGTATACACAATGAGTACAAAACATATTAACAAATGGCATAAAGTGCACACATACTGTAGTACAGAAGATATCAGCAAATCACAAAAATGTATATGCAATGAATACAAATCATGTTAACAAAATGACGAAAGTGCACATGCACTGAAGTTCAGAACATATCAAGTAAAGACAAAATGTATACACAATGAGTACAAAACATATTAACAAATGGCATAAAGTGCACACGCACTGTAAAACTCTCTAATATTTTTTTACAACAAATAAACATATCAAGGAGTGAAATAAAGTGCACATGCACTATAGAAGTATTTAGTATTTTCAGGACAACTGATCTTATTAACAAATGAAAGGAAGTGCACACGCACATTACATGTCTTTATCATTTTACAAGAATTAGGAAAGGAATGGGAAGGATTGCGTCATGGTTGTAGCACTTTAGGTTGCACGTAGCTGCACTGAAAGTCCATATCTTTCTACAGAAGCACAACACCAAGTGAGACAATCTGAAGCTCTTTTCCTTGAAGTATTAATCAGTGCAGCCAAGACACTGAAATGTCGTAATAATATTCCATGCTATCATTTTGGTAGTACACTAGGTACACCAAACAGTGGGACCATAATAACATCTCCATCGCCCAAGGTGGTGGACAGCATGTCGTGTCAACACCATGTTCTTGTAAAGTAGACCAACGTAGAATTAGTGCAAAAACCAAATATAGTGCTCCATGATCATGAGGATAGATAGGAGGAATGGATATTGCAGTGATTTCTGGTAATTAGGTCAGAAGGTGAAGGACATTAAGTCACATAGTAGTCTTCATTGAGAATTACACTAGTCTAACAACTGATTTGAGTAATTGGTGGCACTCATCATCCAGTTACTGAACATTTCTGTACCATGTATGTAGTATTACAGAATAATGTTCATAAAATTAATTGAATATAGTAATTATTGGCACTCATTGCCCAGTTACAAACCATCAGAAGTCATCATTCAAAACAGAAGCTTAATTATAGTAATCATTGGCATCATAGGTAATCTTAATACAATAAACAGTGGCATTCATTGGCCATCTACAAAGCATTTTTTTGGTATTATTCAGAAGTCATTACTCAAAATAAGTTAATCATTGGCATAGCATTTATACATAATATTCTAATTATAGTAATCATTGACATCATAGGTAATCTTATTACAATAAACAGTGGCATTCATTGGCCAGTTGCAAAGCATTTTTTTGTATTATTCAGAAGTCATTATTGAAGTGACATACTATTCAGAGCTGATCAGTATTATTCAGAACTCTCTTAAACTAGTAGCATTATTTGGGACTGGTAATTACTTTGCTTGCTTTTTAGTTATTGCTGCAAATGAAGATGTGTAGCATCATTCGTCATGAGTCAGCTGTAGCAAGGTTATGAAACAAGTAGAGTGTATGTGATCACATTTATAAATGATAGACACAACTGGGTAAAAAAAATGCAAGTACTAGAACAGGTTTAATAAGTAACAGGTTTAGTAAGTATCATGAAAAGCTTCTCCTGGAAAAAAAATACGAAATGGATTATTGAGCTGAAAGAAGAAACGCATATTATGCTGAAAAGTAATGAACTTCAAATTAACTGGTAGTGAAATGTGTATAAAAATATATATGTTTTCTAGCTGTCCTTTCCAAAACCTTCAGTCATCATACCATGCGATATAATAAATACTGTCAAAACGAACTGCAACAAATACTTAAATAACTACATAGCATCTCTTAATTAACAGCAAATATATAAACTTCATCATTATTTTCATCTGCAAAGAAAAACTTCATTATCCATATCACCATAACTCCATTATTATCATCACCTGTAAAGAAAAACTTCATTATCCATAGTAGCATATTCTTCATCATTATTCATCATCATTCATTATCATCTGCAAAAGAGTCACTTCATTATTCATTATACAACTATTCCTTATTTCTATCATATTTCATCACTAAAACTAAGATGTGTAGTTCTGTCTGACAGTGTGCATCAATCGCCTTGTATTCTGAAAGAAAAAATTAGTTAAGACTGCTATTCTACGATGTGTATAGTATATTCTTGTTAATGCTTGTTAATTCTGATCCATTTACTCTTCATCACGAGGTATTGCATCCTCTTTCGTTCATTCCGAAGGTGAAATTCCCATTTCTGTTTAATTTATTTCGTTTATACGTTATTTCTTTCTGAAAATGATGAACAAAGATTAATGTCTTGCATTTAATTCATATACCAATTAGATAAAAACTGGTTTATATTAACATAATTGAGCATACAGCATAGCATGACAGAAAACGTAATATGTCAAAAACATTGACAGTGTTCAGAAGCAAAAATGTACACAGTGTATCACAATGTAGCAGCAAAAAAAAGTAAAGTAGACACGATGTTTAGCTACCATAAGGCAAAATGTTAAAGTCAACTGGTGTTTGTTATATCTTAAATATTTCATAGTACATACAAACAAAACAGGAAAACAATCATATATACATAAAAAATGGAAAATATGCGCGGTCTGATGTGTAACGACAACAAAAGCGACCTGCTAACCTTACCTTGCCGGGCACTTGCCAAGAAAAAATACGACAATCATCAGTAAGTAGTCACATAAATATAATTGCATAAGTTGTCATAATAATGTGTAAGTTCATCTGGAAATATATGCACGGTCTAGTGTGTAACGACAAGAAAAGCCACCTGCTAACCTTACCTTGCCGGGCACTTGCCAAGAAAAAATTACAATAATTATCAGTAGGTGTTCATGTGAATATAATTGCATAAGCGGTCATAAAAAAATTAGGAAACGGCATTACAGTGTGATAAATCATAAAGTATCTTCATTCAATAAAAGGTTTGACGTTGGATATGTGGTGGTTCCCTTTGGTTTTTCTGGTTCTCAGAGTTTCGACGTGTACTACATTGGGGTGAGGAATGCTGCGAATTCGATATGGACCTGCGTATAGAAGCTCAAATTTCCTGCATTTGCTCTTTCCTTTGTTGGATAAATAGTGTGTACATACTAATATCTTCTGTCCAATGTGAAATTCACGACGTATACAAACCTGTTTTTGCTGTCTTCTCCGCCGCTCTGCGGCACGTTTGATGTTGTTCAGCGCAATGTCAATTATTTCATGGTGTCGTAGTCGACGAGATGTAGGAAATGTTACTAATTCTTTAATTTTGTTAGGTGGTTCAACATTTTTCAGTATAACAGACGGAGATAGCATAGTAGATTCATTTGGTATGGAATTAATTACATCTTGGAATGAGAGTATGTGTGTCCCAATCAATATGTTTTTTATGGCAGTAAATTCTACACAGTTTACCAATTTCTTTCATTAATCGTTCACAAGGGTTCGAAGAAGCATGGTACCTGGATATATATATCGGAGAAATGTTTCTAGCTCGTAACATACGTGTCCATATAGCAGATCGAAACTGTGATCCATTGTCGGAAATTACTTTCAACACATGCCCTACATGAAATAAAAAATGTTTTACAAATGCTTTCGAAACAGTTTTAGCAGTAGCTTTGCGTAACGGAGTGAAGGTAACAAATTTTGAAGTGAGTTCAACAGCGACAAAGATGTAGCAAAAACCTCTGTTAGTTCTGGGAATCGGACCAAAAATGTCTACAGCGGCCATATGTCTCAATTTAACAGATACAATGGGATGTAATGGAGGAATATGTGAAGTCGTATCTGATTTAGCTTTCTGGCAGATTTTACATGACGCTAAAACTCGTCGAATACGTTTCTCCATGTTGGTAAAATAACAGTTCTGTCTCAGTATAAGAAAAGCTCCGTAATGTGCGTAACTTAAATGAGTATACCAGATTAATTTGTTAACAAGTTCGTCAGGAATGCATAATAACCAATTGTTGCTGTCAGGATGAGAGCGGCGAAACAGAATGTCATTGCGTACAGTGTAATGGTTTCTAATGGTGACATTATTCCTATCTTGCCAAAGGCGTTTAATCTCTTTCCACACGTTGTTTTTACTCTGTTCTTGTGCTATGTCTTGTAATGACGACGAGATGAAATTTTCAAAGGCAACTTGTTGAATGTACATGACGCTGAAATTTGCTTTGCAGAAGTTGGTTGCGATGTCTTGCTGATTGTTGCTGAGAGAACGGGATAGTGCATCTGCTAAAATATTTTGTGTGCCGGGAATGTGAACAATTGTAAAATTAAATTCCTGCAAATAAAGTTTCCATCTACTTAATCTGTCGTGTGTAAATTTAGCCGAAAGTAAAAATTGTATCGCTCTGTGGTCTGTGTAAACGGTGGTATGTCTTCCATAAAGAAAATGCCGAAATCTGGTAAAAGCCCATACAACACATAATGTTTCAAGTTCTGTAACAGAATAATTTCGTTCAGCAGGTGACAGAATGCGACTTGCAAAAGCGATGTTTTTAATTACTGTAGTGCCATCTTCTTCAATTTCCTGAAAAATGTGTACTTTTAAAGCGGTGTTAGAACTGTCGGTGGCAATGGAAAAATTTCTAGTAAGATCTGGGTGTGATAAAAGTGATGCATTCAAAAAAGCTTCTTTCAGGTTCACAAATTCAGAATGTGCTTGCCTATCCCAAGACCAAATAGTGTTTTTACCTGTCAATTGACATAATCTAGGGGTGTCTAAAGCAGATTAATGAATAAATTTACGAAAAAAGTTAATTAAGCCCAAAAAACTGCGTAGTTGTTTCTTCGTCGTAGGAACAGTAATGTCACGTAAAGCTTGAAGTTTTTCCGGGTCAGGCGTAATGCCCTCTGCTGAAATTACATGCCCAAGAAATTTTATAGAAGTTTTACCAAAATGCGATTCACTGAGATTAACTGTGAGTCCTTGTGCACGAAAAGTTTGCAACAGTTGTTCAAGAATCAAACTGTGTTCAGACCAGTTTGCTTCTGCAATAAGAATGTCGTCTACGTACGTTGTAATTCTGTCTTTAAGTTCTGTCGGAAGTATTGCATTCAAACCGCGAATAAAAGCTGCTGAAGAAATGGTTAAGCCGAACGGTAATTTACAAAATTGATAACAGTCACCAAATCAGAGAAATGCTGTGTACTTTCTGCAGTTCGGATGGAGCTGAATTTGCCAAAATCCCGATTTCAAATCTAATGTGGAATAAATAGCAGTACCATGAAATTTCTGTAGAAGTTCTTCTAGTGTCTGTGGGCGATCTGTTTCATTAATAATAATGTCATTGATGTGACGCGAATCAAGTACGAGGCGAAGTGAACCATCTTTTTTCTTAACAATATGGAGCGAGTTTATGTACGGACTAACTGCCGGTTCAATAATTCCTTGTCAAGCATAGCTTGCAATTCTTTCTTAACTTGTTCTCTATGAATATACGGAATGGGATAATGCTTGGCTTTAAATGTGTCGTGCTGTTTAACTTGAAATTCATACATGAAACTGGACATAGTACCAGGGACGTTTTCAAAAACTGGAGCTTGCTGTAAAAGAATTTTGTGTAGTTGTGTGCGTTCGTCGTCTGTATTTGCACTGCTCTGTTTAACTTTATCAGAAATCGTCTGTATAACGTCATACTCGGCTTCGTCTGGAGTATTATAGTTGTGTACATACGTATCTGTGAACAATGTGGAATTACAGTCTATGTTACGTGATGCAGAAATGACCTCTGTACGGTTAATTGTTTGTTCTTCCGCAGATAAAGAGTGCTGAAATTCTAAAGCCAGTTGTACATTTTCATCCTTCAACATTAAATAGGAATTTTGAAAGTCAATAATGGCATCGTGTTGTACCAGAAAATTCGTACCTAAAATAATGTCTGTCGTCGATAACGGCATAATCCAAAAATTTGAGTGAAATGTATGACCTGCAATACAAAATGATAAATGTGTCTGTAATTTTACATCTACTCCTTTACTAGATACTGCTCCTTTTACTTTAGTTTTGCCTAATGGTAACGTAGGATAGGTATTCTCTTCCCAGATAGCACAGTAAGCCGGTTTCAAACTTGTTTCCAGATGTAAAGTTCAAGTATATAAGCTTGATCAAAGCTGGAATATTCAGGCCTATTAGTTGGATTCAAGCTTGAAACAAACATCAAAGTTGGCAGAGTTCAAGCTATATTTCAAGCTTGACTTATCAAGTTTGGCTCCAGCTGTATCTACACATGTGGAATACAGCCTGGTATTTACAGCTTGTTTTAAGCTATATAATTATTAATCTGAATTTATTGAACCTAATTAATTAAATAGATATCAGAATGGAAATGGTGTGAAAAAAATTATTAGGAGATGTATGTTTAAAATTTTTTATTTTCAAAGTTGTTTTATTTTAAAATTTAATTATTCTGAAGCCCCTCTGGCCCCAGCACACAGACCAGAGCAGGATCAAATATCGCTGACTTCTGCCAAAATAATGATCCTGTAACAGGTAAATGAAAATGTTAGCCATACCTAAACATAAAAAATGTAAAAAGTTGAAACTGATCAACCTAAATATAATTTATGCTCCAGATTAGCAAAATAACTTCAAACTCACTGATGTAGTAAGAATCATTAACTAGTACAAACATCACTGAGTAAGCAGCTGCTTCTGATGACTTCATTCCAAAGAGTTCTAAAGTAATTTGAAATAACTTTTTGTTTGAAATTTTTAAAGTAAAGGTGACATTTGGGTAACATTGCGATGACTTCATGAAGAAGCCACACATCACTATTTCTAACAGTTTCAGGGCCATTTAACCTGAATTATAAAGAAACAATTACTTGAAATCATATACACCTCATACTGTAAGCTTATAAGGAAACTACTCTTTAGAAAAATGTAGACGTTTGATTCTATCCACAATTATTTTTTGGTGAGAAAAACTGAATCAAAATGAAATAAACGATGAAATCGAAATGAATTTAAGAATTTACCATTTCAGTGGAACTGAAATGTAAAAGAACAAAAAAAGGCGAAATTTAAAAAAGGTAAAATAACATTAAGTTTTAATTTATTGGTGCCACATACTAGAGAGCTAGTTTAAAATGACCTCTATTTGCTGAACAACTTGTAATATGTATTCTTAGCTGGTAATCCATTTCACTTTCATCCAGGCTCAATTCTTCTAAGGAAAAGAACATGATATTTCTTTACGTTACATAATAATATTTAACATTTGTAATATTAACGTACCACTAGAGAAAAATGTACAACGTACCTGTAATACACTATATATCCTCTTCAGACCCGGTGTACCAGTAAGGCAGGAGATGCCACATACTTACCGAACTATTTTCCAGTATAAAACAAACTTCACAACAGTCAACAATCATTAACGCGCGTCACGAAGGTAAAATGGCTGTAAACCTAGCAGAGTCAGTGCAAGGCTTATAAACGCTTGTGGCGCTTCCCGCAGATGACTATGGAAGCTATGCTGCGTGCACATCTGCTTACAACCTTCCAGGGAAATTACAGTTTATTTCAAGCTTGGGAAAATTATTTTAATTCAGGCTGAATTTTTACAGCTTGATGTAAACTGTGTAACAGGTTGATTTTTCAATCTTGAATTTTCAACTGAACCTAAACTCAATATCCACCTTGAAATAAGCTGTGTAACAGGTTGATTTTTCAATCTTGAATTTTCAACTGAACCTAAACTCAGTATCCACCTTGAAATAAGCTTGAGTGCTAGCTGGGTTTGTTACACTCGTTGAAAGTTTTTTCATTTATAACTGACATAGGTGATCCAGAATCGATTACTGCTGAAAATTTCGATGATCCAATTTTAATTTCGATGACAGGGTGTGAAATAGTTTTTTGAACAACTGGTCTTTCCAGCAAAAGAGTGTCTCGGATGTCGAAAGTAATAACATTTTCGTGAATAAGATTCTGTGTATTTGAAGTATTGCTTACGTTGCTGGAAGATGCAACCTGTACTGTATCTAGTCAAATTCTATCTGACGTGTTATTATTTTCGGGAGGATGCTGTGGCATTTCGACTATTTGAACTGTTCTGTTATTTCTTCCAGACGTATTACGCTCTGGATGATACCTACTGTCTGGTTCATTCACGATTATATGTTGTGGCGGATGTTCTTGCTGCTGATAAGACCGACTGTTATTAAATGTACGCTGAAAATTGTGCTCATTATTTTTACGTCTGTCGTGATAGTCATTTCTATACGGTGCATTGCGATACGAATTGAAATAGTGTGTTTTCTGTACATACTGATTCCCTTGTTGCTGTGCGTTACTATTTGTTGAGGCTGACGCTATACGTGCACGCGGCGAAACATTAAAGCTTGGTTGACCTTGTACATTACATTCTTGGTTAGGTATGCTAACCGGTTGGTTTTGTTGCTGTTGTTGGGAAAAACCTCTATTGTTACCAAAACGTGGTTCCTGTTGCTGATAATTTTGACGATACTGATAATTAAAATTTTGTCTGTTATTAAAGTTTTGGTAGTTTTCGTTCCTGAAGCGTCTATTAGCTTTGCTATTGAAATTGCGTGGCTGATCGTAATTGCTGTATGTTTGTTGACCTTGGTTATTATATGAAAAATTTTTGTTTCTAAAGGAATAATCCGATTGCTGTACTTCTAAAAGCTGTAACAGATCTCTGAATGCCGAAATATTTTCTTTTTGCTGACCCGTTAAAAGTGACACTCTTAATGATCGTGGCATTTTGGAAATACATAATTGAATAAGTGCAGATTCACTATATGGTTCACTTAAGTACTGGTTTTGTTGGACCATGTACTCAAAAAATTGCGTGACACTGGGAAAATTTGAGTTCTCATAATTTGGTAAACTAATTAGTTGATCTTTAATTCCGTGCTGTGTCGTCTTCGACCAATACGCTGACAGAAAAGCATTCTGAAATTCTTCTACCGAATAGCATTGTCTCGCGATCGGTCTCATACGAGTTGCCGGTTCGCCTTCCAAAAAACTGCAACTAAATTCAAGTTTATGCGTTACAGGCCAAGTCGGTGGAAAAGCGAAGCTAAATTGTTGTATCCAATCCAGGGGGTGAATCTGTGTTCTGTCATTTTTAAATGCTTTAAATTTTCTCACGGATAGAAAATGTTTATGATCAACATTATCGTCTCTGTATGTCTGAACAGGTTCACGATTGTATGAGAATCTATTTGTCTGTGACTGTTCGAAATCTAGGTCACGTACTCTCTGTAAATTACCTAAATTATACTGGCTGTGTGAGTCTGACAAATGTTCGCAAAGTGGCGTCTGCTGTGATGTATTAAACGCTGAAACATTTTTCATCTCTATTACCTCTTGCTGTAAAGTTGACAATTTTTTACACAATGTATTATTAGACGAATCTATCTCACTGATCGTCTGCTGTAAATTTTGGAATTCAGGTGTTTGATTAAACGAAATCGGTGAAGTATCGTCTGATTTGCTGTCATTATTACTTTCAATAACGTCAATACGACTGGCCAATTCATCATATTTTTCAGTCAGTATTTTTACCTGATCATCGTTTTTAGTGTCAGAAGCATTAATTTGTTTTTGTATTTTACGTGCGGTTTCGTTCAGTTTTTTAACGTCAGCTTTGATGTCATCGGAATCCTGTGTTAGTTCTAATTGTTCGAGTCTGTCTGTCACTGTCTGAATATCTACTCTGTGTGTATCTGTTTTTGATTTAAGATCAGAAATTTAATTACGCAATTCTGTGTTCAACTGCTTGATTGTATTAATTTCGTCCGATACTGCAGCAATATTGTTGTCTACGTATATTTTTGCTTTCATAAACAATTTACGTTTATCTTCCTGTCTTTGTGCGGTAATTGTTTCCATGACTTGTCGTTTTACTTTATTCTGTTCCTGTATAAATTTACGGAAACGCGTTTCACTGTTTTGCAGGTGATGATTAAAACGTTCGTCAATTTGACTATTCTGTTGGTCGAATTTCGCGTCTACTTTTGCATCCAGTGTGCGGGAAAGTTCTGCAGTCATTAACTTAAACTCGTCGCGTAACTGTGTTGCTTTTACAGAGCATTGTTTACCGACTACCCTAATTTCGTCTCTAAGTGATTCTGTTGCAGCTGTTTGCATATCCCTTAATTCTTGCGCAACAGATCTAATTTCTTCGCTACTTTTCCTAGCACAAGCCTCAATTTCCTCACGTAATTGTTCTTTAGTATCATGACACTGCGTGGCAACGGCTGTAATCTGTTCACTAAGCTGTCTGGAACTGTTGTCTAATTTTTCATTAAGTTGTTTGTTCTGTTCACTAAGTTGTTTGGAACTGTTGTTTTGTTTTTCATCCATTTGTCGTAAAAATGCCATAACTTGATCCCAGCCAAAGTTATCGGCTCTATTCTCTGTGCTATTTGATGTTGTACCTGCAAATGTCACGTTTTGTGTAACCACTCGGTCATTTTGTGATTCTTGAAAATGTTTGACAATCGGATGTGCACTGTTAGTCACTACCTCGGAATCAAATAAATCTGTCCTACTTTGAGTATACTGTTCATTCTCGTTGGAAAAATTTGTCTGTTCATCACATAAATCCTGCAAACCGGGTGTGTCAAGCTGGGCAGCGCTCATTGCAACAAAACGCCCCGCGTCATCAATTGTCGTTAAATTAACAGACGACACAACTGAATTCGTTTGCTCATCACTAGGATCAAAATCAATATTAGTGGTCGGTACGCACTGATTGTCTACAAATGGAGGATTGTCATCATTACACTGAGTGTCGCAGATACTATCAGTCAAATTATTCGAGTCGGCTATTTCACTCATTACACAACGCGATGTACTATTAACAGTTTTTCGCGGCATTTTTCACAAATCAAAATTGTTCACAAATGAAACAAAGACAATGTAAAATCCAACAAACACTATTACGACAAAGAGCAACAATTTGCCGATGATCTGTGGAAGAAAGAGTGACAAATTAGAAAATGCGTTGCGCCAAATGCTAATTACATTTAAATAAATAAGAGCAGATATATGACTACTTCTCAGAAGATTCACAAAGAAATACGATCCTGGTCCGGATGTCGCCAAGTGGAACCTCTCCGTACAATATCTAAGAATGATAATTTACCATAATTCACACAATAATATCAATTAAATAATGAACCATGAAGGAAATGTAACCTCCTAACAGAAATAATAATATCTGGTAAATTTTATAAGGACAGCAGCGCTGACCTTCGGCCATGTATTCTGAATAACAAAAGCAAAATTCTTACCTCAATAAACTGCAACTATATCTGCTCTTATTTATCGACACAGCTTCGTGCAATGCTGGCGTATATATATATATATATATATATATATATATATATATATATATATATATATATATATATATATATATATATTTTATTCTTGGAAGGAATGCATAGGAAATATTCTTTAAATTGAAATGAATGCTTTTTCTTCAAAAGAGTGGAAAAATTCTTTAAATTGAAATGAATACTTTTCTTTAAAAGAGTTACTCTATAAAAAAAATTATTATTGGGGCATTTTTTCTGAACAAATTAAATTACAATTAACATACATTATTAAATATGCGCAAGGCTGCTTCTTTACCTTCTACAACAATACTCATCCTCCAGAGTCCTGACCAGAGTCGCGACCAGAGCACACAGCCGACGCATGCCGACTCCCTACTACCGTATCCGACTGACTACTGTATCCGACTGACTACTGCAGACTACCGCAGACTAGCGCAGACTGACTTCTACTGTCGACTCGCGCAGACTAGCGCAGACTCGCGACAAGCAACAACTAACAATAAACTACTCTCTGGTCAGAGATTCTGTCATGCCTCGCCCATCGCCGGCGAAGCATACACCTTACAACCTTTTAACTGGTAACGAGCATTTCAACAAGTGGTAACTCACGGACCCACAGATGTCTGTGAGTTGTCACTTTTTAGAGAGTGCAAGTGCTTAAATTCACGCGCGCAACGACTTGATTGACCAACTTCATTGCTAAACAACTCGGAAACGGCGCAACGTATCGAACTTTTTCTTAACTGTTATTTCCCAGTACAACCTGCCCTGCAGCACCCTTTCAAACATTTCAGCCTGTTTCTAACCGTCCTGTATATTATGTTGATTAATATTAAAAGTATACAAAGGACATGATCATCGTCGTTGATGAGCTGCATGGTGGCTGTAACTATACAGTTGATACTTCACTGTTATATAGGAGGTTTAATGTAATAATCTAATAAATAAAAGTTGTTTTTCCGCTGTCACGCTATCTCCCCTTTTGAAAATTATACAGCCTAACAAAACAAGTGAAGCAGCAGCAGCCAGAAGACGTGGTCAGATGCCAATGTACACACTGTCAGTAGATATGTAAATGATTAGAGTTGTAATTCTCTGTGAGATGTTAAATGGCTACCGGGTACAGAGTGTTGTCCGTGTCTAATGCTGTTAACAGTTCTGGTAGGGTATACAATAGGCATGAAGAGCGTCACATGTTGAGTGATCCCTGTGAAGGATACGGAGACGCCGCGTAATCGAGTGTGTAGATAGCGTTATCAGTACCTGATAGAGTTTGAAAGGGGCCTCATTGTGGGTCTCAGTTTGGCCAGCTGGTCGAGTCGAGCAATAAACAGATTTATGAGGCCCGAGGTTGGACTGCATGGGACCTTGAGGGCAAGCATACTAGTCGAACTGTTATGGGCTACCATAAGGGAGGGTCGCCATGTCATACATCAGGAGTATTGTAACCTCTTCACATCTGCACATGCCGTCGGAGAACAAGTAACCGAATCCCAGCAATATTCTCGTCATCCTGCACCACTGATCGGAGACTAACAGTATCCGGACTAGGGAATTACTGTTCCATACCTAGGCTGCCGTTAACAACGGTTGTATTTGCAGTGATGTAGTGACCAGCTAGCATGGACTGCTGACGAATTGTGTCGTGTTATGTTCAGCGATGAATCGCGGTTCTGCACTACCCCAGATGACCATCGTCGGCTAGTATGTCGGCGTCCTGGGAAGAGAGCCCTTTCCCCCAAATTTTGGAGAGGCAGAAGAGTGTTAATCTTGGAGTCTTGGTGCGGGGAGCCGCTTATGACCCAGGTCGCGGCCGGTAGTCATAGGGGAACTCTGAGGGATAATGGTGGGTGACAGACATCCTGCATCACACGTGTTACCTCTCATCCAACAATATCGTGAAGGCATTTTTTAATAGTGCAATGCTCATCCGCACGGCTCGTGTTTCCATGAACTGTCTGCATGATGTTGAGGTACTCCCGTGGCCAGCTACATCACCAGATCTGTCGCCAACAGACCCTATGTGTGACCAGCTCCGAGTCAACTCTGTCCAGTGCCACTACCTAGTATATCAAGGAGCATCACTGCAGTTATGGCCCAGCTTGCCTCGAGAGACGATACAGCGGCTTTATTACACCCTTCCCATACGAACCAGCGCATGGATGCAGGCCAGAGGGGTGCAACGTCATACAGACAAGTGGGCACACACTACCGAATTCTTTGTAAATTTGATTCGATTTTATAATTGCTGCAATAGCACGACTTACGCTCTCACTTACGAAGTTTCACTTCGTTATATCCTTTCTTTCGGGGTGTTCCACTATTTTTTTTTTTTTTTTTTTTTGATACAGCATATAAAGTAGATTTTATCAAGTAGCCTCTGTGAGAGGTTGTATGTATATTGTTGTTTGCATATTTCACATCCCATTAATCCTATTTTATTGACATTGTCTTCCTTACAAGTACTTTAATAAAATCCTTGAAGCGCTTCGCATAGGTCACTTGAGACATCAGGAACTATCTGAGGTATAGCGGTTATTGAAATGCGAAATAATTGCTGACGTAATTGTGTCCTCAACTGTTCGTAACAAGAGTGTACATGCTAGCCACTCTTCAGGTTATGTTGATCGTCGGTAATCATTGTTCTGCTATTACACGGCCTTCTCAGTCATATTGGAAAACTATTGAAAAGAGTCACTCGAAATATTAGCTAAATAAATGGAAATTAAGTCGCATGCTTCTTGAAAGAGCGTAGGTGGACAATGTGGGAGACTCGCACCGCCGTACGAGGCAAGGTCCTAATGGAGGTTGTTTGCTGTTGCCTTCCTCCGACCGTAATGGGGATAAATGATAATGGAGATGACACAACAAGAGTCGGTCATATGAGGGCAGGTGAAAATCCTTGACTTTGCCGGGAATCGAACCCGGTTCCTATGCTCGGGAAGAGAGAACGCTACCGCGAGACCACGGGAGGTTAAACTGAGAGATAAATGTAAGGAATGACAGCTGCAATTCAGTGTTAAGAGCATTTCTACCAAGGGTTCACATATACGTTCAAATTTAGATAATTACATTCTTCCTTCCCTACGCCATTTTGCTTGCTTCGACCAAAACAGTTCGCTCGCCCTAGAAAATAATCGCATCTGAAAATCAAAGCTTATGTGACGATGATTAGCGCCAGAAAAACAATAACGCTACGTTCGTAGGATTGGTACGCTATCTTCGTTTTCTCTTGTTCTCGTCCGATATCTCAAATATAAACGTTTATTCATACATACAACAGAACTGCAGTGAACACCGGAAAATCGGCTGCGAATGCTCGTTCGGTTGTGTTCGCTCCCATTAGCTCCTGTAAAGAAGATATAAGATGGTACCCTCAGTTGTTAGTTTCTAACTGCTCGAAGCTTTTCTTAAATAGGAAATAAAGAAACATTCAGAACAATTTCAAAATGGTTCAAATGGCTCTGAGCACTATGGGACTCAACTGCTGTGGTCATAAGTCCCCTAGAACTTAGAACTACTTAAACCTAACTAACCTAAGGACAACACACACATCCATGCCCGAGGCAGGATTCGAACCTGCGACCGTAGCGGCCGTGCGGTTCCAGACTGTAGCGCCTTTAACCGCTCGGCCACTCCGGCCGGCAGAACAATTTCACAAGAATGTCTTTCAAGCCAATTTTATTCGCATGAGTTACCCATTCTATCACTGGCAAAACAGTCTACTCCTATAAGAACAACTTGACCAGAAACTTACCACGATGTGGTCCAAATTTTCTCCGAAGTGCTTTGTCATTACAATTCCCGAGACAGGTGGTCTACAAGTTGAGGCCTCTCTAAGGCCCCCGGTAACGAGCTAACCTGTTTGTCAAATGAGCCCTTGTCTAGCAGAGGATTTGTCAAACAAGCCTGTACACGTACTAACAGTCTGTAAGTTTAACCTCAGTTTGAAGCAGAAGCTGTTCGTGTTCAAGAATATTTTGACAGTAGTGAGAATGGCAACAAATGCCAGACAAAGCAGTCCTGGCATTGACTTTGGTAAAGTGTTTAAAGATGAAGAAGAAAAGAAGAGGCTAGTCCAGGGAATGGCTTAAAATAAGAGATTTACCCATGAAAATTTGCTAAATGGAATATTACTCTCAGAACCAGATAATTACATCAACTTTCTTCGCATAGACAACGAAACTTTTAAAAATTTATTAAGGTCCCTATAAAAGAGGAAGCTAGTCTGTCAAATTCGCTCTCATCTATCCATAGATGTGTCAAACAAGCCCGTACACGAACGACAAAGCTTGTCAATTTAACGTTACATTTGAAGCAGACGCTTTTCGTATATCCTGTATTTTGGCGCTAGTGGGAATGGCTACAAAAGCAGAAAAAATTGAGTCTGACACTGTGTTTAAAGAAGAAGAAAACAGGGAACATTTTAAAATGGGAACCACACACATGAAAACCTGTTACTGGAAATGTTACGTTCAGAACCCGATTATGACATCAACTTTTTGCGGTTGGGCAGTGAAATGTTTAATAACTTGTTTATAGTTACTTCGTCCTCACATTGAAAAAGAAGACACATGTTCCGGTATCTGAAAAGATATTCTTTTCTACTTGCTCTGTTAATGACACTGCATTAAATTACCACAACTCATCATCCATGGAAGCACCGAAGAACTACAATTTCTTTAATATCATTGCACTCCTTCTCGGATGTTGTGCGTAAAATTGTGATTTTGCCCATAGCGTCTTACTGCGTAATATATGGGTGAGAAAAAAAATGGTTCAGCTTTGAGCACTATGGGACTTAACATCTGACGCCATCAGTCCCCTAGAACTTAGAACTACTTAAACCAAACTAACCTAAGGACATCACACACACCCATGCCCGAGGCAGGATTCGAACCTGCGACCGTAGCGGTCTCGCGGTTCCAGACTGTAGCGCCTAGAACCGCTCGGCCACCCCAGCGGGTTGAGTGAAAAAGATGTGCATTTCTTCCATTTGGAAACTGTGCCAGCGCTCTTTTGTTTTTATCCTTGACCGTAGTGTCCATAGTTGTAGAAACTCAGGACACAGTGAGATAAATTAAAATGAAGCAAGTTTTCACTAAACATATGCGGCAAATAATTGTCACAAACAACGTCCGTCATCTTGTCAAACTTTCCGTCAGTCAAAATTCCTGTCAAATATGTCAAATACGCTCTGTGTTTGACAAGCACGTCAAACAGCACCGTGCAAGGTCGAATATTTGGCAAGAATAGTTGTTTGACAAAACGTTTGATCGTTTACAGGGGCCTTTACCTCTGACCTTACCTCCATACAGATTATTTCACATTGGGAATCTGTAATGACTACGCTAGATGTTATCGAGTTATTCATAGCAATATATTCTCCGCTCTTTTGTAAACGAATCTGCAAATGGAGGACGTACACCTTCCTCGTGACACACCAACGTGACAGAGATGGTCTCAGTAGCCAGACATGGCTCTACATATTATTCCTAGTATTGTGCGATAGCAAACGCACGTGGCCTTTCCCTCACTGAGAGGTCTCTGTAGTGAACGCCCAGCGGTTTCCGCAGAAAGCCTCCTTCCTGCGCCGTTGCGGAAGTGGAGTGACGTGTGGAAAGCCACTCGTAGCGCTCTTCCCAAAAGAAGTCTGTCGTGAGCAGAGGACCAGTGCGATGCTACTGCTTGCTGTCGCGCTGTCTACGCTCGTCTTAGTCGGTGTAAAATCAGGTAACGAATTTTAATCATATCTATGAGCTCTCTTTCTCTCTCTGTGATGCTGGTCGCACCAGGAGAAATTTTGTGATAGATAACCCTCAAAAATAACATTTCAGAGCAATTTTGAGGAGCTTAGAAAGGTAAAGCAGTCACCATTGCGAAGGTTGGTTTGAACACCACATTGCTTTACTAGACATGGTTATATTGGAGATGTTACGCCCTTGCATTCTCCTGCCCTTTGAGCTGATTTACCCAGGTAGGTATAGGGTTACCCACACCTATGAGCTGACTTACCCAGATAGGTATAAAGTTGCCTGCAGTTTAACACGGGCTGAGAGGCACGGCACAAATTGACATTTAGCACATTAACAAACATTTCCAGAGGTGAAAGACGTGAGAAATATAAAGCATTAAAACGAATAATTGTTTTCGTTCGTCCTCTATCCGTTACTGTGCCTTATATGCATTTCTTCTGATTACGATGGAACTTTCGTGAGTTGTTGCGCGTATGTCCACGAATGTTTCTGTGACGCTGAGCCGCTTATCACCCATAGGGTTGGGAGTGAAAAGTGGGTGACATAAGCATAATTCAGGTATCACACACTACGGGTATAACTATCTGTATAAAAATAGTGTGGAAAAAATATTTCAGCCACCTCTAGAGTTCGTGTGAGCATGAGATAACGTGGCACGTAAAAATATTCGATAACGACCGGTATTGGTATAAAACTCCAGTTTTCGGGATCACTATACTTACTGGTGACAGTAACAATGATGTCTCACCCGTGGTGGAAGGGGAAGGAGGGAGGGGGCGGACAATGACATATCAGCATATCTCCGTAACAATTGAAGGAATTTCTGCGGCGGCGTGCTGAAAAGTAATAGGTCAGAATGTTTTATTCTGTTCTCGATATCGGTTGAGGAATTACATGTCGTGCACTTCCCACCTTTCATGTCGTGCACTTTCCCACCTAGATGATGTAAGTTGCAACGCTCTGTCGATAGCTCTGTAGCAAGTAACATGGCGGTGTGCAACGTAACTTTGTCGGTGCGTGAGAAACAGCGTGCTGTAATTGAGTTTTTCACCGCAGAGAGCTGTAATTGAGTTTTTCATCGCAGAGAACGTGTCTCCAATTGGAATCGACGGAAGAACGAAAATTGAGTACGGTGATAATTGCGTCGACATCATTAAAGTGCGACTTTAGGTTGTTGGTGCTCGTAATGAAGGAAGTAGTGGTGCTAAACTCAACGTGGAAGACAGAGTTCGGAATGAACGAGCGCGTACGGCAAAAAGACAGAGTTCTGAATGAACGAGCGCGTACGGCAACCGGTGAGACTCATCGGAATCAGGTTGATGAACTCATCAGAGAAAATCGTTGGATAACACAGACACGGCTCTCCGGTAAATATGGCATGTCACGAGATTGCAATACAGAAAACTGTGTGCACGGATGATGCCTCAAATGCTCACGCCTGACATAAAACAGAGGAGACTGGACATCTGTCAACAATTCCTTTTTCGTTTTGAGATTGAGGGTGACGAATTCCTTAAAGACATTGTGATAGATGATGAAAGCAGGGTTAATCATTTTGACCACGAAAACAGGAGAGTATCTATGGAATGTCGCCACAAAGGATCACCGACGCCAAAAGAGTTGAAGACCATGCCATCAGCAGGCAAAGTCATGCTTACAGTGTTCTGGGATGTCCAAGACGTGGTGCACTTGAAATTCATGCATCAAAGCACCATCATAACTATGTAAGTTACTGTGAGACCTTCGCAAAGCGAAAGAACGAATTCGAAGAGTCCATCCACACATGGAGCACTTTTACCTTCTGCGTGGCAGAACCAGTCCATACACGAGTGCTGCGACATTTGCAACAATCCGACGCCTTCGGTTGTTATCGATCTTCCTCCAAGCAGTCTTGACTTGGCCCCATCCAAACTTCATCGTTTCCAAAACTTAAAGAACACCTTCGAGGTCTTAATTTTGATAGTGATGAAGCGGTGCAAGCAGACGTCAGAGGTGAGGTTGTGGCTCCATCAACAAAGCCACGCATTCTACAGTGACGGTGTCAACAAACCGGTCTCTCGATGGGAGAAATGTGTTCGTTGCCATGGTGGCTGTGTTGAGGAATAAATATGTAGATATGAAGAATAAAAATGTAAAATGTTAATAAAGTTTGTTTTATTTAAAAAGCTTCAAGAGTTTCCACGTAAAAAATTCGGAGGCGCTACTTTTCAGCACGCCCCGTATCAAAATTAGCACACGTATTACTTGCTATCTGGGAACATTTATTGTGGCAGTAAGAAAACCCTAGCACTCCTATGGCTGACGGTTAGTGGTGGAATGGGGCGACTTTAAAGCGCAAATCAGGGACACCTGGAGCAATTTCAACCAAATTTTATTATACATGACACAATAAAAATCCTGCAGGAGTGAGATATTCTTACTAAAGCTGGGGGTGGGAATGATGATGAGAAGGGGTGTCATATGGAAGCGTCTGAAAACAATGTGTTGGTATTTTATCCTGTCTCTTATTTGTGTTCTACAATACATCAGCCACACCCTGTGAATGTGTTTCGGGGCTAAAGTTCGTGCCACACAGCTGAACAACACAGATACATTTAACGATTCTGTAAATGGGCCCCACACGCGAGCGACAGGTCGCAGCGATTCATCGCATGCGATATCGCCTGCAATTGGTTGCTCGCGTCGACACCCCACACACGAGCGATTTGTCAAGCAATTGCAATCAGCATTACGAACGTCACTGTATCAAGAAGTTTATGGAAAAATGAACTATGTCTAGCAGCAGTTGCAGCTGATTTCTGTATCCCCACGAATACTTGCAGAACATAAATTTAAAATATACGAGACTTATAACTTACCAAACTTGTTTTGAAACACTTTTTTGGGACTTTAGGTTACTTTACAGCATATATTACAATTATCACTGACGCCAAACGGATTATTTAAACTTTTCAGTGTGCCTATAAAGTTCATGTCACGTTTATTAGTCCCCAATTTCTTTTTGCTCATTAGTCTTAATGTTTAATGGCAAGTATTCAGGCCTACACAATTACCTCGATGTGTCTGTAGAGATGTTGTCAATAGCATCATCACTGATTACCGTAACTCTTGTTATAAATTGTATGAATGAAAATTAACGTATATGAAATGACAAGGACTGTATAAAAGATTACCCCTGAACAATTAAATTAAAAAGTCTCCTTAACATTGCACTAGGTACGTATGTTATTCTGCTTAGAAGCTAAAAACTTTAATAAACATTTAATTATTTGATAAATAACGAAAAACCATAAGAAGGAGCCCATTGTATTGCGACTATTACTGTGAAATTCCCATCACTTCTGCTTCTACAGCACAAGTTTCAAAATGCTGATCACTGCAAAATCAGAGGGTGTATACTGAATTTTAGCAACTCAGGCTTCCACTTCACTTCTCAGAGTAGTTCATGGTCCTGGGCAACCATAAATTTTAACGTAAATTTCTTACTCGACGTGGGCAAAGCGGAAAGAAACAAAATTGCACAACCACGCTTGATAAACAGAGAAACGAAATGGAGTCTTATTGCCACACACCGCTGCCAACCAGCCAGGCAGCCATATTGCGTGCAAGAATCGCTTGCGATCCATAAGATTGCCTGGGATTTCCATGCGACCAGCAATCAGCGACCGGCTGCTGCGATTTTCCCACACACGTGCAGTCTACGAAGTGATATGTCGCCCATGCCATGGGCGGCTGCGATTCGTTGCTCGTTTGTGGGGGCCTTAAAGGCATGTGATATAAAACAGTGGAGAACCAGACAGCTGACGGCGACAGTCCATTTTCTCGAAACGACAGTCAATTACTGGTGTTTCCTCAGAATCCAGCTGAAACTGTGGTGTAAAATTCATCAGAGATACAGGTGAAATATGTGCACAAACATGGGTCAGATCTGTTAAATGTATGCGAAATAAATATATAAGCCTGGAATGTATATGACATATGTGTACGAGGGCGAAGCCGCGGTCAGAAATCTAGTTGATTGCGCGTATTCCCATTATTTCCACCGACATAACATTTGATTTCTAAAGACTGCAGTACCCCATTCGCTTGCATTCTAAATAACTATCACCAAGCCCCAAGGTCAATCGCTTCAAGTGTGTGGATTAAATCTGGAAAATCCAAGGTTTTCACAGACCTCAATTACATATTGCATGCTCGCGAGTGAAAAGCTGCAAAATTTATTTGTTTTTACACAAGACAGAAAGGCTAAAACTATTGTATGACCCAATGTACTCGAAGAATTTTTTTCAAATTTTATTTTATGCACCAAAAGTCATTGTCTTTCATTTATTTTGTGCATGTAAATGTGTCTGCTTTATGCATGTGTACATACTTGGAAGGAAAAAGACGCATTGCAACGAATGCCGGGCACAACTAGTGACAGATAAAAGTACTAGAACTTACAGGGAATCCAAACCGAGAACTTTGCGTCCGTAGCCTACCACTTTACCACTGCGCCACCTGTAACACAGCATTTAAGGTTGTATAAAATTTCCCTGTACAATTTATGATTTGATGATTTGTTGAGATTAAGATAAGGAAACGACTGAAATCGTTAAGGTGTTCAACCGGATATGTTAACATCGCTGTACAGAAGTACATAATATTTTTTTTTTTAAAAAAAAAGGAGAAAATGTTGCCATTTATGTTCAAGTAAATTTCAGTTTTATAAATAAATGTAAGTTCTGTGTGAACCTAATTTTAACACTTTTATTTTGTATGACCATGTAGCCTTTCTCTGGTCTAGGATGACGATCATTATAAACAAATTTACATCTTCAAACACAGCAGCCTGGAAACAAAAACCTCTATATAGGTTAATAATGTAAAGAAGACACTGAATAGATTGTAATAACTACCTTTTGTTTGCTATTTATTTTCCTCGCAATGCAGATAGGCGACTGGATACAAATAATGGATGTAATACCGCACAATAATTTCCATTCATTTAATTACTGCTAGTGGCGAATGAATGGGCTAATGCGTCTTATCCATGTAACTATTGTTGTTCATTGTCTCTATCGTCGAAAAAAGTGAGATAAAAGATAGGACTCCACAGATACATTACTGTAATTACGATCTGCGGCCTGCGTTATCTTAGGTTGCCTTTACTCATTGCTAATAGCTTTATTTATTTCAAAATTAATTATTTGATCCACAACCACATCGGAAACGGAAAATAAAGAAATATTAAAACTTCTGAATTTTCCACTAAAACGCTCGGGTTAACTTGAAGCTTCGACCAAACGTCGGCCTTGAGCTGTAACGTGGTAGGTAACGTCATTCGCTAACGAACAATTTCTCTGGTCGGCCGAGTAACGCGCGAAAACACGAAGTTCATGTAACTCTGAAATAAATATAAATACAGTTTGTTTCAAATATAAAATTTTTGTCCGGTGAGGTGATTCCTTAGAGAGATCGAATCTCAGTTCGTCTGTTGTAGTGATGTGACATATTGATCCTTTGTCTTACTTTGTCTTGGGCTGCTGATAGCACTTTGGAACTCAAGAGTGATTCCTTCCGCTGATTTCATGCTTTCACCCTCCACAATACTCGACGATTCCTGTCCGTCAGTTCTACGTGAGGTCTGCGTGGTCTTGGTTTAGATGTGGCTGTCTGTTCGCATTTCCATTTAACAACACGTCACCAAAAGTCAACTTTGGCAACTTTAGAAGTGTTGAAATGTCCCCGACAGATATGTTACCCAGGTGACATCCAACGACTAGTTCTCCCTGTTCGAAGTCTATGAGCTCTCCAGACAGATCTTTTCCGATGTTACTGCTTCTCTACTTACAGCACAATACTCCCCACCTCCTTTTACTTATATAGAGGTATTTGAGTACTTCTGAGCAGATAGTGTACTGAGGAACATGAACTGCATCAACAGTATTACCGAAAATCTGAAACTTTAGCAGAAAGTTAGAATGACATTGATTAATGTCATAATCATACATGTTATATTTATTTTCATGTATGCAAATGAACTGTATATTATTTTCGCTTAATGTGACCGGATATTGACAAAAAATACGGAGAATTTTATACACTGAAATAATAGGTGTATTTTTTTTAGCCATATTCGTGTGTCGTTTTCATACAGCACGATAACACAGTCATTTCACCAGCATTATTTCCGCCGAAGTAGTTTCCGTCTGGCTTTCCATATCAACCATTACTTTGTTGCCTCTACATGTGTAATAATGTCTTCAGATCGAGCGACATTTTCTTAGTCTGCAGATGCAGACTAAGAAACCGCGATAGTCTCATCAGTAATCATACGGTCAATTACGTCATTAACTCATTTGTCTGAACATCCTTGAATGTTTTGTAATGCTTCAACAAACTGCGACGAGTCAACATTGTAACCAGTTTCTTCATTCAGCGTGCGAACTGCACCACTGGACCCAGTGGCGGACACATATGGTGGGCGCGCGGGGCGACTCCCCCCCCCCCCCCCCCCCCGGGCCTTGCGGAGCCACCGCATTGCCACCCACGTCGCCCACGCCAGTAGTTAGCCCGCACGCTATTCGTTCGTTTCTTTCGTCAGTCGACTCGACAGAGTCGAGTTATCGAGTAGTTGTACTTTCCTATGTAGCACGCGCTTCCGCGTTATCGTATTTTATAGGTTTCTGTCTGGCACATAGATAGCTAACACATACCTACGAGGAAAGTCGCGGTCATTCTAGTGATCTCGAATCGTTATTCTGTCCGGCATTTGTTCGAGAAATGTCGCGAATATTCTACTGTTTTCTTATACAGAGAACCTTCGATATGTAGCTTTATAAATACGGACTGTTCGCCGAATAGGAAGCTAGTTTACATTCAGAAGACGATATATTTAAGACTGAAGAATGAATAAGGAAAAAGTCGTAGTTGTAGCAACTGCAAGTGTGAACATTAGTCGAGAGCGAGAGTGATCAGTTGCTTGCGAAGTATTAATAATAGTAATTCATAACTCGTAACAATATTCTTACTAATAACGTAACTATAGTTGCCCGTACCTAACTCGTAATACGAGTTACCTATGGGAAACTTTGATGCGTACATATCCGGCAATAGTGACTTTCGAGAAGATTCCTAAAAAAGGTGTTGGTTATTATATAGGTCCTCTATTCAAATGCACTAGAAAGGAACGGAATCGACAATAAAAGTTCCACACACATTAACTGCCTGATGACGTCATCATTGGAAGCTCGTCCTTATACGTCGTAACTCGACCTTATAAGTCGTAAGGTATATGATGTGTCGGCAGCTGGGCCAACACCTTGTAGATAGAGGTGGCTTAAGGCACGCTAAACTAACGCAGACGGGCGTGAAGTACTGGAACAGGATACGTAATTAATGCTATGAAGAAAAGAACGGAGCTTCTCATATACTTATCTTTAATGTCTTCTTGTACATCTCTATGGTGAACACAAGTGAGACTCTGATTACAATCACTGTAAGGCTAATGGCGCCTTGCTAGTTCGTAGCCATTAACTTAGCTGAAGACTATTCTGTCTCTCGGCTAATGAGAGAGAAAAGCTTTGTACGTCTAGTCGCTAGCTCTGTCGTCCGTACAACTGGGGTGAGTTCGAGTCAGTCTCTCGAGACTTGCCTTGTGGTGGCGCTAGGTTTGCGATCACACAGTGGCGACACGCGGGTCCGACATGTACTACAGGACCGCGGCCGATTTAAGCTACCACCTAGGACGTGTGGTGTCTGGCTGTGACACCACAGTATATATTGTCTTGTTGCTTTCACAGTAGTAGCATAAATGCCCTTAATGATCGTGATTCTGTTATGCAAGTGTTGTCAGTTTGTCCTAGAGCTGACTATCTCACTTTGCAAGTGCTGTACAAAATATTTGCTTGTCTACTTTCATCTATAGCTACAGTAGAAAGAAGTTTCTCAACATTGCGGTGTACAAAGACATGGCTGAGGTCGACTATGAAGGAGGATCAACTTAATGGCTTTGCTCTGTTGAACACTCACCCTGACAATGATTGTCCTATTGACGAAGTAGCTAACCAATTTGCCAGGGAGAATAGGCGCATAGAATTCATCATTTAAGGAAGAGAACTACAATTGTAACTTTTTTATATCATAAGATGGCATTGTATTGTATATGTGTATATTCAGTTTAAACAAAACTTTCTTAAACTTTGCATGTGACTTGATTATTTTTTATTACGGTAAAAGTAAAGGTAGCTCAAGATATCTTTAGCGCCCCCTCCTTGAGGTTTTTATGCATCCGCCAGTGCCTGGACCTGCAGATGGCTGGCCAAAGTCCATCTACCTTTTTGTTACCGGATACTGCCACCTTCTTTAAGTCTGATGTCAGTTTTAGACTCGCAACAAACGGGGTAAATACAGTACAAATAAATAACTTGTTAAGAGAACCGTGTCAAAAATCACTACACTAAAAAATATAACGATCCGAATGAACCGCAGATCCAGATTAATGAGGGCCGGATAAACGAGGTTTCACTGTATCATAGCTGCAGCGGTCCTAGAGCCATACCTTGAGATATATGTAACCCCTTCAACTACAGTCTGTTGGAAATTCTGTGACGCGTTGATTGTACCTTGAATAGCTTAATACACAGTAATATATTAATCAGTTTTAAACGATGGAACGAAGAATTGCTCTCTCATTTCATAATTAAAGGAACATGCATAATGTCATAAACGTTTTCTAGGTATGGTACCGAGTTACATTATAAAGGAAACTATTACTGGTGGCACCAACGTTTTGCCCACTGTTACAGTGGGCTTCTGCTGGGTTGAATAGACCCAGAAGAATCCCTCTGTATCTGTGACCAAAACGTTGGTGCCACTAGAAATATTTTTTTTATATATATAATGCGGTATCATACCCCGAAAACTTTTATGTGAACTGACTATAACCGAGGAAGTCTAGGAAACTTAAACACGCATAATGCTTATTTTAAGTTTGGTATACCCTATGGGGTACCTTAGATATCCTGGGTTAGGCACCCTCCGAGACCATGAACGAGTAGTTTCACTCAGAACGAATGAATAGCTCAGACAACAAAAACAATAACCACCTTCCACATGGAGCACGTCCGGATCTCACCACTGACTTCTAGTATCAGCTGCACACAGTTGACGTCAACAAGAGTATGGGCCTGAAGATGACGTTGTTTTGTTACAACGTTGAAACTAGTTGCCAAAATAAAATCGACACCTTAAATACAGCTGGAGGAATTTCTTCATTTTTAATATAAAACAATAAATACCGGTAGTGTTTCATATAAAGACGAATACATGATTCAACAGACAGAAAGACCACAGACTGGTTTCACCTGAAAAGAAAGAACGAGTAAGCGAAACTACAATAGGCTGTAACGGAAACTACAATAGGTTGTATCGACTACTTTACATTAGGTTTGCCCCACAGAATGGTTTCACTCGGCAGAAATGAATAAACAATAATCCAACCGATACGTAAAGCTAAAAACCTGGTTTGCAGAATGTACGAGACTGACTAAATACACTCATAGTTTAAGAAGAATATAATAATTACAACTCGAAAGAAATCAGGTGCTGACAGGTGTGAAAATTACCGAACTGTCAGTTAAATAAGTCGTAGTTGTAAAATATTGACACGAATTCTTTACAGCAGAATAGAAAACGTTGTAGAAGCCGACCTCAGGGAACATCAGTGCGGATTCCGGAGATATGTAGGCACACGAGAGACAATGCTTTCCTTTAGAAGATAGGTCGAGGAAAGGTAAACCTACATTCATGGTATTTGTAGACTTTGAGAAAGCTGTTGACGACGGTGACTGGAATTCTCTCCTTGAAATTCTGAAAGTAGCACGGGTAAAATACAGGGTTCGAAAGGTTATGGCTGGCTCTGAGCACTATGGGACTCAACTGCTGAGGTCATTAGTCCCCTAGAACTTAGTTAAACCTAACTAACCTAAGGACATCACAAACATCCATGCCCGAGGCAGGATTCGAACCTGCGACCGTAGCGGTCTTGCGGTTCCAGACTGCAGCGCCTTTAACCGCACGGCCACTTCGGCCGGCTCGAAAGGTTATTTACAGCTTGTACAGAAGGCAATTTCTGGACTACTGCAGGTACGATCTACAACTTGGGGAAGACATTTTCTTGAGATAATTTGTTACGTATATGTCTCACTTTTATCATCAGCGATGTACGGGACAAAGCACTACAAAGCTGTGTCGTGGGAGGTCTATGTGAGGAACCTGTAACCTCCACTGCGTTAATGCAACTAACCGAGAGAAGGTAATTATTGATAACTTGTATAAACAGTATTATATTCTTACAGAACTGCGATAACAGTAATGATTTTTTGAAAATAATTTAGTTTCGTGACTAAAGCAGAATCGAATCGTTTAGTTTTTACCCCTCATAAAATTTCATTTTACCCCTCAGGGTGTAATTACCCCCAGGCTGGGAACCGTTGGAACACAGGCTTTTGGAATGTGTGCTACAGAACAATGCTGAAGACTGGATAGGTAGATCACGTAACTAAAGAGGTGGTACGATATAGTATTAGGGAGACAAGAAATCTGTGGCAGAACTTGACTTAAAGAAGAGATCGGTTGATAAGGCACATTCTGAAACATCAAGGTATCACCAATTTAATAATGGAGCAAAGTGTGCCTGCGTGTGTGTGTGTGTGTGTGTGTGTGTGTGTCTATGTATGCCTATGTGTGTGGGAGGCAAAAATCATAGAGGAAGACTAAGAGATGAATATAGTAAGCATATTCAGAAGGATGTAGGTTGCGTAGTTACTCGGAGATGAAGAGGCTTCCATAGGATAGAGTCGCATGGAGAGTTGCATCAAATCAGTCTTCGGACTGGAGACCACAACATGAACAACAGAATAATTCGATTGTTTTCCAGCAACCGACCGTATGGATTGTTTTCATTCGGTCGTACTCATCGCTAATTGCCATAAGTGAAAATAATTTTTTTGAGTCATGAGTTATCTAACTGGTTTGATGCGGCCCGCCACGAATTCCTCTCCTGCGCTAATATCTTCATCTCTGAGTAGCAAGAGCATCCTTCGTCTTCAATTATTTGTTGGTTGTATTCAAAGCTCTGTCTTTCACTGCAGTTTTTACCCTTTATAGTTCCCCCTGGAGGTTAGTCCCTGACGCCTTAACACATGTCCTATCATTCTGTCTCTTCTTCTTGTCAGTGTTTTCCATATGTTCCTTCCTTCGCCGATTCTGAGGACTGCCTCCTCATTCCTTATCAGTCCATCTGATTTTCAGTATTCTTCTGGAGCACTACGTCTCAGACGCTTCAATTCTCTTCTTTTCCGCTTTTCCCAATATCCATGACTCACTGCCATATAATGCTTGCTCCGAACGTACATTCATAGAAATTTTGTTTGACACCAGTAGATTTCTCTAGTCTGGTTTTTACATCCTCCTTGCTTCGTCCGTTATGAGTAATTCTGCTTCCAAGATAAAAGAATTTCTTAACTTCGTGACCCCAGTTTTGATGTTCAGTTTCTAGCTATTCTCATTTATGCTACATCTCATTACCTTTGTCTTCGGTTTACTCTCAGTCCATGTTCAGAACTCATTAGACTGTTCGTTCCGTCCAACACATCCTATAATTCTTCTACACATTCACTAGAATAGCAAATGTCATCTCCGAATCCTATCGTTTATATCATTCACCCAGAATTTTAATCCAACTCTTGAATCTTTCTTTTATTTCCGTCATTGCTTCTTCGATATATAGATCGAGCAGTAGGGACGAAATATTGCAGACCTGTCTTAACAGTCTTTTTAAGCTGAGCACTTTGTTCTTTGTGTTCCAGTCTTATTGTTTCCTCTTCGTTCTTGTACGTCCCATATATATTATAAATGCGAAAGCTTGTGCCTATGTTTGTTGCTCCTTCGCGCTGAACGGCTGGACGGATTTGGAAGAAATTAGTTTATACCCTGAATAGGCTACTTTTAAAAGTGTGTAGTACGAGATATTTATTGATTTGAGGATATAATGCTATATGTGGAACAATAATTACTCTTACAAAAATGAACACACATCAAAAAAGTTTTGCATCACCTCGGCTCTGAGAGTGCTGGAACCTCTACAGAAAATTAGAACAGAGATCACCATAAACTTTATTTCCGCCATACAGCGAGACCTTTAGAGGTGGTTGTCCAGATTGCTGTACGCACAAGTACCTCTAATACCCAGTAGCTCGTCCTCTTGCATCGATGCACGGCTGTATTCGTCGTGTCAACTATCCACAAATTCATCAAGGCGCTGTTGGTCCATATTGTCTCACTCCTCAACGGCGATTGTACGTTGATCCCTCAGAGTGGTTGATGGGTCACGTCGTCCATAAACAGCCCTTTTCAATCTGTCCCAGGCATGTTCGATAGGGTTCATGTCTGGAGAACATGCTCCCGCTCTGGTCGAGCGATGTCGTTATCCTGGAGGAAGTCATTCGCAAGATGTGCACGATGGAGGCGCAAATAGTCCATGAAGACGAATGGTTCAAATGGCTCTGAGCACTATGGGACTCAACTGCTGAGGTCATTAGTCCCCTAGAACTTAGAACTAGTTAAACCTAACTAACCTCAGGACATCACAAACATCCATGCCCGAGGCAGGATTCGAACCTGCGACCGTAGCGGTCCTGCGGTTCCAGACTGCAGCGCCTTTAACCGCACGGCCACTTCGGCCGGCTGAAGACTAATGCCCCGCCAATATGCTACCGATATGATTGCACTATCGGTCGAAGGATGGCATTCACGTACCGTACATCCGTTACGGCGCCTTCCATGACCACCAGCGGCGTACGTAGGCCCCACATAATGCCACCCCAAAGCAGCAGGCAGCCTCCACGTTGCTGCACTCGCTGGACAGTGTGTGGAAGGCGTTCAGCTTGACCGGGTTGCTTTCAAACAAGTCTCCGACAATTGTCTGGTTGAAGGCATATGCGACACCCATCGGTGAAGAGAACGTAATGCCAATCCTGAGCGGTCCATTCGGCATGTTGTCGGGCCCATCTGTACCGCAGTGCAAGGTTTCGTGGTTGCAAAGATGGACGTCAGGAGTGAATGGCTCTGAGCACTATGGGACTCAACTGCTGAGGTCATTAGTCCCCTCAGGAGTGAAGTTGCGCATTATGCAGCCCATTGCGCACAGTTTGAGCCGTAACACGACGTCCTGTGGCTGCACGAAAAGCATTATTCAACATGATGGCGTTGCTGTCAGGGTTCCTCCGAGCCATAATCAGTAGGTAGCGGTCATCCACTGCAGTAATAGTCCTTGGGCTGCCTGAGTGAGGCACGTCATCGACAGTTCCTGTATCTCCTCCATGTCCGAACAACATAGCTTTTGTTCACTCCGAGACGCTTGGACGCCTGCCTTGTTGAGAGCCCTTCCTGGCAAATGAGGACGCGATCGAACCGCGGCATTGACCGTCTACACATGGTTGAACTACAGACAACACGGGCTGTGTACCTCCTTCCTGGTGGAATAACTGGAACTGATCGGCGGTCGGACCCCCTCCGTCTAATAGGCGCTGCTCATGCATGGTTGTTTACAACTTTGGGCGGGTTTAGTGACATCTCTGAACAGTCAAATGGACTGTTTCCGTGGTACAATATCCACGGTCAACGCCTATCTTCAGGAGTTCTGGAAACTGGGGTAATGCAAAACATTTTTGATGTGTGTGTTTACTCTTTGTCTTTTGAACCATATCGTACTGTGAAAATATCTTTATTGTTTAATATTTCCCACATAATACGATCCAACGTAATGAATACAATACTCATAGAATCCTCATAGTGTTTAATCCATACTTCCACAGAAGTCCACTGCATTTTAATCGCTGAACGTCAGACCTACCTTACAGCTTCTGAAACGCTTGAAGACACAACGACGGTGTCATTTAAATGCTGTACGCCAGAGAGACGTCATGCCTTTGCATGTGGAACTTGGCAGGATAGTGAGGCTGTATTTGATGATGATATGCGAGCGTATTTGCTGGTAACAGGCACACACGTAAGGGCAGATGACGTTGCTGTGTATACAGATAAACTGAAGGAAAATTCATAACACCAAAACACAATTAACGTAGAGTAATGAAATTTCGGGAAAACATTTGTCTAGGTAACATGTTTAAGTGATTTACATTGAAAGATCACAGGTTAATGTAAGCTCGAGGTAAGCCATTACAAATGTGAAATTTTGGTACACTAATAACCAGTGTAGCTGCCAGAATGTTGAATACAAGCATGCGACGTGCATAGATTGTGTTGAACAGGTGCCGGATGTCAGTTTGTGGGATGGAGTTCCAAGCCCAATGCACTTAGTCGGTCAGTACAGCGACGGTGCTGGTTATGGATGACACTGGAGTTGTCGTCCAATGATGTCCCGCATGTGCTCGATTTGAGACAGATCTGGTGATCGAGCAGGCCAAGGAAACATGTCGGCACTCTGCACAGCATGTTGAGTTACAACAGCGGTATGTGGGCGAGCATCATCCTGTTGGAAAACACCCCCTGGAATGTTGTTCTTGAACACAACAGGTCGAATCTCCAGATTAACGTACAAAAGAACGCTCCTGCTGTCATACGAAATCGCATCCCAGACCATAACTCCAGGCGTAGGTGCAGTGTGCCTAGCACGCAGACAGGTTGGTTGCAGGCCCTCAGCTAAACTCCTTCTCACCAACACACGGCCATCACGACACCGAGGCAGAACTAACTTCCTTCAGAAAACACAACAGCCCTCCACCCTGCCCCTACTGAGCTCTCGTTTGACGCCGCTTCCAAGTCGCAAACGGCGCTCGTTTGGGGTCAGCGGGATGTACGTCACAGGATGTCTGGCTCGGAGCTGTTCTTGAAATAACCTATTTGTAACAGTTCATTGTGTCACTGTGGTTCCAACTGCTGCTGCAGATGCAGTGCAACGCGCCACAGCCACGCTCCGAACACGACGGTTTTCCCACTCGGCAGAGCCACGTGGCCATCCAAAACCCAGGCTTCTTGCGTCTGAACCTTCCTGTGACCACCGCTACCAGCAGTCATGTACAGTGACTACATTCCTGCCAAGCCTTTCTGCAGTATTGCAGAAGGAACATCCTGCTTCTCGAAGCCCTACTACACGCTGCCATTCAAACTCAGTGACGTGCTGACAATGACATCTTCATCGTCTTAAAGCCATTCTTGACTAACATCAACTCAGCCTTTTATGGAGTTGCCGCGAAATTTGAATGGATGTCATCTCTCAGATGTAGAAATACACCAGCAATTTTCGTTTATGTCGCACAACTCCGTCTTGGCGTCACGATTTTTTTTTTTTTTTCGTCAGTGTATTATAAAATTTGTGCTGCATCGAACTAGAAATTGCTTATTTTCTCTCTTCGTCGTGTTAGTCTTTGTTACTACTTCACGCTGAAGCGTCTGAAAGAATTTTGGACTGGAGACATCTTATACCCTAAATTAACACATAGAGTACCTTCGATTCTAAAAAAAAAAATCACTGTCACCGTGGGATAGTCAACGTGACTACTGTTCCCATTGGATGGGTAACGTGACTAAAAAGTCATCCATGAAGGATAATTATCAAATGAATGCATTAAGTTTAGCCTAGAGGTTAGGTTTTTCCCTTAAGTAAAGGAATGAGTTGGGAGGGAAATGCATTCCGTCAGTTTTTCCAATCGTCTCAGAATATAGTGTTTAATCGCGGGTAACACCCCGGGACCCAACTAGTATTGTATACTACCCGTCTTTCTCTATAGCTTACTCCTATTTTTCTCAGAATTTCCAACATTTTGCATCATTTTACATTGTCTAACGCCGTTTCTAGATTGACGAGTACTATGAGCATGTCTCGATTTCTCTTTGACCTTGCTTCCATTCATTACAAGGCGCAACGTGCCCTTTCCTGAAGCCGAACTGATCGTCATCTGACTAATTCTCAATTCCCTTTTCTATTCTTCTGTATATTTTTCTCGTCAGTAGCTTGGCTGCGTGAGCTATTGAACTGATTGTGCGAGAGTTTTCGCACTTATTTGTCCTTGCTATTTTTGGAATTGTGTGGATGTTATTTTTCCAAAGTCTTATGGTATGTCGCCAGTCACATAGATTCTATACACCAACTTGAATAATCGTTTGGTTGCCACTCCCCTAATGATTTCAGAAATTCCGATGGAACGTTACCTACCCCTGTACTCCAGCTGTAACCTCCCAATGCCTCCGAGTCTTTTTTAAGTATACCTCCTGCTGCTGTGACTCTTCAACAGAGTACTCGCTATTACCATCTAAAATTTATTGCACAACTCAATTAGTCTTTCTTCTCTTTCATTCGTACTGCCAAACCTTTATTCTCCCGTAGCCCTTTCTTCTGTTGCTTCCCCTACAACCGCGTTACAGTCCCCCCATGACTGTTAGATATTCTTCCACCTTTACATACTGAATTACATGTTCAAAATCGCCATAAACTTTCTCCATCTCTTCATTTGCTGCTTGCGACGCTGTCATGTACATCTGAACTATTATTTTCGACATTGGTTTGCTGTCGAATCTGATGAGAACAATCCTATCGCTGTCCTACCCTCCTAATCGTATTCATAACGAATTCTACACTCGCTATAAGATTTTCTACTGCCGTTGATATTATCCAATATTCGTCTGACCAGATACCCTTATCTTCTTTCCATTTTGCTTCACTAACCCCACTACATGTAGATTGAGCCTTTGCATTTCCCTTTTAAGATTTTCTAGCTTTCTTATTACGTTCAGACTCCTGATCTTCAGTGCTCCGACTCATAGAATGTCATCACCTCGTTAGTTGTTACAGCTTTTCAACTTTTCTCATGGTCTCCTCCCCCTTGGCAATCCCCTCCCCGAGATCGAATGAAGGACTAATACGGAATCTTTTGCCAATGCAGAGATCATCATGATACTTTTTCAAATACAGGCCTCATGTCCTGTGGATACACATTATGTTTCTTTAGTTCAGTGGTTTCCATTGCCTTCTGGGTCCCTGCTGATTCGTCCTCCCCAGTTTCCCACCCCAAGGGCAAGAGAGTGCCCTGGACCTCTGTCTGCTCTTCCGCCCTTTTTGACAAGCCCAGTGGCAGGACGAGGGTGACTTCTTATGCTGGAAGTCTTCGGCTGCTTTATTGTTGACTTTTATTCAAAATTTAAGCTTTGGTTGGGTCAGAACCTTGGACATTCTGATTACTAGTCAAAGACACCATACCTAGAGCACAGATGAATGTATTTACATAACACTTAAACGAAAACTCTATTCACAGACCCTGGCAGGCCCATCGACACCGACCGACCGCCGTGTCATCCTCTGCCAATGGTGTCACTGGACGTGGAGTCAGCACACCGCTCTCCCGGCAGTTGCCAGTTTTCGTGACCTAGAGGCGCTACTGCTCGGTCAGTAGCTCCGCATTTCGCCACACAAGGCTGAGAGCTTCCCGTTCCAGTCCTTCCATCAATGAAAAAAAATCCTTGGCACTTCCGGGAATCGAACCCAAATCCTCCTCACGAGAGTCAGCCGCGCCGACTACAGAGCTGTGGAGACGGACGAAAGAAGTAATAAGCGACAGAAGAAACATTTTGGGCCGATTGGTGATTGAACACCAGAGGATTGGATTTTTATTCTGTTCATCTATGACACCTCTAAAACACTGAAATTTTAAGTACGCAACGATTGCGTGAGCTAACAGAGCCTTTCTCTGGGAGTAGACTGTTGATAGTACTCCTTACATTCACCTCTTTGATTTGCAGCCCATTATTTTTTTTTTCGCGTTTGCAGTTAAAAGCTGGCCTCTGTGGCCGAGCGGTTCTAGGCGCTTCAGTCTAGAACCGCGCGACCGCTACGGTCTCAGGTTCGAATACTCCCTCTGGTATGGATGTGTTTGATGTTCAAAATGGTTCAAATGGCTCTAAGCACTATGGGACTTCACATCTGAGGTCATCAGTCCCCTAGACTTAGAACTACTTAAACCTAAGGACATCACATACATCCATGCCCGAGGCAGGATTCGAACCTGCGACCGTCGCAGCAGCGCGGTTCCGGACTGAAGCGCCTAGAACCGCTCGGCCACAATGGCCGGCGTGTTTGATGTCCTTAGGTTAGTTAGGTTTAAGTAGTTCTAAGTCTAGGGGACTGATGACCTCAGATGTTAAGTCCCATAGTGCTCAGAGCCATTTGAACCATTTTGCAGTTAAAATTATTGGATGTAAGTCCCGCCTTTTATGCAAAACACTGTTTCTTTTTGTTGCCCAACCATATTTCTGCACCTCTGTGCAACCATCAGTGGGTTTTGTTCATTGTAAAATGTGAGCGTATTTTAGGTTGTAACTGATCTAACAAAATGTGGCCTAAAGAGAGTTTTTTTTCGTTTTTGTTCTTAGATTGATTTTATATTACATGGTTTTTCAGGACCATCTGTACGGTGTCCTGCACTCATAGTTTGACACCTCCAAACCAAACGACGTAAATGTGAATTTTATCAGCGAGTTGACACATCCCTTGACTTTTGAAAACGTGATTTTGGTGTGGCAAAATGTTTTGCGTGTATAGTTGTTATTACTCACGTTTTGTTGTGAGTCATTCTTCTTCTTTCCCGTTATGAGGACACTCGACACACAAATGTACTTTGATAATTCCGGTTTTACAAACGCATTTTCACTTCGGAAAACGCAGTGTGCACGATATTGTTGTGTGTCCTAATCCCGTCGGCATTCATTTGTTCCCAGATTGAGTTTGGCACCGACTCTGAATTTTGTTTACTTTTATTGATTGGCAAGCGTTGCATGTGAGTTCATATATTTCTGATCCGTTGAATGTATCTGTGGGTATCTCCTGTATTCTGAGATTTTTTTCTGTTTTGTGTTGTCTGTCCTGTATTCTACTTGAAGTCCCTGTTTCTTCAATATTGTGCCTATTCTGTGGACAATTTTATTATTATAGATGAGTATAAGCCATTTTGTTCTGTGTGTGTGTGTGTGTGTGTGTATTGTTGCATTGTTGTGTCTTGCACGTGGTCATTGTTTGTGTTTTGTGTTGTTCTCTGTTGTGTAAGGTTTTGTGTGAGTGTTGTGCATTCGCTCCTTTTCCGTTTAAAATTTGTTGATTTAATTTCCCTGTCATGTGGGGCTTGTAACCATTTTCCTCTGCTATTTGTTTTATTGTGTTTAGTTCCTGTGTGTAATTATGTCTGCTTACGGATGTTCCGTTCAATCTGTGAAGCATGTATCTGAAGCTTGGTTGTTTGTGTGCCACCGAGTGGTTCGACAGTTTGTGAATGGTTTCGGTTTCCTGGCTTCATAATATTCATAATATTTCTTATATTTTGTCACAAGCTGTTTGGGGTTCCACCTGTTTTTAACCTTTCAAAACCAAGAGAGTATTGTACATCATTGATCTCACATTTTGTAAAATTATTTCCACGCTAGCAATGGTACTATTATGTAATGGAACAGATGTCTGACGACAACTGTGAGAAACTACCATACAGAGGAGATGTAACAAGTCTTGCACACTGCCTGTACATGCGTGCCATCTTTAGTCACGCACATGATACAAGGTGTACAACTTTGCTTCCGCCGTTTGCAGATAGGTGACGACAACGTTAAGTAGCGGTTGAAAGAAACAGATCTCAGACGTCTGGCAGTTAGCTTGGACCTCGGTCAACATAATCTCATTCAAACATTAGTCGATTTGTGTCTGCATCATAAAGTTGTTCTTGATTGAAAATGTCAAAATGGCTCTGAGCACTATGTGACTTAACATCTGAGGTCATCAGTCCCCTAGAACTTGGAACTAATCAAACCTACCTCACCTAAGGACATCACACTCATCCATGCCCGAGGCAGGATTCGAACCTGCGACCGTAGCGGCCGCGCGGTTCCAGACTGAAGCGCCTAGAACCGCTCCGCCACTCCGGCCGGCTGAAAATGTCAGTTTACGAGCCTAATTCTCGTCATTTGCTGGAGGTGTTACCGTTTTGTTTCAATATTAAGAAAACAGCGGCTGAGTCTCTTCGAATGTTCTCAGGTACGTATGGTAAGGACGCTATTAGTGAAAGAACGTGTCGTAAGTGGTTTCAACGCTTCAAGAACGGTGATTTTAACGCCGTAGACCGGCAGAGTGGTGGAAGAGATAATGTTTTCGAAGATGCGGAATTGGAGACATTGCTGAGTGAAGACTCTCGTAAAACTCGAGAAGAATTGGCACGATTAGTGGCAGTGACACAGCAAGCCATTCCAAAACGTCTCAAGGCTATAGGCATTACTCAGAAAGAAGGAACATGGGTCCCGTGTGAGCTGAAACCAAGTGACGTTGAACGGCATTTGTGTATTTGTGACAGCTGCTTCAGAGGCAAAAACGGAAGGGATTTCTGCATCGCATTGTGACCGGGGCCGAAAAATGGGTTCATTACGATAACCCTAAACGCAAAAAATCAGGTGGATATCCTGACCATGCTTCCACGTCGACGACCAAACCGAATAAATGGTTCAAATGGCTCTGAGCACTATG
This sequence comes from Schistocerca nitens, assembly GCF_023898315.1. NCBI lineage: Eukaryota > Metazoa > Arthropoda > Insecta > Orthoptera > Acrididae > Schistocerca > Schistocerca nitens. The sequence goes on along the minus strand of NC_064621.1, from coordinate 299,068,920 downwards.
GGACTCAACTGCTGAGGTCATTAGTCCCCTAGAACTTAGAACTAGTTAAACCTAACTAACCTAAGGACATCACAAACATCCATGCCCGAGGCAGGATTCGAACCTGCGACCGTAGCGGTCTTGCGGTTCCAGACTGCAGCGCCTTTAACCGCACGGCCACTTCGGCCGGCTAAACCGAATATTCACGGCACCTAGATCATGCTCTGCATTTGGTGGGACCAGCTCGGCGTCGTTTAGCTACTATGAGACGTTAAAACCAAGTGAAACAATCACAGGTGCTCGTTATCAAACGAAATAATGCGGTTGAGCAGAGCATAAATTCAAACGGCCGCAATACAGCGAGAGGCACGATAAAGTGATCTTGCAGCACGACAACGCTCGACACCGCGTTGCAAAAGAGGTCGGAACGTACTTGGAAACGTTAAAATTGGAAGTCCTACCCCACCCGCCATATTCTCCAGACAGTGCTCCCTCTATCGCCTGTTTAGATCAATGGCGCATGGCCTGGCTGACCAACACTTCCGATCTCATGAAGAAGTCACAAATTGGATCGATTCGTGGATCGCTTCAAAAGATGAACAACTTTTTCGACACGGGATTCGTACACTGCCCGAAAGATATGAGAAAGTGGTGGCTAGCGATGGAAAATTCTTTGAATGATACATGTGTAACCAATTTGTTTCATTGAAGCCTCAAGTGTTGGGGAAAAAACGGCGGGAGCAAAGTTGTACACCTTGTAACAGATATATTATTGTCTCAGCAATTCTGTGCCAATTCTTGTACCTTGTGTTTGTTGCTCGTTTTTGTTGGGATTTTTATTAAAATAGCACTGTTTACCTTTCCCATGTTCTAAAATAATACAATATTTCAAAGCAAACTCAAATTTTACGAATAAAAATTACTCATTCTTTAAAAAGGAGCGCTTTAAGTGACCGGCCGGCGCTGTACACTTCTTCATTTCAATATCGCAAAAAAATCTGTTAACACAGAATAATACATTTCAACGACTGGAACACAGGTACGTTAATCTGTTGATGCTTCACGAAGACTGTCTAGTGTTTCTTAATAGATAAAACTAATCTCCGTCCGAACAGGCCTTGGAAGGATCAACGGCACCGACCGGCCGCTGCGTCATCCTTAGCCCACAGGCGTCACCGGATGCGATACGGAAGGTTATGTGGGCAGCCCACCGCTCTCCCGGCCGTAGGTCAGTTTACGAGACCGGAGCCGCTACTTCTCAATCTAGTAGCTCCTCAGTTTGCCTCACAAGAGCTGAGTGCACCCCACTTGCCAACAGCGCTCGGCAGACCGGATGGTCACCCATCCAAGTGCTAGCCCAGCCCGGCAGCGCTTAACTTCGGTGATCTGATGGGAACCAGTGTTACCACTGCGGCAAATCCGTTGGCTTTCTTAATAGATGTTTAACTTTTTTGACTGGCTCACATACCTGTTTTTAAATAACTTTGTCAGAACATAACCTTACATGCTCCGCATAATAACCAGTGACAAGTGGAGAGCTTATTAATCGGATTAACTTTGTAGAGATATCTGATTCACTCGAAATTCGAAAGCTAAGAGATCGCGTCTAGCAGCACTATTAGTGCACGTGGATCCCTTCGCTTGCAGCCTACCACCCTTCTTGCATTTAACCGCAACGGAGCTTCGATGCTTACTAGGAAAGTGGAAGTGACTACGTTTCGTACTCCAGTAATTTATGTATCTAAATATATATTCTTGCGAATAACAGCTACCATATGCTTGTTCCTTGAGGCAATGTGGAGGGTATGTTTTCAAATTGGCACAGAAAGCACAACTGCAATTGGAAAGGGCTTTGCAACCTTCTGTTGAACAACTGGGCATTTTACGCAAGTTTTATGGTCATCGGAGACTCGCATTTACGCAGCACATATCTTAGCAACAAAGGAGATTATAGGTGACCACGTAAATCTGGATGACAAAACTGTCATATTGACTGACTGGAAAAACAGACCTACCTTGCAGTACCTACAATGCCAAAGCAGGAGTCTGCGAACGAACAGTGAAACCTTAAGCAAACGTGCGTATTTTACTACACACGTGGTTTATTTTTTTACCCCAATTAGGAAAAAAATATTTTCATGAAACTATTCAGGAAAGTGGAACATATGTGTATGCACCACAACATTAGAGTATTTTCAAGAAGTGTTTATCGATGTTTAAGATGTAAACACTCACTCTTCATAATCACAAAAATTAATTCTCACGAAGACATTGTATTCCGGAGGGTCTGTCCTCTATGTCTGACTAGAATCATAACCTATACGTGCTTTGCAAACCGGTTCTTATTCTGGGGACACACCTCACCAAGTCCATCGTCAGCCAGCAGGCTAGGGAGGGGGGAGTGGGGAGGGGCAGCATGAGAAAGACAATGAGGTAAACAAGAAATACTGTTACAAATTTTAAAACGAATTTTTCAAATTGGCAAAATTTTAAAAAATTAATTAAAACATAATCTCCTCGAATTTTTTGTAAATTCTTCCAATACTTTACTAGTGAAATCCTCTTTATTGTCAAGGATAAGTTTACTGTGAATACTCATCATTGCTAAACCACTATGACGGCCTTCTAACATTGTGCACCTCAATCAAGTTTTGATTCTTCTTAAATTGCTGAAAGTTCATTCCACAGTAGGCCTACATGTTGTGCAAGGGATGGTAATCAGAACTTTTTAACGCTTTCCGTGTTTTGGGGAGGGAGTTACCTGTTTCTTTCAGGATATCAAGAACTGTTAGCTCCCGGGTTTCTGTGTGTTCTGCCAGAATTTTTACCAAAGTTCATTTCATTTTTTACGTTAGATAAATCATAAAATTTGGCGAAGGTTTTACAAGCTTCCCTTAAATGAACTTTCGACATGGTAATCATTTCTGCAGGGCGTAACTGTAATAAAATAAACGCTCGGCTGTTTTCATCAGCAAAACGCACTTCAATACCGTTAATAATAGTCTACATAGAGCATTATTAAAAGCCTTCTCCAGAATTGTTACAGACTTTCTACTGAGAGGCTACCTTGATGATGCTGTCTCCTAACTATCGGCGGCATGGTTTTTATTTCTTCCAAACCAAGTTTTTCAGCAATTACAGGAACATCCTTCATTATTTCGTCTGTGACTATTTCAGGATTATCGCAATGCGTTTGCAACAGCGGCAAAATTAATTTAATGTACTGTGATGTCTTGGCTGCGTCCAAAGCAATGGACTGCAGAATATTTACGACTTGTTCCATCGAAGCTGAACATTTGGATATTACAATTAAGCTAAGAAGGAATGGAAAGCCAGGAGGAACCGATGGAGTTGGCAATCATTTTTTTCTAGTCGAAGCGTTTCCTTTATGTGATAAGGTTTCTAAGGCTTCCTCGTAGCCCGCATCTCGTGGTCGTGCGGTAGCGTTCTCGCTTCCCACGCCCGGGTTCGATTCCCGGCGGGGTCAGGGATTTTCTCTGCCTCGTGATGGCTGGGTGTTGTGTGCTGTCCTTCGGTTAGTTAGGTTTAAGTAGTTCTAAGTTCTAGGGGACTTATGACCACAGCAGTTGAGTCCCATAGTGCTCAGAGCCATTTGAACCATTTTTTGCTTCCATCGTAACGGGAAAATTCATCTTTCTTACAAGGAGTGAAACCACTGAGGTATGGCTAAAATGCTCGTTATTTTAATACTTCATTTTAAATGACAATGGAGCTATAGGCCTAGAGGGGTTTTAATAAAATTTCACTGTGTTGTTTCACCAGTTTGATTTTGAGCCGTTTTTCATCTTTAATGGCAGCAGTTTTCATATCTAACAACAGCTAATAAACACGTGAGAAAATTTGAAAAACATCACAACAATTTCACAACACTCAACCAAGTAAAATTTATTGTAAATAGTAACAGTAACCACAGGTGTACAAGGGCGCCTATACTTATGGCCAAGGGGCGTGGCTCTCCTCTATCTCTCAAGAAATGAAAAAAATAATGTATTCTGTTGTTTTTCTTTCAAGAAAACGATTTAAACGTCAGTTTTTAACATAGTTGCATCTGAAAATTTGTATGGCCCTTTACTAGTCACTCTCCACTACCAAAACATAAAAAATTGATCATATCCCCAGAATATAGCTCCCCCCCCCCCCCCCTGCAAATTTTCATATGAGCGCCCTTGCATGTGTAGTGCCAGAGCTGCTTACCACCACTTAACATGATGAAGTTATGTTGTGAGCATAGTACCCTGAACTTCCTTCCTCTGCTCCCAGCAGCCCACTGAAAACACTGACAGGACGTCGTAAGCAAACTGTAATTGTAGTAATATAATATTTTGACCTTATGCAAAGAAACAACCTTGTGATTTTACAATAAATTGTTTTTGATTGTTGCAGACGGACCGAGAATAACATCACCGAAAGATGAAACAGTTGTGCAAAAAGGAGAAACAATTACCGTTGTGTGCGAAGGAGAAGGTGACTTGAAATGGGAATATCCTGAATACAGCGGATCAAAGGTACAGTGAAAAATAAAGACTTCGATAGTACACATCGTATTATGAATGAAGACAACTTATTGGTTGCTTACTTCCAGACCTTGGCCGACTCAAACTGTGCATATATATGTAATTCAGATTGCAAACTCTATATGCTAAAGATGCCCTGGCTCATACATTCGCGTCTGAAAATATGTCGACAATCTACAAGTAATGACATACAGAAGAAGCGCAAGAGAAAAGGTGCTAAATGTATCCTAGTGAAGTTTTCTTTCTCCGTCCTGTGTTTAGAACATTTCGGGAATGGCGGAAAGATGTTTTTCTACGGAGGAAGGTAATCTACAGCGAAACGACGAGAAAGGAGGTGTGCGTGTACAAATGATGTATTGGAACGTTGCAGTTCAACTGTCTGTTCTCCTTCCCCGCTGTCCAAGAGAGCTGCTCAAAAACGAACAACCAGAGTTAACATTTTAATTAGGGTACTAAAGAGGCAATATGTTTAGACAAGTGCTGACGCACCTTCTTGTAGAAATAATAAACAGCCAATCACTGGCAGAATGGAAGGTTTATTTAAACCCCTTACCGCGGTTTCAACGTTTATAAAAACGTCTTCAGTGTCTTCAGATACGTTGACCTACATTCGGTGTTTGGACTTTTGAGAAGTTCGTGTAACTGCCGCGATGTAGTACTACCGGCCCTTAACTGTTGTTCATTGTTTACTTCCATATTATAAAAACGCTTCCTTTTTCCGCTAGTTTATGTTTTGATTACCGGTATCTGATTTGGACTAATTTTTGTGTATGCCTCGAGTTCCAATTAAATACTTTTACAATTTACTGATTGTGTCGCTTCTTTTTACTGGCAAGGAAATCTAATTAAACAATTTCTCCTACTTCTGGTCTCCTGTGGGCAGGACTGTGGGAACATAAAAATCTAGTTTCATTAATAGAATAGAATTTATTTTACCTTTACTATGTTTTTCTTCGAACATGTAAGTCTCTTCATACAATGTTACGTAGGAGTGTTTCAGTTAATTTTGCCATGAGCAATGCCCTGCTCTCTGAGAACAATATTGCTCTCTCTCTCTCTCTCTCTCTGATGTACATAAACATCTATACTCTGCTAACTACTGTCAAGTGCATGGCAAAGGGTATGTCCCATTAGTTATTAGGGTTTATTCCCATTCCATTCACATATGGAATGTGTGAAGAATGATTGTTTAACCGCATCTCGTGGATGCTGTAATTAATCTGGGCGAAGCATTGGTGATTGTCATATATTTCTAGAGTCATCATTTAAAGCTGATTTTTGAAACTTTGTAATTAGGCCTAAGTGATCATTCTGCTTCATATCCTGACAAAGCGTTACATCCAGCTATTTGTGTGAGTTGGCTGATTCTGACTGTGAGTAATTGATTTTATAGTCATAGGATACCACATTTTTGCCGGCCGGTGTGGCCGTGCGGCTCTAGGCGCTTCAGTCTGGAACCGCGTGACCGCTACGGTCACAGGTTCGAATCCTGCCTCGGGAATGGATGTGTGTGATGTCCTTAGGTTAGTTAGGTTTACGTAGTTCTAAGTTCTAGGGGACTGATGACCACAGATGTTAAGTCCCATAGTGCTCAGAGCCATTTGAACCATTTAGCCATACCACATTTTTTTCTTTTTGTGAGGTGCACAGTTTTACATTTCTGAACATTTAAAACAAGTTACCAGTCGTTGCACCACTTTGAAATCTTATTGAGATCCGATGGAATATACTCCATAGAAAAGAAGGAAACAAATAAGAAAAAATTAAAATGGATAAGAAAAATGGAAAACAAGTAGCTAAACCAGTAATTTAAGTCTTCTCCCACATTAAAATAATGAAATGGTGGGAAGTCCAGAGTGGAATAACAACCCTATTACAAAAAAGATATATTGCTACTCACCATGGAGGAGATGCTGAATTGCAGACAGGCACAACAAAAAGACCACTATACATTTAAGCTTTCAGCCAAAAAGCCTTCTTCTGAAGTAGAAAACACACATTCACAAGAGCACAATTCTCTCTCCCTCCCTCCCTTCCCCCCCCCCCCCCTCTCTGTCTCTGTCTCTCTCTCTCTCTCTCTCTCACACACACACACACACACACACACACACACACATACACGACCACAGTGTCTGGCCACTGTCGCTGGGGACAGTGGTCATGTGTGTTTGAGTTGTGTTAGTGTGAATGCATGTGTGTATTTTTGACTTCAGAAGAAGACCTTTTGGCCAAAAGCTTAAATGTGTAGCAATCTTATTGTTCTGCCTGTTTGCGAGTCAGTGTGTCCTCTGTACGGTGAGTAGCAATCTATCTTTTTCATATTATTGTTAAAGTAATGAAAGGTGATTCTGGAAGCCCTTCAGAGGTAAAGATGTTCTAAACATTTACTTTATTTACCCAGATCAGAGATCAGTCTACACTAGGACCTGAATGTCAAATAACTGAATCTATAGGACTAGAGGAACTAGATCTGAGTAAAATGTTGCAGCCAAGGGTATGGCATAAAATCTGCTATGTGTGGCATATACAGGGTGAAGAAAAAATGCCATGCTTGGTCCATCGCATGCAAGTCCTCATCCAGAATCAACACCAAAGTTTATCTAGAAAAATAATACCAGGTGCATTTTGAAAACACGTGTGAAAGTGAGGAACTGGGAACACTGACACATCATGTTGTGCATTGGAATGTACAGAGGAACATGTGTCACCCCGCACTACTACATCAACTGTTGTAACTCACTAAGTAGACTGCTGGAACATAAAACTCACATCCAGGTATGGTTTGAATCCTCATCAGGTTCCTTTTGTATTTTTTAGATGTCTGTTCTCTAGTTTTCATTGTTTATAAGCAAGACATCATTTTGTCACATGACAATAGCCTATCCCATGACAGTGGAATATATTAAACTGCATGCACATGTCTACTAACCATGTAGTGCGCAACCATAACTGGTCATGTCAAGTTCATGCAGGGTGGCATCCTGATGGAGATCACAAAAGATGTCAATATACTTTTGGTGCTGGGTGCATCCGATAACCAAGCTGCTGCTGCTACTTGTGCGTATGCTGCACAGAAACCACAAAGGCACCATCCCGATAAGAATATTTTTTGGTGCTGGGTGCATCCGATAAACCAAGCTGCTGCTGCTACTTGTGCATATGCTGCACAGAAACCACAAAGGCACCAGCCCGATAAGAATATTTTTTGTTGCCCGGAGCAGCGTCAGGAAACTGGTAATCTACATCCACAAGTAATCGACAGAGGTCATCCAAGAACTAGACATACTCCACAAGCAAAGGATGCAATTCTTGAAACTGTTGGCCAATCACCTCAGCAAAGTACCAGTGATACTGCATGGCAGTTGCAGATATCTCAAAGACAGTTTTTTAAGTATTGCGTGATGAAGAACTGCATCCATATCATTATACATTAACTCAACACCACCAACCTGAAGACCATATTCGACAAGTACAGGTTTATGAATGGCTTTTGCATCAAGTGGAAGATAATGAACATTTTATAAATAATGTGGTATGGATTGAAGAAACTAGCTTCACTCGTGAAGGTATTTTCAACCTCCACAACACAGAGCAAGGTGGCGCAGTGGTTAAACACTGGACTTGCATTCAGGAGGATGACAGTTCAATCCCGCGTCCGGCCATCCTGATTTAGGTTTTCCATCATTTCCCTAAATCGCTCCAGGCAAATGCCAGGATGGTTCCTTTGAAAGGGCACGGCCGACTTCCTTCCCTGTCCTTCCCTAATCCGATGAGATCGATGGCCTCGCAACTTGGTCTCTTCCCCCAAACAACCCAACCCAACCTTCACAACAGCCATTGTTAGTCAGAACGCAACCCACATTTCACTCATGGACATAGCTTTTCAGCACACTTTGGCGTGGGAGGAGTGCTTTTGGCCCCTTACCTATCACCGGACAAGTTGAATGCACTCCTGTATTGAACATATCTGTGCAATACTTTGTCTGAGCATTAGAAAATGTTCCACTTGGTGTTCAGCAACAGCTGTTGTTTCAGCATGAAAGTGTACTGTCACACGTTGGAATGAATGTGTGTTACTATTTAAGTGAAGCATTTACAGGGAAATGGATTGGTCATGCAGACCCAGTGTTTTGGCCTACATGTTCCCCATATCCTAATCCAATAGATTTTTGTTTGTGGTGACACTTAAAGAAACAAGTTTATAGTAATCCACTCACGGATGTACAAAACCTAATCTTCAGGAATGATAGAAGCTGGTATGTTGCATAGGGCCCAGCAAAGTATGATCCAGCGGGTGGTGAAGTGTTTGAAAATCATAGGTGATTGCTTTAAACACCTTCTCTAAAGTGAATGTTGCCCGTACATGTATGTACCATATCTGTGAATCTGTGAATATAAGTGTGGGTATCAAACATACAGAATGAAATTAGTGTAGCCTACCTATAGTGTTTTTTGTACCTCATTGGATACAGATGATGTTACTATATATCCACTGTTATTTTCTATTGACTTTATTTCTGTCATGGATGAAACAAAGCGGTCATTTCTGTCTGACAGAAGTTTGTATTATGTCTTGATGTTTAAACCTACATCTACATCTACATGGATACTCTGCAAATCACATTTAAGTGCCTGGAAGAGGGTTCATCGAACTACCTTCACAATTCTCTATTATTCCAATCTTGCATAGCGCGCGGAAAGAATGAACACCTATAACTGTCTGTACGAGCTCTGATTTCTATTATTTTATTGCGGTGATCATTCGTCCCTATGTAGGTTGGTGTCAACAAAATATTTTCGCATTCGGAGGAGAAAGTTGGTGATTGGAATTTCATGAGAAGATTCTGTCACAACGAAAAACACCTTTCTTTTAATGATTTCCAGCCCAAATCCTTTATCATTTCTGTGACACTCTCTCCCATATTTTGTGACAATACAAAACATGCTGCCTTTCTTTGAACTTTTTTGATGTACTCCATCAGTCCTATCTGGTAAGGATCCCACACTGCACAGCAGTATTCTAAAAGAGGACGGACAAGTGTAGTGTAGGCAGTCTCCTTAGTAGGTAAATGTAATACTAACAGAAAGAAATGCACAAGACACCACATTGTGTAGGTGTAAATTGGATACAACTTGATGCTTTAACTGAAAGGAAATGTTTGGCATGAATGTGACTCAAACATCAGTGAGTCAGCATATCCGTTCCCAATGGCATTACCTCGTTTCATTGAGCTGATGGGATAGCTCCAGCACAGCGGTGAGTTCACGCTACCTGTTCTTGATCACACTGCAGGCAGTTACAGCATTGCCAGATCATCATTTTTTAAATCACATTTCTGTTAAACTGATTGGTGGCATGTGTGTTTTGCTGGATACACTTTTGTCTTGAATTGGGATGAGGAATCACACGGCGACATCCAAGTGTGGCATTTTTTCTTCAATCTGTACAATGGTGTGCAATTTTTTTACCTTAAGGTGCAGCAGCAGAATATAAAAACTTATGTCTTCAAAGCAACTAAACCCAATGTGGTGGACTGTATGACACATGACAAACAATTCTTACAAGGAAGAAAAGTAATGAACAAAATGTAGCAGTAGATCTTAGAAAGAAAATGAATCTTACAGCTTTGTTTAAATAAATCAGTTTAGCGTCTGAGGTCTTGCAATTGGAGTATGGTTGTAGCATCTTTGTATGACCTCTTAGAAACAGCATTATTCGAAATAGCTTTTCTCAAAGGATAATTCAACAATCCACGAGTGGACTTCCATGATGGGTCAAAATCACAGGCCGTTTCTGCAGGTATCTGTAATGGATCGGGCCTGCCGATCTGAAGCCATTCGGTTCCCACTAATGTGCAGGCCCTGCCCATTGAATCTGTTATCACCAATCTGCCTGCAGGCCGGATCTGTTTGTGTGTGACATAATACAGTGGATTTTTGTGGTTTATCCTTGGACCCAGGACTGCAGTGCTCCTCAACAGGCTAGAGCCCATGGCTGATGTATTTCAGGAATTGTGACTGTTTCACTGCAAGCACATTGTGCAGTGTGGCGTTTTATAGACATTTTATTTGCTCTAGTACATTTTGGCACTTCAAAAGTAGTTTATATGTTAGAATGTATGGATGATAAGGAGAAGAAAATTGTCAGTTGCTGGCGGTTCATACACTATGTACTGATATTTTTCTCAAAAGAAGGATCGCACAATATCTGTAAAATAATAGATATAACACAATGGGTAATAACCGACAATAATAAATATAGTAGAACCAACATTTTATTGGCAGTCACCTATAGTGTTAGTTTACACAGTTCTTCCCCTCCTTCTACACTTCTTTCAAGAGGCCTATTTTTTTTTTACTGAGGTTACTTCTGAAATCAGTGAAGGTATTTTAAATCCTCTTTTGTGACTCCAAGGAAATGCATATTTTTGTCATCAAATGTGCTCATTTTATTGAAATAAAATAACATCAATAATCTTAATAAAACACATATACTATTTGGCTTGCTTTCTCTATCTAAAAAGAGTTCATTACAAAAAATGTTGATGTTAGTACTTACGATTTTTGCTCACATAAGGAAACACTACCTGCTCGCAATATATTATAGATATTTGCTTTAACTTACCCTTGAGATCTCAAAATTTGACAGGAAAAAATCCTAAAACCTGTCTGGAAATCAGGGAAATACCAGAGAATTTCACTTGGGGAGACTTCTAGCAACCCTGATTCTACACACCAATACCAGATTTTTGATTTGTGCAGTGAACTCTCCCTGCGTCTATTCTTCATTCCCCTGATGCTCCTAGCCTCAACATTTGATAGTTAAGGTCCTCCTTTACATCCTACCAGCACAGATTCTCGATGTCACACCTAGCAGGCTACTATCCAGTTTCTACCACACTCCCAGAGGCAGCACCAGTATCTTCCCCACCCCTAATCCGCTGCCTCACCTCTCCGTCTCTTCTGTTCCAATACTGCCCACACCTGCTGAGATCACTGGTCACCTCATATGTAATCACAGTTGAACCTTAGCGTGCGAAGATGACAGTGAGCATGTGTATGTATGTGAGCTACACACATGTGAATGTGTGTGTGTGTATTCATTGTGCCTCTCTGCTTGCTACTCAACCAGCACCTCCTTTATGTAGTGAGTAGCTATCTATCCATTTCATATTGCTGTAATATGATATTTACTTAATGTCACAACTTTACAAATGACCAGTGGAAGCCATAGTGCATTTTGACACAGAAATCACAATACTGCTGTGGAAGGAGGAATTGCAGATGCACTCAGTTTCAGTGTTCCCATATTGCAGAAGCTTCAAATCTACATAAATTGAAATGTATTTTGCTAACACAAAATCTTAGTGAATTGATGTTGAGTAGACAAGCTATGACCATTTTACAGGGTGTCCCACATACATCCAGAATGCCTCATGTGCTGGTTAATCATCTCTAATTGAATTGCTCATGAAGTGGCAACACTGTCTCGAAAGTTGGTTACACTGCATTTTATTGGAAAGTTAAGTGTCGTGCTTCACCTGTTGTGAGAAGCTCACATTGCTGAGTTGTTGCAGAAATGTTAAGTTTTTACAGATATGGAGCAGTTTGCATTAGAGCAGCAAATTGATATTGTGGAGTGATACGTAAAGAGAGGCTTTATCAAAAAATGTTTCAAGTATCCTGGTAGGAAACTCCCCAGAGCCAGCAGTAAAATATCAATACAAGAAATGGAGGGCTGTAGGATCTGTTCAAAATGTGCAGAGGAATGGGCAACTGACATTGAGGACCCCTGAAATTACAGAAAGAATTTGCGTGGACATAATAAGAAGTCTCTAAAAGTTGGTAAAGAGGTTATCACAACAGGTTTGTGTATCTCTTACATCATATCATCATGCACTAAAAGATGTGAGTGTGGTGCATGAGTTGAAATTTAAATTTGAGGATTAGTGAAAAAGAGTTCACTATTGTAACTGGCTGCTAACATCAACTGCTAACAGTTACTTGGACCCTTGCTTTACTTCATGTCAGATAAGGCCCAGTTTCATTTGTCAGGTTATGTAATCTTCCAGAATTGCATACACTGGTCGCAGGACAACCCATGTATTCTGCATGAGGAACCCCTCTGCTTAGAGAAGATAGCTGTCGGGTATACTGTTTATGGTGTGCGCATTGTTATTGTTGTTGTGGTCTTCAGTCCTGAGACTGGTTTGATGCAGCTCTCCATGCTAATCTATCCTGTGCAAGCTCCTTCATCTCCCAGTACCTACTGCAACCTACATCCTTCTGAATCTGCTTAGTGTATTCATCTCTTGGTCTCCCTCTACAATTTTTACCCTCCACGCTGCCCTCCAATGCTAAATTTGTTATCCCTTGATGCCTCAGGACATGTCTTTACCAACCAATCCCTTCTTCTAGTCAAGTTGTGCCACAAACTTCTCTTCTCCCCAATCCTATTCAATACCTCCTCATTAGTTATGTGATCTACCCATCTAATCTTCAGCATTCTTCTGTAGCACCACATTTCGAAAGCTTCTATTCTCTTCTTGTCTAAACTATTTATTGTCCATGTTTCACTTCCATACATGGCTACACTCCATACAAATACTTTCAGAATGACTTCCTGACACTTAAATCTATAGTCGATGTTAACAAATTTCTCTTCTTCAGAAACGCTTTCCTTGCCATTGCCAGTCTACATTTTATATCCTCTCTACTTCGACCATCATCAGTTATTTTGCTCCCCAAATAGCAAAACTCCTTTACTACTTTAAGTGTCTCATTTCGTAATCTAATTCCCTCAGCATCACCCGACTTAATTACATCTACATCTACATCTACATTTATACTCCGCAAGCCACCCAACGGTGTGTGGCTACATTCCAATATCCTCGTTTTGCTTTTGTTGATGTTCATCTTATATCCTCCTTTCAAGACACTGTCCATTCCGTTCAACTGCTCTTCCAAGTCCTATGCTGTCTCTGACAGAATTGCAATGTCATCGGCGAACCTCAAAGTTTTTATTTCCTCTCCATGGACTTTGATACCTACTCCGAATTTTTCTTTTGTTTCCTTTACTGCTTGCTCAATATACAGATTGAATAACATCGGGGATAGGCTACAACTCTGTCTCACTCTCTTCCCAACCACTGCTTCCCTTTCATGCCCCTCGACTCTTGTAACTGCCATCTGGTTTCTGTACAAATTGTAAATAGCCTTGCGCTCCCTGTATTTTACCCCTGCCACCTTCAGAATTTGAAAGAGAGTATTCCAGTCAACATTGTCAAAAGCTTTCTCTAAGTCTACAAATGCTAGAAATGTAGGTTTGCCTTTCCTTAATCTATTTTCTAAGATAAGTCGTAGGGTCAGTATTGCCTCACGTGTTCCAATATTTCTACGGAATCCAAACTGATCTTCGCCGAGGTCGGCTTCTACCAGTTTTTCCATTCGTCTATAAAGAATTCCCGTTAGTATTTAGCAACTGTGACCTATTAAACTGATAGTTCGGTAATTTTCACATCTGTCAACAACTGCTTCCTTTGGGAATGGAATTATTATATTCCTCTTGAAGTCTGAGGGTATTTCGCCTGTCTCATACATCTTGCTCACCAGATGGTACAGTTTTGTCAGGACTGGCTCTCCCAAGACCGTCAGTAGTTCTAATGGAAAGTTGTCTACTCCCGGGGCCTTGTTTTGACTCAGGCCTTTCAGTGCTCTGTCAAACTCTTCACGCAGTATCGTATCTCCCATTTCATCTTCATCTACATCCTCTTCCATTTCCATAATATTGTCCTCAAGTACATCGCCCTTGTATAGACCCTCTATGTACTCCTTCCACCTTTCTGCTTTCCCCTCTTTGCTTAGAACTGGGTTTCCATCTGAGCTCTTGATATTCATACAAGTGGCTCTCTTTTCTCCAAAGGTCTCTTTAATTTTCCTGTAGGCTGTATCTATCTTACCCCTAGAGAGATAAGCCTCTACATCCTTACATTTGTCCTCTAGCCATGCCTGCTTAGCCATTTTGCACTTCCTGTCGATCTCATTTTTGAGACGTTTGTATTCCTTTTTGCCTGCTTCATTTACTGCATTTTTATATTTTCTCCTTCCATCAATTAAATTCAATATTTCTTCTGTTACCCAAGGATTTCTACTAGCCATCATCTTTTTACCTACTTGATCCTCTGCTGCCTTCACCACTTCATCCCTCAGAGCTACCCATTCGTTTTTTACTGTATTTCTTTCCCCCATTCCTGTCAATTGTTCCCTTATGCTGTCCCTGAAACTCTGTACAACCTCTGGTTTAGTCAGTTTATCCAGGTCCCATCTCCTTAAATTCCCACCTTTTTGCAGTTTCTTCAGTTTTAATCTACATTTCATAACCAATAGATTGTGGTCAGAGTCCACATCTGCCCCTGAAAATGTCCTACAATTTAAGACCTGGTTCCTAAATCTCTGTCTTACCATTATATAATCTATCTGATACCTTTTAGTATCTCCAGGCTTCTTCCATGTATACAACCTTCTTTTATAAGTCTTGAACCAAGTGTTAGCTATGATTAAGTTATGCTGTGTGCAAAATTCTAACAGACGGCTTCCTCTTTCATTTCTTCGCCCCAATCCATATTCACCTAGTATGTTTCCTTCTCTCCCTCTTCCTACTTTCAAATTCCAGTCACCCATGACTATTAAATTTTCGTCTCCCTTCTCTACCTGAATGATTTCTTTTATCTCATGATACATTTCTTCAATTTCTTCATCATCTGCAGAGCTAGTTTATTGGCCCCATATTTTTTAATTACACCTTAAACCATGCTAGATATCTAGAGAACTATGAATGTATCAATATAAGGTAAGTCTTTCCGCTCCTGGGATTGGAATGACTCCTTACCCTCTCCCTTAAAACCCACATCCTTTCGTCTTTCCCTTTCCTTCCCTCTTTCCTGATGAGGCAACAGTTTGCTGCGAAAGCTTGAATTTTGTGTGTGTGTTTGTGTTTGTTTGTGTGTCTATCGACCTGCCAGCGCTTTCGTTCGGTAAGTCACATCATCTTTGTTTTTAGAACTATGAATGTATATACACACAGTTAACAGATGCAGAGAAGCTATCTGCAGTGCTCCAATAAGATGGAGCAACTGCTTGCACATCCATCCAAAATATGGCCCACTTCACCAATGTGTTTCCTGAAGACAGACTAGTCAGTGGAGACCTCTGGCCCTCAAAGTCACCAGACTTATCATAATGTGATTTTAATTTATGGGGTACACTAAAAAGCAAATTGAATGCTGAGAATCCTAGTGCAGTAGACAATCTTAAATGGAACATTACTAGAGAAATTAAAAATACCATGCCTGCAGAATTACAGCATGTTGTGGGGTACATCATCACACGAAATCAGTGATGCCTGGGAGCTCATGGCCACTACTTCCAACATTTCCTATAGACATGTAACTACATGTTTTTTGACATTACTAGTATCTATTCTTTTTAGTTAGTTCATTGTTACTTGAATCTGGGGCATGAGGTATAGCAGTTTTATGTGGGACACTCTGTAGAATGACCAGTAAAAATGCGTGGAACAAAGATTAAAATTTCAGGGATAATGACCATGATGTGATGTGCCATTAAGTCTAGAACAACAAAACATAGTGTCTACTAGTGATTCATTATGCATACAGCGGTGTTATTATTTTTACTTGCCTCAGTTCAGTTATCAAAACTGTAAGACTTTCTGAGTAATAGAACCCATTAAATTGTCCTCAACAATGAGTGTTCATCAGAGATAAAAGTTAGGAGTGCACAAGAAAAGTTTGATAGGACTGCTCTTGTTCTCCATACACATGAATGATTTGACAGATAGGGTGAGCAGCAATCTGTGACTGTAGAATTTCTATTTGGTGTAACGAAAGGCAAATTACTCCAAATGTGGAAAATATAAGTTAATGTAAGAGAGTAGGAAAAACAGTCCTGTGATACTTAAATGCAGCATTAACAGTGTGCTGCTTGACACAGTCACCTCAGTGAAGTAGAGAGTGTCCAGGAGGTAGGTATGAATATCAAAGTGCTATAGAAAATACAAAATGTATTGAAAATGCATTTTTTACAATAAATAACTTCTCCTGTTTATGTATGAAAAATTACATCCTCTATATGAATACCCGGGGCCATGTGGCTGTGAGCATTGCATTCGTTGAAGTTCTCGATGATGCGTTCAGAAACACCTGATGGGACACCATTAATAACTCTTTTAATTTCTTCCTTCAGTTGGTGTATTGTTTGTGGTTTGTTCATGTACACTTTTGATTTCACAAATCCCCGCAGAAAAAAGTCACAAGGCGTAAGATTGCTTGATCTGGTAGGCCATTCCTGGCTGCCACGTGAAGAGATAATTTTTTGAGGGAACTTGTCATTCAGTAGAACTATCATTTCACAGGATGTGTGATGTGTGAGGAACCATATTGTTGAAAACAAAAATCATCATTTTCACAATAAGAGGGTAAAAACTAATCACAGAGCATGTTTTGGTAACAGTTGCTGACCAAACTGACGGCAGCTCCCTCATTTTTAAAAAAGTACGGGTTGATCACTCCCCCGCCCAGAACTCACACTACACAGTCATGTGTTGAGGATGCATCTCATCTCCCACAGTCACTCACAGGTTTTTGGTACCCCAAATTCTGCAGTTCTGATTATTGATGTACCCACTGATGTGGAAGTGCACCTCACCTGAGAAAATTGTTCTTTTTGTGAAGTTCTTGTTCTCCGCCTGTCAAGCCGAGACCCATTGAGCAAATCGATGTCTCTTTCCATAGTCTGCAGGCTTCAGCTCTTGTGTAAGTTGAACCTTGTACGCATGCATTTTTGGATCTTTTGAAAAGATTTCATACAGTGAACTTGGTGATAAATTCAATTGTTGAGCTCATTGGTGAACTGATTTTCTGGGGCTTACGGCCACTTTGTCATTCATGACATTGTGTTTGAACAGCAATGTTTTCTTAACTTTTGAAACAAAACTGGTGGTCTCAAACTTCTGGATCAACTTCCAAATGGATGATTTGGTTGGAGCAGCATTACATCCGAGTGTCACACGCAATTCACAAATGGTTGCTGTGAGACTTTCACTGGTTTTGCAACAACTACATATCACTTGGATATGCTGCTTAATTGTCATCTGCCCCATGACAAAAATAAACATTAAAAAAATGTTCACAACAATAAAGCGTCAGGCTACTGATGGGAAGGATCACAGATAACAAACATGAAAAAACAACAGCTGCTAACCATAAAAGCTGTCAGGCTACTGATGGGAAGGATCACAGATAACAAACATGAAAAAACCACAGCTGCTAACCATCGTATGAGAAAATGTCACAAAATTCAAATTAATCCTTACTTCCTGGACACCCGGTATCTAGGTATAATGTTTCTAAGCAATATAAAATGGAACAAACTCATGAGGTCAGTTTTATGGAGGATGAGTGGCCAACTTTTGTTACTGAGACAAATTTAAGAATATGTAGCTATATACACACATAAAAAAAAAATTTCGTATCACCTCGGATCCCAGAACTCCTGAAGATAGATGTTGACTGTGGGTATTGTATCACAGACACAGTCCCCTTTGACTAAACCTACCCAACGATGTAAACAACCATGCATGAGCAGCACCTATTAGACAGAGGGGGTCCGACAGCCAATCAATTCCAGTCATTCCACCAGGGAGGAGGTATACAGCTCGTGTTGTCTGTAGTGCAGCCATGCCTAGATGGTCAATACTGCAGTTCAATCGCATCCACATTGTTACTTTGTGCCAGGAAGGGCTCTCAACAATGGAAGTGTCCAGGCGTCTCGGAGTGAACCAAAGTGATGTTGTTTGGACATGGAGGAGATACAGAGAGACAGGAACTGTTGATGACATGCCTCGCTCAGGCTGCCCAAGGGCTATTACTGCAGTGGATGACCTCTACCTATGGATTACGGCTCAGAGGAACCCTGACAGCAAGGCCACCATCTTGAATAATGATTTTCGTGCAGCCACAGGATGTCGTGTTACTACTCAAATTGTGTGCAATAGGCTGCAAGATGCGCAACTTTACTTTAGATGTCCATGGCGAGGTCCAACTTTGCAACCAGAACACCATGCAGCATGATACAGAAGGGCACAACAACATCTACATCTACATTTATATTCCGCAAGCCACCCAATGGTGTGTGGCGGAGGACACTTTACGTGCCACTGTCATCACCTCCCTTTCCTGTTCCAGTCGCGTATGGTTCTCGGGAAGAATGACTGCGGGAAAGCCTCTACGCATGCTCGAATCTCTCTAATTTTACATTTGTGATCTCCTCGGGAGGTATAAGTAGGGGGAAGCAATATATTCAATACCTCTTCCAGAAACGTACCCTCTCAAAACCTGGACAGCAAGCTACACCGCGATGCAGAGCGCCTCTCTTGCAGAGTCTGCCACTTGAGTTTGCTAAACATCTCCGTAACGCTATAATGCTTACCAAATAACCCTGTGACGAAACATTCCGCTCTTCTTTGGATCTTCTCTATCTCCTCCGTCAACCTGACCTGGTACGGATCGCACACTGATGAGCAGTACTCAAGTATAGGTCGAACGAGTGTTGTGCAAGCCACCTCCTTTGTTGATGGACTACATTTTTAAGGACTCTCCCAATGAATCTCAACCTGGCACCCACCTTACCAACAATTAATTTTATATGATCATTCCACTTCAAATTGTTCCGTACTCATACTCCCAGATATTTTACAGAAGTAACTGCTACCAGTGTTTGTTCTGCTATCATATAATCATACAATAAAGGATCCTTCTTTCTATGTATTCGCAATACATTACATTTGTCTATGTTAAGGGTCAGTTGCCACTCCCTGCACCAAGTGCGTATCCACTGCAGATCTTCCTGCATTTTGCTGCAATTTTCTAATGCTGCAACTTCTCTGTATACTACAGCATCATCCATGAAAAGCCGCATGGAACTTCCGACACTATCTACTAGGTCATTTATATATATCGTGAAAAGCAATGGTCCCATAACACTCCCCTGTGGCATGCCAGAGGTTACTTTAACATAGACGTCTCTCCATTGAGAACAACATACTGTGTTCCGTTTGCTAAAAACTCTTCAATCCTGCCACACAGCTGGTCTGACATTCCATAAGCTCTTGCTTTGTTTATCAGGCGACAGTGCAGAACTGTATCGAACACCTTCCGGAAGTCAAGGAAAATGGCATCTACCTAGGAGCCTGTATCTAATATTTTCTGGGTCTCATGAAGAAATAAAGTGAGTTGGGTCTCACACGATCGCTGTTTCTTGAATCCATGTTGATTCCGACACAGTAGATTCTGGGTTTCCAGAAATGACATGATACAAGAGCAAAAAACATGTTCTAAAATTCTACAACAGATCGATGTCAGAGATATAGGCCTATAGTTTTGCACATCTGCTCGACGACCCT
Organism: Schistocerca nitens; assembly: GCF_023898315.1. Taxonomy (NCBI): domain Eukaryota; kingdom Metazoa; phylum Arthropoda; class Insecta; order Orthoptera; family Acrididae; genus Schistocerca; species Schistocerca nitens. The sequence continues at coordinate 299,048,928 of NC_064621.1, read as the reverse complement.
TCTTGAAAACTGGGACTACCTGTACATCAGATCGATGTCAGAGATATAGGTCTATAGTTTTGCGCATCTGCTCGATGACCCTTCTTGAAAACTGGGACTACCTGTGCTCTTTTCCAATCATTTGGAACCTTTCATTCCTCTAAAGACTTGCGGTACATGGCTGTTAGAAGGGGGGCAAGTTCTTTCGTGTACTCTGTGTAGAATCAAATTGGTATCCCATCAGGTCCAGGGGACTTTCCTCTGTTGAGTGACTTCAGTTGCTTTTCTATTCCTTGGACACTTATTTTGATGTCAGCTATTTTTTCGTTCATGCGGTGATTTAGAGAAGGAACTGCAGTGCGGTCTTCCTCTGTGAAACAGCTTTGGAAAACGGTGTTTAGTATTTCAGCTTTATGTGTGTCATCGTCTGTTTCAATGCCATCATCATCCCAGAGTGTCTGGATATGCTGTTTCAATCCACTTACTGATTTAATGTAAGACCAGAACTTCCTAGGATTTTCTGTCAAGTCAGTACAAAGTATTTTACATTTGAATTCACTGAACGCTTCACGCATAGCCCTTCTTACACTAACTTTGACATTGTTTAGCTTCTGTTTGTCTGAGAGGTTTTGGCTGTGTTTAAACTTGCAGTGAAGCTCTCTTTGCTTTCATAGTAGTTTTCTAACTTTGTTGTTGAACCACGGTAACTTTGTTGTTGAACCTCGGTGGGTTTTTCCCATCCCTCACAGTTTTACTCGGCACGTACCTGTCTAAAACGCATTTTACGATTGCCTTGAACTTTTTCCATGAACACTCAACATTGTCAGTGTCGGAACAGAAATTTTCGTTTTGATCTGTTAGGTAGTCTGAAATCTGCCTCCTATTACTCTTGCTAAACAGATAAACCTTCCTCCCTTTTTTTATAATCCTATTTACTTCCATATTCAGGGATGCTGCAACGGCCTTATGATCACTGATTCCCTGTTCTGTGCTTACAGAGTCAAAAAGCTCGGGTCTGTTTGTTATCAATAGGTCCAAGATGTTATCTCCACGAGTCGGTTCTCTGTTTAATTGCTCGAGGTAATTTTCAGAATGTTGGCATCACAATCTCTTCACTGATGAGTGTCCCATATGCCTTCAACCAAACAATTGTCAGAGACGTGTTTGGAAGCAACCTTATCAGGCTGAACGCCTTAAACACACTATCCAGCGAGTGCAGCGAGGTGGAGGTTCCCTGCTGTTTTGGGGTGGCATTATGTTGGGTTGATGTACGCTGCCGGTGGTCATGGAAGGTGCCATAACAGCTGTTTGATACATGAATGCCATCCGCCGACCAATAGTGCAACCATATCGACAGCATATTGGCGGGGCATTCGTCTTCATGGACACCAATTCTACCCCCATCATGCACATCTTGTGAATGACTTCCTTAAGGATAAAATACCGCTCGACTAGAGTGGCCAGCATGTTCTCCAGACATGAACCCTGTCGAAAATGTCTGGGTTAGATTGAAAAGGGCTGTTTATGGACGACGTGACCCACCAACCTCTCTAAGGGATCTACGCCGAATCACCATTGTGGAGTGGGACAATCTGGACCACAGTACCTTGATGAACTTTTACATAGTATGCCATGACAAATATTGGTATGCATCAATGCAAGGCGATGTGCTACTGAGTATTAGTGGTACCAGTGTGTACAGCAATCTGGATCACCACCTCTGAAGGTCTTGCTGTATGGTGGTACAACATGCAATGTGTGGTTTTCATGAGTAATAAAAAGGCAGAGATGATGTTTATGTTGATTTCTATTCCAATTTTCTGTACAGGTTCTGGAACTCTTGGAACCGAGGTGATGCAAAACTGTTTTGATGTGTGTATAAAGGACAACATTCACAGAAGAAGAAATATGTATGTAGATGTAGTGTCTAGAGACTAATACTTCACATTGGTGAGAAAGAATGCAGTTATCTTGTATTGGTATCATGTAGCAGCACATAATACAGCATGGGACATCTTTCATCATGCTGCTTAGCATTTACATGATTGGAATAAAGCTGTCACATGTTGCCTCATTACAGACTGGGATGCTAGCATGTCCGCACACACACACACACACACACACACACACACACATGTTTATCATGGCTGTATGTAGTCTATATCTGTGCTTCACTTTTATTAAATTAATTTCACTGGTCATGTGCTCAATGTCACCACTCAAGTGTGTTAGACTTAATGCACAAAGAGCAAGCTCTGGAAAGTTTTTAAAATAGTAAATCTTTCTCATTCCTGAACGTTTTTTTGTCTCTGAAATATACTGCATTATTGTGTTTTTAAGTTCCTGTGTTAGAGCTGAAAGAGGTAACTTACACATTTTTCATCTTGTTTTCTGTATATCATTGCAAGACACTACTTGGCAACAGTGACAGGAGAGAAAGAAAGGGGGGAGAGGGGGTTGCATTTGTATACCTCTGCATATCAGGCATTGTTGTGAGGCACAAGGAGAGAAAGTAATGTAGTGATGTGCCATCAAAGTTATAATACTTCTACTCAGAACAAGATATTTAGGCTATGTAAAATGTCTGCAGCTAAGTATGGAAGTCCTTCAGGATCACTTTCTGTTTGGTAAGTACTGGGTCCGTAACTGATCTGACCTCTTACATATCTAAATATGCTGTTGTATATGTAGTAAATTTAACTCACAGCAGTAGCAGATAGGTTACTTTTCTTTATGTACATTCTGTCCACATGATAAAACAGTAGACCTTTATGAAGCTGACATTTTCTGACACAGTTGAGTTACCAGAGCTGATTAATAACTATGTCTTTGAGTAATATCCACATTAGAAAAAAAGTAAGAGATTTTCTAATGGACAGCTTGAAGAAGTACAGATTTCTTTTCCTCTATATGCCTTAGATCAAAGTATAATTTTAAAGCTTACCACTGTTTGACAGTTCTTGTTACATTGCATGTGACACTAATCATACTACCTTAGATGGATTTTGTAATTAGACAGCTTAAAAATGATTGAAATTTGTGTAATTTTTTCTGTCTTTTTGCACTAGTACTAAAATAGACTTAAATGTTGTGTGCCAGACCTTCACAATGTTGTCAGAGAAATTTTGATGCTTTACAGACTTATAGATTAAATGATTTGCATACACATTTTATCATCCCTGTACCTGGGTAGATATCATTAAAATAAGTCATTAAAGAAGTTTTTGACCCCATCATGACATTGTACCAATCAGCTGCAAAACCAATAGTTTTACACTGTAGTAGGTAATTGATTGTACAATGAAACAAAATTTTACTCACAGCAACTTCCTCAGCTCTCTCATTCTGTCCAGGTGCAGAAATACTGCTCAGCTGCCAAAACATGCTCATTATTCAGTCTGAGCCTTTATCAAAATACCTAATCATAATGCAGGAACATTGTATGGCTTCTGTGTCAGTGGGTTCATCAGTTAACACCTTAGAGTTCATTGAACAACAGTTTCATCAATTCCTCTGTGTTATTTGTTGCATAACTTCTGTCCTACAGAAAAATGACAGTTGAACCGAAGAAACTATACACATTAATGTAATGAGAAGAAACCCTAATAAATGAGAAAGTGAGATGTACCCTCTCCCATGCACCTCATGTTGGTTTGCATAGTATAAATGTAGATGCAGATGAGGTGACAAAAATCATGGGATACCTCCTAATAATGTGTTGAATCTCCTTTTGCTCATTGCAGTCCAGTGACTCAATGTGGCATGGGCTCAACAAGTCTTTGGAAGTCCTCTGCAGAAATATTGAGCCATGCTGCCTCTATAGCCTTCCATAATTGTGAAAGTGCTGCCAGTGCAGGATTTTGTTTACAAACTGACCTCCTGATTATCTCCCATAAATGTTCGATGGGATTAATGTTGTGTAATTTGGGTGGCCAAATCATTTGCTTGAATTGTCCAGAATTTCCTTCAAACCAAACATGAACAATTGTGGCCCAATGACATGGTGTATTGTCGTCCATAAAAATTCCATTGTTGTTTGGGAAAATGAAGCCCCTGAATGGCTGCTAATGGTCTCCAAGTAGATGAACATAACCATTTCCAGTCAATGATTGATCAGTTTGACCAGTGGACCCAATCCATTTCTTTTAAACACAGCTCACACCATTATGGGGCCACCACCAGCATGCATAGTGCCTTGTTGTCACTTGGGTCCATGGCTTTGTGGGGTATGCGCCACATTTGAACGCTACTGTCAGCTCCTACCAACTGAAATTGGGGCTTATCTAAACAGGCCACAGTTTTCCAGTCATCTAGAATGCAACTGATATGGTCACAAGTCCAGGAGAGGTGCTTTAGACGATGTCGTGCTTTTAGCAAAGGCACTAGCGTCGGTCATCTGCTCCCATAGGCCATTAATGCGAAATTTTACCACACTGTCTTAATGCATATTCTCTCACACTGTTGATTATCTGTTAGCACTGACAACCCTATACAAAAGCCACTGCTTCCGGTCATTGTCTGTTGTCCATGGTGAGAGGTAAGGCCTGAAATTTGGTATTCTTGTCACAGTCATGACGCTGTGGATCTCAGAATATTGAATTCCTTAACAATTTCCAAAATGGAGTGTCCCATGCATCTTTCTCTAACTACCAATCCGCATTCAGAGTCTGTTAATTCCTGTCACGTGGCTGTAATCATGTTGGAAACCTTTTGAAATGAATCAACTGAATACAGATGACAGCTCCCCCAATTCACTGCCCTTTTATACACAATATTGCCACCATCTGTATATGTGCTTATCACTGATCTGTGACTTTTGTCATCTCAGTGTATTCAGTCTGAATGCCATGGCAATAAAATAGCCACATTTTTAAAATTTCACATAGACCAAAAACTCAGTTGGGATACCCATATGGGAAAATTATGTAACTGGCTAGCATGTGTAATCTTTCTGTCATATGAACAGAGGAGCTTTGACAGTAAATCTCATATTTTGCATTGTTACACTGTCACCTGAGCTATGGAATGCTAATATGGGGTAATTATTTGGGCTTGAAATTAGTGTTTAAGTGGCAAAACAAAGCTAGAATGTGAATCATAAGTCTTAGGCCATATGAATCATTTAAAGATTATCTCAAATAACTTTATAGTGCCAGTATATGGCCTGTACATCAATAATTGCCTTGACTGTCTCATAGAAAACCTAAGTAAGTATGACATAAGCAGATCAACGTATGAGCATAAAATGAGATGTGGGCAAAAATTAATATTCCGTATGCAATGCTCACAGAGATTCATAACAGTGACAAAAGTCTTGGTCGTGTCTCCTCCAATAAATAGCCAGATAGCACCTACATAGCACCAATACATACATTTAAAACCAGCATTACAAAATAGATGAAAAGTAAAGATTTTACAATGTTGAAGAATTTGAAGAATGTGTGACAAATGACCTATGCTTTTTGTGCAAAAGAAATATAAATAAAAAAGAGACTTTGTTATATAACTGTAATTCATGCAGTATATAAATTTTATTACTGTTGTGTAAGCCTACTTATTGAGATGTATTTAACTATTTATTGGCTTTATCATCCAACTAATAATGCACTGCATTTGTCTTGTAAGTGCTTTTATCAGCTAATAATTTATTGTTATTAACAACAACCTCATGCCAGCCCCCACCCCGTCACCACATAGAGGTGGCAAGGAGTAACCTGCTTCTAAGGGAAGCAGCAATTTTAGGGGGGGGGGGAGTGTGTGTGAAAAGGGGGAGGAGAATTAAAGTGAAGGGGAAAGGACTATGTAGGTGTGATGATATGGCAGAAGTTGTGTGTAGTGCTGGAGTGAGAGCAGAGAAGGGGATAGGCAGATGGAGGACAGGGACTAGCAAAGGTTTGTGTTACAGCTGCAGTTGGCAACTTACATCTTTCATAATATTTTCTATATGTCATTGCAGGACACTGCTTGGCAACTCTAATAGGAGGGAAAGAAAAGGGGGGATGCATTCATATCCCGCTGCATATCAGACACTGTCCTCCACTTGCCTGTCCTAGTCCCTGCTCCCACTGCAGTCCTACATATGCCTCTATCCCACCAACACACCTACATGGTGCTTTCCCATTTTCTCACCCCCCCCCCTTTCTTCCCCCACTCCTTCCCCACAGCCACCAAGTGCTGAAATAAGCAGACCTGTCCCCACTACGTCTCTGCATACTCCCAAAGGCAGCACCAGCACCAATGACAACTTGTATCCCACTATCTCTCCCCTCTCTACACCACACGTCTTTGGCAACCCAGTTACCAACTCCATAAAGAATGCTGCTTACCTCAGATGCAGTTGCAACTGCAGTAAAGCCTTAGCACCCAGGGGCAACAGTAGACATGTGTGTGTGAGTTATGCTTATGTGAATGTGTGAGAGTTTTCTGTGTCTGATGAAGGGCTTAGTGTGTTGGCTGAATTGTCTAGTATTCTTTTTCATTGTGTCTGTCTGTGACTCAACACTACCTCTATGTGGTGAATATCAGTGTATACTTTCCATATTGCTATTATTCATCCTGGATTTTCCATTGTTTTCAATCATTGTTATTGTCATTTACCTAATCATGCAGTGTATCTATGTTACCTTACTTTCTTGTACTTCAAACAATGTAATGAAAGAGATAGATAGCTATGCACCATAAAGACAGACACTGAGTTGCAGACAGGTACAACAAAAAGACTGTTACGCATTTAGGTTTTGACCAAACCTTTTTTCAGAAAAGGAGACACACAACATTCGTTCACACAAGCAAGCACAGCTCGTGCACACAGCCATCTCCAGAAGCTCAGACCAGAATGTCTTTTTGTTGTGCCCTTCAGCAATTCAATATGTCATCTTTACGGTGACTAGCAGTCTATATTTTTTATGAAAAGGAAGTTGGTACTCACCATACAGTGGAGATTCTGAGTCGCAGATAGGCACAACAAAAAGATTCTCACAAATTAAGCTTTCGGCCAAAATTAGATCACACACACACACACACACACACACACACACACACACACAAATGCAACTCACACACATGACTGCAGTCTCAGGTAACTGAAACCACACTGCAAGCAAGCAGGACTGGGTGGGGGTAAGGAGAAGCCTGGGATGGGAGGGGGAGGGGTAGTAGGGTATGGGTGGCGGACAGTGAAGTGCTGCAGGTTAGACAGAAGGCGGGCAAGGTGCGAGAAGGGGACGGGGTAGCAGAATAGGAGAGAAGTAAAAAGACTGGCTGTGATGGTGGAATGAGAGCTGTGTAGTGCTGGAAAGGGAACAGGGAAGGGGTTGGATGGGTGATGACAGTGATTAACGAAGATTGAGGCCAGGAGGGCTACGGGAACATAGGATGGATTGCAGGGAAACTTCCCACCTGCACAATTCAGAAAAGCTGGTATTGGTGGGAAGGATCCATGGGGCACAGGTTGTGAAGCAGTCATTGTAGTGAAGGCTGTCATGTTTGGCAGCATGCTCAGCAACAGGGTGGTACACTTGTTTTTTGGCCACAGTTTGTCAGTGGCCATTCATGCAGACAAACAGCTTGTTGGTTGACCACATAGAATGCAGCACAGTGGTAGCAGCTTAGCCTGGAGGTCACTACTGGTTTCACAGGTAGCCCTGTCTTCGATGGGATAAGTGATGTTTGTGACCGGACTTTCCAGTCTCCTCCCACCTTGCAAAGTCTGACCATCTGGCCGCAGGGAAGCATTCCCCTCGTAACTCTGTACCACCCAGTGTAGTGGTTCATGTCATGTGACAGTAAAAGATATGTGGCTGAAAAAGATATTATTTGAAGCATACTTGCACGCAACTAACTGTGAGAAAACAGCATTATCACTGATGCTCTCTCTATCCCTTGAACAAAGAGAGCTTTTTTTGATGTTAACTATTGTAAAAAGATATAGTCCAGCTTCTGATCTTAATGAGTATGGACAAATGTATTATGGCTTAAGAGAGAAGGCATTATTGCATCTTTAATTGAAAGGTATTTTCTGATTTTATGCAAGAATAATAAGCCAATAAATCAATTTCTCGGCCGCGTAAACAAGTTGTGTATTGTGTAAATTATTCTCCGTCTTATGGTTTCACATTTTCAAATATTTGTGCATGCCTATGAGACATTTTTTTGGATTATGGAAGCTCGAACCTCCAAACTCTATACAGTCATTAATTTAAAGACTTTTAAACAAATCCACTTCGATGAACTGTCTTCCATAGAAAGGACAATTGGTCCGTAGTTAATGTAGACTACAATTCCTGCTGATTCAGCACGCAGTTCAATGACTGGCAGAGACATCGAGGACAGCATACAGTCATCATGCAGCAAATGTATGAAAATAGTATGCACTATAAATAATTAATTATTGTTTGTTTTGTTATTCTCTACTATATGCTGCACGAGATATATATGTTTTACCACCGTAGGCCTATGTTATTAATTTACTGTATAATTACAAACTCATATAATGTAACATGACAACTCCTATATCATTGTATATGATAAAATGGATGCTCAATAAATAACAAATAACAGCAGATCTCTAGTCCACCATGCACAATCCCCTGAACATGAATGTTGTCTTCTGAGATCTGTTTGGTTATTTATTCATTTCAAAGACCTAAACTCTTTTCTTAGAGAGACTGAATACTAAAGAACTAATTCCTTGAAACAGTAATAGCAATAATAATTCAATCAAGGCAGTAATTAAATGAATAATAATAATAATAATAATAATAATAATAATTATTATTATTATAATTATAAAAGCATTTCATCAAGATTACTTTTTGACCCTGAAAGGAACTTTTCAACACAGATCTCTATACGATAACTGGGTTCAGGTTGAAATAGTGACTCCTCTCGCAAATAATCACATCTCAGTAAAATTATAACAATTTACCTTTCACATGAGAGGGAGTTACACCAGGACTGGCGCATGAATAACATTCTCCACCAGGTTTTTGGCTACCTTTCATTGTACCCTGAGATGAGAAATATCCTCCCCAGTAACCTAACCATCCCTCCCACAATGGTATTCTGCCATCCACTGAACCTACACAATATACTTGTCAGCCCTACACAACCTCATGGCTCATACCCCTATAATAGACCTAGATGCAAGACCTGTCCTGTACATCTTCCCACCACAATCTACTCCAGCCCGGTCACAAACATCACCTATCCCATCAGAGGTATGGTTACCTGTGAAACCAGTCATGTGGTCTACAAGGTAAGCTGCAACCACTGTGCTGCATTCTAAGGGGGCATGACAACCAACAATTGGTCTGTCTGCCTGAATGGCCACCGACAAACTGTAGCCAAGAAACAAGTGAGCCACCCTTTTGCTGATCACTCAGCCAAACATTTTGCTGATCACACTGCCAAACATGACATCCTTCATTTCAATGACTGCTTCACAGCCGGTGCCAAATGAATCCTTCAACCAACACCAGCTGTTCAGAATTGCGCAGGTGGGAACTTCCCCTGCAATATATCCTCCTTTCCCATAACCCTCCTGACCTCAACCTTCATTAGTCACTGTCCTCACCCATCCAATCCTTTCTCTGTTCCCTGTCCAGCACTACACAGCCCTCATTCCACCATCGCACCCAGTCTTTTCACTTCTCTCCTCTTTCGGTACCATCCTCCCCCCCTCCCCCTCCCCACCTCATGCCTGCCCTCTGTCTAACCTGCAGCACTTGACTGTCTGCCACCCCTACCCTTCTATCCCTCCCCCTCTCTGACCCAGTCTCCTCCTTACCCCCACCCAGTGACATCCCCCATCATCCACTGGTGCTGCTGCTCACAGTGTGGTTTCAGGTGCCTAAGACTGTAGCCGTGTGTGTGAGTTGTGTTTATGTGTGTGTGTCATCTATTTTTGTTGAAGGCCTTACTGGCCGAATGCTTAATTTGTGACAGTCTTGTTGTTGTGCCTGTCTGCTATATGCTGAGTAGCAACTTTCCTTTTTGTAATATTGTTATATTTCATTCTGGATTTTCCATTGTTTACAGGGGCAGTGGCAAGTGGGGGGTTAAGGGGGCTATAGCCGCCCCCCCCTGTCCACCAATGGAGTATCATATTACACTGGATAAAATTACTTCAGAAATCAGTGAATATATTACTCCAACAGATTCAATCATTTTTAATGATTATGTAGCAATATAGGTTGCAATGTATTTCAAACACATTTTAACAAAAGAATAAGATCCTCAAATAGCTTACTTTCTCAACCAATTAATATAATTTAATTTAAAATGGGTGTCTTATTATTTATTAATACACATTTTTTACACTGAACTTCAAAACAGTTACCAAAAACTACTTTAAGCAAAACCAAATTTTAACAATTTGTCAGTGAAGGACCCCCAACTCTACTTTTGTTAAGCAATATTCCATTCCCCCAATTCCCCCCCCCTCTCCCCCTATTAGCCCCCCCCCCCCTCCTTGACCAACTTCTAGAATCGCCCCTGATTGTTTACGTCTATCTTTATTTTTGTGTATTGTTGATATTCCAACTTGAAATTTATTGTACTTACACATATTTGCCTAGTTGTTTTGTTAAATGATATCAGTTGCATGTAAAATGTTCAAAGATCAGTAAAAAATTTGTATTTACCTGAGTTTGAATACATAATTTTACATTTGTTCTTGTAGGAATGAAATTGTAATTTCTGAATTACGACTCCTGTTCCAAAAGCCTGTTTATAGCTACAAGTCTTTGAAACATGTATTATATGTTTAGAAATATCCTCAGACTTGTCAAAGACAAAATTATGCTATTTTAATTTGGAAACTATTTACGGTAATAGGTAGGTTTAATGTCTGCTACACTGTGAATCATTATAGGGGGGGAAAAATTACTGGAGGCAAAATTATGACAGTGCAATTTGGAGACTGATATTCCATTGATGTCATCACTTAATCACTTACTTTGTTACTTTTAATTGAAGCAAGGCACTTTTGTTTCAGGTGAATGTAACCAATGAACACCACAAGACAATTCTGAAGAGATATCAAGCTAATTATCTAGATGTTGGGTATTACATATGCTACACAGAAAATAACTACAATAAAATAAAAAATCAAGTATATATTTATGTGAAAGGTAATGATACTAAATAATTATTGGTCATAAATTTTGTACAAACTATTGTGTAATGCATGGCAGTGCACATGCTACAATATGTCAACGGTATTGAGTTAACAAGCCGTATTGTGACTTAGATTGATGGCTAAGTAAATATTTTTTTAGTAAATTGTGCCATGACTCTCTCCTTCACTGTTCACTTCTTTCATTTTAGAATGCATTAATAATATTTAAAAAACATCAGTGATTTACAGTAGGCCTGACTTATTTGTCACTTATAGTTGTTACAACTTTAATAATGATATATTATTATAATTATTCATGTTGGAGCCCTACTGGACTATGCAATGTACAGTGTGATACATTTTCAGAATTTGTTTTAGCTCTCCTATGCGTCTGTAAGACTGTCATTCTCTTGGAATGCGGTTTTTTCCACTTGTCAGAACAAGGTGTACCCATCTTGTTGGATATTTCTGCCTGGCCCAACCATCCAATCACGAATTCTCTGCCTAAATATTTTCCTGTGTGGTACACTATGTTGTGTTATTCATGCAGTCATTGGATCTTCTTTTACTGCACCCATCCATTTTATTTTTACAATTTTTTGTTGCTTTGAGTTTCATAGTATTCCACAACCTGCCTGGTAAATCTTATTTGTTCCATTCTTTTAGAATGTCTATAAAAATTTAGGCTGAATTTTTTCATATCTGAATATATGTTGGCATACTTTTCAGTTTCTTTGTTTTCTCGTTGTCTGTACATTCCGTCTTCAGTATAATTTGGATTTTAAATTTCCTGATTACTTTTTGTTCTCTCTTTTGAATCTCTTAAATATCTCTCTTTTTGTTTAAAGCCAAAATAATGACATATATAATAAACTATCTGTTAGTCATAGTTGCGCTTGTGTACCAGTATTTTTGTTATGATGAGCAATGGCGAGTGAGAAAGGTACTGTAGGTGCAATAACATCAGCTACTCTCCTGTGTCTGCCTGTTCAGGTAAGCATAGCTTGTGATCTGCACTCCAATCTCCCCTTCCAAGCTGTCGCAATGCAGAATGCATCAGCAGGTGCAGCATCGCTACTGAGCACTGCGTTCAGAGGGGCACAGGTAAGAGCACACACCTGTGCATCATGCTGTTGAGTTCAGCTGAAGTAGCATTCTTGATGAAAAGTCTGGAGCTCTTGGTCCTCCTGTTGAGTCTTTGTGAGTTTCAAAAAATCTGTAGGCCTCGATACACTGCTGACATGCAAGAGACAGTCAGCCACTACATTGTTAATGCCATAAATGTATTTAATGTCCATAGTAAGTACAAGGTGATTGTATTATTGAGTTGAGCAGTTGTTGCTGTTTCATATGAAGGTATAGATTAACAGTTCATGATCTGTGTGGATTGTGATTTCTCTTGTTTCTATCTGTGGCTGGAAGTAGGCACTGGCTCATACACAGCCAGGAGTTCAAGTCATAGTATTCCACTTCTCTTGTGACAGTGACAATCCACACGAGGAGCATGTAAGCAGTTGCCACAAACCATGTGACATTGTTGCAATGTCGCACCAGTAGCTGTTTGGCTTGCGTCCACCACTAGCACCAAGAGATTATCAAGTTTTGGGTGCACCAGGAGTGCTGTGTTTGCCATATTTTGCTTCATGATCTTGAAAGTGAAGCACATCTTGTCAGTCCATTTCACTGGGGTACTGCCTCTAACATTTGGGCTGGTAAGTGTTACATTTATATGAATGCGTAATGTCTGTTCTTTTGGACATGTCTGAAAAAACAGACACCACACGGAATCTGCAGCTGTGATACATACAGGTAAATTGAAGGTGGAGGGGAGAGAAAGAAAGGGAAAGGTAATGAAGTATTGATGTCATCTGCATCAGGACTTTATGCAGAATCCATGGTGATGAGTGAAAATGGTTTCCAGACCAGAATGTAAATCCAGGATCTCCTGCGTAATAGGCAGTTAACCAATGCACCATCCGGACACAGTGTTTATTGTAATTGAGTGGACTATCTTAGTACAGGAATGTGAGTCATACGGGAATGTGGGTTGACTGGGAGGCATTCCAAGATAATCGACACAGTTTTGATAAACATTGTGTCTGGATGATGCAGTAGTTAGTGCAACTGCTTTGTAAGCAGGAGATCCTGGGCTCAGATCCTGGTCCAGCACACATTTCCACTTGTTGCCAATGATTCCACATAAAGTCCTGATGCAACTGACATCAACAGTTTCCTTTCCTTCCCCCCCCCCCCCCCCCCCTCCACCTCCTCCACCTTCAATTTACATAATATATTTCACATCTTTGATTCTGTGGGTGTCTATTCTTTCACATATCTTCAAAAGAATTGACTTTTGAATAACTTTTTCTTCTGAGGGGAGAGATTACACTGGATTAAGAATCCTTTGTTGGTGAATAACTGTGATTATTTAACTAGGTTGTACAACAGACTGTTAAAAGCAATGAATAGCTGGTTTGGAACACAATAATGAAATTGTTCCAAAATGCAAAAATACTCATGAGTCAGAAGAAACTAACTACTGGTTGACAGTAAGCAGTAAGAGAACAGAACTAAAAACAGTGAACATACAAAAAATTCACTCTCCAAGGAATAAACAACACATAGAAAACCACAAGAACATATGCAAAACACAATGCCCATGGTGGCTGGCATTATAGCTGCTTGATAGCTGTGATTCACTTATCACCATGCACATGCGCCACTACACCACAGAATACAATTAACATCTCTGGTTGGTATAAATCATGACATTGTCATGAAGGATTGCAAATCTGACACAACTACCATGTACTTCAACTCTTGGTAATACATTAATTGTTGGAATACAATCACAGAAGTGCTGTTGTACATGTCATATTGCAGTATTCCACTGTATGAGCATGGAGACTCCCTGCACATTGAAGAGGTAGGGCAGATCGGTGTAGTTGGTAGGTTAGATGGAGAGCGGTGAAGACGGGGAGAGGGAGAGGTGGGGGTGAGCGGAAAACGAAAGAAGTAAAAAGACTGGGTGCATTAGTGGAATAGAGGTTTGTGTAGTGCTGGAATGGGGACAGGGAAGGGGCTAGATGGGTAAGGACAATGACTGATGAAGGTTGTGGCCAGGAGAATTACAGGAACATAGGGTATATTGTAGGGAGAGTTCCCACTGCTCAATTCTGAAAAGCTGTGTTGGTGGGAAGGATCCATATGGCACAGGCTGTGAAGCAGTCATTAAAATGAAGAATGTCCTGTTGGGCAGCATGCTCTGCAACATGGTTGTCCACTTGTTTTTGGCCACAGTTTGTCAGTGGCCATTTTTGTGGGGAGACAACTTTTTGGTTGTCATGCCCATATACAATGCAGCACAGTGGTAGCAGCTTAGCTTATAGATCACATGACTGCTTTCACAGGTAGTTCACAGATAGTTCACAGGTAGTTCACAGGTAGTTTGAAGTTATAGGTGATGTTTGTGACCAGACTAGGTGGTTGTACATGTAGGTACATCCATGTTGTACTTGTGAAAGACGTACTCTCCTTCTCCCAGTCTTTGCAATGGAAACACTTCTTTGTTGCTGATTTGGAGGGATTAGCAACAAAGAAGTGTTTCCATTGCAGAGACTGGGAGAAGGAGAGTAGGTCGTTCACAAGTACAATGTGGTTAATCTCTTGTGTAGTGTTGAAGGTGAGGCCTTTGGATAGAACTGAAACATCTGTAAGGCTGAGGATTTTCGTGGAAAGGTTGACAACAATGTACCAAGAGTGTTTCAGTTCTGGAGTTGGTGGATTGTTTGTAGGAAGTTTTGGGGAATGTGGCAAGTTGAAAAGTTCAGCTACGCAGGGTCTGGTTGCTATGAGTAGTTAAAGAGGAGGAACACTATGGGTAGGATAGTGCTTCGATACTGGTGCCTGAAAGTGGCAGCAGGATGTCAGGAGGTTGGATAACATATGTTCATGGTGTCTGGAATTCTCTTCCAGATGCTGGAGAACAAGGAATTCGATTTCAGAGATGTGATGTATGCTGTAGGGATTGGGCAGTAATGGTACGTTGGAGCAGAGTTGGTTCTAGGTTGCCTGTGTCATGGAGATGTGTTTTTTCTGCACCAGGATTGTGAAGGACAGGGACTGGAGGCATCTGAAAAGGTGAAAGTCATCGTGAAAGGAATTTTTATTGGTAGCCCATTGGTCAGGAGTCTATTGTTTAGGCAGTATTGAAGCAACAGGATGTGGGACTGGGTTTTAATGAGGGAAAGGGATACATTCCTGAACTGGTGCAGAAAAGTGGAGCAGGGGTCTATAGTGGCAGGGATTGCATTGGGGAACTGGGAAATGATGTAAGAAAGGGGCAAATGAAGGTTTTAGGAGGTTTTATGAGGTGCTAGATAACAGAAAATGATGCTAAAATACCTACAGACACGAAAAAATAAGCAAGAATACGTGAATATAGACACTAATACGTAAAAATATGCACAAATATGCACCAGTGCATGAAAATGCTTAAAAATACATGCAAAAAATACCCAAAAAACACGAGGAAATAGGATCAAAACAGATGAGATGGGAATTGTTACATCAAGATTCACAAGTTCGTGTGCATAAGTACGTGTTGAAAATAACATATGCAAGTATGCAAGAATGAGGTGGGAAATGGGAACAATAAGAATAAGTCAATTATTGGTGGAAAGAATTTTGAGCTTGAGAAGCCCCACATGAGAACTCAAAAGAAAAACTGTGTGCAGTTCTTGGAGAAAGGCACAGGTCATACCTGTCTACAAGAAGAGTAGTAGAAGTGATCCACAAAACTACTGTCCAATATCCTTGACACTGATTTGTTGTAGGGTTTTAGAACATATTATGAACTTAAACTTAATGAGGTATCCTGAATAGAGTGATCACCTCAATGCCAGCTAGTGTGGATTTCGAAAACATCGATCATGTAAAACCCAAGTCGCACTTTTCTCACGTGATATACTGAAAGCTTTGGTCAAGGCATCTAGGTAGATGCAGATTTCTTGATTTCCAAAAAGCTTTTGACTCAGTACCACACCAATGCATGTTGTCAAAATTACGATCATATGGAGTATGAACTGAAATTTGTGACTGGATTGAGGACTTATTACTGGGGAGGACGCAGCATATTATCTTGGATGGACAGTCATCATCGGCTGTAGAAGTAACTTTGGGTGTGCCCCAGGGAAATGTGTTGGGACACTTGCTGCTCATGTTGTATATTAATGACTTTGGAGAAAATATTAATTGTAAATTCAGGCTTGCAGATGATAATCTACAATGAAGTACTACCTGAAAGAAGCTGTATAAATATTCAGTCACATCTTGATAAGATTTCAGAGTGGTGCAGAATTGGCAACTTGAGAGAGAGAGAGAGAGAAAAGAACCATAGTATTGTATGACTTTAACATCAATGAGGCACTGTTGGAATCACCGAACTTGTACAAATACCTGGGTGTAATGCTTTGTAGGGATATGAAATGAATGGCCACATAGGTTTAGTCATAGGTAAAGCAGGTGGTAGAATTCGGTTTATTGGTAGAATCCTGGGGAAGTGTAAACAGTCTATGTTGGAGACTGCTTACAAATCACTTGTATGACCGGTTCTAGAATATTGCTCAAGTGTGTGGGACCCACATCAGATGGAACTGACTGGGGATATTGAACCTATGCAGAGCAGGACAGCACAAATGGTCACTGGTTTGTTTAATCTATGGGAGAGTGTCACAGAGATACTGAAGGAACTGAATGGTAAGACTCTTGAAGATAGACTAAACTATCCCGAGAAAGTCTGTTGACAAAGTTTTAGGAATTGCTGTAAATGCTTGCTCTACAACCCCCTGAATGGATGTAGGCATTCAAACAATCATTCTTCCTGTGCTCCATATGATATGGAACACGAAAAACCCTAATAATTGGTACAGTGGGTCATAGCCTCTGCCATGCACCTCACGGTAGTTTGCAGAGTATAGATGTAGATAGACGGCCACATGGTATGCGCAGACAAGGTGGTTGATACAGTGTGGCTAGAGTGTCAGAGAATGAGAGGTTTTTATGGGGGAGTAGAGAAGGTATTAGCGATGATGACAGAGAAAAACTTCACAGGGTTGTGGGGTGGAAGACACAGCATTAGGCAGGGTCAAATAATGCAAAGTCTGGTTTGGAATATCAACAATTTTGAAAAGGATAGGTTGCTACTCACCACCCTGTGGCTCAACATGCAGCTGGTCATAAACATGCTTGATTTTAATGGCTGTTTCACAACCCAGGCTATCTGAATTCCTCCACCACCAGCTTTCCTGAACTGCACATGTGAGAGTTATCATTACAATATATTCTCCGTTCTGTCAATCCACTATCCCCACAACCTCAACCCAACAGTTTCTGTCCCTTCTGTCCTATAAACCTCCCCCAAATTCACATCCCCAACTCTCATTATGCTCACTCTCTGCCAATGCATCTACAAATCTTTTACCCTCTCTGGCCCTGTCGTTTTCCATTCCCCGCACCACCCTCCATCCCAATTCCCCATAACCTGCCAAAATTGCCCCTGACAGCCTTGTTCTACTGCCCTCTGCCATAGTCCATGGATGCTTTGCCAGACAGCAGCACTCTTCTCTCCTCTTGCCTGTACTTTGCTATCCCTCCCCCTTCCCTGCTCCACTCCCGATTGCTGCACTGGTTCAACAAACATTTATCATCTGGATAGGGTGGCCAGAGATACCAATTACATGTACATGAGGTGTGCCTATTTGTGTGAATGTGGGTGTGCCTTCCTTTCTTTTCTGGAGAAGTCTTTGGCCGAAAGCTAGTGGATAATTGTCTTTTTGCTGTGCCTGTCTGCAACTCACAGTCAGTAGCAATCGTCCTTTTTGTAATTGTTGAGAATCCAATCCGGACTTTCCATTTTTTGATTTTGTGTAGGGGCTTGTCTTCCATCGCACAACCCTGTGATATTTTGCTTTGTTACTATTTCTAAAACCTTCCTCTACACCTTCTCCATTCTTTCTATTCCTTCTTGCCTTTTCTTTTCCTTCATTGTCTTCTGATCTGCATGTGGTTTGACATCTGAGCCACTCTGTGTCAACAGTCTCATCTGTGTGCAACACACGCAGATTGTTGGTGCAGCTTCTCATGCACCAAATTCTTCCCACCAATAATTCTTATTCCTATTGATTTCATGTCGTTCATCAGTCTGCCATATTTTGGGATATTATTTTTCACACCTACCTGTGCCGCAAAACTTGTGAACTTTGACCTAACAATCCTTGCCCCCCTCCCTCTCCAGTCTTATTCCAACATGCAAATATCCCTGTACCTCATCCGTTCTGTCGTTTTTCTACTTGTCTTACCTACTTTTTGCACATATTTTTAAGTATTTTCACATATTGGTGTGTATGTTTACTTATTTGTGTCTGTTTTTGCTTGTCTGTATGTATTTTTGTGCGTGTTTTCTATTGTCCAGCTGCCTTCACAAGCACCTAACGCCTTCATTTGCCTCTTTTTTGCATCATTTCCTCTATGGATCCCTGCTCCATGTTTCTGCACCAGTTCAGAGAAGTATCCCTTTCCCTTGCTAAAACCCAGTCCCCACATCCTGTTCCTTAAATGCTGCCTAATCCATGGAATCTTGCCCAATGGACTCCCCGGAAAAATTCATTTCTCTGAATTCCACTCTTTTTCAGGCAACCCAGAACTACCTATTCTCCCTGTACAGGATACTGCTACTGTGTAATTCCTACAACACACATGACTTATCTTAGATTGAATCCCTTGCTCTCGAGCACCTGGAAGAGCACCCAGACACCACCTCAATAAGTTATCCAACAAGCTGACATCCTGCTGCCACATCTGGGCAGTAATATCGAACCTCTATCCTACCCACTGTATTCCTCCCCTTCAGCTCCTCACAGCACCCAGATTCTACATAGCTCATATTTTCAACTTGCCACATTACCCAAAATTTCTTACTAATGCTCCACCAAATCCAGATCGGAAACACTCCCAGAACGCTGTTGTTAACCTTCCCACCAAAGTCCTCAGCTCCACAGAAGTTTCAGGCCTTTCCAGAGGCCTCACATTCAGCCTTACACCCTAATTTAATGATGCTGGGCTTGTCAAAGACATGCTCAGTTTTTCTGCTCTCTGCAATGGAAACACTTCTTCATCACTCATCACCAACCCCTTCAACCGAAGTCTACCTATTCCCAACATTGAACCTTGTCTCTCCCAGTTCATACAACCATCCAACTTTGATCCTCTCCCCCTCCCACCTTCCCCTTCCCCAAGTCTTTTTGTAGGAACACTAACCTTTCAGCAGAAGGAAGGGCAGCTGTACACAGTCTAAAACAGATCCTCACCTCATCATTCTACCTGCAGACAAAGGTTTAAACAGGGTCACTATGAATTACAGGGATTACCTGGTGGAAGGCCTTTGCCAGTTGTCTGGCTCATCCACCTATAAACTCTTCCAGAGTATCCCAGAAGCCCAACATAGCCTCCAATCCTTGCCTAAGCCTTAGACCCTTCTCAGAACCTGTCCTCTGAATCCATTTCCCTCCACATCCCCATGACACCCTGCAGACACACCTTCTACATGCTCCCCAAAATCCACAAACCACAGAATCCTGGATGCCCCATTGTAGCTGGGTGTTGGATGCCCCATTGTAGCTGGGTGTTGGATGCCCCATTGTAGCTGGGTGTTGTGCCTCATTGACTAACACCTCAAACCAACTGCTCAAAATCTAGCTTCCCAAGTCAAAGATACCAACCACTTCCTTCACCATTTCTCCATCATCCCCACCCATTTACCTCCTGGATCCCCGCTCTCCCAGTGCCATTCATATCCAAATGAACTGCCTAATTCCTCCTCAGAACTACTTCTCCTTTGAAAGGAAGGTATGCAAACAAATCTGTAGTAGAGCCGTGAACACCTGCATGGTGACCTCCTATGCCAACCTGTTTATGGGTCACCTAGAGGAAACTTTCTGAACATGCCAAAAACCCCAAATTCCTGGTCTGGTTCATGTTCTTTGACGATATCTGCATTATCTGGACTCAGCGCCAAGACACTCTATTGTCATTCCTTTACAACCTCAGCTCCTTCTCTCCCATCTGCTTCATCTGGCCTTCCTCAACCCCGCATGCCACCTTCCTGAATGTTGACCTCCTCTCTGATGGTTTCATCCGCACTGCTGCCACCACTCACCACCAGTGCCTGCATTTTGACAGCTATCATCCCTTCCACACCAAAAACTCCCTGCCATACAGCCCGGCCACCAAGGTACGGCATATCTGCAGTGACAGGAATTCCCTCGCCCAGTATGCTGAAAGTCTCACAAAGGCCCTCCCAGACAGGTACTGCCACCAGGCCTACACCACAAACAGATTTCCTGTGCCATATACTCACACACCCTCCCTCCCACCACTCCCAAGAACCAGCTGCATAGGAGTGCCTGCTTCATTACTCGTTACCACCCTGGACTGAAACAACTGAACCACATTCATTGTCAGGGCTGTGATTATCTATCTTCATGCCCTGAAATGATGGATATCTTACGCATGATCTTCCCCACCCCTCCTAAAGTGGGGTTGCATCATCTACCCAACCTCCACAACATCCTAGCTCATCCCTATGCTACAGCCAAGCCCAGCCCAGCCCCTGCCCAGTCCACCTGCTCAGCACTTCCTATTTCAGTCCTGTCAAAGCTTATTGTACCCCATTAGAGGACCTGCTATCTGTGAAAGCAGCCATGTCATTTACCTGAAAGCAACCATGTCATTTACCAGCTCTGCTGCAATCATTGCACAGCTTTTTATACTAGTATAGCAACCAACCAGCTGTCTACCAGGATGAATGGTTACCGCCAAACTGTAGCCAAAGGCAGTGTTGCCCACCCTGTGGTACAACATACAGCTGTATATAACATACTTGATTTTAATGGCTGCTTCACAATCCAGGTCACCCGGATCCCTAGCTTTTCTGAACTGCACAGATGGGAATTATCTTTACAACATATTCTCTGGTCCCAAAATTCTTCCGGCCTCAACACACAATAATCTGCTGTCCCCACACTCTCCACCCAACAGTTTCTGCCCCATCTGTCCTATAAACTCCTCCCAATTCACATCCTCCAACCTCACCATTCTTGATCACTGCCAGTGCAACCACCACGCTTTTTTTCTCTGATCCTGTCTTTTCCTCCTTCCTGTGCCAGCCCCCCCTCCCCTCCCCTCCCCACAGCCTCCCAATACTGTGCCTGGGAGCCTTGGTGTGCCGCATTTTGCAGTGCTCCAGACAGTGCTCTTCTGTCCAATACTCTGTTACTCCTATCTGCCGTAGTGGCCAGACATAGCAGTCATTTGTGTGTGAGGTGTGCCTGCGGCTGAAAGTTTAGCATGTAACAGTCTTTTTGTTGTGACTGTCTGCAGCTCAGTGTGACATCTTTACAGTGAGTAGCAATCTATCCTTTTTATAAGTGTTGGTATTCCAACCTAGACTTTCCATTGTTTGATTTTCTTGATTCATTAGGTGTGTTTCATTCAGAATGTTTCTCCAGGAATGTTCGAAATTCTACATTATTTACTTTGTTGAAAGGGATGTTGGCTGAAACTAATCCTTTTGCAGATATCTTTCAGTAAATTATTGTTGCCATTGTTTCCACTTCTGCTTGCAGGAAGTGCTTTTGGAAATGGTGCTTCGATCTGGAGATATTTTTATTAAAAGCATTTCTGTGAGCAGCTGCTTATAAATGTGGTATCTGGAATTTTTTCTCACAGGGCACCTAAAACAGTGGTATAAAAATAACTTGAGTTTATTTTTGTGAAATAAAGACAAAACCACTAACTCAAAAATTGCATTGATTTTTAAAATATTATGAAAATACAAAAATAAAACGTCTTGTTTTTTACACACTTGGCACGGTACTATATTTACATCTCTTGTTAGTCTAGGATTTCCATCAATCCACTGTTGAAGCAAATAAGCATACTGCTCTTCTCCTTTGGCATTGTAATAGTCTTTCTCCTCTCACTAATATTTCAAAAGTTCTGAGTAACAACACAATTTTAAAAGTTAGCTAAACTGATACTTTTTTATTATTGAAAATGTTATTTTTGTGCCATGTTTGTAACATGATACAAACCATATTGATGGCTCCACTGAACTTTAAAGGTTTGCTATATTATTACTGAACTTTATTTAGTTTGTTAAGATGTTGAGTGACATGTTTCAGGAACTGCTTATCGTTGACAGTTATGCTGTCCTTATTTTTTGGCGCCCTTTTATGGATTTAGAAACTTGATAGATAAGTTCTTCTGTGCAAACAGAGAAATAAAAAAGAATTTGCTTCTTATTTTCTCTTCTTCTTATAGTATGGCTGTAAAATATTTTTATTTCATGAATCATTGCTGTAGAAGTAAAGTATGTGCATAAATATGAGTGAATTAGTTAAATATGCACTAAACCCTTCTGTGAGGTGTGATCAAAAAGTTACGGGAATTTTTAATTTTGTGGTCTGTATTCATATGATTTTCAAAACTTTTTTATCTCCATAGGTACATATGATCATGATTTATGTTTGCATTTTCAGCTATTTTCAATATTTAGTTGATTGTTGACAGTCAAAAATGCTATACGTTTATTTGAGTGCTCATTGAATTTTTACTTTCGAAAAAGATGCAATAAAGTGCAGCACCACATTAAAAATGTTGATTGTGGTCTTTGGAAAATCTACTAAGAGTAAGACAGGAGTTTATGAGTGGTATAAACATTTCAAAGAGGGTCGGAAAGATGTTGAAGATGATGACCCCCTGGATGCCCTAGCACATCAGTTCCTGATGACTATGTTGAAGAGTTAGAGAAAATGATTCTGGAAAATCTTGATCAGATAGGTTGCTGATGATGTCAGTGTATCCTTGCCTCATTCCAAGCAATTTTTTGGATTTTTTGGTGTGAAACACATAGCAGCAAAGTTTGTTCCAAAATTGTTTTCAACCAAAACCATTGTCGCATAGACATTGCTGAATCAAGTCAACATTGATCTAGATCTTCTAAAGTATGTTAAAACAGATAATGAAACATGGGTATACAGACATGATGTTGGAACAAATGCGCAATTGTCCCAATGGAAACTGCCTGAAGAGCTAACACCAAAAATTTTGACAAGTTTGAGAACTTGTGAAAGTTCTTCTTACTGTTTTTGTCAATTGCAATGGGAAAGTGCATGATGAATTCCTTATGGAAGTGAGGTCAGTAAGTAATACTGCCTGGAAGCTACATGTCATTTACATGAAGCAACCCGAAGAAAATGATCAGAATTGTGGCAAAACTGCTCGTGGAAATCTCATCACAATAATGCTCCTACTGACACGACAAGCTTGTTCATTTTTGGGCAAAAAAACAAAACCGTTATGTGATGTATTTGCCAGACATGCCCCACTGAAACCTCTTTGTATTTCTGAGTCAGAAGAGAACCATGAAAGGACATCATTTTGCCATCATTGATGAGATAAAAACAGAATCGCTGAAGGGGCTGAACACCGTCACAAAAAGTGATTTCCAAAAGTGCTCCCAACATTGGAAAAAGTGCTGGCACAAATGTATTATAACTGAGGGGGACTACTTTGAAGTGGACAAAGTTGACATTGGTGAATAAATAATGAGCTTTTAAGAAAAGCAGAAAGTACTGTCACTTTTTGAACACGCCTTGTGTATGCATTTATATGCAGTTAAATGCAAATATGCAGAATTTCGAGCTGTATTCATTAAATTATTACCACTGACTGCTTTGAGTTGCTGGCAAATTTCTGGCAGTTTCACATTTTGAGCTTTCAGAAATCAAATAACATTCCTTAAGGCACTGTCATAGGGATTTTAAATCATTTTGACCACACACCAACTGCACAAGGCCAACTTCTTGCGACCTCAACACACAGCATTATGAACACACTTGTCATACAAGCTATTTGATTCTTTAAATAGAAAGAGTTATGATCTGCACAGCAGAAATGTATGACCGGTCTTTCATTTGAATTCAGCGATCACCTGGTTTAATCAATTGTCGGTGGAAGAATATAACTCAGGAATTCTGAATCTTGTGACCAGATACAGAAAATGTTTAAATTTAGTAGGTGATTATATAGAGTAGTGAAGGAAGCTTTTTGTATGTAACAGAATTGTTTTCTCCAATAAATATTGTACTTTGCATTTTGCATAATGAAACATTTTTTTGTTTCCAGGATGGCCTTCATATAAATCATTTATCAATAAAATTTTATCAGTAACTAATTCCTGTGACTAAAATAAGTAATAGTTGCATGTTGTTAACTATTTGATCTTGGTAGTCTTATGGAACACTTTTGCTCAGATTGTTCAGAGGCAGTGTGGTTTATTGTTCTCTAAAATTTTGTTATTATGCTCTACCAGATGAACAGCAACCAATTGCTATGGCAACTAAAAGAATATTTGTGACCGTTGAACCATCAGGAACTGTCATAGTACCCTGCAGACCTACATCTCCAGATGTCAAATTGCACCTTATTAAATTAGAAGAGGCTGCGGAGGTGAGTATATCTACATTTAGTGTGTCTTCTGCTATAGAGTTAAATAGAATTTCACAGAAATTTGGAAATTATAATATTAAAGACTAATTCACTATTTGTGAAACTAGACTTTGTTTGTGTATTATACTGCTGAAAAGCTCTCAGGTCTCTAGGTAGCAGTGGTGAGATTCCATGATGTTTTGACAAGTGTTATCATCTGGTAGAGAATTATGAATATGATGTTCATCAAAAACTTTTCATGGCTCAGTACTGCCACTTTGCTGGAGACCCAATAGCTAATCATCAGTAATCAGCAGTTTGTCATACTATCATGATTGCTAACATAAAAGGGTGTGGGGAGGTTTGAAAGCTAGTTGCACCCCTCAAATAAACTCTTGTAAGGAGAGGAGCAGTGTGGTGGGAACATGTTCCCCCTTCCATGTATTCCACATATAGTGCTGGCACTGTATGTGTGCTTTGTGCTTCATACCAAGCATCTACAAAACTAGTACTGATTAAGAAAGTAAGAAAAGCTTAAAGCTTTTTTGAACAGTGGAAAGGTGATGATGGAATAGCTCCAGTATTATGAAAAGGGTAGATTGCTATTCATGTAGAGGAGACACTGATTCACTGACAAGTGAGAAAACTGTTATACGTTTAAGCTATTGGCCAAGAGGTCTCCCTCCGAAGTACATGCACATTCTCACAAGCAAAACAGGTGCGCACACACACACACACACACACACACACACACACACACACATCTCCACTCTCTCTCACCACTATACAATATCCCTGTCAGTCTCTTCTCCACCCCTGCTCACAGCTCTTTACCTCATGGCTCACATCCATGAAATATGTCTAGATGCAAGGCCTGCCATATACATCCCCCCACCACCACATCTCCACTCCAGTTACGGGCACCTCATGGTCCATCAGAGGCAAGGTTGTCTGTGAAAGCAGTCACATTATCCACAAACCAAGCTGCAACCACTGTGCTGCTTTTTACAAGGGCATGACAACTAATAAGCTGTCTGTCCACATGAATGGTCACTGATGAACTGTGGCCAAGAGACAGCTGGGCCACCCAGTTGTTGAGCATGCTGCCCAATACCACATGCTTCACTTCAATAACTGCTTCACAGCCTGTGCCATCTGGACCCTTCCTACCAACACCAGCATTTGATTGCAGCTCCCATGAGTTGCTGTTGCTGTCCGCAGTCCAGCCACAGTGGCCAGAGACAGTAGTCATGTGTGTGTGAGTTGTAGTTGTGTGAATGCATGTGTGTTTTCTACTTCAGAGCAAGGCCATTTTGCTGAAAGCTTAAATGTATAACAGTCTTTTTGTAGTGCCTATTTGTGGCTTAAGGTCTCCTTTCTGTGGTGAGTTGTTGTCTAACCTTTTCATACTGCTAAAGGTTCTTTAAGTTGATTAGATGAAGATAGCACCTGTGATGGATTTAAAATTGACTCATAACTCATTTCAAAACAGGCAAACTCACAGTACTACTAGAAATTCACTACATAATTGAAATTACAGTACTACAACCATCTTGTCATTTTGTTGGATGTATAATGTCTCCCAGTGTTTACTAACTCATATCAATAAAAGTATGACAGATAATATAGTCATTATTTCTATGTTCAATGTGTTTGTTCTCTGCTTAAGGTTCTCCCTGAAGATGACGAACGAATCACTGTAAATAAGGAAGGCTTTGTTATTCAGAGTGTATCTTTAACTGACAACGGAAATTATGCATGCTGTCTATATGGGGCAGATGGTC
Source organism: Schistocerca nitens (assembly GCF_023898315.1). Lineage (NCBI taxonomy): Eukaryota > Metazoa > Arthropoda > Insecta > Orthoptera > Acrididae > Schistocerca > Schistocerca nitens. The sequence continues at coordinate 299,022,498 of NC_064621.1, read as the reverse complement.
AATGTGATGAAACACATAGTTATGTCATTAGTATAAATGTGAAAAGTAAGTCCAATCTTTTATAATATCATTATCATACTGCATCCATCTGTAATAATATTTTGCTGATGTTCTAAGTTACTGAGTCACAAAAGCCTTTAGACACGTATATATATAAATAAGATTTACTGTTATTGTAAGAGAATGGTTTCTTATTAACACTTTGAGGTCCAGTCACAAAGAAGAATTTCAGTTTTACACCATTACTTAGAATGTTACAGGCATATGAGGTTACCAGGCAATCTGTTATTATGAGGTTCTTCCATTTTTTATGCAAATAAAAAAATTATTTATTTACTTTTTATTTGGAGTAAATAATTCACCATTTTTGGATTCAAATCTGTTACAAATTATATTTTATGGAATAAATATTAATCTGCTCAAAACATGGCATTGTCGTAGTTTCTTTAGTTATGTTGAATTTCATGAATGTTCACAATGATTGAGCCTCCAAGCTGAAGCAACAACCAACAATAGTAATTTATCTTCCTTTCTCTAGTGTCTCCAGTCTGATTCAAGCATGAATTGGAGTGTGTTCTTGATCAGTTAGTCTTCCCTAGAAAATTGGTTTCAAATAAAAATGTTTGATGCCAAAGAAGATCCATCAAAGACTCTTCTGCAAAAGAGTGATATTCAGTTATTAAAAAGTGCTGGAAGTCCAGTGAAATAAATTAGAATCAGTCTGAATATGCTTCATTAGCCTTGAACATGATAAATTTGTACTTTTTGTGCAGTACGTACTTCCGCTCTATTAATATTTTGTGCACTCTACTAAGCATATGGAAAGGCTACGTATTTTTCATGTAGTATATATCTGTATTTTAGTTTTGAAAATATTGTTATAAGCAAGTAATGAGCCATCACTCCACTTTTTTTAAATTAAAAATCTGGCAACCCTAATGGCACCTATGCATTTGATATATCTTAAAGGATTGCACACTTCAAAAGAGACCAAGGTTCAAGGTTTATTTTTCATATTTACTTTAGTTCTTTGATACATTACAACTTTTAAAATAATGCTAACAGAAATTATAACTGTTCCCTTTCTTTTTTTAAAAAAATAATTTGGCACTTTTATATGGAGAAGTGTAAAGTATTCTGGCATGCAGAGAGTATGTTGCGATCAGAGCAGTACTATTTGTTTTTTTTTGTGCTTGTTTTGACAGTAAATTGTTTCATCTTCTCCAAATAAATCTTGGATATCCATGTTGGGAGCTATTTTGTCATGAGATTCATCTGTAAAAATGACAAGAATAAGACAAATAAAACAGAACTTAATTGCATTGGGTTGATGCATAAGTTTTTAGCATATTCCCAAAAGGTTAATAAACACAAAAAATACACATAACAGACTTTAGTCATTAATAATATATTCTCCTTCACTATTTACAAAAGTCTGCCAATGCTGAGGAAACTTTATGAGTCAGCAACTATAGAAATCAAGTGGTTTTGAGGTGAAGAACTTATCGAACCATAACTTATCTTTTGTGGATACATGCAAGTGTTTGTATGGGAAGTTGCTGCTTTGTTTGGGCTGAACCATTCCTTTCTTTTCTTTACGTTAGCATGAAGGAACAATTTCTCAGTACCTGTGATGATACAGGGTAGGAATGATTGGTGATGCTCAAGAGCCATTTGATGACAAGCAAGGAGGGATGCATGTATGGTCACTTGCTGATTTTCGTGATTTTGGCTTAGAGCATGTGGTGCTGATACACCCAATTTTTGAACCTTCCTCCTTGCATGAGTATGTAACACAGTGATGGAATGATCACAGTTCATCACATTTGTCAGTTATCGAGTACACTAATGTGGATTATGCATTTAAACAATCTTTAGCAAACCCCAAAGATCTTCCTGAACATGGAGAGTCACTAACATCAAAATGATCCTCCTTAAAATGGGAAAACCATTTTCTTATTGTGCTCTGCCCAATGGCTTTACCCCCATACATGGCACAAATATTTTTGACTGCTTGTGCTGTTGTCATCCGTCTATTAAACGCAAGCAGAAGAATACATCGGGAATGTTCCAATTTGTCCACTTGGCATGTCATTTTCTAGTGTTCACAGTTCCTCTCATGATCTCAAAATGACAATATGTAAACTCAAACACCAAAAGTGAACTACAAATAAAATATGACATTTGATAAATAAACCCACGGGGTGTGTGTGTGTGGGGGGGGGGGGGGTGGGGTGGGGTGGGGTGGGGGGAAGAGAGAGAGAGAGAGAGAGAGAGAGAGAGAGAGAGAGAGAGAGAGAAGTCTAGAAATTAACAACAGAATGCAGCGCCTGTCAAGGGACAGGTAGGGGGACATATTTACATTGTTCTCATATGAAATGGGTCCAGTTTTTGAGTGATAGACAGCTCATATGTCAGAGAAATTCTAGTCCAATCTACATACAGGTGTGGTCTTTTGGACACAGTGTTGTGGTCCAAGACATGCTGAGGCTTGATCATCAATATGTTAATTTATGTATGTCATACATAAAGGTTAATAACTAAATATCACATTATCCAGTGAACCAGCAACCCACAGTAACTATCCAAAATACTTTGGCATAATGGTATATGAGGGTAATTTATAAATACATAGACCTGTTTATTTCTACAATGGTTTACATCAGTTTACAGCTTGAACATTTAGCTATTTTTTGATGTAATCACCATTTCTGTCAATGCATTTTTGTAGACGCTGTGGCAGTTTTTGTATGCCCATGTCATACCAGCTCGCCACCATGCTGTTCAGAAAGTTATGAACCTATTCTTTCACCTCGTCGTCGGAGCTGAATCCCTTTCTGGGCGAATGTTCTTTTAACCTAGGGAACAGGTGGTAGTCACTGGGCACCAAGTCAGGATTGTAGGGTGGGTGGGTGATTACGTTCCACTGAAACTGTTGCAGGAGAGCAGCGGTTTGCAGAGCGATGTATGGGCGAGCATTGTCATGGAGAATGTGTATGCCCTTGCTCAACATTGGTCCTCAGTCAGCATGTGTGGCACCCATCTTGCACACACCTTCTGGTAGTTCAATGTTTGCGTTAAAATTCTGTGAGCGGTGCTTCGGGAAACCTCAGAAACCAGTGTGCAGAGATCATCCAGGGTGATCTGCTGATTTTCACGCATGCTTTGCTCAATGTTCAACACTGTCTCCTCAGAAAATGACGGTCTCCCACTCCTTTGTTCGTCATGAATTTCGGTCCGACCAGCTGCAAGCTCTCTACACGACTTACGAACATTTTTGACATCCATGCAAGACTCACCATACACTTTCATCAATTGGTGATGGATTTCAATCGGCGCAGTGCCCTTTGCATTCAAAAACCGAATAACTGTGCGCAATTTGCACTTGGCAGTAACATCCAATGGGAGCTCCATTCTCAATGGCTGCCAAGCCAAGAATGAGCACCTCAGCATGATGTGCACACAGCCCACGAAGCACTCTTCATAACAGTGTGACCAACTGCCACACAAACAGAGTTCTGTACTTGTTAAAAAATAGGAGACGTTACTTTTGGGATCACCCTCGTAGATGCATATAGATACTCTTTTTTTTATTTGATTATTTGCTAAAATTCATTCAGTCATTCTTTGTGTTCCAAACATACCATCACAAAGGAGTGCTGTACCTCCAAGGTTGAGGAGACATTGAAGGGATTCATTAAAAGAGCTATCAGAAACCAATTCTGTATGTTACATCACCACTTTGGTGACAGCTGTGTTCCATTTGCCCTTATGCAGTTATTAATAAACATAACAAATTACCATTCAAATATAGTTGTGTGTGTGTGTTTCCTGTAGCTTTTGGGCCCAAAGAAGAACACTGACCAAAAGGTCAGTAGTGTATTCAGCCTTATTTATGTGCACTTTGCCTACACAGTGCCTCAACTCCATGTTTAATTGTTACTTTTACTCCTTCTGTTATTTGGTACATTATTAAAGTATTCATCCACAGAACGGACTACTCAGTTCCAAAATTAATACTTCACTATCTATTATCATCTCTGATGAGTAACTACACATTGCATACTCTCTATTAACATCTCTCATAAGTAACTGTACACATTGAACTCAGTGTAAACACGTAACATCCTTACAGCTGATGTCAGGACCAAGATGATACGTCAGTTGTAGGTAACAGACAATGTTCACTGTATATACATTATGTGATCACAAGTATTTATACACCCATATATAATGTGGAGCTGACAGCTAGAAATGAATGGCAGACCCAGCAGTATAAAAGGAGGCGGGGAGTATTGTGTAGTCAGCAGAAAATTGGTCACAGATGAATGGGTTGGTCAGGAGAGCTTAGTGACTTTGAATGTGGACTAGTCATTGGATGTCACCTGAGCAACAAATCCATCAGGGACTTTCAGTCCTTCTAAAGCTGCCCAAGTTGACTGTTGATGATGTGATTGTGAAGTGGAAACACGAAAGAACAGCCATAACTAAACCAAGACCAGGCATGTACTGACTCGTATCAGGTTGGTTGTAAAAAAATTTCATAAAACAAGCAGAAGGAATCACTCATGAATTCCAAGTGCTACCAGCAGTGCATCTAGCACAATGACAGTGTGTAGAGAGTTAAAAAGAATGGATGCAGTAGTTGAGAAGCTCCTCATATACCTCATATTTCTGTAGTCAGTGCTAAGCAACAAAAGAAGTGGTGTAAGCAGTGACATCACTGACTGGTAATAAGTGATTTAGAGTGATGAAGCATGCTGTTCCCTGTGGCCAACTGATGGAAGGATTTTGGTGTGGCAAAAGCCTGAAGAACAGTTCCTGCCAACATATGTAGTGACGTCAGTGAGATATGGAGAAGTTAATGTTACAGTGTGAGGGTATTTTTCATGGTCAGGGTGTTGCCCGATTATTGAACTTAAGAAAACACTAAATTTGGAATCATATGAACATATTTTATGGCATTTTGTACTGTGTACAGTAGAGAAACAGTTTGTGGATGATGATTGTTTTTATCATCATAACAGTCCATTGTGTCATAAAGCAGAATCAGTGAGACAATAGTCAGTTGACAATAAAATTCTGGAAATGGACTAACCTGCCCAGAGTTCTGACCTGTACCCAATGGAACACCTTTCAACGAATTAGAATGTCAACTTTTTCCCAGCATGTGACATCACTGTCTTCTCTGGTTTCAGCTCTTAGGAAAAAAGGGCTGCCATTTCTCCACTGACACTCAGGTAGCACATTGAAAGTGTCCCAAGCAGAGTTTATGCCATCTTGATGGTGAATGGTGGAGAAACCCTATATTAATGTCCACTGATTGGTGTGCAGATGCTTTTGACCAGATAGGGTGTGTATTTGTATATCTTCTCAGATTTGAGTTTCTGAACTTCTAATAGTTTTAATTTTCTGCATCTGATGATGGTATAGATCCTTCGACTATGTCACTATTGCAGTCTTGAGTAGGCTGGAACTGAAATGCTTCTTCTGTAACAATCTCCAATTATTGTTCTATTCAATACAATAAGTCTTCTAATTGAAACTTTACAAAATAGGGAATATCTCCAAAAACTGTATACATCAGTTTGGCAGCTTGTTATGTGAATGAATGAGTGAATGAGCAATATCCATATTCTTCTTATTCTTCTTCTGTTTAGCATGGCACTCTCACAGTATTGTTACATTGTGGGCATTTATACTACATCACTTTAATGTGGAACAATGTGGCAGGTAACATACCCATAAGCACATGCAGGTACTTCATCTTATGGAGTTATTGTGATCATTGCCCTGCCTAGAAAAAGCACAGTGGTCCTCCATACATTTTTTATGTGCAAAAACAGATAACAAATCTCCATTCAGTTTCATACTCTTAATTACTAAATTGCTATGTTACTTAGACTGTGATTGTCATTTATCTGTTAGGTAGATGTCAGGTTACACATCACTCAACTAGAATGATATTAACACCATGTGTTCTCCTGCTCGAACAAATGAAGTCACAACAATTATATAAATGTAAGAATTAAATATTCATTCCTACATATAATTGAATCCTTTAGTACAATGTAAGTGGATAGATAAAAGATCTACTCACCAAAGGCAACACACATATAAAAGGTATTCAAGTTTGTAAGCTTTGGGAGCCAGTGGCTTCTTCTGGCAGAAAGGTTGAAGGGGAAGAAACAGGGGTGAAGGAAAAGGACTGGTGAGGTTTAGGAAAAGGCATAGAGTTTGGAAAAGTCACTTAGAACCCCAGGTCAGAGGAGACTTACCAGATGGGGTGAGAAGGAAAAACTGATTGTTGATTTCTTGTATGTGTGTGGTGTCTGTCCTTTCAGACTTGTCTGAAAGAACATACACCATTTTTGATCCAGCAACCATTCCTTTGTGTTTTAATCAGCCTTTCTTTCTCACCCCATCCAATAAGTCTCCCTGACCCAGGGTTTTAGGTGACTTTTCCATACTTTACTCCTTTTCCTAAACCTCACAGTCTTTTTCCTTCACGGCTGTTCCTTATCCTTCAACATTTCTGCCAGAAGAAGACGCCAATGACTTTCAAAGAATGAAAACTTTAATATCTTTTATATTTGTGTTCTCTTGTCACCACTTTGTGAGCAGATTTTTTGTCTATTTGCTTACATTATAATTTCAAAAACTGATTATTATCTTTGATGAATCATTTAGTAGTTATTTGCAATGCCATAAATAACATCTCTGCCTAACTCTGGAGCCTATGTCACTAGGTTTTTGTTGATTATCAGTTCAAAACTCCTAATCGTTCATGGAGAACTAACATAGGTAAAGGAGGGGTTGTTACATACGGGGTTTCAGAAAGTCTCTCCGCAGTGCCGTAAAAGTATTATTGAGTGGTTTTCTGGGGATGGTCTCACCCATAATTTCAGAAAGACACAAAATATTCAGTTTTCCATGTCTAGAGGTATGATACCAATGGTAAGTGTAACACATGGTGAGGAAATAGTAACTATGGTGGAAATGTCAAAAAATGTTAATCAGAATTTAAACTGGAAAAAACACATTTAGGAACTCCTAAAACAAGTTAGTTCAGTCACATTTGGACTTGGAATCTTGAGGAGAGACAAAGCAGTAATATGACTTATTTTGTATTTTTTTCTTGCAGTAATGTCATATTGAATAATGTTCTGGGGTAACTCAACTTTAAGAAAGAAAGTCTTCATTGCTCGAAAATGTGGTGTAAGAGTAGTATGTGGTGCTCACCTACGATCATTTTATAGACATCTGTTTAAGGAGTTATGCATTTTTATTACTGCTTCTTGGTACATTTATTCTCTCATGAAGTTTGTTGTATATAATCCACTGCAGGTCAAAAAGAACAGTGGTGTGTACAATTACAGCACCATAAGAAAAAAGTCATGTATTATACCAGATTAAGGGTGTCGTTAACACAAAAATAGGTGCACAGTGCTACCACCAAAATTCTGTCACATATCCAATGTTATAAAATGTCTGATGATGGACAGCTAAGGTAGATTTGAAAACAAATTGGAAAAGTTTCACCTTGGCAACTCCTATTCCATAGAAGAATTTCTGTTGAACATGAAAGTAACTAACTAATTTAATACCATAGTCACAGTTTCTAATTGTTTATAATGATGATGTGATCATATATGCATTCACACTTTTTCACCCTAAATCAAATTTATGGTTTCCCTTAATACCGTCTTGTTTTGTTTTGTTGGTACGTAATGTTTACTTCTCTTTTTAATCATGGCACAAATATATAGACATCTAAGTTTATTCTACATAGTATTTATTCATTTTTCTGTTTTCTTTTGTATGTATAAAACACTTCATTTCACTACCATTCATTGCACTTATCTTTAATCTACTATTTATTTCTGTTGACTGACTCTTAAGTATTGAAAAACACTTTTTATGTTAAATAGCTCTGACTATTGGCTGAGTACTGTATACCATTATTCCTCTATCCACTGAACTTACATTAACTTATTGTCACCCCTCATATCATAACGCTTTTTTAATCATTATTATGAGAGGCAGTCAAACGAAATGAAACAGATGGAAAAAAGGGAGTAAACTGTCTATTATTTCAAAAGTAATTGACATAACTGCTAACTACAGAATCATGATTGAATCCACGTGAGCACCTATTTGTCCAAAAAAATTCAATGGCCATAGATGTCTTTCTTCAGGTATTCAGAAATATGGAAATTGCATGGGGAAAGTTTGAGACCGTATGAAGCTTGTCCGAGGGCTTCCAAGCTTAACTTCTGTACCTTTGTTATACAACCTTGGCATCATGTGGGTGGATGTTATTCTGCAACAATGGGGCCACATGTAATCACTATGCAACAACAGGAAAGGAAAATTGTTACTAAGACAGTACAGTCTCAAACTCCGATGAAACAGGCAAAAGATTTTACAACCAGGTACCAAAATCAATTAAGGTGATAAAGGAATCAAATTTATTTAAAAACTGGTTAAAGTGTATTGTACAGAGAAGCGTATATGCAGTGTGAGTGAGTATTAAATATCAAATTAAATATTAGGTCTTATATTGTAAGAGAAAATATGTTAACAGCCTCATATGCTCCTATGAAATGTAATCCTGTTTTGTTTACTGTACATTTATTGTATGATACTCTCAGCTTAAAATCATCAGCTCGAGTCCATTGGCAAAGAATAAATAAATAGTAAGGACACAACTTGTGCATGGTTTAGGAGCCCTTGAAAATTATCTGAACCATAAAGAACTAATTTATTGTGTTTGTCAATGGGGTTTGAATACACCCATTCAGAACAGATACTGGAATCTCAGCTATGCCTGCTGACTTCTTGTTTTTTAAGTTTTGCATTGTTTTACTGACTTCAAGTTGTGCTGTGGGAAACAACTTTATTGCACTTGCTCTGCAGGTCATTGTGGGTACTGCTGTGTTTTTGGAAGATTTTGCTCCAATTTCTTTGCAATACTAGAGAAATAGTCATTCACAAAAATTGCCAATTCCCAAGGATTTCCAATTATCCTACCCAAATTGTTGATTTGTATATTATTAAACTGATGCCTACTTCTTCTTGTATCTTATGACATTCCACACTACTTTGCTTTTATTTTCTGCCTTAAATTTTATTTTGGCATTGAATGACCTTCTTGCGGCAGGCAGTAACCTCCTATATGTTTCTTTATACCTATGATAGTAATCTAGGTACTGTAAATTGGAGCAGTACTTTTTTAAGGAACAGGGACATTTAAATATCTGGGAGGACTTTCTAATACCCATATTTATCCATTTATTTTTCTTAGCTGTGCCTGTAGGAGCAGCTTATTTTGGAAATTTCTCCTCAAAAATTAATTTTAACACTATGCACAATCTAGTGAACTTACCATTTACATTGTTTTCCATGTAAACTTCACCCCAGTTTCATTTCCCAATGCTTTAGAAAAAGTATGTATCTTACATCCCAAGGAGATCCTTTTATAGGTTTTGCAGTCTTGTGGGCTATACCACACCCATTTTTAGCCTTATTATCTGATAGAAATGATAGTCTCTGATAAGTATTTTACAATTGCCTGTCAGTAACTAAGTACAAGGTCTAAGACTGATGCTGAACTTTTTAATACTCTAGTAGCAGTGTTTATCATTTGTGCCATGCCAAAAGTGCTCTAAATGTGTAGAAAATTATTACTAATTTCACCCTGAACACGTGTTTTAATATTCGCATCTCCATACATTATTATGTTAGTTTTGGGGGCTGAGACTCTTTCCAGGACTTTGTTTAATTTGTAAAAGAAAACGTTCGCATTACCACTAGTCACATGGCACACACTCAGAATAATGAACTTCTTATGGGTGTCTGGCTTTGTTAGTTCAGTGGCTGCCAATTAAAATGTTTATCAACACTAACTGTGATAGGATCATACCTAGCTTTAAAATATATGATGTAAGTACGCATCCCTCCTTCCCATTTAATGTAGTTCTACAGTACCAACTAGCACATTCATATAATGATAACACTATATGCTTCAATTTGTTATCTCTCCACCAGTGCTCTGTAATGCATATCACTGCACTGTTCAATTACTGTACTTCAGCTTCAACCTGGCACACATTATTTTTAATGAATGGCACATTTTAACAAATAATAGATAATTCCATGCAAATTTCTGTGATGTTTGCACACTCTGATGTTGAACAAACTATCTTCTGGGCACATGAGGTTAAGTTCTAACTTGGTTGAGATTCTTAGAAGGGAGGAGGGCCTGTTGTCAGGGTTTATTGTAAAAATGGCCTCTCCTTTTTACTCATGACAGCAGATGTTTGACCACGTGTGGTTTCACGCCCACCAGTTGCGATCTTACTAATTAATGCCAGCAATCCCCCTGTCCCAGTCCTATTGAGGTGCAAACTATGTCAAGTATAGCCAAACCTCCTGATAGGCCCCAATGCTACCAATGTAATGTACACCCCTCAGTAGCCATCAGTGCCGTATCTAGCTCCGCACCAACTCACTGAACAGCACTGCCAAGATAATGCTGATCATCCTGCTGCCATACTCACATTGGTGTTACTCCTGACACCTGTGTCATGCCACCGTCCTTATCCAGTCTCTTCCCTGCCCCACCTACTATCATTACATGATCCTCCTTTGTAAAATTCTCACATAAAGGTCCTAAACCCTATGTTGTAACCCCTGCCCCTATTCAGTCTGTTCCCTGATCCACCCACTATCAGTACAGGATCTCCCTTTGTAAAATCCTTACATGAAGGTCCAAAATCCTCAATCAACTGATCTAGCCCAACAATTGGCTTGAAAATGCTGGTGATCTGATAGCCTTCCCCTAACTTCTCCTCTTATTGTGGGCTTACACCTCTGCCATGACTGCTACCTAGTGGCAGTACTCTCTTTTGTGCTCTTCCTCCCTTCTCACTGGCAGAGTCTGCTGCACATTGCCTACTGCTACACTATTTTGAGGCTCCTTTCCTCTCAACTCTGACAGCTGAAACCTGTTGTTGGTAAATACAACTAAACTGTCAGATCGCATCCTCCCCCTGCTAGCTTCCCCACCAACTGCCCCCCCCCCCCTATGTACTATGGACTATGTACTAATGTACTATGGAACATAGTACATTAGAGAGCAACATGTAAGATATGAAGAAGTACTGGTTTTGTGAAGCACTGAACACATTGACTGGAAAACAGTAATACAAGTTATAGAACAGGCCAAGTACTCCTCTGCGATCACTTAAATAATACTGTTTCTTTGGTGGCTCACCAGAGTGTGCCAGGGTGCCAACCCAGGTGGTTTCAATAAGTGGGCATGTGAACTGATGGATGTGTGATCTCTGAAATGATGCATGTCATGAGTGAAGGCACATCACTCCGCCCTTCTAGGCAGTGGCAAAACCATATACATACATATGTACATACATACCGAACAACACTTGGCACAGAAAAATAACGGTACAGAAAAAACGCATGCTACATAAAAAAAATCTCTGGTACTGATAAAGCACTGGTCTGAAAAAGCACTGGTACTATGAAGAAAAGAAGCACTGATCTGACAAGGCACTGAGGTTACAAGTCATGAAAAATGCCAGTGACGGCACTGACATCCATTTGATTGCCCCATAATGGTGACTGCTGCAGCATGTGGCAGGCAGGCAGTGGCGAGTAGGGGCGGAAGTGATGAGGGGGTGGTTTGGCGCACCGTCTCCCAACTTGTGAGAGGCCATAGGGCAGGACTGGGGATGGTCAGCAGTTAAGCACCAGAGGGGTCAGCAGGGGCATTGGAGACTGTGTCTGCACAGGAATTAGCAACAGAGAAAGCGACAGCTGCAGTATCAGGTGTGGCGGGGCTCCACTGGAGGTCACAGTTGAGGAGTGGGGGCAGAGGCATCAGACAATGATCTGCCAGGCAGCAACCCACACTGTGTCTTGAACCAGATTGTCTGCAACACAGGAACAGGTGTTGGCAGTGGCAGGGGTGAGGGAGGCAGTGGCCTTTGAGAACCTACCCAACTGTGTGCAGCCGCAGATGGCAGAAGTGACAGGAGTATGGTTGATATGCAGGTGCAGTCCCCACGGATGCTCGATGATGGCAGGAACCCAGTATGGCTGGTGGACAAAACCATGAGCCCAGGCAGGCGCACCCAGCCGGAACCTTTGCAGAGCTGGTGAAGCAAGTTGACACAGTGTTAGTTGCAACAGGTAAAGGAGGGTCCATGGTTGGCATCCATGTAGCAGCTCTTGTCTCCCACAAGAGTGAAATGGTATGATCTCAAAAAATTGTCTGAAGCAGCTTCACAGGACCTGTTGGTTAATTCTTCTGCATTTGACTTTTAAATGTCCGAACCATGTGTTTGGCTTCAACATTAGACTGAGGATGAAATGGGGGAGCTGTGAGATGGCTAACACCACTAGCCTGACAAAACGATGCAAATTCTTGAGAAACACACAGGGATCCATTATCGGTAACCATGGTACACAGAAATCAGTCAATTGCAAAAATCTTCGACAGGATCAAAATAGTGGCCTAGTCAGCGGTGCGGGTCTCCCAGATCGTTCCCTACACTCCTCGGAGTATGGGACCTCTCCATCATCATACAAATGCCAGTGGGTCAGAGCTATGGCGTGAGAGGTCCCCCAATAACTGGCACGCAGAAGCCGCAGTACATTATGGCATAAGGTAATGTGAATCACACTTTGGGGTGCAGTGTCCTCTGTAGCTAACAAAGGAAGCTTGTCAAACATGGAAAGGTGGTGCTCTAGAGAGCAGTAATTATGCAAGGGATCTGAGGCATGGCCTGGAGGTTTTTCTTGCCAGCCGTGCTGCACAAAAGAGAGGACCTGACAAAATACAGAATCTGTGGCGACGGCTGATGCTGACGTGGCAATAGTGAGGGGAAAATCATTGTGGTTCTCATTATCTAAAGAGAAAAAAAAAGCAACTCATCCTAATCAAACACTGTGTCCAGCCCAATTGGAAAGCGAGATAAGGCATTAGCATTGGCATGTCAAGCCATCTGCTGGTAATGGATCTGATAACGATAACAGGAGAGAAAGAGAGCCCACTGTTGCGAACGATGTGCCACATTGTCTGGCATGGAAGCTGATGGCTTAAAAAAAGGCAACCAACAGCTCATGATCTGTGATTAAATGGACCTGAGGACCTAAAAAGAAGACATGGAATTTTTTTGAGCGTGAACATAATTGCTAAAGCCTCTTTTATTATCTGAGAATACCACTGTTGAGTGGGAGTTGAAGTCATAGAAGAATAAGCAATGAATTGTTCAGATCCATCGGCATATTTGTGCACCAAAACTGTGACAAGACCTTGCTGAGAGACATCTGTAGTCAACAGGAGATGCAGACCCAACTGAAAAGTTGCCAGACAGGGGCAGAATGAAGCTCAGATTTAAGAAGCAAGGCAAACGCTTGGTCATGAGCTGTGGAACAGAAAAAAGGCACATTTTTATGCAAAGGCACATGCAGGGGCTGAATAACAGTGGATGTGTCTGGTAAAAACTTATAGCAGTACGCTACTTTACCTAGAAACACCTGCAGTTCCTTAACGGTTGTCAGCTGCAGCAAAGCCACAGTTGTGTCGACATGGTGATGCAACAGCTTGACCCCTTCGCAAGAAATCTCTAAACCTAAGTACTCAATTGATGCCGGCCGAAGTGGCCGTGCGGTTAAAGGCGCTGCAGTCTGGAACCGCAGGACCGCTACGGTCGCAGGTTCGAATCCTGCCTCGGGCATGGATGTTTGTGATGTCCTTAGGTTAGTTAGGTTTAATTAGTTCTAAGTTCTAGGGGACTAATGACCTCAGGAGTTGAGTCCCATAGTGCTCAGAGCCATTTGAACCATTTGAACTCAATTGATGGCTGAAAAAATTAAGATTGAGAATTGCAGACTGCAAATCGGAAAGCAACGACTGGAGATTTTTTAGGTGGTCGTCAGTGGAAAGAACCAAAACAATAATATCATCAAGGAAATAGATGCAGCGAGGCACAGCAGCTGTCAGCTGTTCTAAAAAATTGCTGAAAAATTGCAGGTGCACTAGTGACACCAGAAGACAAGCATTTTTATTGGTGTAGGCCGAAAGGTGTATTAACAGTGAGAAAGCATCTAGTGGTTTCATCCAAGGGGAGATGGAGATACAGTTCCGATAAGTCAACCTTGCAAAAGAAGTGGCTGCCTGATAATTCTGTGAGCAACTCATCAGGTCAAGGCAAAGAGTTTGTATCTATAACAGACTGTGTATTAATATAATAGAGGGAAACATTCCACGTGGGAAAAATATATCTAAAAACAAAGATGATGTGACTTACCGAACGAAAGTGCTGGCAGGTCGATAGACACACAAACAAACACAAACACACACACAAAATTTTGTGTGTGTGCTTGTGTTTGTTTGTGTGTCTATCGACCTGCCAGTGCTTTCGTTCGGTAAGTCACATCATCTTTGTTTTTAGACTGGGTATTAATTGTGACACCGAAGTTACCACAGAGAGCAAAGCATACCTGTTGGGTTCTTAACAATAACCAGTGGAGTATCCCATTCTCTGGAAGGCTGAATGATGTTGAGTGTTGTCAAACAGTCTAATTCGGTCTTGACAGAGTCATGTAACATGACAGGCAAAAAAAAAAAAAAAAAAAAAAAAAAAAAAAAAAAAAAATAAATATATATATATATATATATATATATATATATATATATATATATATATATATATATAAAAAAACAAAGATGATGTGACTTACCAAACGAAAGCGCTGGCAGGTCGATAGACACACAAACAAACACAAACATACACACAAAATTCAAGCTTTCGCAACAAACTGTTGCCTCATCAGGAAAGAGGGAAGGAGAGGGAAAGACGAAAGGATGTGGGTTTTAAGGGAGAGGATAAGGAGTCATTCCAATCCCGGGAGCGGAAAGACTTACCTTAGGGGGAAAAAAGGACGGGTATACACTTGCACACACACACATATCCATCCACACATATACAGACACAAGCAGACATATTTAAAGACCAATATGTCTGCTTGTGTCTGTATATGTGTGGATGGATATGTGTGTGTGTGCAAGTGTATACCCGTCCTTTTTTCCCCCTAAGGTAAGTCTTTCCGCTCCCGGGATTGGAATGACTCCTTATCCTCTCCCTTAAAACCCACATCCTTTCGTCTTTCCCTCTCCTTCCATCTTTCCTGATGAGGCAACAGTTTGTTGCGAAAGCTTGAATTTTGTGTGTATGTTTGTGTTTGTTTGTGTGTCTATCGACCTGCCAGCGCTTTCGTTCGGTAAGTCACATCATCTTTGTTTTTAGATATATTTTTCCCATGTGGAATGTTTCTCTCTATTATATATATAAAAACAAAGATGACACACTAAATTTACCTCATTGGAATGGAGAAACTGTTAAGTGTCAAAAGCATCTAACCCGAACAGGTCTGCAGTATGGGAATGATCCACAACAAGGAAGGTGAGAGGGCAAACAACAGATTTTTAAGAAACAGGAACAGAGATTCATAATGGGTATTCTTGACAAATTTACGACAGCTCAACCCACGTAATTCTACAGCCCAGGCTTTGTAAGATTGGTTTGGGCATTTCTAATGATAGTAAAATTGTATATGCTTCATAATGACATGCATTCTGTCACAGTAATAGGTTGAGAGAAACTTGCACATTTCATCAAATGATTATCTGGCTGCTTCTTGCAAAGATGCAACTTGGGTCAACAACTGCTAACTGCATGGTGAAAGCCAGGAAAGAAGAAAAAAACCCTACATAGGTTTGCATCGCCCAAGCAAAAAACCTGGAAATGTTGGCATTGCCATGACTATCAGGAGTCCCAGTCTTCAGCTGATTCATCATATGCCAGAAAGGTTGATGGTTGAACT
The DNA here is from genome assembly GCF_023898315.1 of Schistocerca nitens. Taxonomy (NCBI): domain Eukaryota; kingdom Metazoa; phylum Arthropoda; class Insecta; order Orthoptera; family Acrididae; genus Schistocerca; species Schistocerca nitens. The sequence goes on along the minus strand of NC_064621.1, from coordinate 299,006,586 downwards.
GCAAACACATGGATGCCACCTATTTGAGAATGGTGGTGAGAGCGTGCTGTTGTTCTGTGAAAGCTTGCTGTGGGGCAGTGATACGTTGGAGTATTTCTTCCATCTATGTTTGTCCAGTGACTTAGCATTTATACTAACACATGGAGAAAATGCAACTCTCACTCGTTGCCAAGTTTGCTATAGCAAGAACAAACATGATTTATGGAACATAGCACTTTATAGACTACACATAAGATACAATGAAGCATAAGTTTTGCATAACACTGAACACATTGAATGGGTCACAGTAATACAAGTTACAGAATAGGTTGTGCATTTGTTTACAGTTGCTTAAATAATACTGTTTCTGTGGCAGCTGACTTGAGTGCACCAGAGGGCCAACCCAGGTGGCCTCTATAACCAGGCCTGTGAACTGTACGAATGTTCAGTATCTGAAATTGCATACGTCATGTATGAAGGTATGTCAAGAAGGGTGGCATGAATGGTCACAGGTTTGTTTCATCCATGGGAGAATGTCACAGAGATACTGAAGGAACTGAACTGGAATACTCTTGAAGATAGATGTAAACTATCCTGAGATTGAGTCTACTGACAAAGTTTCAAGAATTAGCTATAAATAATGATTGTAGGACTGTGCTACAATCCCCTACATATTGCTCACATAGGGATCGTGAGAACAAGATTACAGTAATTATTGCATGCAAAGAGGCATTCAAACAATCATTCTTCCTCAAGGTAGTTATTCTTCCTTTTCTACATATGTGAATGGAACGAGAAGAAACGCTAATAACTTGTACTGTGGGACATGAACTCTGCCATGCACCTCATGGTGGTTTGCAGAGTATAGATGTAGATCTAAATGTAGATGTTTACATGTATACGAGACATGTTAAATGACTATGGTGCACAGTTTGAAATAATCTGAGTTTTAAATTAGTTCCTCAAATTAACTCAGAGTAGTATTTTATTTTCTATAATAATGTACAGAAGGATATGGTTGAGAATTATGAATTATTTAGGAACAGAGGAGATGACTCTCCAAAAGGTAGAAGCACTGTGTCATCGATAGGTACACAATCAAATGTACACAGCTTGTCTAGCTTTTGAAATGCACTTCCTTTTCCTACTGTAGGAAAAACGTGCACAAAAACACACACACAATAATTTTTTATCTCCTAGACATTTCTGATCACTTACTACATTCAGGCAATTTTATGTAATAGTTTCACTGTTAGATAACTTACATCAGTTGTAATCTCAGTTTGTTGTGATCATGCAAAACCAGAGATGAAAACAGTAACTTTTTTATGTTAGTGTTGAATTACTTGTGATATGAGGTCTGTTCAAAAATTTTTTAGAACATTCATAATTTTGTGCCATTGGTGAGTTAAAGTGAAATGTGTTTCGCATCCCTGCATATGCCTGTGTTCAGTGTGTAACTGCCGGAAGTTTCATTGTTGTATGTCTGTCAGTTATTGTTCAGTGCTGTATTGAGTATAACAATGTGTTTCACAGTTTGCAAATTTATGTTCAGTGCTGTACTGAGTAGAACATTGTGTTGCACAGTTTGCGAATTTTGAGACAGCAGAGTAACAGGAGCAACATGTCTGCATTAAATTTTGCTTGTAACTCGAGAAAACCTTTACGGAGACACACCAAGTGACAAAGGAAGCCTACAGTGATGAGTGCTTAAGCCATACTTGGTGTTACAAATGATTCACACAGTTTAAAAATGGCTGCATGGAAGTTAAAGATGACTCTCATTCACTACACCCTTCGACGTCTACTGATGACTCTCATTTCAGGAACGTCAACAAAACTGTGCATGCAAATTGGAGACTGACTTTATGAGAGGTTGCAGAAGAATGTAACATTTTAGTTGGATAATGTCTGAAATAGTGATACAGCATCTTGGAATGCATCATGTTGCTATCGAGTTCGTCCCACGGCTCATGAGCCAAGACCAGAAAGATATTTTCCTTGAAATCTGTGAAGAGCTTTTGGATTGTACAAATGAGAACAAGATGTTCCTAGAGAATTGTTACAGGTGATGAGACATGGGTCTACAGTTATGATTTTGAGATCGAGATTCAACCCTCACATTGGATCGGGAAGGGTTCTCTAAGACCAAAAAAAGCCTGTCAGGTCAAATGTCAAAGCCTTGCTGATAGTTTTCTTTGATTCTGAGGGACTAGTTTGTCAAGAATTAATGTCATAAGGACAAATTGTTAATGGATGGAACTTGTTGTGAAGCCTGCGAGAAAATGTGAGAGTGACCTGAAATGTGGCGAGACAATTTATGGCTCTTGCATCACGATAATGCACCCACACGTTCATCCCTGTTGGTGTGTGACTATTGCACAAAAAATGAAATCACTGTGCAGTCTCATCTGCTGTAATCTCCAGACCTGACCCCTGTGGACATTTTTTTATTGACAAAATTGAAAACCCTGTTGAAAGGACGAAGATCTGCAACAATAGATGAGATAAAAAAAAAATTCACACACAGTACTTTGCACAATCCAGTAAGAGGTGTACAAAGACTGATTCTGGAAGTGGATATGGCATTGGGGAGTGGTGTATCAATTGTGGAGGAGAGTATTTTGAAGAAGACCATACACAATAAGAAAAAAACCTAAGCATAGAAAAATTTGTGGACAAAGTTCTGGAATTTTTTGAACAGATCTCAAACAGGGAAAAACTGATAAAAGATGCATAGGCACTGCATTTTTTGTGTACGGATGCAGGGGGAGTTGGACACTTCCGTGGCTGTTGTCACAGTCAATAAAATTCTTCTGGGTTTGAGGCCGCATTGTCAACTATAAAATAGTTGACAATGCAGCCTGAAACCCAGAAGAATTTTATTGACTGTGGAACTCTGTTGGTCAAGGTCAATAGGCTCTAGGCTGCTGTCATTGGCTGTGGTCGCATTAGGGCACCTGCGACATATGCTTTGTGACCTCTGAAGCCTATAATGTCACCTGGGATTCCCTGCTGCCACTGGGACTTCTGATTCACACATTCCAGCTGGTTGACTTTTACCTGAAGGTAACTGGTGAACAGTGGCGGGGCAGAAGTCTCTGGGAGGAAGGGGAAATTGGAAGTCAACCACACAAGTGCCCCCTTACTTATTAACAACAGATTGGGGTATTGCCTACTGCTGAAAGTACATATGAGCCAGCACTGAACAGCTCACCTGTTGGGACTGTGGCTGATGTCCCTGAGAGGTCTGGACAAGAGCAGAAGGTGAGATTGCTTGTCACTGGGGGTCCCAATGTTAGACTGATGATGGAGTTCCTCAGAAAAATAGTAGGTAGGCCAGGAAAGAAGGCCAGTGTCAACTCCGTTGGTGGTGGGGGTGGGGGTGTCTTGTCTGAAATGTGGAGAAGGCTCTGCCAGGAGCAGCTGAGAGTACTTGGTATCCCCAGCTGCAAATCAATGGCTTACAATGGCCTGAATAACACCTACTGCTTCGATTGGGAGGCCATACTTTGTTCCTACAGGTAACTGACTGCTTTGGATGAAGACAGCAAGCCTTGTCCATGGGATGGAAGCAGAACTGTTGTCTTGCAGCATCATTCCCAGAACTGATTGTGGTCCTCCGGTTTGGAGCTATGTGGATGGCTTAAACCAGAAGCTCACACAATTGGTAATGGTCTTGACCTATACTTTTGGGTGGAGTGTTGTAGGACCCCTCTTAACAGGTCAGGCTTGCACTACATGCAAGAAGTGGATTTTAGGGCAGCTGATTAAATATGGCATGCATGTCTGAGTTTTTTTAGGACAGAGAGATCACCCCCTTATACCATATAAAATGTTTCCTGGTTCCATACAGAGTAGGATTTGTGATAACGGTTTGGAGAAAAAAATGTAGGTATAGTATTAGTTAACTGCAGGAGTGTCTGTGGGAAGGTTGTGGAATTAGTTTCACTTATGAATGGTCATAATGCCCACATAGTATGAGGGGCAGAAAACTGGCTTGAACCATTTGTAAATAGAAATGAAATTTGAAACTCAGTTTGTAATGTATATTGCATGTTTACAGCCATAAAAATACAATAATATCTAAATATTAGTGCAGATTCATAATGCAAAATAGTTTGAGTGAAGATAAGCATTAAAGATGGATCAAATGTGATCATCAGATGCTTTAAAGACCTCCTGCCTTAGCAGTGGTCATGGCAGCACATTTGAGGGGAAACTTAAAGAATATATTTTGTATAAATTTTCAGATCATTCTATAGTACACGATGGGGTAAATAATAGTGGCCTGGAGAACAGAGTTCCAGGATACAAAGAAATGCGGCAGATGAAAGGAAATACAGTACTAACCTGACTATAGCAGATGTTTAAAGTGACCACCATTTATCTCTTAGTGCTTTTGGACCATGGTTAGCAAGTTGCTGAAGGCAGATCAAGGCTGGGTTGCTGGAATTGCTACAATCTTATCCGAAATGTTCTGCTGCAGTTCTCGAAGACTATGAAGGTTGTTGCGATACACCTTAGACTTAAGGGATCCCCAAACAAAGTAATTGCACACTGACAGATCAGGTGACCTCTGCTAACAACTCTATATTGTGCAAATGTGCTCCAAGGTATGGCTGGCTGTGAGGGCAGTTGCTCCATCATGTTGGAAGTAACTGTAGGTCTTTTCCTCCTCCATTAATGCTGCCACAAATGGTTTTGAAATGGTTCACTTTTATTTGCCCAAGTCTGATTAGGGGAAGTAGTAGGGACAGGAAATCAAGTGAAATTGTTTTACATAATTTACCAGAAAACTACCTTGAGCAGTTAATTAGAGAACTGCCTGGTCAAGATGAAATGTTGAACATGCTGCTGACAAACAGACCTGAACCGTTTGACTCAGCTGTAGAACAAGCAATCAATGATCATAAGGTCATTACAGCTTCACTATATATGGCTGAAAATAGGAATATAATGAAAGGAGGGAGGATCTTTCTGCATACTGAGAGCAACAAGAAGCATATTTCATATTATCTGAGCTGTTAAGATGAAAATTTCATCTCCAGCACTAAAAATGTTGAGTATCAGTGGATAAGTTCAAGAGCATTGTACAATGTGCTTTAGAAAGGTATGTGCCAAGTAAACTTATAAGGGGTGGAAGGTGCCTGTTGTGGTTTGACAGGCATGTGGGGAAAGCTGCTACAAAAGAAGAGAGAGCCTCACTGCAAAATCATTTCATTTCCATTGCCATTGAATCTTTGGCTAGATTTATTTTATTAACTTATAAATAAATAAATTAATTAATTAAACTTAGGCAAAGCGCCAAGCAAAAATTATAAAATATTAAAAAAGTAAATAAATAAATTAAATGTAGCCAAGCCTCACAGGCAGCAAAAATGAAACAAAACCAAAACTGCTGTAAGAAGAGGTGTGCATAAAGTGTTCAACAAATTTGAAAGTAAAATTCTGTCTACCATTTTGACAGAAAACACTAAGAAGTTTCAGTCTTATATTAAACTGATAAATGGACCGAACCCATTATCCCCAGCCACTCTGTGACGATAATGGCATCAAGACAGAGGATGACACAGGTGAGATTTACTTGCTAAACATCCTTTTGAAACCACAGAGCAAGAGGAGGAGTTCCTGGCAAATTCCAAGTCTGTGCACTTTCATTTTAGGAGTCAGCATCCAGGGTACCCTTCATGCACACATCTTCCAACAGCCAAGCAAAGCAATAATGTGACCCACGTGTTCTTGTGAAATGCTGATTGTGCTTGCAATTTCTCTCTGAGTAATACGATGATTGTCCTGAATCAATCTGTCAACATTTTGCTTGTGAAACTTGGTGGTTGCTGTCACAGGATGTCCAACTCACCCAACAATGCACAGTACTCACATCAACACAATCGCAATAAACTGCTTTCATTTTCTGATGAATCTCCTTTGGGGTTACACCTTCTGCTGTCAAGAATTCAATTACTGCATGTTGTTTAAATCACATTGGCCGACCATCTGTGCAGGGTTCCATACTTTACACTGTAACAATACAACTGTTCAATGCTGAAGCTTCCCGCCAACTGGAGCTGTGGAGATGAGGCTATGGAACAAGCCAGTACCTGCCGCATACCAATGCTACCGACTGTTGGAGAGTTACGAAGGTGGAGGCATTACTTTTCAGTCAACCCTCATAGAATATGCTTTAAGTACTTGGCCCTCCTCTAGCAGCAGTGTACCATATGTTTTGAAGAATGAAGTGTTCATGATGACTGGAAAAAACATGGTTAATACCATTTCCAAGTAGGGTCATCGGACAGGTGCACTAAACTATAGGACTGTATCTCTGATGGCAGTCTGTTGTAGAATTTTCCAATATGTTTTATGCATATTCTTTGACTTTATGAAGGCTGTTAATACAGTCCCAAATGGTTGCCTAATAACAAAATATAACTGTACGGAATGTCATTGTGAGCATGTGATTGGATTGAAGAGTTTATAGTAAACAACACACAGTATATCATTTTCAAATGAGAGAAGTCTTCAGGCATAAAAGTAACTTTGGGAATACCCCAGTGGAACCTCATAGGATCATTACTTTTCACAGAATATATAAATGACATAGTAAACAATGTTGGAAGTTCCATGAGGCTGTTCATGGATGAGACTGTTGCATACAGAGAAGTTGCCACACTAGAAAAGTAGTGAAATGCAGAAGACCAACGCTTGGTGCAAGGAGTGTCAATGAACATTCAACATAAACAAATGTAATGTATTGTTTATACATAGACAGGAAGACCCCTTTATTATGTGATTACACAATTGGAGAACAATCACTGGAAGCAGTCACTTTCATAAAATATCTAGTAACATATGTGTGGAATGCGTTAAAGTGGAACAGCCACATAAAACTGGTTGCATGGTAGGCAAGGCAGATGTCAAACTCCTGCTCTAACATTCTTATGCATGAATGTATTTTGGATTATTCTAGTTTCTTTGACAGAACTTTAGGGTCAACAGTTTCAAACACCTTGAATGAATCTAACTATAATTTTATGTTGCTATCATATTTCTAGTGACTGAAGTACTGCTTCTGTTAACTTTACTATCACTAATTTTGGTTATTCTGTACACGGACTACTGGGAAAGCAGCTCTGCTTTGCTGAGGAGATTGAATTTGTTTTGGTAATTCATTAGTCTGTCTTTCACAACTGATTCTACAATTTTTGAGAATTTTCAAAGCACAAATATAGCTCGGTAATTATCTATGTCCTCTGCTATACTTTTTTGTAGAGGAGTTACGACATTTACTTGTGGTGGTGGTAAGTTCCTATGGGATCAAACTGCTGAGGTCATCGGTCCCTACATTTGCTTGTCTTAGATACTCCAGGAAGTTGACTTGAATGGATGCATTTATTATGTTAGGTGAGGTAGGTTGTAGGTGTCTGTGCATACATTCAGTACACAGAGTGACTATTATTTACAGCTGCTAATACTTTATTTTGTAATGTTTGTACTATTTTCCTGTCATCAAGCTCTGTGCAGTAACAATATAATTTTGCTTGCTACCTAATTTCAGTGAATTTTTGTTTTAACTCTTCTGCAATACTAGAAAAATATTCTGTACAAAACTTTGGATTTTCTGTGGATCATTTACTGACCTATTCCTGTACTTTGGCTGTAAGTTATTATGCTTCTGTGTGTTTCCTCCCATTTTACAATCTTCCAGATAGGTTTGCTTTTTTCCCTTCAGAATTAAATATTATTTTATCATTACAACTGCTCAATATATCTGTTTTATAGGGAACTTACATAATAAGGACATAGGAGGACTTTTGAATATCTGAATTTAAACTAAAGGTATCTGATGTTATAAATACAAGACAACTCCCAAGCTGAGAATGAAATTTATATAAACTGTTTTCTTTATAATACACAATCTCTGCATAAAAGATTGATGAAATTAATGTACTACTAACTGAGGAGCTGAAGAATTGGGAAGTCTGAGTAACCTGCCCTTCCTTCCTTGTTAAATTTCCCCAAACTATCCTTTCTGTGGAAGGAACTGTTAGCTCCAAAGGCTAGGTAGTGTGTAATTTACTGATATGTCTGTTGGCACTACTAGACATTTTAACACCTGAAGGTAAGTTTTGAACAGAAATTCTGTGTTGTAACTTAATAGCACTGTTTGATACAAATATGGGTAATTGATTAAACTGTAATAACATACACACTCTATGTAAGTACTTATAGTTCATTGGACAGCTGCATCAATGAAATATTTGTTATAACTCTAAACATAACATAAAACCAAGCTTATAAATTTAAATAAGGCATACAAAAGAATAACAAATCAAGAGGATTTATTTCTTTATGTATCCTTTTATTCAGTGACTGAGCAGAATCAAAGGTACTATAAATATGGCCTCAAGTATTTTTGAGTTGCTTAAAATCTTTGGTTGCTTTTCTGGTTACAACAGATTCAAGCCCATGTGAAATGCCCGTTCTCAAAGAATACCATTGTGTTTGTGAACATCACAATTCATTCGCAACTTTTACATCTGTACATTAACTTAGTTTAAAAGAATGGAAGTGTTTTCCAAAGACTGGAAGTGTTCTCATCATGTAAATACAAATGAGTGAAGTACTGTACATTAAACATTGCTAAGGCAGGTTTACATGGCTTCTTCATTCTGCTTTAATTGGCTTTGTTGAATAAGCTTTCAGTGTCTTTCTTGAAATGTTATTGAGATGTCTTAAGATTTTGTGTTTTATAAGATAATTATATTTTTGTTTCTCTCAGAAAATATAAGCAGAATGACAGGGGCAATATCAGAGGTATTGAGTCAGTCACACTGCTCCTCACATTTATTATATTGTAGATAACTGCTTATTTTGTAAAAAAGATGTAAATACATATTATATAAATCAATAAATACACTCCTGGAAATTGAAATAAGAACACCGTGAATTCATTGTACCAGGAAGGGGAAACTTTATTGACACATTCCTGGGGTCAGATACATCACATGATCACACTGACAGAATCACTGGCACATAGACACAGGCAACAGAGCATGCACAATGTCGGCACTAGTACAGTGTATATCCACCTTTCGCAGCAATGCAGGCTGCTATTCTCCCATGGAGACGATCGTAGAGATGCTGGATGTAGTCCTGTGGAACGGCTTGCCATGCCATTTCCACCTGGCGCCTCAGTTGGACCAGCGTTCGTGCTGGACGTGCAGACCGCGTGAGACGACGCTTCATCCAGTCCCAAACATGCTCAATGGGGGACAGATCCGGAGATCTTGCTGGCCAGGGTAGTTGACTTACACCTTCTAGAGCACGTTGGGTGGCACGGGATACATGCGGACGTGCATTGTCCTGTTGGAACAGCAAGTTCCCTTGCCGGTCTAGGAATGGTAGAATGATGGGTTCGATGACGGTTTGGATGTACCGTGCACTATTCAGTGTCCCCTCGACGATCACCAGTGGTGTACGGCCAGTGTAGGAGATCGCTCCCCACACCATGATGCCAGGTGTTGGCCCTGTGTGCCTCGGTCGTATGCAGTCCTGATTGTGGCGCTCACCTGCACGGCGCCAAACACGCATACGACCATCATTGGCACCAAGGCAGAAGCGACTCTCATCGCTGAAGACGACACGTCTCCATTCGTCCCTCCATTCACGCCTGTCGCGACACCACTGGAGGCGGGCTGCACGATGTTGGGGCGTGAGCGGAAGATGGCCTAACGGTGTGCGGGACCGTAGCCCAGCTTCATGGAGACGGTTGCGAATGGTCCTCGCCGATACCCCAGGAGCAACAGTGTCCCTAATTTGCTGGGAAGTGGCGGTGCGGTCCCCTACGGCACTGCGTAGGATCCTACGGTCTTGGCGTGCATCCGTGCGTCGCTGCGGTCCGGTCCCAGGTCGACGGGCACGTGCACCTTCCGCCGACCACTGGCGACAACATCGATGTACTGTGGAGACCTCACACCCCACGTGTTGAGCAATTCGGCGGTATGTCCACCCGGCCTCCCGCATGCCCACTATACGCCCTCACTCAAAGTCCGTCAACTGCACATACGGTTCACGTCCACGCTGTCGCGGCATGCTACCAGTGTTAAAGACTGCGATGGAGCTCCGTATGCCACGGCAAACTGGCTGACACTGACGGCGGCGGTGCAGAAATGCTGCGCAGCTAGCGCCATTCGACGGCCAACACCGTGGTTCCTGGTGTGTCCGCTGTGCCGTGCGTGTGATCATTGCTTGTACAGCCCTCTCGCAGTGTCCGGAGCAAGTATGGTGGGTCTGACACACCGGTGTCAATGTGTTCTTTTTTCCATTTCCAGGAGTGTAGATAAAGAAATCCTGATCTTGATTTACATAAGTAGGCAGCCTAAGAAATAGCTAAGGTAATAAATGTTATATTTTGATTATCAGTGGACACTTGTGTTTCCTTTGAACTCAAGAATAAACCTTGCATTTTTGTTTACAGTGGTTTTTGTTATTTACAGAGACACTTGGTTCCTTACCTTTGCCTGAAGTGTTTGGTCCAAAACATGCAGTTGTTGGCAGTACTGTAGCAATGTTTTGCAATGTTACAACATTGGCATCAGCTCAGCTTCTACAACTGAAATGGATAGTATTGAATGAGACTTACATTAAGGTAAGCCATTGTCTGGCACTGTAGTATGTAAAGGACAGTGCCATAGACTCATCTTCAGGTGTGTAAAGTGATGTTCAAGTAGAATAAAAACCAGATATCTAAATTTATGGTTTCAGTGAATGATTTAGTTCATCTTCTTTATATAACTCCAAAACAGAGAGAAGAAAGAAAAGCTGCACTTGTGTGTAGACAGAAAATGGCTGTTTTACAGCTAACCAAAGGCTGTAAGGGATAGTATTTATCTTTTATTTTAGTTACATAGTCCAGTGATCTATTAGAGTGTGTAGGCGTGTAAAAGTGTATGTGGAATGAGTCAAAACATGTATTACATTTATGAATGTCATTTACATTACATTACTTTAGATAAATGTAATTTGCATCTCATTAGTTTACATACATATCATTTACAATTACGCAAAGAGAAAAAGGCCCTAATTGTGATTGATGGAACACAATTAAGAGATCACATAAAAATCAGTGTGTTTTATCTAGAAAGAAAGAATAGTATTAGAAGTTCTAGAGCATGAGCAAAATGTTAGTTTTACCTTGTACAACGAGAACTGGAATAGGAAAAACACTGCGGGAAGTGTTCAATTTGTATGTGTTTAAAATATAATCCACATAATAAAAAGTTTTTTCATGAGAAAACTCTTTTAATTTACTTTTGAATGGTTAATGAACTTGTAGGAACTTACTGTCACTTGGAAACATGTGTGGCAGAGGTGTTTTGAGCATATCAGCAGTATAAACAGGAGAGAGGATGGAGCCTTGGGGAACACTTGAGTGGATGGAGGATATGGGAATAGGTTTTTGTTAATAGTGACAAAGTGTGAGTAATTAAACAGGAAGTGCATAAGCCTGGAATTTGAAAATGCTATCAAAATGCCATACAATGTCATAGGCTTTCTCCAGGTTGAGGGAGATAAAAATAGGGTTTGGCAGGAGAGGGGTTGGGGTAGGGCGGCTATAAGGATATGAGGTCCTGGTAGGAATGTGGGCAGATATAGCGTCTCAAAATGACTGCTGCAGGAAGAATGTGGCATGAGAGATCTCTTAATGCTGCTGGAAGGTCAATGAGAGGTTTTCAATCTGGATGTCTAAGCGGCATTCCAACTAGTGTGGTAGTAGTCTTGGATAACCCGTGTATGGAGGTTGAGATGGGTTGCACTGGGAAGAGACAGGATGCAGAGGATGGTTAAGAGAACAGGTAGGTGGTCACTTCCAATTGGGTCGAGGACGACTACAGTGAGGTGTCCAAAGGGGTTGGGAGAAGCTGATATGATATCTGGACTGGTGTTACTATCAGGATGGATGTATTGTGGGGTGGAGAGAATGTCACTTTGGAGGGAGTCTGTAAACTGAGGGTGGAAAATGTGCATGTGGGTAGGAATTCATAGTGGATGAGGTGGTTAGGTCGGATGTGGGTGATGACACAGGTAAAGGATAAGGTTTTGAAGAAGAGAGTAAGGATAAGGTGTTCAATGGGAATATTCTATAAGGTTTTGAAATTTGTGGCTAAACAGGGATGTTCTTTTGGTAGTCATTTGCAGCTTTGCCTCTGGCCAGTGATGTAGGGTATAGGGAGAGATTCAGATGGAGTGATAGGATTGGAGGAAAGTCTCATATAAAAGCAAGGCATGGATTTTTGTTCTGAGACAGGATATGCATAAAGAGGGGTTTATTTGTTTAGATGGAATGTGTGTTTCAGAATATGATTTATAGTGCTGTCCCACCATGACAAAGTATTGGGAGTGGTTTGCATGGGTAAGGAGTAGAGGGGAATTTAGACTAGGGTGTCAAGGCAGGTGAAGACAAAGTGGACCTGTTTGTGTGAGTAGGTGGCTTGGGTATTGAGATGGAAGATGGAGCAGGCAGTAAGGGAAGTTTGTTGAAAGGTATGTAGGCAATGAAATCTATGGACATTTGGCTATATGATCAACACGACTTTTATGATGTCATCAACAGTGGGTGAAGGGAATAGGCTTATCAGTGGGACAATCTGGAGCAGTGAGTTCAGTTTCTGGCAGGTTGGGGTTTGGCTTCCCATTTCATGGAATAGGTGGAGTGGGAGTTGATGCAGGTATTGATGGTAGGAGGGGAAGCAAAGTTAGGGCACTGTTTAAGAAAATGAGGGGTGTTACACTGTGGACAGGTTGGTAGGTTTTTGCCATTGCCTGTGAGGTAATCATTTTAGTGGAAAAGTTTTTGACAGTGGGACAAATGAGAATGAGATTTGGAAGTTTCAGCCTTGTGGCAGCAATAGTACATACATTAAGAAAAGTTTCGGATCACCTTGGTTCCAAGCGTTCTGGAACCTATATGGAAAACTGGAATAGAGATCAACATAAAAATCATTTCTGCCCTTTTTAGTGCTCATGAAAACCACACATTGCATGTTGTACCACCATACAGTGAGACCTTTAGAGGTGGTGGTCCAGATTGCTGAACATACTGGCAGCTCTAATAACCAGTAGCATATCCTCTTGCATTGATGCATGCCTGTATTCATCGTTCATCAAGTTCATCAAGGCACTGTAGGTCCAGATTATCCCACTCCTCAATGGCAATTCAGCATAGATCCCTCAGAGTGGTTGGTGGGTCACCTCGTCCATAAGCAGCCCTTTTCAATCTATCCCAGGCATGTTTGATAGGGTTCATGTCTGGAGATGATACTGGTCACTTAAGTCGAGTGATGTCGTTATTCTAAAGGAAGACATTCACAAGATGTGCAGGGGGGTGTGAATTGTCATCCTTGAAGACGAATGCCTTGCCAATATGCTGCTGAAATGGTTGCACTATCAGGCAGAGGATGCTATTCACGTATCGTACAGCTGTTATAGTGCCTTCCATGACCACCAACGGTGTACCTCAGCCCCACATAATGCCACCCCAAAACATCAAGTAAACTCCACCTTGCTCCACTCACTAGACAGGGTGTCTAAGGCGTTCAGCCTGACCGGGTTGACCTGAGTGATCCATTCGGCATGTTGTTGGGCACATCTGTCGTGGTTGCAAAGATAGACCTCGCCATGGACATCGGGAGTGAAGTTGTGCATTACGCAGCCTATTGCACACATTTTGAGTCATAACACAACATCCTGTGGCTGCACAAAAAGCATTATTCAACATGGTGGCATTGCTGTCAGGGTTCCTTCAAGCTGTAATCCATAGTTATAGGTCATCCACTGCAGTAATAGCTCTTGGGTGGCCTGAGCGAGGCATGTCATTGACAGTTCCTGTCTCTCTGTATCTCCTCCATGCCCGAACAACATCCCTTTGGTTCACTCTGAGACGCCTGGACACTTTCCTCATTGAGAGCCCTTCCTAGCACAAAGTAACAATGCGGACGTGATCAAACTGCGGTATTGACTGTATAGGCATTGTTGAACTACAGACAACATGAGTTGTGTACCTCCTTCCTTGTGGAATGACTGGAACTGATCGGCTGTTGGACCCCCTATGTCTAATAGGCGCTGCTTATGCGTGGTTGTTTACATCTTTGGGTGGGTTTAGTGACATCTCTAAACAGTCAAAGGGGGACCATGTCTGTGATACAATAGCCACAGTCAACATTTATCTTCAGGAGTTCTGGGAACTGGGCTGATGCAAAACTTTTTTTGATATGTGTATATCAGGGCTCACTCTTTAATGAGATGCTCTTATGGTGGAGGCAGATTCAATAAAAACATGGACAAGTTAAGTGAGGCCAAGGTCACATTTATCCAGAGACCTTTCTGGACTTCTACATTATGTGGTTTTTCAGTTCAGATTCCACTTCCACACCAATGATTTCGTGGATAATCTTTGTGATCACTGTGGTGAGGGTTGAAGTGCAGCAATGAGGTTGAGGCTGTTTTGTCCAGGTTGTGGTGGTGAAAGATGGTATGGAAATGTGGCGGATTTTGGAGCAGAGGTCAGTGCAGAATTTGTGCTCTAGGGACTTTAGCTATACTGAGTCGTTCCTTGGGATGTGTTGGACTTGGAAGTTTGGTACGTGTTTTTTGATGTTGAGGGTAAGGGATTTGGGTTTGAGGAATTTTGCATGTGGGTTGGAGAGGATTAAGGCATGAAAGTCAGGAAGGGAGGTGTTGGGGGGTGTGTCCATGTATAGAGTTTTATCCATAAAGTATTCAGTAGGAATATGAGAAAGAGTATAAAACATATTGTCCATAAATAGTTAAAAACCAGGGATTGCTTATGCAATGTAACTAATGAATTAGGAGTAAGTAGCTACCAAAGATGAGGTTTCCTGCAAATATTATTCCACAAAACTTCAAAATAGCGAAATAAAATCAACTGTTGTGTTATGCTTCTGTTGCTTGTCATTGTCAAAAGATGCCAGCACTTGTGTAAGTGTTCTTAATTCAATTACATTACCACTCTTGTTGTCAGACACAATGGACCCTTAAATTTGCCACTTCTGAATTGTTCTGTGATGCTTGTCAAGTGTCACAATATCTGTTCAATGTCTAAAATGTCTGCAAAAATACACTAGGAATGCAAAAACTTGCATCGTCACAATTTTATTTTCACACACACACACACATACACAGACACACACACACACACACACACACACACACACACATCTTCCAAATTTCTGCCTAAAGTGAACTTTCAAATTAAGTGCCCCAAGGCTATTTTCATGCCTAAATAGTTAAAATTGATATGCTAAACAGACAGTTGACATTTCATGTTAGACCTAAATTAGGCAAAACTAATCAGACCTGGCATATAACTTTACAACTAATTTGTTGGCTAAAATACTATGCTAAGTAGGCAAGTGCTCAAACAAATTGGCAGTCTGAATTACTGTCAGTACTGGAAGAATGTAATTAATTCAGAAATGGTTCAAATGGCTCTGAGCACTATGGGACTCAACTGCTGAGGTCATTAGTCCCCTAGAACTTAGAACTAGTTAAACCTAACTAACCTAAGGACATTACAAACATCCATGCCCGAGGCAGGATTCGAACCTGCGACCGTAGCGGTCTTGCGGTTCCAGACTGCAGCGCCTTTAACCGCATGGCCACTTCCATTGTTTAAGTTTACACTAGGTGTAAGGCACAGTATAGCCTCAAATTAAATATTTTCACATCTAAATTGTTCTGTGGTGCTTGTCAAGTGTTACAATGGTATCTCCACATTACAAAAAAATGGTTTTGGCATTTCAGTCTGGGGCTATGTTATTAATGTTTCATGGAATGAACTGTCATTATCTGAGTTTTTACAAGTACTTCAGTAATTTGTCCCTTTAGGAATCACCATTTTAGGGAGAAGAAGATAATGCATGAATATAGTTGATGTTATTAATAGGCTAATATTGCTTTTTATACACATTTGAACTAGGGCTACTGAGGATTAAGTACGAAACAAACTTTCAAAGAATGAAGCAATATTTACCAATTAGAACTATGGTGCTGAGGATCACTACACTGTTTACAGACTGTATTTCCTATAATCATCTACTAAATAGTACAAAAAAATCTAATAAAATATGTATTTTAAAAACACACAACATAGCCAAATACAAACAAACTGCTGAAATACTATTTTAGAAAGGAATGAAGGAAGAGTTTTTATGAGATCATTTTTGCAATGTAGCACTACATATTTTTGTAATACATGAGAAAACTTCATAATATGAAATTTTTGCATTCAATGTAGCCAAAGACAATGGTGAACCAGACACAGATGGGAGATTGATAGAGGAAAATACAATTTTGGCATCAAAATAAAATTATTTATCATAATTGACAACAGTTTAGAGTGACACACACATGAACATTGCCCATTGTTGTATTACAAAAGTATGATTACAGAGATTATTGACACTATTTAAATAAATTAAAAGTTACTCAATGACCCTAGTTCAATTTTTGTAACCCACATTGAATTCTTCAAAATACAAAAACATGATTCTACAACATTGCAAAACACCTATGCCCACCAGTGCTAATGTAAGTTAAGACTTCCACTGTAAGAGAATTAGCAAAGTAACCATGTCATCCCTACAGCGTTGTCACTGACAACTTCTTATGCTCACCAAAAGCAGTTTCAGCTAGTTCACCTTTCATATATACATTTACCCAAGATTGGGATGCATTTCGCATACCGTTATGTTCAGTATGCCTACTACCAGCAAACACTTTTAGTTTATATATCTAATGGTGATTGTCCGTACCAGTAACATAAACTCCAAGGAAGCTGTAGCTGCTGAAACATACAGGGAACACTTTCAATTATTTATTGCACAAGAACCAAACTTTGTACAGATATCATACATATGTCATTTTGTAGAGAAGCCCTGAAAGTTTTTTTTTAAATGTATACCATCACAGCATAGTTAGGTAATTTGCTGATAGTCAACACTAGTTGCAAACGTGGCGTGTTAAGGTGTGGAGTGACCTTTCTGTGTGTTGGAGTTCAACAAAAGCAAGTGTGCTACAGCTGTTCAACGGATGTTTAGAACCAAGTACAGTAAGAAGCCACCAACAACGACAGCCATTTACCACTGGCACAACAAATTTGTTATGACAGGTTGCTTGTGAGCGGCAAAGAAAAGTGGATGTCCCGGTGTGAGTGAAGTGAATGTGGAATGCATATGAGGGACATTCATAAGAAGTCCAAAGAAATCGGTGTGCCATGCATTCCATGAACAAGAATTTGGTGTTTCATGCATCCCACGAACTCGGAATGGCTCCAATGACAGTGTGGAAAGTCCTGCAACAGAAGCTGTCTATAAAACCATTCAAATTCGAGCTAGTGCAGAAGCTCAATGATGACGACAAAGACAAGTGTTTTGAGTTTTGTTCTCAGTTGCAACAATTGAATGAGAATGAGGGTGGCACTGTTGATTGCCTAATTTTCGGCGATGAAGCCACTTTTCACACTAATGGGAAAGTGACCAGGCATAATTGTCAAATCTGGGGTACAAAGCATCCGCACAAATGCATTGAATTTGAGCATGATTCCTCTAAGGTAAATGTTTTTTGTGCCTTGTCACGTTGAAAACTGTATGGGCCATCCTTCTTTGCCGAGAGCACTGTCACTGGATATTCCTACTTCGAGATGTTGCAGCAATGGCTGATGCCTCAAATGAAATCGGACTCTCTGTTCATCTTTCAGCAGTATGGGGCTCCACACCATTTTCATCATGAATTCCATGGGTACCTGAACATGGAGCTGCTGCATCAATGGATCAGCTGTGCTACAGAAGGGGACAGCTGTTTCATGAGATGGCTTCCCCAATCACCAGATCTCACTCCGTGTGACTTTTTTCTGTGGGGACACATTAAAGATCTGGTGTATGTACCACCTCTACCACATGATGTAGCACAGCTCTGGGAGAGAATACGCGAAGCAACAGCCACAGTCGACAATGCCATGTGGGATGGGTATGGCAAGAATTTGATTACTGTATTGACATCTGCCAGGTCACTCATGGTTCGCAGATCAAATGTTCGTAAAAAAAACTTTCAGAGTTTCTCTTTGAAATGCAATATAAATGACATCTTTACAATGTTTAGTTCTTGTGCAATAAATAATTTAAAGTGTTTCCAGACTTTATGTACACCCTGTATTTCCCCCATTACCATCATCTTAGTTCAGTCAGCAACATAGCAAGGACCTGGCTCAATTGAGTAAATACATCATTATATACCTAAGCACTTCTCTAAGTAGTGACTGGAGATCCTGCTGGATTACTGGAATGGGGTCACTGGCAAGGTTTGTAGGTGGAACTATCTGACAGTTGGTGGAGTCATTCCGCCAGGTAATCCTTGCTATTCAAAACAACGGTGGTGGAACCTTTGTCCACGGGTAGGATTAATAGGTAAGGATCAGTTTTTAGATGGTGGACTGTGGTTCTTTCTGCGGATTTAAGGTTACACAACCCCTGCTCCTAATCCCTTACCTCATGGCTCGTACCCCTGGAGTAGACCTACATGCAAGACCTATCTCATACATCCTCCACCACCACCTACTCCAGTCCGGTCATTAACATCACCTATCCCATCAAAGGCAGGGCTACCTGTGAAACCAGTCATGTGGTCTGCAAGCTAAGCTACAACCACTGTGCTGCATTCTGTGTAGGCATGACAACCAACAAGCTGTCTTTCCCCATGAAAGGCCACTGACAAACTGTGGCCAAGAAACAAGTTGACGACCCTGTCGTTCAAATGTTCAAATGTGTGTGGGTTCTTAAGGGACCAAACTGCAGAGGTCATTGGTCCCTAGGGTTACATGCTACACTTAAACTAGCCTATGCTAAGAACAAAACACACACCCGTGCCTGAGGGAGGACTCGAACCCCCAGCGGGAGGAGCCGCGCAGTCAGTGACATGGCACCCCTAACCGCGCGGCCCCTCCACGCAGCTCTGTTGTTCAACAAGCTGCCAAACTGCTTCACAGCCTGTGCCATAAGGATCCTTCCCACCAACAGCAGCTTTTCTGAATTGGGCAAGTGGGAACTTTCCCTCCAGTACATCATATGTTCCTGTAACCCTCCTGGTCTCTACCTTCATTAGTCATTGTCCACACCCATCCAGCCCCTTCCCTGCTCCCATTCCAACACTTCCCGGGTGTCATCCCACCACCACACCCAGTCATTTTATATCTCTCCTTTTCTGCTATTCCCCCCCCCCCCCCCCACCTCTCTCCTGCCCTCAGTCTAACCTGCAGCTCTTCACTGTCCACCACCCCCACCATACTATCCCTCCCCCTCCCCGCTCCAACCTTCTCCTTACCCCCACCCAGACGCCACTCCCATCATGCACTGGTGCTGTTACTTGCAATGTGGTTTCAGTTTGTGCCTATCTGTGACTCAGCATCTACGCCATATGGTGAGTAGCAGCTTTCCTTCTCAAATATTGTTACTGGATTTTCCATTGTTTGATTTATACTATATTCTAATTTATGCTGTCATACAGTGGAATCTACAATGCTAGGTAAGGAAGGTGATCATTGTTGACACAAACAAATAGGCATTCAGAACTGAAACAGTATGGAAAAATTAGAAACTGATGATGTATGTGCTGTAACTTGACAGTGTATGTACCATAACATTACTTTGGGCGCCAAACAGTGAATATTTACTTGATTTAAAAACTGTTTTGTAACACTAGTAGCTTACAGTGTGTATTTGCAGTGGGTGTGAGCTACTGGAGATGTCAGGTACTGAGTTTGCCCTCCATGTTATTGCAAAACTGTAACAAGTTGCCTCATATTACAGCAAAACTACAAGAACTTACCATCCATCTTACAGCAAAACTGTAACAAGGTGCCCTGTGTTATGCACTGTGTTACAGTGAAACTAAAACAAGTTGATCTTTGCATTACAGCAAAACTGTAATATGATAGCCTATGTTACAAAGTTTTCCAGTGCAACAGTTCTCCAGTGTAACTGATTTCCCGTGTAACCATTTTCTGGTGTAATTGTCTTCCATTTTTCAGTGTAACAGTTTTCCAATCTAACTGCAGATATTATTTGGTGGTTCAATAATAGTCAGGTGATGTGATGGCTGCCATTACCCTGTACATGCATCTCACTTGACTCAGTGACATATGACTCTCTTGGAGACTGAACTTACACAGATGTCAGCAAGTGTAATATGATGTCCACTAAGTAAGTTGAGACTTGTTCCAGAAAGTTGCTAATTGTCCCCATAAGCAAAAGTGAATTGTCAGCCAGTTGAGATTTATCAATGTCAACAAATCGGGATTAGTCCCAACAACCAAAACGGGATGACAGCGACGGGGGTGTCAGCTCATAGGGGTGTCAGTTACTGGGGGTGTTGGCTACTAGGAGTGTCATTTTCTGAGATGTCACCTAATGGGGGTGTCAGCTGCTATGGATGTCAACTACACTCTTGAAACTTTAAAAAGTTCCCCCAAAACTGTAACAAGTTGGCCCAAACCTGTGGGAACTTGCTCTGAAACAATAACCAGTTACCTCAAACCCTTATAAATGTGCACTAAACTATAAACAGTTGCCATTACACACCCTTCCAATCCCCCCTCCCACACCTCCAGATACTATCAGATTGGCAATGATACTGTAACTCATTACAGTTTTAGCGCAACTTGTTATGCTTCTGAGGCATAGCTGAAACACCCAGTAACTAATACTGCCAGTAGCTGACACACCCAATATCTGATATCCTAAAAGCTGCCACCCTACCAACTGTCATCCACAGTGACTAACTCCTAAAGTAGTGGACACTTCGTTTTGCTTGCTGGAACAAAACTTGACTTGTTCGATTTGATAAGTCTCAATTTTCTGACTGTTTGCATTTACTTGTCAGAACAATTTGCAAGTTAATCTGAACAAGTCTCAACTTGCTTAGTCAGTGTTATGATTAGGCTTTCTGATGGCTGCGCATTTGTATTGGTGCGATCTCCTAGCAAGCCGTATTTCACTGAGTCAAGATAAATGCGTGTGCAAAGGATTGACAGTTACCATTGTCAACAGACCATCCTTGCCCCACTGAACTATATGTGTGGTTACAGTGGAAAATAGTTACAATGGAAAATGGTAACAGTGGAAAACATTTGCAGTGGAGAATGGATGTACTGGAAAATTTGTATGCAGTAAAATTATGTAACATGGGGGTAATTGTTATATGAGGGACATTTCATAAATAATGCACAGGTTGATATTACTGTGAATTGTTTGATGCAACAGCAATGAAAATTACATCAGATGTAGTTGGCAGCTTGAGGAAGAAGTACATGTTTTTGTTTTTTCAGTGAGTACTCTAACATATAATTGCTAAGAAGTAAAAATGGACCCTGCAGTGGTCTTATGTACTGTGATCGTTAAGACCGGAGGTCATACATACAAAGGAAAAACCTGACAGAAAACCATGGTATGTTAAGTGAAGTTTTTGGTGAGTTTACAACAGACTGTAGTGAAGTTCCACATTGGGTTAATCATTTTTGTGGTGGTTGTATGACCATAGACAGCAATCCAAGACTCAGAAGGCCAAAAATGTCAACTGATGAATGAAGTGTGAAACTCGTAGCAGATGCTCTTGAAGAAGATCACAGTGTGGCCCTCCAGCCCAGGCATGAGTCCAACAGACTTCAACTTGCTCCAGAATTCGAAAAACCCTTTGTGTGGATGTTATCTTTCTTTGGGAGAGCTTTCTACCAACATTACCTGAGCAATTTGACAGGTGAACACAAGTGGTGTCCTGGATGGAATAATAGAGCTTCTGAGATGTTGGGATTCAGTCATATTGGAAGCAAGGAGACTGCACTGAATGACTGTAAAGAGATATTGAAAAAAATTCATGTGTAAGTAAAAAATAATTAATATGCTTTATTCTCAAAATCTCACTCATAGTTTTGCTGTACATGGAGAGCAACATCTTGTAGTTTCACTGCAGCATGGGGCAATTCAGAATGAATTTTCACTCTGTGCTGATTTGAAAGTTCCTGGCAGTCTCAAACTGGTGCTGGAGTGGGACTTGAGCCTGGGACATTTGTCTTTTGTGGGCAAGTGCTCTATTGAGCTATCCAATAATGACTCTCAACCTGCCCTCACAGCTTTACTTCCACCAGTATCTTATCTCCTACCTTCCAAACTTCACATAAGTTCTTCTGCTTACCTTTTGGGACTAGCACTCCTGAATGAAAGGAAACTGTGGAGACACAGGGCCATTAAAGTTGCTGCTTGGGGTGCCAAGCTGAGAGGGGTGCCAGGTGCACTCAAGTACAAAATTTGTATACAAGGCGCATCATAATTAGTAGGGAAGCTGAAATGGTTGTAAAATAATAGAAGCAAAAAGAATACTGGTAAACATGAGTCTGCAAACAAACTGTTTGTGAGATAACTGTGAATATATGGACACAAGCTGCAAGTGACTTCAGTGTCAAATATTGTCCCAGCTAGATAAAATACGTTTGAAAATAAAACTTGCCAATGAAGTCTCCATCTATTTGGGCTCTAGTTTCACTAGTGGCCTCCCTTAACAAGTAATACAATACTATTTCAGTGCATAACCTGTCAAAATTTACTGTGCAGCCATACCAGTCAAAGCAGGTGTTTTGCATTGAGTTATGGATTCTTTCGGACATCCTGAGATTATATCATAAAGATAATATGACTCACAGCACCAGTTCTTCAGCCATATCAAGTGCTGCACACTTCATTTCGCCCCAGACAGAAAAATCCAGAGGGTTGCCAGGTGGCCTTGGAGCCCAAGGTACAAGCCATGCTCTGTTTGCTCTTATTGTCTGTCATAGTAAAAGATTCAGCATTCTCTACATTATTCATATTTTCCAGACATGGGATGATGGAAAACTAAAAGGTGCGTGCCTGTCTCTTGAAATTGTGTTAAGCAATGGTGTTGAATGTGACATCCGTGGGAAGATACTAATTGATCAAGATTTGATTTTAGCAACCATTCCTCCACAAAGCTCATTGTTTTATATTGTAAAAAGAAGTTATATTGATCTTTTTCCCAATACTTCTGTCAGCTTGCAAATCCTTCGAAAACTCAAGTTGATAAAGACATACTGTACCTTGTGTCAATACTTTTGCAAGAATGTCTGCGGACTTTCAACTTCAGCAATATACTGAAAATGGATTAAGTTTTTATTTCTTAAGATTTTGCTAGTTTAAAGGCTGGAAAAGTTTCATTGTGATGATTTTATCCAAGGAACAAATTGTCAGTACATATATTAAACAACTATAGTAGCTATGCATGGCTTTGTTATAGAATATATCTCTTTCATATCACGCTAAAATTTGTTTCCCTTTTCAGTCACATACATAAAAATGTTGACCACCTTTATCAGTTTTCAATTAATTTCATGGCAAATTGTCTGAACTTTAAGTTCTCACTGGTGTGTCTTCTTCCCCTGTAACATGGGACTTTCACAGTCAGAGAGGTTGTAATAAAAAAATTTAATAATTTGTAAATTACAGAAATTAAAAGCTCTATCAACAAACTATAAAATTTAAATACGCATTACATTAAATAAAAATGGATTAGTTTTTCTTTTTATACTTAGCACTGGAATAAGATTCTGAAATTTATATCTGTTACATAGGACTGCCTATGTTGTACTTATTGTTAAAATTGTCTCCATAATCACTAGACTTAGATTTATTTTGAAGCCCAAAAGTTTAAGGAAAAAGAAATAATATGTAAAGTATAGGAGGAGGTTGGGGTGCACATCAATTGATATGTTGCTTGTGTGGAAAAATGTTCTTAAACTGGCACTGCTTGGAAGGTAGGAGACGATGTATTGGCAGAAGTAAAGCCATGAGGGTAGGTCATGAAAAGTGCCTGGAAAACTTGGTTGGTAAACAATTGCCATCAGAAGGCAAAGGTCCATGTTGGAGTCCCAATCTGGCACACAGTTTCAGTCTCCTGGGATGTTCTGAATCAGCATACACTCTGCTGCAGAGTGACAATTCATTCTGGAAACAACCCCCAAGGCTGTGACAAAGATATATCTCCATAATATCCTTTCTTCCAGAAGTTCTAGCCCAGAAAGATATACAGGAGAATTATGTGATGTTTGCGAGGTGGGAGATTAGGTACTAGAGGAGGTAAAGCTGTTAGGGCATGTAGTGAGTCGTGATTGGACAGTTTAGTTGGTAGAGCACATTCCCATGAAAGGCGAAGTTCCCCTCTTCTGAAACACAGCAAAGTGGAGTTCATCCTGCTGTTGCTATTCTACTGCTCTTAAGTAACTAATTTTTTCTTCAGATCTGTTATCTGAATCTATTTATACATACAACTGTGTAGGTGTTGTGTCCCTAAAAATGCCAAACAAACGTTCACACAATGTTTCAACTAAGTATATGTATGTTTTAATTCACAGTCTGTTGATTATATTGATGTATTTAGTTTAGATTGAAACCACAGAGATTAAGAGGAATTGGTAAACAGAGTTGTTAAATCACTGTGTTATATGAAAATTAATGTGAGTTAATCAATAATTTTGAGATGTTTGACACTACCCATTACAAAATGTTGATATTATGCTTTCTGGTAATCTGTTACATTTTTCTGAAAACAATTAACTTAAGTAATATTCACAACTGAAGTTTGAACACACCCAAAATTATGTTTGCCATTTGAGCCAGTTGCTTGTTAGATTCTAGGATTTGACATTATATTTTTTTGCCCCAATTTTTTATTCAGTTGAGTCTCTAATTAAGAATTTGAATAAATTACCCAAATTTCAAACTCAGCAGTATTACATGTCTGTTGGTAATCTACCATGGAGTAATACAGTGTATTAATCAAATAGTACTGTGAACTTTTACACTTTTCCAACCATCTATCATTTTGTTAAAGCAAATCATTATTGGAATCTGTAGATCATCAACACTGGTTAATATTCAGCCTTCAGTTGTATAAAGTAGTATATATCTGCTGAGATCACAAAAATTTGGTATTCCAGGCTATGAATACTTCCTCCTCCCCCTCCCCGTCAAAAATAGTCAGTCAGAGGAACTCAGTCAATGTG
Source organism: Schistocerca nitens (assembly GCF_023898315.1). NCBI lineage: Eukaryota > Metazoa > Arthropoda > Insecta > Orthoptera > Acrididae > Schistocerca > Schistocerca nitens. Next base: position 298,981,463 of record NC_064621.1, on the reverse strand, counting down.
TTAACATCATGCACTAACTCCTATTATCTTTTATTATCTTCTTTGATTCAGTGAATGAGTAATTACCATTCCAGTGGTATTTTGATGTCAACAACATGGACATCTGTTTCTCTCTATTGACAATCAGAAACTTTATTGTATTCAGTGACTATGAAATCAGAAACCAGCTTTGTGGTATTCATCTGCTGGATTGCAAATGTGTAAGTTACTGCAAACATTTTACCACAACTATCATGTTAATTGGTTATTGAAAACATTATTCCTGTAATTAACATATTATGTGAAATCTGAGATTGGTCATTATGTTGTTATAAGTTATAGTAAACTTGAAAAGGAGTAACATTATGTCAATAATGTGTTGAATACATTATTTGATGGTTAGCCATAATACAAAGGACATCTGGAGATGACCTACTGTGTGAAAATACAAATCACAGTTAAAATACATTTCAACTTGAGTCCTGGATTGGCACACAGTTTTAATCTTGTAGCAAGTTTCAAATCAGTGCACACACTGCTGCAGAGTGAAAATTCATTCTGGAAATAATCCTCCAGGCTGTGGCTAAGACACGTCTCCCTCCAGGAATACTGGTTTGGCAAGGTGTGCAGGAGAACTCCTGTGACAGTTTGGGGGTAGGAGATGAGGTACTGGTGTAAATAAAGCTGTGAGAGTGGGTCATTAGTTGTGCTTCAATGGTTCAGTCATAAAACCACTTGCCAGTGAAAGGCAGAGAATCCAGGTTCGACTACCAGTCCTGCACATAGGTTTAATTGCTCAGGATGTTTCAAATCAGTGCATAGTCAACTGCAGAAAGAAAATTAATTCTGGAAACAATACTGCAGGTTATGGCTAAGCCACATCTCCAAAAACATTATTTCTCCAAGGAGTGCTAGTCCCATAAGGCATGCAAGAGAATATTTGGAAAGTAGGTGAGGCACTGGTAGAAGTAAGCTGTGAGTGCAAGTAATGAATCATGCTTGGATACCTGTCAGTAAATCAGTTGCCTACAGAAGGCATAGGTCCCATATTCGAGTCCCAGACCAGCAGACATTTTTAATGCACCAGTAAATTTCAAATAGGGATAACTTTTTTGGCTGTAACATTGAGGAAAACTTGTTACAGTATTGCTTTAACTTGAGGCAATTTGTTACTGTTTTGCTGTAACATGGAGGACAAACCTGGCAGCTGACACCTGCTGCACTTGGAAACCATCGGTTACTTGTGTTGCAATACAGTTTTCAGATCCAGTAGCTGACTGCCATTGTTAAGTTATGAGACATGCACTATCAAGTCATGCCACATAAACTGTCAGCTTTTCATTCCATAATGCCATATAGAATAATGTTTTAGGATAACTCATCTTTAAGAAAGAAAGTCTTCATAGCTCAAAAACATGCTGTAAGAATAATACATGGTGCTCAGGCATGATCATCTTGTAGACAGCTGTTTAAGGAGTTGGGCATTCTGTCTACCTGCTTCACAGTATATTTATCCCCTCATGAAATTTGTCACAAATAATCCACTGCAGTTCAAAAGTAAGAATGATGTACGTAATTACAATACCAAAAGGAAAAATGACATTCATTTCTCCATAGTAAGACTGTATTTAACGCAAAAGTGGTGCAAAATGATGGAACTAAAATTTTTGATCACTTACCTGGGGATATAAAATGTCTGAGAGACTGGAGTAAAATGTGAAAATAACGTGGAAAAGTTTCTCCTTGACAACTGCTGCTATTCTGTGGAAGAATTTCTATTGTAGTATAGTGCAAAAGGTGATGGGTAGGAATTACTAACTCATGTCTGTATGTTTAAAAAAATTATAAAGTTTCAGCATGTAGCCTTATTTACAAATTAATTTGCAGTATGAATGTAAACTGACTTTTTCCATATCATTGCAATTTACCATGCAAAATGATCCACAGAACATGAAAAAATACAATCCAAATAACTTTAATCAAACAGTGGAAAATCCAGGATGGAATGTAACAATATTATGAAAAGGAAAGTTGCTACTCGCCATATAGCAGAGATGCTGAGTCGCAGATAGGCACAACAAAAAGACTCTCACAACTAACTGTGGCAGTGTTGTTTCAGTTGCCTGAGACTGCAGTCATGAGTGTGTGAGTTGTTTGTGTGTGTGTGTGTGTGTGTGTGTGTGTGTGTGTGTGTGTGTGCTGTCGTACATTGTTGATGTACGCCTTAATGGACGAAAGCTTTATTTTGACAGTCTTTTTCATATTATTATCACAAACTAACTAACTTTTGGTTTTGGAATACTATTTTAGTTCTGAAGTATTATTTGCTTGTATCAACTGTCACTGCCTTGCGTGTTTAGCATCGTAGTTTCCACACAAGTTAGTATAATCAGCTAAAGATATCAATGATTTTGAACAAAAAGATAAAATTAGTACCTCAGCATGGAGTCATTATAATGTTTGGGTGACTTTGAAAGTGGGTATCTGAAAGTATAGCAACCCTCATTTCCCATCTGTATGAATACATACTGTTCAGTACAGTATGTCACTGAAGACTACCTAGAGAAATAAAGTGCTTAATGGAATGATGATGAACCTTTTCCACTGAGCCATATCCTTGCTAAGTTGCCAATTGAACCAAGACTGGATAAGATGATAATGCTGGTACTGAAAATCACTATTTGATGTATCAACAAAAATCATTTGCTGATGGTCGGCATTATGATAATATTGCTATGCTAGAGACATTCCAAGTATGTAAAGATCTATAGATGAATGGTGAACTGGCTGAAACTGCTTTTAGTTAGAATAAGATGTTGATGGTGCCAATGTTGTGGGAGTAAAATTGTTCCTTTTAATGATAATATTATTAAAATGACAGATTGCTACAGCAGAGATGTTGAGTCACAAAAAGGCACAACAAATAGACTACTAAACACATAAGCTTTTGGCCAGAAGGCCTTCTTCCAGAATAGACAACATACACAACATTGGTGCAGCTTACACACACATGACCAGTGTCTGTGGCTGTCGAGGCCAGACTGTGAGCAACTGCAGACAATGGGAGAAGCAATCTGGGTGGTGGGGCTAGATGAGGTGGGGACAGGGAGGGAGAGGTAGATACAGGTGAGGATCAGTAAAGTGCTGTTAGAGGGAACATGCAGGCATGAAGTGGAAAGACTGCAGGGCAGCTGGGTGCAGTTGGGAGGTCGGATGGTGGGGGGGCAGAAAAGGAGGGAAGCAAGAAGACTGTGGATACACTTGTGGAATATAAAACTGTGGAATGGGAACAGGGAAGAGAATAGGTGGATGAAGGACAATGACTGATGAAGGCCGAGGCCAGCAGAGTTATGGGAACATGGGATCTATCACAGGGAGAGTTCCCATCTGTGCAGTTCAGAAAAGCTGTTCTTGGTAGGAAGGATCCAGATGGCACAGTCAGTGAAGCAGTCATTAAAATGAAGAATGTTGTGCTGGGCAGCGTACTTAGCAACAGGATCGTCCAGCTGTTTCTTGACCACAGTTTGTTGTGGCCATTCATGTGGACAGACAGCTTGTTGTATGTCATGCCCATGTAGAACAAAGCACAATGATTGCAGCTTAGCTAGTAGATCACAGGACTGGTTTTATAGGTAACACTGCTTTTGATGGGATGGGTGATGCTTGCAGCTGGACTTAGTAGGTGGTGGTGGGAGGATGTATGGGACAGGTCTTGCATCTAGGTCTATTACAGGGATATGAGCCATGAGGCAAGGGTTTGAGAACAGGGGTTGTGTAGGGACGGACAAGGGTATTGGGTAGGTTTGGTGGGTGGCAAAATACCATTAAAGAGGAGGGATGGGGAGGATAGTGGGCAGACATTCCTCATTTCAGGGGACTAGAAGAGGTAGTTAATCCCTGGTGGAGAATGTGTTTCAGTTGCTCCAGTCGTGGGAAGTACTGAATCACTAGGGGAATGCTCCTCTGTGGCCAGACAGTGGGTTTTAGATGGGGTATGGGAGACTGGTGAGATAAGGCACAGCAGATCTGTTCCTGTAAATGTTAGGAGAATAATTATGGTCTGTGAAGCCTCAGTGAGATCCTTGGTATATTTTGAGAGGGACTATTCATCACTACAGATGTGATGATCTGGCTGTATGGAAGGGACTTCTTGGTATGGAATGGGTGGCAGTTGCAAAGTGGAGGTATTGTTGGTGTTTAGTAGGTATGAGAAGGATGGAGGTACTGATGTGGCCATCTTTAAGGTATGGGTTAACATCAAGGAAGGTGTCTGGTTGGGTTTAGGAGGACCATGGGAAGCGAATGGGGGAGAATGTGTTGAGGTTCTTGAGGAATATGGATAGGGTGTCCTCCCCTCAGTCCAAACCACGAAGATGTCGTCAATGAGTCTGAGCCAGATGAGATGTTTGGGGCCTAGGTAGTTAGGAAGGATTCCTCTAGATGCATTATTTCAGTAATTCTTATTGACAGTTGTACTTTAAGCTGTAAGTTGGTTCAACAATAGTACCATCTGTTTTTGTAATGCTATAGAACAGCAATATTAACAGCACACTTTGTGGAGCCCTGGGGCTGTGCAAGGCCTCTGCGAGGGCTCCACCAAAATACTATCAACCAAAAGAACAAAGCACATACTAAGAAACAACTCTTCTATATCTACATCTACACTCTGCAAACTACCGTGAGGTACATGGCAGAGTGTACGTCCCATTGTACCAGTTATTATTCTTCCTGTTCCATTCATGTATGGAGCACAGGAAAAATGATTGTTTGAATGCCTTTGTGAATACAGTAATTATTCTAATCTTATCGTTAGGATCCCTATGTGAGCAATATATAGGGGGTTATAGTATATCTGTAGTGTAATCATTCAAAGCCAGTTCTTGAAAGTTTGTTAATAAACTTTCTCAAGATAGTTTATGCCTGTCTTCAAGAGTCTGCCAGTTCAGTCCCTTCAGTATCTATGTGACATTTTCCCATGGATTAAACAAACCTGTGACCATTCATGCTGCTCTTCTCTGTATGTGTTCAATATCCTCTGTTAGTCCTCTTATGGATGTCATATCAATGTTGGGTTTTTAAAGTTATTTTTTTCTCAGTGTGTAATAGCCAAAAATGAAACAAGCAGCATAATAAATCTACAATAGTGCCATGATCAAAGCATGTATGAGTAGGTATTTGCCGACTCAATACTCATCACTATACACCACACAGTGGTGTTGCTGATGTTTTCTTTCTTTCTCTTGCTCTCACACTGCCTCCTGTGTCATCTACACACTTCACGAATATTCCATTACATTCTTTCTCCGTCTCTCATCCAAAACCACCTTGAATGACATTTTAGGATTTTGTTCACTGCCTAGGGCTACATAAACCCATACTGTGGAGCACAGAGTACAGTTCCTACAATGCACAGTCCTCCACTTCGACATGACAAATTCCCAGTTCATTCTCAGTTGGCAGTATATTCAGTTAATATCTGTTATTGAGTACACTTGTAAAAATCATTATCTTGTGGCAGTATTATTCTATGTTTACCAAATTGTAAAATTAAACTGTTGATTCTAAAAGATAGAACAGAGCATTGGCTTAAAGGTGTTGCAACAATGTCTTCCATCAAAAATTCAATGGTGATTCACCCAGAAGATGCAGCATCAGCCTCAAAGATTTCCAATCAAAACTATGAGATTCAAGAAAATGATGTACTCACTTGAAGCCTGACAGTTAGCCTTATGCTGCCGAGCAGTGTGTCAGCAGTGCGCAAGTAGCAGCATTACTCCATTTACTAGGCAGTCTTTTATTTTAATAACCATTTAAATTTTGTGTCAAATTGTTTGTGCTCTCTGTAGATTAGTTCAGATGTCCTTTGCACAACAGTATTTAGCATGGATAGGGACTGCGACTGCTGTGTTCAGATGCGGGCTGAGTTGGCGTCCCTTCTCTCCCAGCTTCAGGCAGTGTTGGCTTCGGTCACACAGCTTGAGGCCATTGCCAATGGGCATAACTGTGGGGGGCTGGACGGCGGTTTGTCGGGGATGGAGAGCTCGTCCCACACATCCCCCGATAGGACTACAGCTGTGGCTGCCCGGGATACTGCCCACATTGAGGCTGACCCCTCACCCGTGGTAGAGTGGGAGGTCGTCTCAAGGTGTGGCAAGGGGCGAAAGACATTCCGGAAGGCTGAACGAAAGGCCTCTCCAGTTTGTCTGATGAACCTGTTTCAGGCTCTGTCTCCAGCTGATACTGATCTTCGGCCAGATGTGGCTGCTTGTCCTGTTCCAGAGGTTGCCCCTCAGTCTGCGAGATCCGGGTGGTCGCAGAGGGTTGGCTTACTGGTAGTTGGGAGCTCCAATGTCATACGCGTAATGGGGCCCCTTAGGGATATGGCTGCAAGGGAGAGGAAGAAAACCAATGTGCACTCCATGTGCATACCAGGGGGAGTCATTGCAGATGTGGAAAGGGTTCTTCCGGATGCCATGAAGGGTACAGGGTGCACCCATCTGCAGGTGGTCGCTCATGTTGGCACCAATGATGTGTGTTGCTATGGATCGGGGGAAATCCTCTCTGGCTTCTGGCAGCTATCTGATTTGGTGAAGACTGCCAGTCTCGCTAGTGGGATGAAAGCAGAGCTCACCATCTACAGCATCGTCAACAGGACTGACTGCGTACCTTTGGTACAGAGCCGAGTGGAGGGTCTGAATCAGAGGCTGAGACGGTTCTGCTACCATGTGGGCTGCAGATTCCTCGACTTGCGCCATAGGGTGGTGGGTTTTCGGGCTCCGTTGGATAGGTCAGGAGTCCACTACACACAGCAGGTGGCTACACAGGTAGCAGAAGTTGTGTGGCATGGACTGGCGGTTTTTTAGGTTAGGTGGCCTCGGGCAAGTACAGAAAGGGCAACAGCCTCAAAAGGTGAGGGGCAAAGTTAGGACATCCGGGGACCAAGCAGCAATTGGTATTGTAATTGCAAACTGTCAAAGCTGTGTTGGTAAAGTACCGGAACTTCAAGCGCTGATAAAAAGCGCCGAAGCTGAAATTGTTATAGGTACGGAAAGCTGGCTGAAGCCAGAGATAAATTCTACTGAAACTTTTACAAAGACACAGACGGTGTTTAGAAAGGATAGATTGCATGCAGCTGGTGGTGGCGTGTTTGTCGCTGTTAGTAGTAGTTTATGCTGTAGTGAAATAGAAGTGGATAGTTCCTGTGAATTATTATGGGTGGAGGTTATACTCAACAACCGAGCTAGGTTAATAATTGGCTTCTTTTACTGACCTCCCGACTCAGCAGCATTAGTGGCAGAACAACTGAGAGAAAATCTGGAATACATTTCACATAAATTTCCTCAGCATGTTATAGTCTTAGGTGGAGATTTCAATTTACCAGATATAGACTGGGACACTCAGATGTTTAGGACAGGTGGTAGGGACAGAGCATCGAGTGACATTGTACTGAGTGCACTATCCGAAAATTACCTCTAGCAATTAAATGGAGAACTGACTCGTGGAGATAACATCTTGGACCTACTGATAACAAACAGACCCAAACTTTTCGACTCTGTAAGCGCAGAACAGGAACTCAGTGATCTTAAGGCTGTTGCAGCATCCCTGAATATGGAAGTAAATAGGATTATTAAAAAAAGGGAGGAAGGTTTATCTGTTTAGCAAGAGTAATAGGAGGCAGATTTCAGCTACCTAACAGATCAAAACGAAAATTTCTGTTCTGACACTGACAATTTGAGTGTTTATGGAAAAAGTTCATGGCAATCGTAAAATTCGTTTTAGACAGGTACGTGCCGAGTAAAACTGTTAGGGACACGAAAAACCCACCGTGGTTCAACAACAAAGTTAGAAAACTACTGCAAAAGCAAAGAGCGCTTCACTGCAAATTTAAACACAGCCAAAACCTCTCAGACAAACAGAAGCTAAACGATGTCAAAGTTAGCGTAAGGAGGGCTATGCGTGAAGCGTTCAGTGAATTCGAAAGTAAAATTCTATGTACCGACTTGACAGAAAATCCTAGGAAGTTCTGGTCTTACGTTAAATCAGTAAGTGGATCGAAACAGCATATCCAGACACTCTGGGATGATAATGGCATTATGTGATAGCAGAACAAACACTGGAAGCAGTCACTTCTGTAAAATATTTGGGAGTATGCGTATGGAACAATTTGAAGTGGAATGATCATATAAAATTAATTGTTGGTAAGGCGAGTGCCAGGTTGAGATTCATTGGGAGAGTCCTTAGAAAATGTAGTCTATCAACAAAGGAGGTGGCTTACAAAACACTCGTACAACCTATACTTGAGTATTGCTCATCAGTGTGGGATCCGTACCAAGTCGGGTTGACAGAGGAGATAGACAAGATCCAAAGAAGAGCGACGTGTTTTGTCACAGGGCTATTTGGTAAGCGTGATAGTGTTACGGAGATGTTTAGCAAACTCAAGTGGCAGACTCTGCAAGAGAGGCACTCTGCATCGCGGTGTACCTTGCTGTCCAGGTTTCGAGAGGATGCGTTTCTGGACGAGGTATCAAATATATTGCTTCCCCCTACTTATACCTTCCGAGGAGATCACAAATGTAAAATTAGAGAGATATGAGCGTTCACAGAGGCTTTCCGGCAGTCGTTCTTCCTGCGAACCATATGCGACTGGAACAGGAAAGGGAGGTAATGACAGTGGCACGTAAAGTGCCCTCATCCACACACGGTTGGGTGGCTTGCAGAGTATGAAATAGCTGGATATGGGTGGGGTATGGTGAGTGCTGCTTGTGGCAGCATGCAAGGACATTGTGGGAACAGAACTGGGCTGCTCGGTGCAGTCAGGCAGTTTGGGCTGGGGGGGAGGGGGGAGGGAGGTGAGAGCAGAATAGGAGAGAAGTAAGAAAGCGTAAAAGACTAGTGGGTGCATTAGAGGAATAGAAGGCTGTGTATTGCTGGAGTGAGAGCAGAGAAGGGGTAGGTAGGTGAAGGACAGGGTTAGCGGGGGTTGAAGCTGGAGGATTATGGGAAGACAGGATATAACGCAGGAAGAGTTCCCACCTGGACAGTTCAGAAATGCACTGCTGTTGGTAGGAAGGATCCAGATGGTGCAAGTTGTGAAGCTGTCATTGAACAGAAGTATATTGCATTGGGCAGCATGTTCAGCAACTGGGTGGTCCACTTGTCTCTTGGGCACAGTTTGGCTGTGGCCATTCATGTGGACAGACAACTTGTTAGTTGTCATGCCCATGCAGAAAACACCACAGTGGTTGCAGCTTAGTTTGTAGATCATATGATTGTTTTCACAGGTAACCCAGCCTTTGATGGGATAGGAGATGCCTGTGACTGGACTGGAGTAGATGTTGGTGGAGGGATGTTACAGTTCTCTCATATAGGTCTGTTGCAGTGATATGAGCCATGAGGCAAGGGATTGAGAGCAGGGGTGCAATAGGGATGTACAAGGATGGGTCACAATATACTATGGTAGGAGGAATGGGAAGGATAGGGATAAGATATTCCTGACTTCAGGGTAAGATGAGAGGTATCTGAAACCTGGACAGAGAATGTGATTCAGTTGCTCCAGTCCTGGATGGCACTGAGTCATGAGGCAATTGCCTCTTTCTGGCTGGACAGCGGGTATGTGAGAGATGGTAAGTGATCAGCAGGCTTGAGAGTTGTTGGGAGGGTAATTTTTGGCTGTGAAGGCTTCAGCGAGACCCTTGGTGTATTTGGAGAGGAACTGCTTTTCACAGTAGTTTTGATAACCACATGTGGCTAGGCTGTATGGAATGGGTGGCAGCTGTTGAAGCTGACAGGATGGAGGTACTCATGTATCTGTACTTGAGATGGAGGTCAACACCGAGGAAGAGAACCACATGAAGGGAATGGGGAAGAAGGTGAAGTTCTGGAGGAATGTGGATATGATATCCTCACCCTTGGTCCAGATCACAAAGATGTCATCAATGATTATGAACCTGGAGAGGAGTTTGGGATTCTGGGTTGTTAGGAAGGCTTCATCTAGATGGACTGTGAATAGAATGGTGCCATGTGGGTGCCCATTGCTGTACCTCAGATTTGTCTGTATGTGATGCCTTCAAAGGAGAATTAATTGTGGGTGAGTATATTGTTGGCCATGGTAACCAGGAAGGAAGCTGTAAGTTTGTAGTCACTTGGGCATTGGGGGAAATTAGAGTTCAATAGTGCCAAGGCCAAAGTCATTGGGGATATTAGTGTAGAGGAGGTCGCATCAAAAATGACAAGCAGAGTACCGTGTGGTAAAGGAAGAGGAATTGTAGAGGCGCAAATGGCTCTAAGCACTATGGGACTTAACTTCTAAGGTCATCAGTCCCCTAGAACTTAGAACTACTTAAACCTAACTAACCTAAGGACATCACACACATCCATGACCAAGGCAGGATTCGAACCTGTGACCGTAGCGGTCCTGCGGTTCCAGACTGTAGCACCTAGAACCGCTCGGCCACCCCGGCTGGCAATTGTAGAGGAAATGGTTGGTGTCTTTAATATAGGAGGGTAGGTTGCAGGTAACAGGCTGAAGGTCTTTGTCCACAAAAGCATAGATTCCATCAGTGGAGCATAGTAACTGGCCACAATGGGGTGTCCTGGCTGGTTGGGTTTATGGACTTTAGGAAGCATGTGAAAGTAGGAGTGCAGGGAGTGGTAGGGGTGAGAAGAGAGATAGGCTCAGGGTAGAGGTTCTGGAATGGACTTAAGAATTTGAGAGGAGCTGGAGATCCGGTTCAATTTCTGATATGAGATTGCTATGACAGGGTTTGTTGGTGTATGGATCTGCTAACTGGCAGTGTCCCTCCTCCAGGTAATCTCTGTGGTTCAAAACCATAGTGTTGGTGACTTTGTCAGCAGGTATGATTATAAGATCGGATCGACTTTGTAGGTGGTGTATTGCAGTGCTTTCTGTGGATGTCAGATTAGTTGCCATGTTGAGGGATTTGAGGAATGATGTGAAGAAAGGCTTAAGGTTAAGCAATTCTGGAATTTTAACAAGTGGTGATGGGGGGCAGTGGGGGTGTATCTGGGTTGGATGTAGGAGTGAAATGAATTAGTCTGAGTTCAATATTGGTCTTAGGTTGAGTCTGATCGAAAGTGTTGGTGGTGAAACAGTTTTTCCACTATAGGGTCTGGAAGAAGGAGATAAGGTCTTGAACCAGTCCAGCGTGACTGAATATGGGAGTAGGGCAAAAGGTAAGGTCTTTGGGAAGGACTGATACCTCTGTGGGGCTGCTTTTTGAAAGAAAGTTTCAGGACTGTGTTTGGTGCCTGTTTAGTTTCTGGATTGTGTGTAGTAGTGTTAGGAAGTTTTTGAGGTTGTGGTTAATGTGATATATCTGTGAGCCAGGGTTTGTTGTCTTTGAGAGGATGTGGGTGAGTTTTAGATACTCTTTAGAGGTGGCGGATGGTGGTAGTTCAAGGCAGGAGTAGAATGTGAACAAGTTGGAGATTAATTGAGGTGGCTTTGTGCATGATGCTCTCGTTTCTGGAGGGAAAGCATTTCACTGTGTGAGATGGGGTGCAAGAATTTAGGATTGCAGAGCAGGAGAATTTTACAGCTGGAGAGCAGGTATTACAAGGGTATTTCAGCCTGATTTACATGGTTTTACTGGTTTAGTTTGGTGAGGGTCTGAACAGGTGGACGTCATTGAGGAAGGAGGGATACAACCAAAGATGGGTAACTTGTTGTCAGACCATTTGGAGGGATTCCATTAGCTAGACAATAACACAGAAATGGTATGTGGGACTGGGTTCTGGCTAGGAATGGGGAAACTTGATGTATTTGCACAGATGGAAAGAGAAAGGATCCATAGTGGAAGATGAAAAACAGTTAAAAATATGTAACAATACCGGTTATAACTCATAAAAATACGTGGGGAAAACTCACAAGAAGACCAAATTGATGAAATGGGGGAAAATAATGAAAGCTCAGAGAGTAGGTCAAAAATGAAAGGAAAAAATGTACTTAAGTTGACATGGAAAAACAATGAGATCAAAGAGAAAAATAAGTAAAAAGATGATAATAGTGGGATGCAGATCAGTGGGTAGATATGTTTGAGGAGAGGAGGCTCTCTTTCTCTATCTCTCTCTCTATCTATCTCTCTCTCTCTCTCTCTCTCTATTTGTTTAGTCAGTTCTGACTCTCTGTGACCCCATGAACCAAAGCATAGCAATTTCGTGTGTCCTGCACTTTGTCCCGTAAGCTTTCGACATTGGAACACTTTATTTCTGTAATGCCATTGATACATCTCTACTTTTGTAATGCCATTGATACATCTCATCCTCTTAGGTCCTCTTGTTCTAGTGCCTTCGATCTTCCTCAGTATTAGTGTTTTTTCCAGTGAAACGTGTCTTCTAATGATGTGTCCAAAGTAGGTCAGCTTTTTTTTAGTATCAGACCTTCCAGGGAGCTCTCTGGTTTTATTTGCTCTAATATTAACCTATTCGCTCTCTTTGCAGTCCATGGGACTCTAAGAAGTTTCCTCCGACACCACAATTCCACGGAGTATATTCTTTGCCGTTCTGCCTTTCTAATGGTCTGGGTCTCACATCCATACATCCCAACTGGAAAAACCATAGCCCTTACAAGATGATTCTTTGTTGCTAAAGTTATATCTCTACTCTTTGAAACCTTGTCAAGGTCGCCTTCTACCAAGCAGCAAGCATCTCATGATTTCATGGCTGCAGTCACCATCAGCTCTGGGAACTGAGATAATTGAACATAGACACTACCTCTATTGTTTATTCTGCTATATGCCATGAAATGATAGGAGTGGTTGCCATATTTTTTTCTTAACATTCACCCTAAGACTAACTTTTTCACATTCCTGCACCAGCTGTAAATGGTTTAGGTGAGATTAGTATGTGGAATAAGGAATAAGGGGGGAGGGGTGGTGATGGTAAGGTTAAGGTTAAAGATATTTTTTTTTATCTTAATGTTGGAATTATTACTGCATTAAAGTCATGTTATGTTTGTAAATGTCTTTGATTAAGTGTGTTATAATATGGTAGCATAAGCGCCACCATCAAGTGAGAGTTACTGAAAAAATTAAGTGCAATGGTGGTAGTATTACGTACACAAGGTATAAAAGGGCAGTGCACTGGTGGAGCTGTCATTTGTACTCAGGTGATTTATGTGAAAAGGTTTCTGACATGCTAATTGTCACACGAGAAGAATTAACAGAATTTGAATGCAGAATGGTAGTTGGACATAGACACATGAGACAATCCATTTCAGAAACTGTCAGAGAATTCACTATTCCAAGATCCATACTCCAGAGTGTGCCAAGAATACAAAATCTCAGGCATTACCTCTCACCACGGACACTGCAGTGGCCGACAGCCTTCACATAATGATCGAGAGCAGCGCCATTTGGTAGAGTTGTCAGTGCTAACAGAACAAGGAACACTGCTTGAAATATTGGCAGAAATCTATGTAGGATGTATGACTAATGTATCCATTAGGGCAGTGTGGCGAAATTTGGCATTAATTGGCTGTGGCAGCAGATGACCGATGTGAGTACCTTTGCTAACAGCACGACATCACCTGCAGTGCCTCTCCTGGGCTTGTGACCATATTCGTTGGACCCTAGATGACTGGCAAATTGTGACCTGGTTGGATAAGTTCCGAATTCAGTTGTTGTTAGATGATGGTGAGGTTAGAGTGTAGCGCAGACCCCATGAAGCCATGGACCCAAGTTATCAAGGCACTGTGGAAGATAGTGGTAGGTCCATAATGGTGTGGGTGATGTTTACATTGAATGGACTGGGTTCTCTGGTCCAACTGAACCAATCATTGAATGGAAATGATTATGTTTGGCTACTTGGAGACCATTTGCAACCATTCATGGACTTCATGTTCCAAAACACAATTGAGTTTTTATGGATGACAATATGTCATGTCACCAGGCCACAATTGCTCATGGTTGATTTGAGGAATATTCTGGACAATTCAAGCAAATAATTTGAACATCCAGATTGCCCAACATGAATCCCATCAAACATTTAGGGGACATAATCAGGAGATCAGTTTGTGCACAAAATCCTGCACCTACAACACTTCCACAATTACGGTTGGCTAGAGGTTGCAGGGGACTTTCAACAACTTGTTGAGTCCATGTCATGTCAAGTTGCTGCACTATGCTAGTAAAAAAGGAGGTCTGTCATCATGTTATCATCACCTCAGTGTGCATGTTGTTACTTTTAGTTACTTCCTTGCTTGCTTATGGTGTCCGCTTGATAGATGAATTATTTCAAAGTTTTTTTTGTTAGTTGAGGAGCATTCAGAAGCTTTTTGCAGCATGCACCTAATATGGAACTGAAACAAAAAACATGTATTTTTAGATGTAAATGGAAGTGACAAGAAATTTGTAAGACCCTTGTGCATGACCACATTTATAATAGATTCTCAGCCTTTTCTTGCCTTGAAACCATAGGCACCTCTGTGCAGCACAATTTTATTTAATTAACTAACAGCTTTTGGGTGATGTCTATGTGCCATTTAATCACTAACATGCTGAAAGATGTCACTTTTTTAACTGTTAATTTCATTACATGATTCATTCATACTTGTTAACATAATTTAATGTTTTTAGCCATTTATCTACAAAAATTGTTATGTTTCAAAGGGATCAACTATAAAAGAAATGTCAGTTATCAAAAATTAAGAGCTAATTTTATTCAGAATACCAATTTATTTCCTTAAAAATTGGAACTATTCTTCATTTACCTAAATCATATTGATAATTTGACATTCTAAATGCATTGAGCAAGACAGGCTAGAGTGTCAGCTTTACTGTGAGAAGTTTACTTGCTCTGGAAGACCTATGACATGACTTACTGAATTATGTTGGCAGTGGTGAACTGAGGACTTGTTATAGCTAGGCTTTTGCTGTCTTGGTAATGAAGAAGTTCCTAAAAGGCTCACCTGAATTTCATAACCATTCAAAAATTCTGAGTGCACCCAGTAGCACACATACCATTATGTCTACCTTTTATCCACAGTGAGTTTAGAACTGCATTTTACTATCAAACACTCAACATTTAATACATATATCACAAAATGAAAATGGTATTCCTTGGAAACAAAACCAATTGACGGACTGGATATTGTTGTTGGGATCGTGCACACTTGACAATATGTAAGCTGATGGTTCTAGTTGAGAGAGTCCTCCAGAGAAGAATGTTTCCAGATAATAAACTATGTAATAGATGTACATTAGTAGCTTTTTGAAGAAAAGGTGTCAGTAAGGTCCAGTTTTGTCTTCCAAATTGAGAGTAAGCTGCATAGTTTGTCACACTATGTAGGTAAAATGTCATCTCCACCTCATCTGGTTTTCCTCAGTCCACTGTAAGAACATTCCAGTCATGAAGATGTATTTCAAATGTGGGTCAGTGTGTGATTAAATTTAGCTTTTGTCAGCATTAATAGCTCTAATATAATGACAATTCATTGTTATTAAGCTATGCATATTAAGTTTCTATGATTTCCTTGTCTTTTGTTAATGTATACATTCAGATTTACCACATCCCGGAAGGATCTCCTTATTGGTAGCTACAGAACATGATGACTGACTGGAAGAATGAGTCCTCATTTGTGTAGGTCAGTCATTGATAACTTATATATGTTCTGCAGTTTTCTAACATCAGGTTCTTTGATACTGATGGGGCATATGGTTAGGGCAACTGTTGAGTTTATTAATTGTTGAGGCAGTTTGTTGGAGCCCAGCTGTGCAAGATTGTGGTGAATTACACCTTTGTTGGCTATTTTTTAAGTTTTCTTTTATTTCCATAATTCTTTCTTGATGAAGTAAATGTTTGCAAGTAGCAGTTGCATCAGTTAAATATTTGTTTAATTAGACTGTTTTTGGTTGCAGACTGGCCATGTAAAAACAAAGTCATTAGAAAGAACACGAAATTATGGGGGTGTATCAGAAAATGTTTACGAAGAGGTAATAATTATCTCAAATATCACAACTGATGATGCAGGAGCCTATACATGTGAGGTCAGAAATGATAAAAATGCACAGAACAAATCTATAGTGCTCCATGTGCGTGGTATGTATTTAACATGTTTATTCTCTGTTTCTTACTGTTGTGTAACGTAGATATGACATTTTCAGCTTTCTTATGTTTTACTTGATAAGTATTCATATCTAAAATAAATAAACTTTATTTATCTGGAAATTATATGAATAATTAGAGAGAGTAGGTTGACTAGACACAGCAATAGCCTCTGTTCTCCAAAATATTATGTCAGTGTCTTAACTAATTTAATAACATTATGAAAAGGATAAATTATAAAATAATTGGATACATACGGAGCCAGTGACTCCTTCTTCTGGAAAAATGGTTTATGGTGGTGGTGTTTGTGTGTGTGTGTGTGTGTGTGTGTGGTGGGGGGGGGGGGGGGGTGAAGGGAAAGTAACTGGAGAGGTTTAGCAAAAGGAGTAGAGTTTAGAAAAGTACCCCAGAACTCCTGACCATGGGAGACTTACTGGACAGGATGAAAAGGAAAGCTGATTGTTGGAGACTCCACTGAATGAGATTTTGAAACCTGAGAGTAATGTGCAAGACAGAGATTACTGCTAAAATATCATTCACGAATTAATAACAGCGAAAAGTTAAGTGCATTACATGTAACAGAGTTGGGAGGGGCGTGGCGAAAAACAGACAGGTCAGAAAATGAAAGCTGTAGAAAATTGCTAGGCAGTGCCACCAACTCTTGTTGTATAACTTCTCTATCTGCAGAGCGCTGAGGGCTGAAAGAGAGCTTCAAAGTATTCAAGCTATTAAGTGATGTGAATGTCTTCCAATAACTCTTCTGTGTTTTGTCACTCAAATAAAACAATTAGAATGTTGGGTGAGTTAATCAGAACAATATCTCTGAAGAGAGTCTTAGAGCAGAACAGAATAGAAGCTCAGAACGGAATGGAATGATATTTATCTTAAGCCTCTGTCAACTGTTTTCCATATGTTATCACTGTTGGCAGTGACTCTTGTTCTCTTCTCTCCTAGACACCAGCAAGGCACAATGACAAAGTATAAGTGACACAACCACAGCAGGTGGGGATGCTCAATCACCAATCACACTTTGCTGATACCCTGTGCTCACAATTCTTTCGTCGTCTCTGCACATAAGTCAAATCAAAGCATATGCAGTGGGAAGTTTTCTACTTACAGACTATAAAAGCAATGTTTTTAGACAGACATTTTTTATCAGCTTGAGAGGAAGAAGTGTCAAGTTATTCTGTATGAATATCCACCCCAGGATGAGCAATGTCATGTAAAATAACTTACTTAAGTAATTATAATTCTTTTATAACCTTTAACTTCTTGTTAAACTGTTATTATTATCAAAGTTGAAGTCTCTTAAGAATGAGACCCTTTTCCATTCACACACTTATAAACATGTCTGATCATACTTCTTGTCTCAGTTATTCCACTTCGTGATTACTTTGGTTTAACAATAGTAGACATCATAGTATTTCATTTGTGTTAGACAGGATTTATTACCCTAAGGGGACAGTACTGTGTCTTTTCAAAACCCTCGTTTCTGTTTTTAGATTACTTGTTAAAATTGCAACTTTTCTTACACCATTACTACCATTCAGTTACTTTGTATATATGTTGCTACATTTTTTTAAGTAAAGAAAACTCATGAGAGACATTTGTCCTATTTGATCAGGCTTGATCATTGTTTCATTACATTTCCTCAAAGGTAATTTTTAAATAGTTGTCTATAAAAGCACAAGATTCTCAAATAACACTGATATAGAAAAGGTCTAAGTCATTATTACAATAAGGAGTTACCTGCTGTCATTTTGTTCTGTGCTACTTTCCAAGATTTCAGATCTCAGATTTGTTGTATGTCAACATGTACTGGATCAAAACTTCAAAGAATCAGTCATTATCCAGGTAAGTCTACTTGCTTTGGAGTGTTTTGGAGGATACTTTGCCGGCCGAAGTGGCCGTGCGGTTAAAGGCGCTGCAGTCTGGAACCGCGAGACCGCTACGGTCGCAGGTTCGAATCCTGCCTCGGGCATGGATGTTTGTGATGTCCTTAGGTTAGTTAGGTTTAACTAGTTCTAAGTTCTAGGGGACTAATGACCTCAGCCGTTGAGTCCCATAGTGCTCAGAGCCATTTGAACCATTTGAACCATTTGAGGATACTTTGTTAGAGTGACTCATAATCATATTACAGCTTCCTACCTTTGTAAGATCTGCACTTACAGCTTCTTCAGTGGGCTAATACTGTGAACATATAGGGTGACAATTATTGAACTATATGAAATAAAATCATCATAACATCTGAACAGTTTGCGTTAGGATGTTCAGACTACATGGTTGGTCATGGGGCAGGCTGGGAATTATAATAAGCATGGTTTGGTTTAACAATGAAGCCCACTTTCATTTGCATTGGGTCACCAATAAGCAAAACTGGCACATTTGGGGGACTGAGAATCTGTATCTTGTGATTGAGTAGTCTCTTCACCCTCAGTGGGTGACTGTGTGGTGTGCAATGTCCAGTCATGGAATAATTGGTGTGATATTCCTTGATGGCATTGTGACTAGCAAACAGTATGTGAAGGTTTTGGAAGATGATTTTACCCCCATTATCCAAAGTGACCCTGATTTCTTCAAGATGTGGTTCATGCAAGACAGAACTCAACTCCATCAAAGCAGGAGAACGTTTGATGTCCTGGAGAAGCACTTTGTGGACCACATTCTGGCTCTGGAGTACCCAGAAGCCACTGGCATGGGCCTTGATTGGCTGCCATATTCTCTGCATATGAACACATGCAACGCTCTTTTGTGGGACTATATTTGAGACAAGATGTACAGCATTAACCCCAAAACCAGTGCTGAGCTGAAAATAACCATTCTGGGGGTTGTTGATAGCATCAACGTTCTGACACAACAGCGGGTCATGCAAAATTTCGCTATTTGTCTGTTCCACATCGTCGCCAAGGATGGCAGGCATAGCATATCAAACATGACAACCAAAATCCGAATATCAGTAGTCTCATTTACTAGTTCAATGAAGTGTGTGCACACCATAGTTTGTAATTAATTTAAGTTTCTTTTCATATAGTTCAATAATTATCACCTTGTACATTGCCATCTTCACATTGTGAATGCCTTGCCTATCTTTTATTATTCCATACAAAAGCAATTCATGGATTCAACAGACCTTGGCATAGGACATCCCTTCCATGAGCGCACCTACCTTTTACTCTCAATCACATTCATAATACCATACAGGTCATTCCTTCCATGGATTCACATGACCAAGGATTAGACCCTCCATTATTTTACTTCAATATAATGAGAAGGATAGATTCTAATCATCATATAGCAGAAATGCTGAGTAGCTGAAGTGCACAACAAAGAGACTTGTGGAAAGATAGGTTTCAGCCAACAAGGCCTTTGTCAAAAATAGACAACACATACCCACCCACCCACACACACACACACACACTCATACACACACACACAGACAGACACTCACACTCATTCAAATGTAACTCACACACACTAGACCACAGTCTCTGGTAGCTGGAGCCAGACTGCAATCAGCAGCGCATTATGGGACAGGCAGCTTGGTGGGGGTAAGGAGGAGGCTGGGTGAGGTGGAGAAGGAATAGTAGGGTAGGGGTGTGGGACAGTAAAGTACAGCTTTGAGCGTGTAGGGACGAAGTGGAGAGTGGGGCAGCTAGGTGCAATCGGGAAATTAGATGGGTGGTGGGGGAGAGAGGGAGGGGTTAGTGATAAAGGAGAGAAATAAAAGGACTGGGTGCATTGATGGAATAGAGGGCTGTGTAGTGATGGAATTGGAACAGGGAAGGGGCTAGATGAGTAAGGGCAATGACTATTGAAGGTTGAACTCAGGAATATTACAGGAGCCTAGGATATATTGCAGGGAGATTTCCCACCTGTGAAATTAAGAAGAGCTGGTGTTGGTGGGAAGGATCTAAATGGAACAGGCTGTGGAGAAGTAATTGAAATGAAGGAAATCATGTTGGGTGGCATGCCCAGCTTCTAGGTCACCTCTGGGACAGGTCTTGCATCTGGGAGTAATACAGTTATATGAGCCATGAGGCAAGGGTTTGGGAGCAGTGGCTGGGTAGAGATGGGTGACGATATTGTGTTAGTTCAGCGGGCGGCAGAATATCACTGTGGAAGGAGTTGGAAGGATAGTGGGTAGGATACTTCTCATTTCAGGGCACAACAGGAGGAAGTCAAAAGCCTGGCGGGGAATGTAATTCAGTTTCTCCAGTCCTGGGTGGTACTGAGCCACAAAGGGTATGCTCATCTGTGGCCAGACAATGATACTTTGGGCAACTCAAAAGATAAGGCTCACAAGATCTGTTTTTGTACAAGGATGGGAGGGTAATTATGATCTGTAAAGACCTCAGTGAGATCCTTGGTATATTTTGAGAAGGAATGCTCGTAGCTACCGATGCAACAGCCATGGGTGTATGGAAGGGACTTCTTAGTATTGAATAGGTGGCAGCTGACAAAGTGGTGGTATTGCTGGTGGTTGGTAGGTTTTAAATGGACAGCGGTACTGGTATAGCCATCTTTGAGGTGGAGATCAACATCAATGAAGGTGGCTTGATTGATTGAGTAAGACCTTGTGAAGTGAATGGGTGAGAGGGTGTTGCAGTTCTGGAGCAATGTAGACAGGATGTTCTCACCCTCGATCCAGATCATGAAGATGTCATCAATGAATCTGAACCAGGTGAAGAGTTTGAGACTCTGGGTGTTTAGGAATGATTCATCTAGGTGGCCCATGAACAGAATGGCATAGGATGGTGCTCTACGTCCACCCATAGCCATACCATCGATTTGTTTGTAGCTAATGCCTTCATTGGAGAAGTGATTGTGGGTGAGGATATAGCTGGTCATGGCAACTAGGAAGGAGGTGTTTGGGAAAAGATAGTGATCAGTAGTGGTAAGGCAACGGGCATTAGGTATGGTAGTGTGAAGGGAGGTGTCATCAATAGTAATCAGCAGGGCACCATATGGTAAAGGAACAGCAACTGTGGAGAGTCGGTGGAGAAAATGGTTGGTATTTTTATATAGGAGGGTAGGTTGTGGGTAGTAGGTTGAAGCTGTTGGTCTGTGAGAACGGAGATTCTCTCAGTGTGAGCACAGTAACCAGCCACAATAGGGCATCCTGGGTGTTTGGGTTTGAGGGAGAAGTTCGGGTTGGTTACACCAAACAATACTCGTTTTGCAGTAGTTCATTTGTTCAAATAAGCACATGCAAGGCTCACAAAGAACTGAAGATGATGGAACAGCCCAAAGACAATGCTCAGAGTCCAAAGATGATGCTCAGAGTCCAAAGACAAATGCATATCGCTGCTGGTGTCGACCTCATCAGCGCCACATAGCACCCCACCCCCCTTCGCCCCAGTACGGAGTACTCTTGAGAGGCCAAGGGGGGGGGGGGGGGGCTGACTAAAGCATCGGCAAGGGTGGTCTGCGGGAGCCAGACCACGGTCAACTCGACACACGACAGCATAGTTGGGGAGCTGTGTGGGTAGATATCGTGAAGGAAGGTTCAGCCAATGAACCTGGAAGTCGTTGAAACATGCCAGGCATCGTACTGGGTGTGCTGGTCGTGCGGCGACAGGTAGACCGGCGGTTTGCAGGTGGAACGGAGCGATGATGACGATGTCTCCGGATGGCGTGGCGATCACACGAAGCATGTCCAGGTCGACATCGGGCGGAAGGGGAACACATTTCACCAGGTGGCAGGGAATGATGCAGGTTGGGCGGGGGGGGGGGGGGGGAGGGGGTGAGAAACCTCGACAGGGCGAGGCAGGCTATGGTGGAGAGGTTGAAGGTACCGGCAAAGGAGCTGCCGGTGAGTGTGTGATCATAGGTAAGCTCAACGTGGGGAGCACTCGACGGAGTGCGTGAAACTGGAGTAGAGGGCGTGGTTGGAGGAGAGCTCGACGATTGGAGCTAGAAGTCACTCGATCGAGTGTGTAAGTCCGACGTGGAGGGAGTGGTCAGAACGTCGTGAACCACGACAGTGAGTGGTGGCCTGAAGGGGGGGGGGGGGGGGTAGAAGAAGGCTCGATACGACCAGGCTGAAGTCTGTTGAGAGAGACTGTAACAGCTGAATCTTTCATCTGGATGTCATAGGTGTTGGCTGAGTGCCGGAGTACTCGGTACGGGCTGGTATATGGAGGTTGGAGAGGAACTCGCAATTGTCCATAGCTTTCGGGACGTGAACCTTAGGGTGGGAATGGCTGGCGGGCGGAGGTATATGGAGGTTGATGAAGTGGTGTCTGACGCGGTCCACGAAGGAAGGTAAGTCAGACTGAGGGAGAGAAGTGGAAGAGCTCACAAGTTCAGCAGGGAGAACAATGTTCTGGCCATATACAAACTCGGCTATTGTGCCTTTGAGGTCTTCCTTATAGATCTCATGAATGCCGAGTAGCACAATAGATCTCATGAATGCCGAGTAGCACAAGGGGAAGGGCCTCCATCTATAGAGAGTCGTGGCATCAAAGAGCTGCCTTGAAAGTGCGGTGCCAGTGCTCGACTAGCCTGTTACTTTGCGGGTGATATGCTGTGGTATGGATGTGCCGGATGCCGCAAATGTTACAAATCCCTTTGAACAGGGCCGACTCAAATTGTCTGCCCTGGTCAGTCATGATGATAGCTGGACATCCGAAACGAGATACCCATGACTCGATGAAAGCTCAAGCAACAGTTTCTACCGTAATATTGTGGAGGGGGACAGCCTTGACACAGTGAGTTGTTCGGTCGATAGATGAGAGAACATAACGAAAGCCGTTACAGGGGGAGAGAGGGCCAACAATGTCAATATGAATATGCTGGAAACGCCCTGGAGGGATCAAAAAGGCGCCGTGGGGGGTGGGGGTGAAGTGTGCTTGTGTATTTTGCAGTGTTGGCACATGATGCAGGACCGTGCCCATTGCTGGCAGTCCTTGTTGACATTTCTCCACACAAAGTGCTCCGCTACGAGTTGGGCGGACGCATGAACACTGGGCTGGGCTAAATTATGCAATGCGTTGAAGACAGCTCGACGGAGTGTGGTTGGGATGAGGGGGCGTAATGTGCCCATACTGTCGTCGCACCAGATATCATCAGAAATGCCAGGGAAGGTAGTGCGGATGAAGTGTAGTGAAGAAGTAGAGTCTGAAATCAGGTTTTGTATTTCCTCATTGGTGGGTTGGAGGTTAGGCGATTCAGAGAGGTCTAATGTGAATGGACGGCGTCGACTCATGAAAGGAAATCAGCAACAATATTGTCAGCACCCTTTATGTGTCTGACATTGGTGGTGAACTGAGATATGAAGTCAATGTATCTGAAGCGGCGAGGAGGCAGGTCAGCTGGCGAGTTTGTAACGGCCACAGCCAGGGGTTTGTGGTCCGTTAAAACATAGAAAGGGCGTCTCTCAATGTCAGTCTTAAAATGCTTAATCACTACGTATACCGCGAGCAACTCCCTGTCAAATGCGGAATATTTCCGTTGTGCATTGGTGAGTTTGCATGAGAAGAACTGCAGAGGCGAAGTTTGGCCATTGATTGTCTGGCTAAGGACAGCGCTGATGGCAGTATCGCTGGATGAGGATGCGTGATGCAAGAAGATTTTTGAGGGTAGTGAAAGAGCCAGTCATAGCAGGGGTCCATGGAATGGGCTGAGATCCAGAAGTGTTGGTGCCTGCTAAGGCGTCCATCAGTGGAGCCTGAATCTCTGCAGCCTGAGGTAGATGTCAGCGATAACAATTAACCATCCCCAGAAAGCACCGGAGCTCTTTGAATGACGAAGGTCTGGTTAGGTTTAGTATTGTTTGTACTTTCTCAGGGGGCGTGAAATGCCGCTGGCAGAGACCTGAAAACCAAGAAAAGTGACAGTAGGTTGATGTAACTGCAATTTGTCCTGGTTGGTCTTGATGCCTGCTGCCGCGAAAGTGTTCATAACAGTTTGCACATGTCGAATGTTGTCCTTGACGGAGGAGCTGAACACAAGAATATCATCAAGATATGCAAAGCAGAATTTTAGGTCGAATAGCACTTCATTGATGAAGTGTTGCCAGGTCTAGGTTGCGTTTTTCAGGCTTAAGTGCATGAATTGAATCTGAAATAACCCGATCGGGTTGGTGATTGCTGTCTTCTCAATGTCTTCAGGTGCCATGGGGATCTGGTGGTAGGCCTATTTGCTATCAATGACAGAGAACGTGGTCGCACCTGCGAGGGAACTGGTAAAGTCGGTAATGTTGGGTATGGGTTAGGTGTCCATAATTGTTCGTGCATTTAGTCGATGGTAGTCTCTGCACATGCGCCAGGACCCGTCTTCCTTGGGTGTCATATGTATAGGCGTAGACCAGCTACTGGCAGAGGGTTCAATGTCACCGGAGCTTAGTAGTTCAGAAATCTGATTTTTAAGGTCGGAGAGGCACTTGGAACAAAGTCGACTCGGTTTACAGGAGATCAGGGGACCTGGCGTGAGGCGAAGCTTGTGAACCGTGCCATTGGTGATGTTGTAAATATTGCTGGCGGCACAGGAGGCGGTTTGTTTACAATTTGTGGCTGGCGGGGCAGGTGAGGCGTGGTCCTGGTGTTCAGAGCCACTCAGCGGATCCGACGGGAGCTGAGGCGGCGAAGTGTCCCAGGAGTCAACGTGACAAGATGGCCGCCGGCCCAAAGCAGTGGCACCATGGTTGGGTGAGCTCAGTAGAAATCGTGAGCCGTTAGTGAGTCCATTGTTTGAGGGCATGGCCTGTGGCAGCACGGTTGCGTGCGAAAGGCTTGGCGCCAGTGCACTGTTTGTGTTGTCAGTGGCGGTCGCATGGCGGCGCGCAGGAGCCGAAGTTGCATAGTTTGAGGTGCTGTCCATGAGGGGCAGGGTAGGAGCCATCAGTTAAGGAACACGTGACCATCATCGCACATCCGCACTTGTGTCTGGCCAAGTGTCAAACGCTGCCGTGTTAGGAGGGTGTGGCCCTGCGGAACTGTCAGTACACGTTATGGCAGTCTCGATAGCACAGTTGCGAGGGGTAGTAGGAGGTACACACATGGAGGCTCGATTGCTAGGATTGCAAGCAGATTCGGTGCATTTCTGGCCTTGCTTTGTCCTTGCTGTAGTGTCTGTAATTCCTTTGTTGCATCGGAGAGCTGGAGCTGTTTCAAGGAGCTGGAGGGAAAGCTCGAAGTTTTCCTTGCGTGGGCAAGCGATGTGTTCAAGCTCGACAAGGCACTTGTGCGTGGTTTCTTGTAACGTTGTCAACAGAGACGAGTATGTGTGGATGAGATGAGCCCGGACCAATGTGTCACGGTGGTGGGGTTGCTCGACGGAGCACAGGGGAAGTGAGTCTTGGACGGATGATGGAACATGGTGTTTCGGACTAGGTCCAGTTAAAGTTTGTGGTGTCGCAAGCAGTCAATGCCTAGTATAGGTTCATCAGTTTCGCACACTAAAAGAAGTCCACTCAAGTTTGCAGTTTGCGGAGAGTGAGACGATGTGTGAAGTTGAACCTGAGCATTGTAGTTTAGTTGAATTCACGACTTGCAGTGAAATATGATGAGGGCGGATGTTCGACGACGCTAAGGACATAGACAGCAGCGAAAAATTGGCGACTGTGTCCGATAGGAAAAGGTATCTAGATGAAATGTCTTTAATGTAAAGTCGTCCACAATTATCCGGTCGTTCCTGGACAGAATGGAGCACTGGGGGGTGCCTGTAGTGTTGTACGCAGGAGGCGGCACCCAAACCTACCTGCAATTGGCGTTTGGGAAGTAGCAGGGTGGTCTGCAGTTCCGTGCTGCCTCACCAAACCGTGTGTGGAAGTAACATTACGGGTAGTGCGGTTGCATTTCCTGTGGAAAGTTCATTGCCAGTGGCGGTGGCCGAGGTTCAGTGGCCGCAGCAGGTTCGGTTGCAGGAGGGGGCGTGACCGTGGGCTGAGCCGGTGACGTCCCAGTTGCTTGTTTACTGCTTCCCGGAGCAAGTGGAACGGTCGGCACAATACGGCCCCGGCCGCATCCGGCCACAGGGTGATTAGACTGAACCTGAGACTTGTCAGGTAGGCTGTGGCTGGCGAAATAGAGCAGTGATGCATCGTGTAGTTTGTCAGCAATTGTCATTCTTTGCTCGACAGGTTCAGGAGACCTTTGAGCCAGAGCAAAGCGGATGTGAGGAGATAGTTTATCTGACCAGATGGCGAGGAGAGCTGTGTCAGAGAGTAGATCGGCGCCGACCTGGGCACGTAGCCATCTCCATAGTTGGCAAGGTTTGTCATTGCCTAGTTGCTCAATGTGGAGCATTTGCTGTATTGCTGCCTCAGTTGAATGTGCAAGCTGACGTAGAACTGTCTTTTTGGCTAGAGTGTACCGTATAGATGGGTCCGGGACATCGACCAGGTCAGCAATCAAGTTCTCCTGGTTGTGCAGGTGGGTGATGAGGCACAGAAACCTGGTTGACTCGTTGAGTTTGTAATGGTTGAACACTTCGTCCACAATTTTGAACCAGGTTGTTGCTCTGTCGGGATTAAACGGCGGCAGTGTCGGTAACTGTTGTAGAATGTTCAGAAGAGCAGGTTGAGTTGAATTCATTGGGGCACTGCCTGAATCAAGCTGTTGTTGCTGTACTACTCCAGGAGAGTGTGCCTTTAGGGGATGTGGCAACGACAGCTGTTCGGGTGGCAGCGTGAAGGTGACACGTTGTGTTTGAGTGCAATCCGTTACGATGTGGAAGGCCGACGCGGGTGAGACACCATAATGTGTCAAGTGCGGTTGCGGAAGCTCAACACGGTACGGGTGTGTTCGGATTGACGCGTCACAGGAGACCGACGCGGATGAGGCACCGAGATGTGCCGAGAAAGGTAGCGGAAGCTCGACTGGAGCTGGCGGGGGGGCGACAGGTGAGAAAAAGTTCAAAGTTTGAGAACGCATGTTAGTCTACGGAAAGCTCGACGTATGATCAGAGCTGGGGGCACCTGTGTTGCAGGGAGGCTGCGGAGGTGCGGGTTGTCCAGAAGCACAGGATGGGAAATGATGTTGAACGTGGGACGGAATGTGTGAATGTTCACTGTTCATAGTCACTCCACTCAAAACAGTGTGCGGATAAGGTGAATGTCATGGCACAAAACGCTGAGGCATAGCAGTGAGACGGAGGTGGGACGGAGGTTATTGTTCCTGTTGCAGGCCGAGGTAACTAAGTAGGAAGGCATGTGCTGAAGCTGAACCGAAGCAGGCATTGGCGTGGTCGGATGCTGAGGAGGTAGACCTGTGACCGAAGCAGTTCCGGCCACGTGGCAGGTATCCGTGTGGTCCTGCACAGATTGTGCATGTGGCAAATCGTTGTCCTGGCAGTGGTAGGTTGTCCAACGAAGCATTTGCAGATATCGGCATTGGTCCCGCACTGCGCGGAGATCCATAAGAGGTAACTGCACAGTCAATGAGGGATGGCACATGTGGTGGGAACAAAGGCATTTGATAGCCATAGTCATGCACACTCCTAACCTCACTTATTGTTGCAGGCTCAAAAACGTCTGGCGAAATCGGCAAGTGAGAGGCATCGTGTTGTAGTCCTGGCAGGTGAACATCATCCGCAACACGATGCATGTCAATCACAAAATCCGGCGTTAGGTGCTGGGCCGAAGTCATTGTTCGAATGCTGTGCCGATGTAATACACTCGAAAATAACCGACACGCAGGTCGCGGACACAGTAAAATGGCGAAAACGGAAGACGTTACAACTCAGTATTACCAGTGAGGGAGAAGTTCGGGTTGGTACACTAAACAACACCCATTTTGCAGTAGTTCATTTATTAATCCAAACACATGCAGGGCTGAATATGGCAGAACAGCCCAAAGACAATGCTCAGAGTCCAAAGACGATGCTCAGAGTCCAAAGACGAATGCATATCGATGCTGGTGTCGACCTCATCGGTACCACAGGTTCATGGACTATAGGAAGCATGTAGAAGATAAGAATGTGGGGAATGATAGGGGCAAGGAGAGAGATGGACAAATTTGCAAATTATTTCAGACATAATTCTACATTATTTACATATTTTTACACGTTTTTCCACCACCATGGACTCTTGTTCCTCACATCTGTGTGAATTCAGAAAAGTTTCCTTGTCCCTAGCCAGAACTCAATCGCACATACTGTTCTTGCATTGTTGTGTGGCTCATGGAATCCCCCCTAATGGCTTTTCCATCAAATTACCCATCTCTGGCTGCCACCCCTCCTTCTACAATGATCTCAACCTGTTCAAATTCTGCCAATCCTTAGTCCTCAGCAACCATATCAATTGATATGCAAAACCATATCAATCAGAATTAAACCTCCTTGCAATACCTTCTCTCAGTCCGTAAAATTCTTCTGCTATGCAATACCAAATTGCTGGATCCTGTAACACACACTGAAACTCTTGTCCTCCAGGAACTAGAGCACCATGCACAACACCACCTCAAAAACCTCTCCAACCTGCTCACTTACACTCTTGCCTTGGACTACCACTGTCCACCACCTCTACAACAACCTACAAACCTCCCCCTTGTACCCTCATAGTTGACAAATCCTGTCTCGCAGACTTACTACATTTACCCAACCCTCCAAAACACCCTCCCACCACCGCAGAGAATCCAGAACCTAAGGAGACTTGAAACACAGTCATGAATCTTTCATCCAGAAGCCAGAGCCCTGCAAAACCATCAGTCCTTCCCAAAGGCCTCAGGCTTTATTAAAGACCTTCTCTACTTCTTCCGGTACCTACAGTGGAAACTTTTTTTTTGCCACCAACCATACCAATCAGACGCAACCAAAGACCAATGATGAACCCTGCCAGATGCAGTTCACTCCTCCATCCAATGATGATCCACCCCCACTGTCCAGAAATCACATCCTGTTAACTTTTCAGAATTTCTTAACCTCAAACCTTGCCTCACCATCATTCCCCAAATCCCTTAACATACAAACTAACCTTAGACCCACAGATAGATCCACAATCTACCACCCAAAAACTGATCCCGAACTTATAATCCTACCTACTGACAAAGGCTCCACCACTGTTGTTTTGAACCAAAAGGATTATCTGGCAGTAGGATTCTGCCAGCTGTCAGTTTCATCCACCTACAAACCCTGACACATTGACACTATTCCAGCAATCCAGCAGGATCTCCAGTGTCTCCTCAAATCCTTAGGCCCATCCCAAAACCTCTCCCCAGAGTCCATTCCTCTTTTCACCCGTACCATTCCCTGCACTCTTATCTTCTACATGCTTCCTAAAGTCCATAAATCCAACCACACTGGCTGCCCCATTGTGGCCTGTTCCTGCGCCCACACTGAGAGAATCTCTGCTCTCGTAGACCAAAACCTTCAGCTTATCACCCACAACCTACCCTCCTATATAAAAGATGCCAACCATTTCTTCCACAGGTTCTCCACAGTTCCTGTTCCTTCACTACATGGTGCCCTGCTCATCAGTACTGATGCCACCTCCCCTCACACTAACATCACTAATGCCCATGGCGTTACTGCTATTGAACAGTACCTTTCCTAATGCATGATGGAACCAAACCAGCAACCTCCTTCCTAGTCGCCATGACCAACTATATCCTCACCCACAATTACTTCTCCTTGGATGGCATTACCTACAAACAAATCTGGGTTATGGCTCTGGACACCTTCGTGGCACCACCCTATGCCAACCTATTCATGGGCTATCTAGAGGAATTCCTTGTAATCACCCACAATACAAAACCTCTCACGGGGTTCAGTTTCACTGATGACATCTTCATGATCTGGATCGAAGATGAGGACACCCTATCCACATTGCTCCAGAACCTTGACACCTTCTCCCCCATTCGCTTCACATGGTCGTACTCAACCCATCAAGCCACCTTCGTTAATATTGATCTCCACTACCACTATATCAGTACCTCGGTCGATATCAAACCTACCAACCACCAGCAGTACCTCCACTTCAACAGCTATCACCCATTCCACACCAAGAAGTCCCTTCCATGCAGCCTCGCCACCCATGGCTGTCACATCTGTAGTGATGAGCAGTCCTTTCTGAAATATACCGATGATCTCACTGAGGCCTTTACAGATTGTAATTACCCTCCCAACCTTGTACGAAAACAGATCTTCTGATCCCTGTCTTTCCAGTCACCAAAAGGATCACCGTCTGGCCACAGAGGAGCATTCCCCTTGGGACTCAGTACCACCCAGCACTGGAGCAACTGAATAACATTCTGTGCCAGGGTTTTGTCTACCTCTCGTCATTCCCTGAAATGAGGAATGTCCTACCCACTATACTTCTCACCCATCCCACAGTGGTATTCCACCGCCCAACAAAACTACACAATATCCTCATCCATCTCCACACAATTCCTGCTCCCAAACCCTTGCCTCATGGCTCGTATCCCTGTAATACTCCTAGATTTAAGAGCTGTCCCATATATCCTCCCACCACAACCTACTCAGTCTGGCCACAAACATCGACTGTTTCATCAAAGGCAGGGCTACCTGTGAAACCAGACATGTGGTCTAGAAGCTAAACTGCAACCACTGCTGTGCATTTTATGTGGGCATGACAAAGGACAAGCTGTCTGTCCACATGAATGGCCACCAACAAACTCTGGCCAAGAAACAACTGGACTATCCTGTTGCTGTGCATGCTGCCCAACATGACATTCTTCATTTTGATGACTGCTGCACAGCCTGTTCTGTTTGTTTGCTTCCCACCAAGACCAACTTTTCTGAATTGCACAGGTGGGAACATTCCGTAGAATATATCCTACATTCCCCTAACCCTCCTGACCTCAACCTTCATTAGTCATTGTCCTCACCCATCTAGCCCCTTCCCTGTTCCAATTCTAGAACTAAACAGCCCTGTATTGCACCAATGCACCCAGTCCTTTTACTTCTCTCTTTTGCACTAACCCTTCCATCTCTTCCCCACCCTCCATCTAATCTCCTGACTGTACCTAGCTAGCCCAATCTTGACCTCATCCCTGCAAGCTTCCAGCATGGCGCATACCATACCCTGCTATCCCTCCCTGTCACTACCCAAGCCTCCTCCTTACCCCCACCTGCTTGCCTCCCCCATAATGCACTGCACTTGCAGTCAGGCTCCTGCTGCCAGAGACTGTGGTCATGTGTGTGTGAGCTGTATTTGCATGTGCTTGTGTGTGTGTGTGTGCGTGTGTGTCCATGTCTATGTTGCCTATTTGCGACAAAGGCATTGTTGGCCAAAAGCTAACTTTCCGAAAGTCTTTTTGTTGTGCATTTCAGCGACTCAGCATCTCCCCTGTATGATGAGCAGCAGCTATCTTTTTCATTACATTGTTTCACTCCATCCTGGGTTTTCCATTATTTCAGTCTTTTGTTTCATCAAAAATAGAAAGATGGGGTGATCCCATTTTTATGTATGGGATCACCCCATCTTTCTATTTTTAACTGTTATGCTCTGCTTGTGGCTCTTAGTTTTACAACTTCCTGATAAAATTTCTGCATAGCCAGGATGGTCACAATGAAAGTGTCTTCCCTAATTCCTTCTTATGCAACCTTACACAATGCCATATTTCATATTGATTTTTCCCAATTCTACATTACAGAGCCTTTTCACATGTTATCCTTGTCAACGGCAAATCATCCATTACCTCTTTATTGTTACCTGATTATTATGTTTGTGTATTTTTATCATCAGAGGCCGAGCGGTTCTAGGCACTTCAGTCTCGAACCATGCGACTGCTTCAGTCGCAGGTTTGAATCCTGCCTTGGGCATGGATGTGTGTGATGTCCTTAGGTTAGTTAGGTTTAAGTAGTTCTAAGTTCTAGGGGACTGATGATCTCAGATGTTAAGTCCCATAGTGCTCAGAGCCATTTGAACCATTTGAATCATCAGAGCAGTCATATTGCTCTCACACTAAAAGAAAATCATGAAAAAGTAGAGTGTGGGGTCATTGGAACTTAGAGGTTCTATCTTACTTGTTCTTTGTATCTTTATACACTTACTCACTATATATGTGGTAAGGTAGTTTATCGCCTGCTGCTGAGAATATTCCTACATCTGTTGTTAATATTTACTTCTTCTCTTTTAGTAATTACAAAACTCAAAACACTTACTTAATAGCTCTTTAATTCATCCACTTCACATTACATGATGTACCTGTAGCACTTTTTTATGTGTACATTAATCTTTTATGCACTAGCACACTCGTAACAGGGGTAATTTTGCTTCTCATTCATTAAAAAAGTGCTTTGCACTCAGTGCCCTCTTGCTAGCGGCAACAATACTTCTATCGACTGGAGCCCAAGAGCTTGTGTGCTACATTATTTCATTTACACTGATATGTTAATGCAACAGCTTCTCTTTTAGGGGAGAGCATTAATTTCCTACCATACTTAACATCTTATATTGTCTAACTTCATGTATAAAAGATATCTAACCATTATAAGAGGAGAAAGAAGGTAGAATATTATACATATAAAACATACCAAAACACAAGTGTTTTAGTAAAATAAAGCTTATAATCATTATTCACTAATGTATGTTTTTTATTCTCAAACAGCAGGCTTTCCCTGTCACTTTCATGCTTTAGTATAGTACATTAAGGGATGGAAATATATTACAGACAACAGGATAGTTGAAGAGGAAGTAATTCCTTCATGTAGAACTTAATATGAAGTAACGAAGCATTTAATTTGGACTGCTGACAGATGTCACTCTGTCAAATTTTCAAAAGAGTGCAAATTCTCCTGGAGATTTATTCAAGTAAGAAAGAGGGACAGACAATGTAGGGTCTGAGTGTCCTACTGCTTCTTTGATAACTTCCCCAACCAGTGCATCTTTCATCCTTGCGTTATGAACACATGTATTCAGAGAGCTGGGAATAGCATTTTCTACTTTTAAGGGTTTATATTTAAATGATTAGGATTTTTTCTCCAGAAGGTATGTAATGGCTAGCTGTTCTGTTTCCTCGCTTCAGTTCCTACTGATATCTTTAACCACCTTTCAGTACAAATTCAAATCCACCAAGATATATATTGAAGTTTCATGAGAAATTGATTGGGTAAGAGTCAGTATCAAGTCTAGGCATAAACTAATAAATTGATCCTCTTATCAACCACCACAATCATTTCCAAATGTAACTACAGTGAAACCTCGCTTTTACACTTTTCAAGGGACCTAAAAAAAAAAAAAAAAAAAAAAAAAAATTAAATAAGTAAATAAAAAATAAAATGTAAAATATAAAATGCAGGAAAATGTAAAATGTGGGAAATAACATTGTAAGCTTTAAAAGTTACGTATAGGATACCCCCTTCCATTTCTGCACTTTATGTGTGATATATGTACATAACAGGCATCAAAAGACTTGTCAGGGACTTGTTAGTTATCTAGTAGAGGCTTATTATCTAATAAAAAGCTGCTGATGTAACTGGAACTCATAACTATCTGGGAAGTAAGAACATTTGACTCAGTTTCAACATCAGTCAACATTTTTGAAAGATGCAGCTGTCAATAATTATTTAAATAATGAAATACTCCACTAGTTACGTATTTTTTCATGCTTAACACCACACATGTCGAAAGTTTTAACTCGTTGTCAGGTGCAAATATGTACATAAGTATTTTGTGTGGTTTGAATATGTATTATTCTGTGTCTCTTGCAGTGTAGTCATCTTTTTGAGGTTATCAAGTACTGTGCCTCCTCAGTTCTGTGGAAAACCA
Source organism: Schistocerca nitens (assembly GCF_023898315.1). Taxonomy (NCBI): domain Eukaryota; kingdom Metazoa; phylum Arthropoda; class Insecta; order Orthoptera; family Acrididae; genus Schistocerca; species Schistocerca nitens. The sequence continues at coordinate 298,947,751 of NC_064621.1, read as the reverse complement.
CGCACAAGCAAACTATCACACACGTTGTTTGTTTGTGTAACATCACAAATAATAAATGTGTAAATACTGCACTTTACAATGAGAATAAATTCTTGAAACACGTTTCACTCAGCATGGAAAAAATATGTAACTGGCACTATGTTTAAATTAAAAACATTTGAGCAATGCAAAGTGAATGACGGTCTCAACTAGTGCTACAAGTGGCCAAATGCCAAAACGTGTTAAGTATGGTTCAAAAAAGGAGTCATGATAATCACATTCATGAAACTGCATTTGTGTAATAGGGACAGTTAGGAAATACTTGTAATTGGTCATGATATCTTTATTCAAACAAATCTAGTTACTCCCATCAGCCACCACACCAAGTAGAGCTTGGCAGCGGCGGAAGATAGAGCATGAATTGTTCCAACTTCTACACATTTATCACTTCATATCTGCTGAGTAGAGTGCCCTGTTGTCAAGACACTTAACTATGTAAAATTTGTAAACAGTGCAGGGCAGCCAACATCATGCCAGCATCATTTTTTTCTCCATAAACAATTTTTCGTGATGCATAAATCGCAAGAAAATTATAAATATGTTGAAAGTCTGGTGCAAATTAACAGTGTGCACATAGGAAATTTGACAGGAATGATAAAGAGATGCTGTAAAGAGAGGGAAAATGTTAAATCTGGGAATATAAAAGTGGGGTTATGTGTAAGTATCCTTGTTGGTGGATAAAAGCATTGAAAATACATAAAATATGTAGGTTTATCTTAAAAACTCATAAAATATGGAACCAAATGAAGTGTAATAAAATGATATGAATACATAATAAAATAGATGTGAAAAAGAAAATGAAATGGGATGAAAGTCAGAAAAAAAAAAAAATAAAACACAGCTATGAACGTGTACTCTAAAAGCCCCAGTTCCACAGAAATATCAGTGCTTTTCAAAGGCTTCACCTTTTGACCCACTGCCAAATTCAATTACAGATGCAAGACCTGTCAGATAAATCACTCCATTACCACTTACTCCAGTCTTGTCACACATTTCCTACCCCGTCATAGGCAGGGCCACCTTTGAATGTGGCCATGTATTCTACCAACTTAGCTGCTACCACTGTGCAGCATTCTGTGTGGGCAAGAACACTGAGAAGCTGTCTGTTGAGATAAAAGGCCACCACCTAACTGTTGCCAAGAGACACCTGTGCCATTCATTTGCCAAGCTTGCTGGATAACACACTATGCTTGACTTCACAACAGCTTTGCAGCTGGTGCCATGAGTATTTTTCCTAACAACAACAGCTTTTCTGAACTGTGTGTGTGAGAACTGTCCCAGATTGCTACTCATGCAGTTGGTCTCAATACTATGTGTGTTGAGTTGTGCATGTATGAATGTTTGTGTGTTTATCTAAAAGTGGAGGGCTTTTAAATGTCTGCTGCCCAGTGCCTCTTCCCTGTGGTAAGTAACAATCTGTTGTAACTCCTTTTGTTGTTATTCCATCCTGGATTCTCCATTCTCTGACTTCATGTACATGAAGGGTAACAGGAGTGATTTGCAAAAGCATCATTCAGTGTGATGAGGTCTCTCAAACAGAGTGATCACCAAGTGACTTTAATCCCGATAACATCAGTCACTGAAAACCAAACTGGTACATTTCTCATGCAAAATCCGTACAATCTGGGATCATAAATGCAGTATTTCTAGACTTCCAAAAAAACAATTCCCAAACTAACACACCAATGCCCATTAATAAAAGTGTGATCACTTGAGTACATGAGTTACGAACTAAACTTTGGACATTGAGAGGAAGCACCATTTTATCTTAGGTATAGAGTCTTTGACAGACGTAGAAGTAATTTCAGGCATGCCACAGGAAAGTGTGTTGGGTCCCTTTCTTTTCATGTTGTTTGTTAATAGCCTGGGAAGCAATATTAAGAGTGATGGTAGCAGTAAGCTCAATAAGGCAGTTGCGTGTAATGAAGAATTGTATGTAAAAAAATTGCAAAAATGTTCTTTCTAATCCTGATATGATATCAAAGTGCTGCAAATATTAACAGCATGAATTAAATGTTCATAAATGTAAAATATTGCGCATCACTAAAACAAAACTTAAGTCCCTATAACTACAATAATAGTGAGTTGCAATTAGAATCACAAACTCCTACAAATACTTGGGTGTAAAAATTTGTGAAAGTATGAAACACAGAGATCACATAGGATTGGTCATAAGTACAGCAGGTGACAGACTTTGGTGCATTGGTAGTATATGTGGCAGCTGTGAAATGAATCAGAGATTTGTCTACCAACAGCACAACTTTAAAATATTTCCTTGTCATTGGCTTTCAATAACTTATTTAATTAAAGGGATAAACAAAATAATAATAATAGCTGTTTATTATCTAAATGTACCACTGTCGACACTGTGGTCTTCTGGAACTAATGTCTCTAATTTTTCCATTGCGAGGGCATCACATGAAACCAGTGTTCTCCTTATTGATACTTAAGAGAAATTTTGTGGCTCATGCAGTTATTCACATTATTGATATTGTCAATGTCTGAGTTTCTTTAACTAACATTTATCATAGAGATACGGAAATTTGATGATGATCTATACTTCATCTTGTCAGTCATTAAGTCATCTCTCCCTTTCTTTTCTTTCTTTTTTTGTGAGGAAGGAGTAAATGATAGAAGCAATTACTGTCTCCATATCACATGAGGATTAAAGTCACATATGTGTATGATAATGGAAAAATCCTTGCTTGAATATAGATAATGGAAGCAGTCAAAACAACAGCTCACTATACTGTTCAAGCATGGAGCGGTCAATAAGTGTTTATACTAGACTAACAATCTGTTGTGCCAGTACAACGTAGTCAGCCATGTGAAGTGGGCATGCAGATGTATGTATGCATTGTATGTGTGTTCTGTTCTAGTTACTTCTGAAAAGGACATTGTTTGAAAGCTTAATGCCATATTCAGTCTTGTTTATGTGCCCATCAACCACTCAAAACCTCAACAATATGGTGGCTTGTTACCTTTCCACCTTCTGTTATTAACAGTCACATGTAAAAGATATTTAACAAGATTTCTCTGGTATGGAAGCACCTTCTTTTAATAATTTATTGTAGTTATGAAAATAAGGAAATTTTTGTTACTTTTGGGTGACAATATTTTAAAACAAATGTTTTGTAGATTTTCAGGTGAGGCTTTGAAATTTAAAAGTAATTGTTTTGTGGATTTTCAGGTGATTCTTTTGTTGATGTCTCATTTTCTGCCACAAAGGACATAACTGTAGATGATGGAGAGAATGTTACATGGGTGGCATATGTTGATGCATTTCCAAACAAATTTTCTGTTGTGTGGAAGAGTCCACAGGATAAAGAAATTGATCCTGTTTTGCGATATTCTCTAATTACAAACAGCAAAGAAATCAAGTTTTCTATTCAAAATGTAACAACCAAGGATCAGGGTAGATACACAGTGGTTGTTCAAAATTCAGGAAGTGAATTCATTTCATATCCAACACTGACAGTACGTGGTGAGTATAGTGAATTTATCTGCTGTTTCTTGCAAATTAATTCGATTATGAGTTTGTATCAAAATGGAAGGTACAAATATCAGATCCATATCATAATACACTCTAAGAAAAAAGATGATGCACCATGAAGGAATTATCCAAATGGTACAGAAATTGGTAGATGTGCTGTGCATGTACAGACAAACAAATGATTACAATTTCAAAAAACTTGAATTATTTATTCACAAAAAAAGAATTTCACAAATTGAGCAAGTCAGCAATGCATTGGTCCACCTCTGGCTCTTATGTAAGCAGTTATTTGGCTTGGCATCGATTAATAGAGTTTTGAGATGTCCTCCTGATTGATATCATGCTAAATTCTGTCCAATTGGTGTGTTAGATTGTCAAAATGTTGTGCTGATGGAGAGCCAAAACCCTTAATGCTCCATATGTTCTCAATTGGGGAGAGATCAGGTGACCATGCTGGCAAGGTAGGGTTTGACCAGCATGAAGTCATGTAGTAGAAACTCCTGCTGTGTGTGGGTGGGCATTTTCTTGCTGAAATGTAAGCCCAGGATGATGTGCCATGAAGGGCAATAAAACAGCGTATAGATTATTGTCGATGTGCCACTGTGCTCTAAGGGTGTTGCAGATGACAACTAAAGGTGTCCTGCTATGAAATGAAATGGCATCCCAGACCTTCACTCCTTGTTGTTGGCTTGTATGGTGAGCAGCCAGTATCACTGCTGTCAGTAGCATCTCCAGACACATCTTCAGCCTGGGATCTCATTGGCTGGAGTTGAATTGTTTTCAGTGATGAGTCCCTTTCAAATTAAACCTTGATGAGCAGTGAAGTCGTGTCTGCAGGTGCCCCAGACCTAACTGTCATGCACCATACAGTCTGCCAACCAGAAGTGATTATCTGGTTGTCATCCACAGCACCCTTACAGCACAACAGTACTTCAATGATATTCTATGCCCTGTTTTATTGACTTTAATGGCAAGCCATCCTGGCGTTACATTTCAGCAAGATAATGCCCTCCCACTCATGGTGAGAGTTTCTAATGCTTGCGTTCGTGCTTGCCAAACCCCACCTTGGCCAGCAGGGTCACCGGAACTCTCTCCAGTTGAGAACGTTTGGAGTATTAAGGGTAGGGTCCTCCAACCAGTTTGGGATTTTGATTATCTAACATGCCAGATGGATATAATTTGGTATGTTATCCCTCAGGAAGACATCCAATAACTCTTTCAATCAGTACCAAGCCAAATAATTGCTTGCATAAGGGCCAGAGGTGGGCCAAAGCATTACTGACTATCTCAATTTGTGACACTCTTTCTCTTGACTAAATCATCCAATTTTTCTGAAGTTAAAATAATTCGTTTGTCTGTACATGTAAATATCACAACTACTGATTTCTGTCCCATTTGGGTAATTACTTCATGGTGCTGCATTATTTTGTCTTAAAGTGTTTAAATAATTTACATGTTACTTTGTGGGGCACAAAATATTTTGTCTGCATTGTGCATTTTCATCATTTAGTTGTTAAAGTTATTCCAATTATATTTCTTATGTTATTTGTGACGGATGAACTCTCACACATGCAAGCAAGAAGTCTGCAATGCAATAGTATTTAGAGGAAATAGCTCTGCACTGTTGTGTGTTCACATGCCTCGTCAAGCACAACTTTACTTTTCTAGGATTTCTTTGTTTGGCATTGTTTAACATAATTGCCATGTTAAAAGATGCCAGAAATCTTAAGAAGGTTTTCTTCAAATTGAGACTCATTGTGTGACAGAGAATTTATGAGGAGGTAATTTAGTTAGTTAACTGCATGTGCTATAGATCATTTGAACAATTCTTTTATTGAAATGATGTGCAACAAGTCATAATTTGTCTGTGCAAATGGATGTATGATGAAGGGCTAGAGGCTGATTGATGATGAGAACTGTAATTGGCAAGTTGCACATCTATTATCTGATGGAATCTGCACATATGTAATGTGAAAATTGTAATTTTTCCTGAAACTTAGGTCAATGGCAGATAATTAAAAAAGTGAGGAAGCATATCACACATTTCAGAAAAGCAGTATTAACAATTGTTGCTTAGTCTGTCAAAATGAAATTTTCCAATAACTTTTCTGACCTCCACATTAGAAAAAAGGAAATATTTATGTTAATGGCAGAGATCATGACAAAATCTAATATGTTAGACCCATATCTGTTACAGTAGTTATGTAGAATAAAAGAGGCTTGCACAGAACAGGGTAGTGTTGAGAGCTGCATTAGACCAGTCTTTGGGCTGAAGACTGCAACAACACCTTCATGCTGCGGTAATGCAAAGCAGGCATTGTTTCCATATTAATTTAATTTCTACCCTGGGTCTGCAGAGTGGGTAACATTATTAAAGGTGGTTGCTTGATTGTTTCAACCAGGTATAACCACTTTTCATTGGAAGAAGCAGCAAGTGTGACTACTATTAAATTTAGCAATAAAAGCTGTCTCTACGAGAACACAGAAATCAACATCATTGTTTTCCACTGAGAGAAAATATTCCAGAAATTCTTGACAACAGCTCTTATTTATAAACTGACATATGAGAAAATAACATGTCAAGATGTTTTATCTGATGGATGTCAACTCAGTCTGACAGCTGAACATATGATTTACTTCCAGAAGTAGCAAGCAAAGAAAAACACATGTTACTGAAGATAACTAATACACACACTAAGATGTTCCCTGCCAAATATGATGGATGCATGGAGGGGGATTTTGTGTATTAATTGTGAGCTGTTGTCTAGTGTCCTGCTGTTATTGGTGTGCTTATCTAGAGTATCTCTTCCCTTTCAGTATATTCTTTCTTCTTTTTTTTGGACTTCATGCCCTGTGCAATTTGCCCTGTGCTGAAAATGGAATTGTGCCTATCTGTTTCAAATAGGCCACTAAATAACAGGAGCTACTCTTTGAAGAGGTACATATATTCTTCCAGTTCATACACTCTCAGAACATTCCATATAAGAACTGTCTACAATTATTATTTGGTAACTAGATCAAGTGATACAAATAAATAGACATCTCAGAGCCAACTCTCTATGAGACTTCAGAGCAGGCAGACTCTCTTCTCTCTCTTTCCTGACAGAATTCATTGTCATGGTGTGTGCAATTCCATGGAGCACGGTGTGTATCTGAGGCAAGGGTGCAGCTGCGTGGAGTAATCATCAAACCAGCAAGTGCCACAAAGCATCACTAAACTACCAGCATCGCCCCAACTTACAGAAACGCTGTATCCATCCACATTCAGTTACTTGCACAGATAGTACAAAATCTCCTTAGAGTATATGGGTCCAAACTTACTAAACCATCAAACAAAAATAAAATGCATATTTGGCAATCATTATTCACTGGTACTATAAAGGCTATGCAACACATCATTTCACTGAAGTTACTTCACAACACTTGTCTGCATATAAAGTGAATGTAGCAAAAGTTTGAAGTTCCTGCCAAGCTACGTGGGAGCGAATCATATAGCAACACAAGCACAATATTTCTCATAAAAGTACAGATCACATTTAATTATTAGTATGTTGGAACACAGAGTTGGATCTCTTTGATGCTCAGCATGAAGACGCATTTTCTAGAAGCATATAAAGAGACTTATGTCATTTAAGCCCTTGTACTACATACCTTCAAAAGGCTATTACGAGGTGAGGTAGAATGAAAAACCATTTAATGCTAAGAAGTTCCTCAATGCTAGTGAAACCAGCAGATGACTAGATAGCTCAGTGAGTTTGTCAAGAGTAACAGAGTATGAATCTCTCCTCTGTGAATATTTTGTTATAACTTAAAAGAGAAAGAGATCGTAGATAAAATGAAATAAGGAGAGCAAGTAGATTACAGTTCTTATTTAATTGTTTGACACTGAAAATGTCAGAGCATGTGGATTCATCACCTTTTCATATCTAACATGAAGACCTTCAATTTTAATGACCATCTACATTCTGTAAGGAGGGAGTGCTGTGTGGTGGAGATATGAGTAAATTCGTTTACTATGCCATTTTATCAGATGTAGCGAATATTACATTCCAAAGGCACTCTAAGATTTTTGGCATAGAGTCTGTTCAGTTTTCTCAGATCCATTTTATTTCTAACCATTAGTTTTGATGGCATACAAGTCTGGCGTAGAAAGATACATTCAGTAGAGTAATCAAATTGTATTCTGTGAATGATCATTGTTTGTATGTTTATGGAGACTGATCCTGCTGTAAGCAAATTATTTCCTCTGAATTTAGTTTTTGCTGATTAGTTAGTTGAAATTTCATAGATAATTTGCTTTATTTCTTTAAAAATGATATAAAGAAGCGAATTTCTAGGCAATGTATATGATTTCTGTTTTTGTATAGCTGCATGTTGCTCATTTATATAATACTAGATGGCACAGTGTCTTAAGTCTAGTAAAAATTGACATGTTATTCTTTGTCACTGCTCATGTTACACGTGAAACCCACAATCAATTATGAAGAAAACATTTTTCTTCTATACTGTATATGTAAGTAACCTAACAAAGAGTAGTAATTATTTAATAATCAACTAACAGTCAATCTAGAATAACTACCTAATCTTGTACAGCATGAACAATAAAAATCCACAAAGAAAATGCAACTATAAGTTAAATAAGGAGAAATGAATTTAATAATCAAACATATAATTAAATTAAATATTGGAAAAAATAATTAATGATACAATCAGATAAAATAAGAATAGTTCTCTCCTTAGAATGACATTATTAAAATATTGGGGAGTACCTATATAGCCAACTTTATTTGGACCTATACTGATATGAATAAAATCGGAAACCTTAACATTCTAATACAGTA